>NC_025998.2:114137340-114847584 GCF_000442705.2 Elaeis guineensis | reverse complement strand
AAATTTATGATTTATTTTGAGTTATTTTCTGTTATGAAATGAGCAATAGAATTACTGTTTATGAAATGTGCTGACCCGTTTGTGAAATGAGTTAACACATTTGGTGAACAGAAAATAAAATCTTTCAAATTTGAAAATTATTTTCGAAATGCCAAACCCTGACCCATCAGCCCAAGTACTTAATTAAAAGAATTAAGTGTTGTCTAGTAGGTCTAGAATTGTGAATTAAGACCTAGACAATTGCATAAACTTTTGGGTCAATGGGTTAGATGAATTAGGTCCATAATTGGGTTAGACCTAAGGTTAGTTTAAAAAATGGACGAATTGGAGTAATTGGTCAAATCTAATCAAAAGTTGAATTAGATTAGGTCAAGGATACTCTAGACTCAACTTCAATAGTTGTAGTTGAATGGGTCCATGTCTTTAACTAGACCAAGATGGACTTAATTCATGGCTACACGGTGGAGCTCTATTTACTAAGTTGATCAAAATTAAAACTAATGAACCGGTTGGTGTCTAAGGTAAGTTCGGCAGTTTTGACCAGTGGTTCTTAAGCGGGAGCTACTCGCATTGATTCGATCATTGACGAGTTAATGGCAAATCCCCACCACTGATCTCACTTACTTGGCCAATCTGGTAAGTTAGATTTTGATTAGATCACTTGGTGATTAGAGCTCACCCATGTCATTAGGTAAATCAGTATGACTGATTTAGGTGCTCCTAATGCCAGCTTTAATTAAATCCTTTTTAATCTGACTTGGTGAAGTCAGTGGGAGGATTGAAATTGGCTGGATAATTTCTTCTCTACTATTCTTTAATAAAATCCTCAAAATTATTAGGTCCCTAAAATGATTAAGTTATAATGATAACTGAGTCATAGCCTCCCATTAAGTGAATAATAATGAGTCCATTAGTTCAATGATCATTGGAGGCCCAAAGGCCTGGTGCTCATTGGCTAATGGAATTATTATTCATAATATGATAATTTGATTGAGTCTTTCTGATGGTGGTTAGGTTGGCCGGCCAAAGTCGGGCCTGATCATTTATTGGTCCGATTCACTAAATTAAGTCATGTTAATGGTTGGACCTAACCAGATCTTTTCAGTGGAGGCCAAAGCCTACTGATTAGGTTCTGGGGCAAAATAAATTACTAGAAGTTATTTAGAGAAACAACTGGTTAAGAACCTACCCATAGATGCACATGGGTTGACCAACCAAAGTTGGGCTCGTGTGTAGTCTGTGTGGATTCTAGTACCCATTAAGGAATTAAAGTAATTCTTCGAATTGGAGGATGAGGCTACCAGTTCGTAAAAATATTGGAAAAAACTTTAGACTAAAGTTCAAGTCTTTAGTATTAATTTATGTACTAATAGAGGTCTCGTTTTCCTTTAAGCAGCTATGGCCACTACCCTGTCGCTCCGATCATTATTAGATAATGACAAGCTCATGGGACCCAATTTCGATAGCTGGTATCGAAAATTGAAAATCGTCCTTGAGCATGAACGGATCCTTTATGTAGTAACGGATCCAGCACCTGAGGAGCCAGCTCCGAACGCTAGTAAAACGATCCGAGACACTTACTTGAAGTGGCTCAATGACCGCACCACCGTTCGATGTATTATGCTGGCAGCAATGAATGATGAGTTCAGCCGAAGGTTTGAGAATGCCCAGCCACAGGAGATGCTTCAAATGTTGAACGACTCCTTTGGCACGCCTGACGATGTTGAAAGGCACAAAACTAGTTGTGCTATTTTCAATGCTCGGATGAGGGATGGGGCCTCAGTCACTGATCATGTACTGTATATGATCGAGATGATTGAGCGCCTAAGCAAATTGGGCTTTCCTCTGCACGAGCAGCTCGGTAAGGATGCGATCCTTAATTCCTTGCCCAAGTCCTTCCTCCCATTCCTTACTCATTTTTGAATGACAAAGCCTACAGTAAACTACCACGGATTGTTGGGGTTGCTGCAGAACTTTGAGAAGGATCACCAACTCCATAAGGAGTCGGT
Organism: Elaeis guineensis; assembly: GCF_000442705.2. Lineage (NCBI taxonomy): Eukaryota > Viridiplantae > Streptophyta > Magnoliopsida > Arecales > Arecaceae > Elaeis > Elaeis guineensis. Next base: position 114,845,575 of record NC_025998.2, on the reverse strand, counting down.
GAATGTAGTGGGAGGGTCTTCTTCTCGTCGTCAACCCTTTGGGAAGGGGAAGAAGAACAAGAAGAAGAAAAATAAGAAGGTGCAATCTCATGCTGGGACAGTAGCACAGGGTCAGACCAAGAAGCGCAAGCATGACCAGAGCCAGGCGGAGTGCTTCTTTTGCAAGAAGCACGGGCATTGGAAGAGGAACTGTCCTCAATATATTGCCTCCCTGGACCCGAACAGGCCAAAGAAGAAGCAAGGTAATTATATGATAACTCCTTGCAACTTTTCGATTTGTGATACTACTGCCTGGGTATTGGATACCGGAAGCCCTTATCATATTTGTAATTCGATGCAGGGTCTGCAGGTCAGTAGGAGATTTGATGAAGGCGAGAGGTTCCTGAATGTTGGAGATGGAAGCAAAGTTCCAGTTCTAGCTTTAGGAATCATGAGTCATGTAATCAATTCTCGTAATGTAATTCTGAGTGAATGTCACTATTGTCCAAGTTTTTTATTAAATATTATTTCTGTAGGCCTTTTGGCTATGTACGGTTATGATTTTTTAATAAAAAAAAATATTTGCAATATCATTTTGAATGGTGTTACAATATTTGTTGGACAATTAAATAATGAAATTTACTTACTATCACAGCCTGTTAATGTGGTTCAAAAAATTTGGTAAACGCTCTAGAATAGATAATGTGTCAGAAGTCTACCTTTGGCACTGTAGGCTAGGTCATATCAATAAGAACAGGATAAACAGGTTGGCTCAAGAAGGAATTCTTGAAGTTAGTGATTGTGAATCACTTCCAACCTGTGAGTCCTGTCTTCTTGGAAAGATGACCAAGTCACCTTTTACTGGAAAAGGTGAGCGAGCCAGTGAACTCTTAGGTCTGGTACATTCTGATGTATGTGGACCCATGAGCTCAAGTGCAAGAGGTGGATTTTTCTACTTCATAACCTTCACAGACGACCTATCTAGGTATGGGTATGTCTATTTAATGAAGCATAAGTCGGAATCATTTGAAATGTTCAAACTATTCCGAAATGAGGTAGAAAAATAAACTGAGAAGTGTATTAAAACTCTTCGATCTGATCGAGGAGGTGAATACCTTTCCAATGAGTTTTTGACGTATCTAGGGGAGAATGGGATTCTCTCTCAGTGGACTCCTCCTGGAACACCACAGCATAATGGTGTATCTGAAAGGAGGAATCGGACCCTGTTAGACATGGTTCGATCCATGATAGGGTTTGCTGGTCTGCCGATCTCCCTCTGGGGATATGCGCTCGAATCGGCTTGTTACCTTCTAAATAGAGTTCCGAGTAAGTCTGTAGCCAAAACGCCATATGAGATATGGATAGGACGTAAGCCAGTACTCTCGCACCTTAGGGTTTGGGGGTGTCCGGCTTATGTTAAACGTTTAATTATAGACAAGCTTGGACCTAGGTCTGACAAGTGTAATTTTATAGGGTACCCAAAAGAGACCAAAGGGTATTATTTCTACCTTGCTGATGAGCAAAAGGTGTTTGTCAGCCTTAAGGCAATCTTTTTAGAAAAGGAGTTCCTTAGTGAAGGAACTGTTGCCTCTAAAGTCGAACTTGACGAAGTTCGACAGGTGGAAAAACCGACACATGTTACTGAACCTGAACCGGATTTGATTAGATCAGATCCGGAGCCCATTGATTATGCACCCTTAAGGCGGTCTGGTAGAGTACCACATCAACCGGACAGATATTATGGTTTCTTGGTCCGGGATGGTGATCCTATCGAACTTGATGAAAACGATGAGGATCCGATCACCTACATGGATGCAATGCAGAGACCTGACTCTGAGAAATGGCTAGAGGCCATGAAATCCGAAATGGAGTCCATGAAGGTCAACGATGTGTGGACATTAGTTGACCCACCCGAAGGAGTAAAACCCATAGGGTGTAAGTGGGTCTTCAAAAGGAAGAGGGGTGCAGACGGAAAGGTGGAGACCTATAAAGCCCGTCTGGTTGCCAAGGGATATCGTCAACGTTATAGTATAGACTATGACGAGATGTTTTCTCCTGTGGCAATGCTCAAATCCATTCGGATTATGCTTGCGATAGCTGCCCATCTGGACTATGAAATCTGGCAGATGGATGTGAAGACAGCTTTCCTAAACGGAGAGCTGGACGAAGAGGTGTATATGATACAACCTGAAGGGTTCACATCCACAGATGAGTCTAAGGTGTGCAAACTACAGAGGTCCATTTATGGACTTAAGCAGGCATCTCAGAGTTGGAACATACGTTTTGATAGGACGATCAAAACGTATGGCTTCGTTAAGAACGGAGAAGAACCCTGCATTTATAAGTGGGCTAATGGTCCAGCAGTAGTATTTCTTGTATTGTATGTGGATGACATTCTCTTAATCGGGAATGATGTCCCTGCATTACAGGGAATAAAGATTTGGCTATCGTCACAGTTCTTCATGAAGGATCTGGGAGAAGCTTCCTACATCCTAGGGATGAGGATCTATAGGGATAGATTCAAAAAGTTGCTTGGCTTATCCCAGTCCACGTACATTGATACTATGCTGAAAAGGTTCAGCATGGAAAATTCCAAGAAAGGCTATCTACTGATAGGCCATGGAATTTCTCTCTCGAAGAGGGATTGTCCGACAACACCTCAAGAGAGAGAGCGTATGGGTAGGATTCCATATGCTTCGGCAGTGGGATCTATCATGTACGCCATGACATGTACACGACCAGATGTGGCATACTCACTAGGGGTAGTGAGTAGATACCAATCTGATCCAGGAGAGAATCACTGAAAGGTTGTTAAAACCATCCTGAAGTATTTGAGAAATACTAAGGACCAGTGGCTTATATATGGTGAATCGGACTTGAGACTTATAGGGTTTACAGACTCTAGTTTCCAGTCTGATCGAGATGATAGCAAGAGTGTGTCAGGATTTATTTTTATCCTTAATGGTGGGGCTGTCTGCTGGAAGAGTTCCAAGCAGCACACTGTGGCTGATTCAGTATGCGAGGCGGAGTATATTGCTGCATCAGATGCTGCCAAAGAAGCGGTGTGGCTGAGAAAATTCATCACCGAGCTCGGAGTAGCACCCTCCCTTGTTGGTCCAGTTCTGCTCTACTGCGACAGCTCTGGAGCCATTGCTCAGGCGAAGGAACCAAAGGCACACCAGCGGACGAAGCATATTCTGCGTCGCTACCATCTCATCCGGGAGATCGTGGATCGAGGTGACGTCGACCTTTAGAAGATCGATGGGAAGGAAAACCTGGCCGACCCATTCACTATAGCCATTGCGGTGAAGGAGTTCAACGACTACAAGTTGAAGATGGGTATTAGATACTGCACCGATAGGCTTTAGGCCAAGTGGGAGATTGTTGGGAATAGTGTCCCAAAGCCAATCGTCAGCCTGTTGACAGTTGTGCTCCTTTTGTATTAGTACATGAATTATAAATAAATAAAAGTTATTTTGATATTTTTTCATCACAAATGTTTCATCTTCTAATGAACTCCTGTGTTGTGGTGAAGTCCTTAGGACTATTTAGACTCGACAAAGGAGGATTTGTCGTTTAGTCCTTAAACATGTTCGCGACCAAATGATACGTTGTTACCAAGGATGACAATATTTATCGATCATAGGTCGTTGTGTGCCATATGGGTTGGTTGTCCTCATAACCAAAGAGTGTGGAGACACTGGTATGGCATACAGGTGAGATGTAATGGTACATCTGCACTGAACGTGACCAACTCCGGAGCTATTTCTGCTGTCAAGATTTGCTCCGATGGGATATGGGTATAAATGTCCCTCCGACCTGAGACCGCCACGGTGACTTGCAAGCAACTCACTGCACTTAGGCACTGGACTACCTGAATTTCTAATTCAGTGACGGAAGGTTGCTGGGTGTAGTCAAGTACTTGACTTGTCGGTGCGTGTGTCAAGATGGGATTGACCACTCCAGTTTAGGAGCTGTGTACAGTCGTGTTTCAATTTAGCAAAACCTTGGCCAGGGTAGTCCTAGTGAGGAGTCACAAGACTAATTGAGTTGAGCACGATTCAGATGATATCATCAGGGTTGACAGTTTAACCCTGAGTCATCCTAAACACAGGGGTCAAAAGGGATGAATTATACGGTAACCATATTCACGTAGGTTCTGAATATTGCGATTGCGATTATTCGACCTATCCGGTCGTCGGGTACCATTGCTAGATGGTCACTTCGATTAGTACAGAAATTGGTTCCTGTGCTACCGGCTTAGGTTCGAACCTGCGGGGTCACACACATTAGAGGTTCCTTTCTGATCTGATGGCTGATTATGAGTCTTATCTATCTGGGACTCTATGATTGAGAATTAAGATTCTCTAATCATGAGTTCCACACATTTTCGGTACCGGGGTCAAAATTTTGAATTTCAAATTTTGAATTTGAAATTTGAACTCTTTGATCAGGGTTTCATATCGATGGTCTCTGATGCCTGATTGCCCATCAGATTTGGACTCAATATTTATGAGAGGTTTAATTAGTGATTTAATCACTAATTAACTCAATTTGATTGAGTAATTATTTTTGGATCAAGTCCAATTGAATTGGATTCAGTTTGGATTGACCCGATTAGGTTAAATGTTGACCTAATCGCTAAGGTGGTTTAGTCCCTGATTTGATCAGGGGTTAGGTTTAGTTAATTCCTGATTTGATTAGGATTTTATTAAGCCTAATTATGTTGGGTTTAATTTGGTCTAATTGTGCTCAACCTATTTTAAACTAGGTTGGCTCAATTTGAATCAAACCACCTTGTTTTAAATTCCCTGCGTCACCCAACTTCCTTGCACCCATTTGAATTCACGAGAAGAAACTTCTCGTGAAATTTTTCTCACGCAAAACCCTTCCCCACGTCCTCATTTGTGCGCCATATGGATGGATAAAATAATTAGTTAGCCATTCAAATTCAAAGCATGTTTGAATTTGAATGGATAACTTATCACTTGCCCTTTCATCCTTATCCATTTTGTGCGCCACATTACTTACACGAGAAAAGGTTTCTCATGAAACTTTTTCCACACACAAAGAGCCACGCCCCTTCTCTTCTCACGCCCAAAAGGATAGGGATAAGTTGGTTTTCGTTTGAATTCAAATTTGATTTGAATTCAAATGTGTAACCTCTTGTCTTTATCCTCTCACGCGGATAAGACACGTTCGACGTTGTTTTAAAAAGAGGAGAAAGGTGGGACGTACGTAGAAAAATTAGGAGAGAAACTTTGGGGCGTGAGGAAGGCTTCTGCGCAAGGTGAAGGTCCAAAACCTTCCGAGAGAAAAAGAAAGAAAAGAGAGAAAATTGGGCGCAGGGTTTTTGGTGTGTACCCTAGGGTTTCTACCTAGGGTTCGGGAAGTGAGATTGGTGTGCCACGAGTGTCGTGAGTCCACCAAATTTCAGAGAGAGATCCATCAGCCTCTCAAGTAACTGTGCAGACGATCCGGAGCATCCAAAAAGTCGACACACATCGATCGAAGGAGTTCGATCAACATCTGCCATCAAAAGGGTGAAATCACGAACTAGCATTCGTGAGGAGCTGATCAGACGGGAGCTTCGTGTGGATGATCCGCAGAGGCCAGACAGTTGGATGGCTGTGACGTGATGATCAGAGCCCTCCGACGATGATCAGATTGTGGTGATCGACTACCCGCAAAAGGTGATGTGTTCTGAACACAGTACTGTAAAACGTTTACTGATTCAAATTTGAATTTCCAATTTAAATGCATGCTGTTGTATCATATTTAGATCCTAGTGTAAGGTTAATTAGTATTAATTAATGAGATTAATTAATAATTTCGCTGTAAAATAGTAATTTTGAAAAAGTTTTAAAATTACCATTTTGCCCCTGCACTAAATTTTTGCTTCAATATTATCTCACTCAATATTGAGAAGCAGTATTAAAAAGTTGAATCCTTTACATGCTTCTTCTTCTTAAGCTCATGATGCATCGTTTGATAGACTTGTGCACAAAGTGACCATCTTTGCTTTTAACAAGAATTACCGCATAGTCATCAAACTTGATTTTCACGGCCATTATGACATCTATTTTGTAGCCACCAACAAGGTTATGCTTCTTTGATTAATGCAATTATAGTATTATCTAGTTTTCCTCTCCTTATAGCTACCTAGGATTTCGCCCAATAATGCTCATCATAAGTAGTATTGTTTTGGATTTCTTAGCATGTTCTAGCATCCTCTCTAGCTAAGAATCTAAATCTAGTCAAATCACAACTCATGGTCAGCTTCAAATAGACCTTTTAATCTACATGGCTCATGGATCATATTTGCTCAAATACTATTTATAATCCAGGACCTCACCTTAAAAGCTAGCTGGAAAATATTTTTTGGATTCCTTGATCTTGTAAAATTATTCAAGATCTCTCAGCTTACAACCAAGCTTAGCATCCCTTTTAAGCATTAGCATCCCTACCAAGCTAAGGGTCTGACTTCAATCAAATCAAAACATAAATGCATCAAATCTAATTATAAATACTACAATTGGCCTGCAGCCAATCCTAAAAGAATCCATACTATAGTATCCCTTATTCCATATTGACTATAAGCTAGGTCTACTCTGATACCATTTGTAACAACCTAGGACCTTATTCAATAAAACTAGATAGAAGATATTATTTGAGTTTTTATTGATTTTGTATAAGTACCCAAGATCTATCTGGTGTATAATCAATACGGAACTAAATGAATGCCCTCATGGGCTTGATATATTCTCCCTGTTTAACCCTTGGTATCTTCATTAGGCTTAGGATTCAAATCTAATCACAAGCATCATGATCAACCTATAGTCGGTCCAAAATACCTTGTGCTACAGTACCCCCTAGTTTGCATAGGTCATAGATTGGATCCACTCTGATACTATTTATAATAATGCAGAGCCTCGATTAAAAAGACTAGTTGGAAAGTGTTATTTAGATTTTTTATTCTTATATAAGTATTTGAGATCTACTTAGTGCATAGCCTAAGTAGGACTAAACACATGCCAAAATCTTACCTAAAAAGACTACTTGGAAGGTGTTATAGGATTTTTTGGCCTTGTATAAATACCTAAGATCCATATAGATGTGGACTAAATACACACCTGTATGGCTCTAATACCCTCATTCCTTTCAAATCTTGCATGTAGATAATCTGCTTTGTGGTGGAAAAATATATGGCTTCGAGGTTGATTATTGTTTGTATGGATGTTCTTTATCACTGCAAATTAAATTGACATGAAGAAAGTATTATTGCTATGTTAAACTACATAATATGCATGAGTTTTTTTATAAGATAAAACAATTCAATTAGAAATGAATGCGCTGAACTCTATGCAAGCAAATAATACGTCAAAAGTTAATTAATTCTATATAGCATAAGGAAATGCCAACTATTAAAGAAAATTTCTCAAACTATGAAGCATAATAAGCTGTCCGATCCACTACCAAGGGTTAAAAACATGTTATATATGGATCTACCTTCAATATATCCCTATCCATATCAGCTTTTATTTGGCAAATCAAAATATGAATGTGGAAATAGATTGGATGCTAAAAATAGGGCTGAGATTTTTGTTTCCATATTTTCAACGAATATGAATGTGGATATTAAATGAATACAAAAATTAGTATCCATATTTCTTCTAAACAAATGCAAATTGGACATTAAGCATATCTATATTTATTTTGAGTAGATATATACATAGTTAGATATTATTGAAAATATATTTTCAAAATATAAAGTATAATTAGTTGTCTGATCCACTACCAAGGGCTGAAAATATGTTAGATATGGATCTATCTTGAATATATCCCTGTCCATATCAGTTTTTATTTGGCAAATCCAAATATGAATATGGATATCGATTGGATGCTAAAAATAGGGCCGAGATTTTTGTTTCCATATTTTCAACGAATATGAATATGGATATTAAATGAATACAAAAATTTGTATTCATATTTCTTTCTTCTAAACAAATGCAAACCGGACATTAAGCATATCTATATTTATTTTGAGTAGATACATACATAGTTAGACAAATATAAATTAAATTGTTAATAGAATCAATGATGGAAACAAACATTGATTGCATAATCATAAAGAATAAGAATAAAATTCACTATACAGGTAGCACACAATACACAAGTAACTAAGGATTTAAGATATGACTATTAAACCTACATAGAGACTCGCTTGATCAAGAATCTAGGTCATTTGTCCGACCATATTTATATTAAAATACTAAAAATAAAAAAAAATTATATAAAAATATAAGATAAAATATTAATAATTTTTTCATTAAATATCATTATTACTCTTTAATTGTAGTATAAATAAAAATCATCATGAATTATCTATCTTAGAGATCTTGGAAGAAAATTACATATAAATATAGGAATACATAGAAGTTATTAATATATTTACATGCTTTTAACAATAAAGATTTGAAAATATCATAAAGAATAAAATAAATATTTTTCATTTTTAATCAAAGAGAAAAGGATCATCCAGTGATTATCTAATGATCTAAAAATATGTGGAAAAGTAAAATAAACTCATCATGAAAGTAATAGATCTTGTAGCTTGATCGAGTGCTTGTGATTCAAGCTAGAGATCACTAATTCGAATCTTAGGCTATATTATTTATTTTGAGAAATTTTTTGGATATCCTCTAGATCTAATGGGACATCAGAATCTCAATTGAAATTCGATATGGATTTAGAATTTCTATGCGTTTCGGATACAAATCAAAAATTGGTTATACAGATATAAAGATTAATATATATAAACTAAGTAGGAATAAATTTATCACTGTATGGAGACTAAAGATAATATTGCCACTTTTCTTTGACAAATGTGGATATAGGTATGGATACAGATGCTAGTTTGATACTATCATATTTGTAGTGCATAAAGTATCATATAGTTTTAGATAGCCCTCACTGTAGATGGTAAGTATTGAGGCTGTGCTCTCTCCTTTGTAGCAGGGATATGACTGCAAGCCAATTTGCTAGCCCGATTTTTAGGACTCCTTCAAAACCCAAGCTTCATTAATTATAAATAGGCTGAAATTCCCATAGAGATAAAAGTCATTAAGCAGATAACAATGGATCATCTAAATTTTAAATTGAATTTGTTTATTAATTGTACCAATTTTTGTGATCCATATTTATCATAACCACTCAAAGCTCAAGTATCAATATATATGCCTTCCTCACATTTCAAACAAATATGCAAGATGATCCACATCTCCTTCACCAAATGGAATCGTCTTCCACCATTATGTCTACCACCCCACCTCCACTACGCTCGCTAGAAATTTCTCTCATTCCATCCTTGTTAAGCTCAGTCGCAATAATTTCCTGCTTGGCACTCCCAACCTATTCTCTTTCTTCATGGTCATGATTTAATGAGGTATTGGTAATGGCTTATTTCCTTGTCCATCTTGTTTTGTTTCTTCCACCCCTCTATTATTAGGCTCTACTGGTCCTACAAAACTAGTTCATCTATCATTGAAACTCCAGAGCGTCAAGCATGGCAACATGAGGACCAACTTTTATTAGGTTGGATCTTGTCTTCACTTTATTAAACCATTCCTGCTAAGTGGGCTGTACTACCTTCTTATCTGTTTGGACCACCTTAGCATTGCCTCCTTGTCTTCCAATTTGGTGCCTATATAATGCAACTAAGGTTGTTGCTCCAAACTATCAAAAGGTGGTTTGTCTGCCAATGAATATTTACAAAAAATGAAAACGATTGCAGATAATCATGCCATGGCTCAACCAATTTCTGATCAATATCTTTCTTGTTCCCACACTTGCGGGTCTTAGATTCAAGTATGGTTTCTTTGTTATTTCAGTTATGACTAGATCAGACCTAGTCCTGATGGATGATCTCATGGTATGCTTTTAAGTCATTAGTGTCAATTAGAACAAAACCATTCACTTGATCTTGTCTAGCCCAATGCTAATGCTGCTAATTTGAATTCATTTAGCAACAACTGTGATACAAATCAAGGATATTTCATCCCCGAATCCTCAAATCGAACACAATGTCATGTTTGCCGTAAGTTGAAGCATACACTTTATCATGCTATCACCATTTTGAGCATGGGCATCAAATTGGTTCTGTACCTTGATTGGTTGCTATTGTTTGCCACTTCTTCAACCATTAGAAATAATGATTGGTATCACACTTTGAGGTAAACAATCATTTGGTGTCTGATACCAAAATTAGTTTATCTGTTCAATTCAAGCACCATGGAACACATCAAGTCTAAGTTGCTAATGGCACAGGTTTGACCATTAAAAATATTAATTATTTGGCAGTCCTTTCTAATTAAACAAACTCTACATGCTCCTACCATTGCTGAGAATTTGCTTAATGTTCATAATTCATTGCTCATGATGATGTTTTTTTTTTTGAACTTCAATCCTTCCTTTTGTTTTGTTATAGATTGATGCTCGAGGAAAGTCCTACTCAAGAGAATGTTTGATCACGGCATCTATCTCTTAGAATCTAGCCTTAACTGTAGACAAAGCTAGATCAACTGCTTGTGCTCTTCTTCCATAAGGTGCATATGTTGATGTCTGGCACAAATATTTTGGCCATCCATCACATTGTGTGGAATATTACATCTATTGATGCCACACAAGGTCATGAATCACTGGGCTTCATGTAATATTCCACATATGTAACAATCCCCATTCTATTATTGAAACCTGAGTATTCACCCTCTACAATCACTAGCCATCAGCCTCTAGACTCATCACAAACTAATTTCAAAAAGGATATAAGAAAATTGTACTCTTAAGGCGTAACCATCCAATAAGCTCAAATTTTCTTACTTAGGTCAGTTGTGGACCATATTGCAATGTTAAAAGCAATGTAATATATATCAATCCAAAAGATGACATCATCATGTTCAGCACTAGCTGAATTTTTGAAGCTCAAGCTACATCCATTATGTCCAGCTTTAAGTTAGTTTTCAATGCATCTTGAATGGCCTTAATTGAAGCTCAAATAAGGGAGTTTGGCAAAATTATTGTAAAAATATCAGTGCAATCAAGCTAGGAATCTGATGACAATAGCCCTACTATTCAATTAGATTAGACAACAAAAACCATGTTGCTAGATCCAGTTTGCATTCTATTCAACCACAGGGCCACTTAACAATAGTTGGGCTATCATTAGGCCATTTTGGATGGAATAATAACCATTGTCAAATAGTTTTTATGCTTAGAACACTTAGTTCTAGAAGGCTAATCCTGATCTAATTATGAGGGGTTGCCACAAGTCTCTCAATGTAAGAAGCCCTAGAAAACTATAAACACTCATGTACTCAAAATCCAACCAATAAATGCATATTATTTTTGAGTGCAACTTGTTTATATCTCTCTTGTATGGTAGATTATATGCATGCTGTGGTGGACTTTATATAGAACAACCCCAGTGGATTCCAAAGAATCTAGATTTCAATAAGTCTTAGCCTCTATCAACGATCCTTGGTAAATTTCAAGCACTGATGAAAGACTTTGCTGGGAAGGCATAGCTACTAGTTATCCCTTAGTCTTAGCCTTTAGTTCCAATCAAATTTTATAATTATTTTCTATTTTCTTCTTTTAATTTCTAGATTTAATTAGCTTTTAGCTTCTACTTCCTCTACTTTGGTTCAAAATTAGTGCCAGCACTTTCCTGCCTATATATCACCACATCATGCTAGATACAAATGTTCACAGCCTAGCTTGCCAAGATTTTTGTTGCTCAAAATGTTATATTTGATGAATCAAACTTTCCTTTTCAGAGAAAAAGTACAAATCAACAAACTCCTATTCATAGTGTACCAATTATTCCTGCAAGCTCAATCCCAACACCTTGTTTAACTAATGAATAATGCAACCCATCAACAACCATCACTCACCCATGCCCTATCTCCTTTGATAAATTACCTTCCACCAGTAACCCATTTCAATCACCTCCTATCCAACTCTTGAGGTTGATGGAGAGATTGAAGCACTCAAAAAATCGAAAATTGAGGAAAACGGATCATTTAAGAAGATTTGTAATGACCCATACAGGTATATATTTAGTTTCATATCAGTTATTCACCAAGAAGATCTTGGGTACTTATATAGGACTAAGAAATTCAAATAATACCTTCTAGCTAGTATTTTTAGATGAGGTCTTAGACCGTTACAAGTAATATTAGAGCCGATTCAATCTATAACCTATATAGATTAGGGGATATTGTAGCACAGATTTATTGAGGTTGACTATAAGCCGACTATGGTGTTTACGAATGGATGCATGGATTTGGATCTTTATCCTAGTAAAAATGCTAGAACTTAAATGGAAAGAGTATTTGAGGACCCATGCAGATGTGTATTTAGTCCCACGTTAATTATTCACTGAGAAGGTCTTGGATACTTATACAGAGTCAAGAAACTCAAATAATGTATTTCTGCTAGCTTTTTTTAGTAAGATCCTGAATTATTACAAATGTATCAAGACGAACCGAGGCCATAGCCTCTATGCACTAGAGGATACTGTAGCATGGGTTTATTGGGGCTGACCATAGACCAATCATGATGTTTATAAATAGATATATGGATTTAGACCTTTAGTCTAGTAAGGATACCAGAACTTAAACTAGGAGAGTATGTGAGGATCTGTGCAGGCATGTATTTGTTCATTATCAATTATTCACTAGAAAGATTTTGAATATTTATATAGGGCTAAAGAATCTAAATAATATATTTCAACTAGCCTTTTCGAATGAGGTCTTGGGTCATTACAAAATTAATTTCATTTAGCTGTTGGAAACCAAGAGAGTGCAGGGAGACCTTATCGTGAAACTTAGGGCTTCAAGTCTCCAAATAGTTTGTGAGGATAAACATAGTCATAAATCACACTTCTAATTTTAATAATTTAATAATGAAGAATGTTTGTCATGGAGAAATGAGGCATCATATGAGAGAGGATGTCCAAGCTGATATGGATATGAGTCAAGGAAGTTCATGGAGGAAGTGTTGCCACTGCTAATTGTATCTTTCATATGATCATTGCATAATCTTTCCTATCCCTAACAAAGACAATTAGGACTGTATGGATGTTGCCCAGCTAGACAACCCAAGGGGGAGGGGGGGGGCTGAATTGGGTTGTTAAGTAATTAAAAACTTTTACGAATTTAAATAAATATGTGTAGTGCTGAAATGTATATAAGCAGAAAATACAGTAAATTAAAGACTGAAAGTAAATGTAGGAGAAGAGCAAGATCACACATACAAAAATACAGTAAATTTATAGTGGTTCAATGCACCTCAAGCACCTATATCCGCTCACTAAGTGATCCCTTGAAAATTTCTACTATAATCAACTTGATTACAGTGAGTTTGTTTTCATCAGGCTCACAAACTAACCCAATTGGTTTTAACATGGATCAACTACTTAAAACATTTACAAGTCTTATCCCAAGGCTCCTCCAAACTAATCCAAATTTGATACAAATCAGCCCTTCAAGTTTCAGCATCCACTGAAATTATTACAACAAATTTAAACAAAAAATTTAGTACAACAATAAAACTCCTATAGTGGTTGATTTGTTATCGTTGAAGCTCTCTTTTGAGGATCCTTTGAATATCAGCAATGAATACTCTTTATCCTCCTTTAATGCGCTTAGAAAATTCAAGAGACAAGTTGTTGGAAGTGGGTGAACTCTCTTGAAGGCTATTGAATGCTCAAAGTACTATTTTTCTTATGAACAGTATTCTTCTCTTATTTTCTTATCTATCCTTTTATCTCTAATTCATTCTTTCCAAGCGCTGATTGATTTGAACTCAATTCTAGCCATTTTTGACCATTGAAGGTAAAAAATAGCCTTTAGAAATTTTTTTGGATGAAAATATATTTCTGTAGAACTAGCTGTTATGCTTGTCAGATGGCGTCGAGTCAGCTCGAACTGGTCTCAAGTTGGCTCAAACTGCAAATCCCAAAAAATCAATATTCTATCCTTCTGAGAGAGCCAATTTGGTCTTGCTTCAAGCTGGTTTTAGCTATAGATCTCGAATTTTAATTTTTTATCCACTGAGAGAGTCGGTTCGAATTTATCTCGAGCTAGCTTGAGTTGTAGGCTTGAAAATACCTTTTTTTGTTGATCTGAGAGAACCGGCTCGGATCTTATTTTGAGTTAGCTCGACCTGCAGAATCTGAAAACTACTTCTCTGTCACTCTGAGAGAGTCAGCTCAGATCCATTTTGAGCCACCTCGACTGTGTGCCAAGCCAAAATATTTGGGGTACTCTGTGCCAGAGTTGACTCGATTTTTAGATGGGTTGGCTCTAAATCTTTAGAAGATTTTGCTTATGCCGAAAGTCTTCAAAATCAATTTTACTTGAATCAATTAATCTTTAATTACACTTGAAGTCTTTCAATGATATTTTTTCTCTACAAAAATATTCTTTGACATACTTGAAAAATGTTAGTATCAAATTATGCTCTAATATTTTGTGATCATCAAAATCATTTCTAGGGACAACAATCTCTCCCTTTTTGATGATGACAAAACATTGAGCATATAGCAGTATATATTATGTATAAAAGAAATTGCTCAATTGTGAAGAGATATATAGTATAAATGTAATAAAGTTTTACATTTCAATATACACTATATGCGTAAATAATTTCTAATTCGGTAAGCTATATGGAAGGATTGTATTTTTTTTACAAAATTTAGATGTATGAACTTCTTAAAAGAGTTTTAGCTATTAAAGTTTAAACTCCTACTTAATAAGTGCATTTTATGAAATTTATGAAGGTAGAGAATTTTGAAAAGTCTTAACTTTCATTAACATCTCAATTCAATTAATGGTTCAGTTAATATCTCAATGCTTATAATATGCTCAATCACTATTTTCTCCTCCTTTTTGTCAACATCAAAAGGAACAGTCAAAAGTATAAACAGTACAAACATTCAAGATAAGCTGAAGCAAACATTCATTGTTTATAAAAAGTTCCCAACCAAACAATACAACACTTGATTATATTGCAAAGCATTAAAAACAGTCTAAAGCCAGACAAGGTAAAAACTAAGTCTAAAGATAACTATTCCTCATCAGATGAGAATTCTATGATGGGTTCAACTAGACTAGAGAATGAGGAGAAGCTTGCGGATCTCTTGCTTCGGGTTCTTGCAAAGGGCTCGGGGTGAATAGGAGGGAAACCAGTACCAGATCTAATAGTGGCACTGAAGGGGGGTCTAATAGTGGATGAGTGAGGCTGGCTAGCGGAGAGTATAGGCTGAGTAGAATGTGGGGATATCCAAGCCCAGAGCTGACCAATCTATGCCTCAACTCTCCAGTGATGATAATCTCCGCACTGCCATGCTGAGAAATGATAATTTTCTTAACTCTTCCAGTAATTTTGGCAGCCTCCACACTCAAACTCTCAACCTTCGTAGATGTCCCATTTTGTTCCTTCTCCAAAATTTCTAACCTCTAAGATAAGCTGTTGATCTGCTGACTGAGCATCTCAAGTTGTTCCTTAGTTGATACTCTTTGCTCCTCAAGACTCTGAAAAATCTTCTATCTAAGGTCTGAAAATAGGGCTCCAACTTTCTCAGTCATCTGTTCCACTACTTGCTCCATAATCCTATCAACAGAGAAACTATGAGTCATAGCAGATGTGCAAGGAGAAATAGAGGGTCCAAGGTGATGCTCTCCAGCCACTAAAGCAAAGGCCGGTGTCGATGCAAGAGATGAGGGTCTAGCAACTAGTGTAGGTGAAGATGGCTTAGGAGAATCTGAAGGAGAGGAGGAAGATGATCCAAAATCATGAGGCTGTGCTGCTTCAACTTTTCTAACCCACTCATCACCCACCTTTTGATATTTCATGCGATGTAGAGTGTGAATGGTGTAGAAATTAGTATGGGTGAGGGATTTGAAGTTCTCACAATCCAAGTCAATGGCAGCATCAACAAATATCAAGGTGAAAACCATACTGTAGGGCAAATAGGCTTTGGTCTTTGACTTCCCAGTAACACTGTTAATCTGCTCAATCATCATGAATGGTAGGTTCATTGGAGTTCCTTCCATCATATGTACCATAACAGCTAAGTCTCTCCTAAAAACCCAATCAAACTGGCCAGTCTTGGGGAAGAATATCCCGTAGATCATACTATGTAGAAGCATCAGCTCAGTAGACAGAAGATTGGCATTATGATAATCAAAGTTCTCCACATCATTTCTACTCAATATCCTTCTAAGTCTATCAAAATCATTTTTCAACTCACTAACATGGATTCTAGAGGATTACATTTCTAACAGGTGCTCTAACTTCCTCTGATCTAGTATAATCTCAACCCCTTTTATGACTAACCAGATGAAGTCTGAATCTATTTTCAAATTCTCAAAAAAATTTCTAACCAGATTGGGTTTAGTAGGTACCTCAAGAGAGCATATCTTTTCCCATCCTTACTGTCGTATCCAAGACCCAATCTAAAAACTTTTTTTATCCAAAAATTGAAAACTGACCTTTCATCCCATGACAACTATCCGTGAAGCTATGAAGACTCGATTCGGAGGAAAAAAATTGAAGCAGAGGTTGTCAGATGGAGATCCTCAAGCTGTCTCTTTCTTTTCGTTCGAGCTTCATGCTACATCTCTGTCCCTTTCCTCTTCGTGACAACAGTGCGAGATTTGGATGCCATTGCTCAGAATCCCACGGATTTGGAAGGTAGAGGGTGGTGGGGAGAGTTTTTGGAAGGTTTGGGAGTGAAACTGAGAGAGGGTTTAGTCGGGTAGGCTCAGAAGCAAATGAATAGAATTTTTGGAAAGCCGATTATTTTAAATAAAAAATTGAGCCCCCGACCATCGAGTCAGCTCAGATCCTATTCGGGTTGACTCGATAGTCAAGTGAGCTCAATGGCATAGTTGAGTCGGCTCGAGCCATAGTTTCAAAAATTCAGAGAAAATCCAAAATCAATTCAAACAATTTTGAAAAACTTGGAGCAAGCCAATAGATACATGAGCAAAAAGATATTGGAGAGAATTTTCATTCAAAGAGATCACAAATTCTTAATTCTCCTCTAATCAAATTAAATCTATCTTCATTCAAAAGTTTTGTAAAAATGTCAGCTAATTAATTTTCAGTTAAAATAAATTCAAGTACAATGTCATAATTTTAAACTTGATCTTTAATAAAGTGATGCCTTATTTCAATATGTTTTGTTCTTGAGTGTTGAATGAAATTTTTTATTAAATTTATGGCACTTATGTTATCATATTTTAAAATAAAATTATTTTGATCAATGCTATAATTCTTAAGTTGTTGCTTAATCTAAAGAAGTTGAGCATAGCAACTTCTGGCTGCAACATACTCAGCCTCGATCATGGACAATGCTATCGAATTTTACTTTTTGCTAAGTCAAGAGGTTAAGTTCAACCCAAAGAATTGACATGTGTCACTAGTACTTTTTCTATCAATTCTATATCCTCCATAATCAGCATCAGAATATCCAATTAAATCAATTGAGATTTGCTTAGAATATCATAAACCGAAGTTTTGTGTTCCCATTAAATATATTAAATTTTTTTTGACAACAAGCATATGAGATTCTTTAGGATTAGACTGAAATCTAACATATATACAAATACAAAAGAGTATGTCGGGTTTACTAGCAGTTAAATATAGTAAAGAGCCAATCATATCTTTATAAAATTTTTGATCTATATTTTTACTGTAAGAAATTAAGATTTTAGTGATGGCATTTTCACCATCTCTATTAGTGGGTATTAGCGACAGTATTACTGACGATAAATTTTCTGTCGCTAATAATATTTTTATCGATGGCTATTAGCGATGGCAAAAAAATTATCACTAATAAATATTATTACCGACAATCAATCGCAACCAAAAAATAAGCCGTCATAAAAAAATATTTATTAAACTTATTAACGACGGCTGGAAGAGTATTAGAGACTGTAATTACCGTCGTTAATAATCACTAGCGATGAAACTATTAGAAATGGAATAAACTATCATAAAAGAAGAAAAAAAAATTATTTATTAAAATTATTAGTGATGGTAGGATGAGTATTAATGATGGCATCTACCGTCGCTAATAATCTCAGCAGAATATAATTTTTTTTTCAATTTTTCTCTGAATATGATATAATTTTGAAATTTGAAGTCTATCTTTACTGTTCATTATCTAAATAATTATCATTTGAGTATCGTTACAAAAGACCGCATCGATCCGATAGCCCTAACTATATCGATTAATAAAATTTGATTTTGACGGTCACGAACGATCGTATGATGATCTGATAGAGACCACTGATGGATTTGAAAACTTGCAACGATGATCTTGATGATATTTTTAGTATACTATCAAAATTTTATTTCAATAAGACATTATTATCATGATCAATTTAGCATGAGATTATTTGGATCATTAAATAAAAAATAAGTGATCAAAAGGTCAAAGACATCCGATTATAAGATAATTTTTTAAATAAATGATCTTTGCTACTACTTTGATCATTTGTACGGTAGTGATCGTAAAATTCATATCGTGCATATATGAACTATCCAAAACTATATGTCTCTTGATACTCATTCTTAAAGTCCTTAAGTAATTATACTTGTGCTTTTATATGATCTGCTTAATATGAATGGTTCATATATACACGATTTGAATTTTATGATCACTATCATACAAATGATTAAAGTAGTAACAAAAATTATTTATCTAAAAAATCATCTTAATCGAACATCGTTTGGCCTTTTGATCATTTATTTTTTATTTAATGATCAAAATTATTCTGTGCTAAATTGACCATGATAATGATATCTGATTGAAGTAAAATTTTAATAGTATGTTATAAATATCATCAAGATCATCATTATAAATTTTTAAATATATCGATGGTCTCTATCTATCAGATCATCATGCAGTTATTCGTGGTTGTCGAAATCGAATATTATTGATCGACATAGCTAGGGCTATCAGATTGAAGCGATCTTTTATGATGATACTCTAGTGATAATTATTTAAATAATAAATGATGAAGATAAATTTTAAATTTTAAAATTATATCATATTCAAAAAAATAAAAAAAATTTATATTCTGCTGAGATTGATAGCGATGGCAGATGCCGTCGCTAATACTCATCCTGCCATCGCTAATAATTTTAATGAATAATTTTTTTATTTTTTAGAGATGACGATAACTATCGCTAATAATAACTGTCACTAATAATATTAGTGACGGAGTTATGACTATGAGCGACGGTAAAAAGTTATGACTATTAGCGACGGCTTTTGCCGTCACTAATAAATTTAAAATTTTTTAAAAAATTTTGATTTATAATTATAATTAAATTAATTTATTATTGATGGCTATTAGCAATGGTATCTTTACTATCGCTAATAATTTTTTAAAAAAAATTATTTAAAAAATTATGAAAAAATATTTTTTTCTTGATAAAAGTATTAACGATGGCATTTTGTTTCTAGCAATGAAAATGGCCATCACTAATACCTTTGCTGATGGCATTAGCAACGATCATTTTGCCGTCACTAATAGTCCACCCCAAAATCATCATATGGGGGAAAAAAAATTTCGCTCGCACCTGTTCCCATCCCCTTCCCACGACCCCTTCCGACGATACCCTCTCGTCAGTGCCCAAACCAACCCCAAACCGACCCACTCCCCCCCAACCTCCCTTTCCTCCCTCCCCGCCCCAACTCTTCGGCATCCCACAGCCCCGAGCCTATCCCTCTGATGCCCAAGCCAACCCCAAACCCCTCTTTCTCTCGCACCTCCCTTTCCTCCCTTCTCGCCTCGTCCCTTTAATGTCCTGCAGCTCCGAGCCCATCCCTCCGGTACCCAAACCAATCCCAAAACCCCCTAGTCCTTTCCCCACCCCCCTTTCCTCCCTCCCCGCCCCCTGCCTCCGGCATCCCGCAGCCTCATGCCCGTCCCTTTGGTGCTCAAACCCCCCTCCCCCCACCCCCCTTTCCTCCCTCTTCGCCCCATCCCTCCGACATCCCATGGCCCCAAGCTTGTGCTTCGGCCATGCCCACGACTGCCCCAACCCTGCCGACCCTGACCCCATTGGCCCAACCCCATGACCCCTTCCCCACTGCCCCCAACCCGTCGGCCTGACCCCACGGTCCCGTCTCGATGCCCTCATCTCTGCAGCCATGTCCTCGAGCTAACGTCTCATCTTCGAACCATCTTTTTGCTATTGTGAGTATTAGCGATGACATTAGCAATGACTAATACCATCACTAAAAGTTAATTTTTTTATTTAAATTATATTAATTAAGTATAATTAGATATTTAAAAATTAATTAAATATTAATTTAATTAATTAGTTAGATGTTTAATTAATTAATTAGAAGCACGGGACTCGGGTCTCGACATGCAAAATGCTTGGATCGAGGGAAGGTGCCGAGTAGCATTACAAACATGGGGCCAAGGCGTGCCCTGCGCACTCGAGCTTTGGGTTCCAGCTGGCATCCAAGACATCCAGGCCCCGCATGCCTTGCACGCTTAAGCTAAAGGAAGGTGTCGGTCAGCATTGCGAACATGAAACTGGGGTGTGCCTTGTGCACTTGGGCCTTAAGTCCCAGCTAGCATCGAAGGCATCTAACCCTCACGTGCGCTGTGCGCTCAGTCTGATGGTGTTAATTTTTAAAAAAATTTGCATTGCATGAAATCATAAATCTATCTTTTGATTAATATACATATTCTACTGTATCCGTATATTTAAATATTTTTGTATGAATAGAAGAATTATATATATTGATCAATTGATTGTCTATTATAAACAGTTTGAAAAATATAAGTAATTCTATAGGTTATTACAGTAATCAAATAGTATGCTCAAGATTTGAAAGAAATTTCAAATAGCATTTTCCTTTAGTTCTCTCCGTATGTCTTCAGTCTTGTAGGGAGAACTAAGAAAGAATACTACTAAAATTTTTTTCGACCTTTGTTGCGTATCGTTTGATTATTATAATTGATCTATAGAATTAATATATTTTTTGAATGGGATAGGACCTTCTATACCTATTAGTTGATAATAGGATGTATTTACTATATAAGCCATTTTGAATGATAAAATAATTACTTAGCAGTTGCCTTGTATTCATATATATGCAGAATTTTTAGATAGTATGTCATGGACTGTAGTTGGATAGGCCATCGAGTAGTCGATAGGATGATTTCTCCTAAATATAGGAAGGATGTAGTGTACTTCTACGATTTTACTTTTGGAAATATAGTACTCTTACATCAAGGACGGGCTCGTTGTCCTTGTAACGAATGTGGCAATAGAGAAATATTTGATAGGGATATAATTACTATCTATTTGTATAAAAGTGGATTTATGCCTAACTACAAGTATTGGTACCTGCATGGAGAGATGTGGAAGAAAGTTGCAAGGGTTAGAAGCGAGTAAGATAGGGACACAGATAGAATGGTAGACATGGTTATGGATGCGGCTGATCTTGAATTTAACTGGGATGTGGAGGACGATCCAGAAGTTGGTAGCAGTGATTTCTATCATATGCTGAAAGATACTGATGAACCACTGTAGTCAGAATGTGAAATACACAGTATATTATCAGCTGTATCAGAGTTATTAAATTTAAAGACAAGTTTAATATGACGGTCAATTGTTATGACAAGATGGTAGCAATAATAAAAAAGATACTATCCAAAGATGAGAAGCTTGTTGGGAGCTTCTATGCTTCAAAGAAAATGATGAAAATGTTAAGCATGAGATATAAGAAGTTATATGCATGCCGTAATAATTGCATGCTTTTCTACAAAAAGGACCAACTGAAGAGCTCATATGACGTATGTGATGAAAGCTGATTTAAGCCAAGGCAAGAGGGTAGAAATCAGAAGGGCATACCATGTAAGGTTCTTTGATATTTTTCGCTCACTCCTAGGCTTTGGAGGCTCCACTTGTCCAAGAGTACTACAGGACAGATGAGATGGCATAAAGAAAAAATTTGCAAGCACTCTGATATGATGAGTCATCCGTCAGACAATAAGGTATGGAAGCAGTTTGATGCTTGCCACCTTTTATTTGCTCAGGAATCACGTAATGTCCGACTGGGTCTATCTATGGATAGCTTTACACCGTTCAGTTATGCAGCAACCCTTTATTCATGTTGGCCAGTATTTATTACTCCATACAATCTTCCATCTGGGATGTGTATGAAAGAACATAACATCTTTCTTATATTAGTCATTCCTAGACTATGATATCCTGATAGAAGCATTGATTTATATCTAAGGCTTCTTATTGATGAGCTGAAATTCTTATGGTTCGATGGTATACGTACTTTTGATACATCGAAGAAATAAAATTTTATAATGAAGGCTGTATTGACGTGGACCATTAGCGATTTCTTGCTTATGGGATGTTGTCAGGATGGAGCACTCATGAAAAGCTTGCATATCCCTATTGCATGGAGAATACAAAATCATTTCACCTTGAGCATGGTCGTAAGCCCTGCTGGTTCTATTGTCATCATCAATTCCTCTTCGAACATTATCCTTTTTGAAAGTAGTGGGCTAATTTTAGGAGGAATAAGATAGAGAAAGACCATGCACCCTCATGCCTCAGTGGCATGAAAGTATTTTAGAGGATATCCCAACTAGACGAAGTTCAGTTTGGCATGCTATTTGACAAGCAAAAGCCTTGAGATTTTGGTAGAACTCATAACTGAGTGAAGCGAAGCATCTTCTGGGAATTGCCATACTAATCCATCAATTTTATCCATCATAATCTTGACGTCTTGCATTTTGAAAAGAATGTATTCGATAATATTTTCTACACTATTATAGATGTCAAGGGCAAGACAAAGGATAATCCTAAGGCTCGAGCAGATATGAAGAATATATGCAAGCATCCTTAGTTAGAGCTGGTTGAGGGGTCACCTGAAAAATTTTTGAAATCAAAACCATCTTATACCTTAATAAGGGAGCAGTTGAAAGATATTTGTGAATAGTGTAAAAGCCTTAAATTTTTAGATAGTTATGTAAGTAATCTAGCTCAGTGGATCATGTTAAGATTGCAGGTTTTTTGGGCTAAAGAGCCATGACTGTCATATCTTCATGCAATGATTACTCCCATTGACTTGGCTTGATCTCCTTTTCAATTCTATATAGAGTTCTTTGATCGAGTTTAGCCTTTTTCTTCAGAGATATTTATGCTATCGAACTTTCCACCAACCACATCTCTAGTCTTGAGGCTAGCAGTATAGACCATATGCAAGTTAGAGAAGATATTTTTTTCTAGATTTTTTGACTCCATGGAATACCTCATGATTCATCTGACATATGAAGCTAGAGTGGAAGGACTAGTGTAGTACAAGTGGATGTATCCATTTGAAAGACACATATACAGTCTCAAGAAAAATATGAAAAATAAGATCCGAGTCAAAGGTTCTACTGTGGAAACTTATATAATAGAAAAAAATTTAAATTTTAGTGGACACTACTTTAACCCCAGTGTGGTGAGGGATCAGAGGCAGAGATCTCCATATTTGCCTATCCTGCTCGTGAATTTGGACACAAGGTTTGTCGGATATTGACTGATACTGAATTTCGATAGGCAGAGACATATGTTTTGCTAAATTGCACAGAGATCGATCCACATGTTGAATAAATATCCATCATAATCTCAACTGTTTAATCACTTATCATCCTGTACTTATCTTATGTATGTATAAGCAATATGATGAGATGCTAAAATGGGACAATCCAATGATAAGCGAGAAAGAAATTTTCACTCAACACTTTGTAAATTAGTTTCATTCACTGATAAACAATCATTATCATTTTATTTAATTTAATTTCTCTCAATTTATTTTTTTTATAATATGTAGATCGTGCAAGGTAGCGAATCCTTACCTAAGAAGTTAAAACCATTAGGTTATAGACCAACAAAGTACGTGATATGTTATAATGGCTGTAACGTAAATGGTTTTAAATTTCACATATAGCAATATAGAGAACATAAAAGTACAATGAACAGTGGTGTGTGTATAAAGGGCAGCTGGTGGGCAGAGACAGAGAGTGACTACTATAGAATTTTCAAAAAAGTGATCAAGTTGACCTATCTCTTAGGTGATAATAGTGTCATTCTGTTTAAGTACCGATGGTTTGATATCAACAACTGTATGAAGGTTGATCCACAGCATGGGCTTATTGAAATCAAACATGGATCAAAAGCATATGTCAATGACCCCTTTGTGCTAGCCCAATAAGTTGCTCAAGTCTATTATACTCCTTTTCCATCAAAAGAGAGAGAAAAGAAAGATTGGTGGACTATATATAAGGTTAAGTCTCAAGCCGTTCATTACGCGCTCAAAGAAGAAAAAGAACTCCAATTACTAGAATACTTTCAGAAGAATGAAACATTAGAGTTTCATCCATCTTCAATAGATGTCGAGTTGGATGCTCCAAAAATTCTTGTACATGATGGCCAACATAAGGAGATAGATCCAACTGATTTTGTTTTAAAGGACAATTCTATCCAAAGAGAAAAAAAAGAGGAAGAAGAAGAACTAGAAGAAGAGGAAGGGTAGAAGAAGAGGAAGAAATGGAAGAAGATGATGAATCAGAAGAACAATCTGAAGGGTACCAGACATCTGAAGAGATCGATGAGTAGTGTTAAGTATATAATCTTTGAATCATTTTAATTATTTATCTTGCATTATTTTAAATCTTGTATTGCCATCCATAATTATATAATTAAGTTGGTGAATCTATTTATTTTTATTTTTAGAGGTTATATATCATGTCTTCTAATGGAGGATGGAGCTCTCAAGGAGAGAGCGATCATACGGCCAGCTCATAGGGTTCTGCACCTCTCACACCCTACGGTAAACTCTAACACTTTAGATATTCTTGTTTATGTTATTTTATCCTTTGCTAACTAATATAATATTTTTTATATTAGATATTTTGCACCTAGGTTCGGATGACAGCGGGTCACCAGTGACCCCATGGTCATACGCACCAGTGACTGGCTCCCAGACACAGAGTCGTGGTAGAGGACCCGCCCGATGCATGGCACCTTCGACTCGATCGGAGGATAGAGAACTCATCCACATTCAGAGCTGGTCGTAAGTACTATATCTTTACTGAGTATATTTAAAATTTAGCCATTATAAAGTCTAACATTTATTATCTAAAATCAATTTTGCAGCACATTTACAGAGAGCTCTGTGCCTCGTGTGATTATCGGGATCATCCGATGATTGATGCTGGGGATGATGAATGAGTTCTCCAATTAGTCATCAGGGACTCGTGATGTAGCCTAAGAGATGTTCCTGGTAAGTTAAAGATGTTTAATTTAATAATTCATAATAGGTTTGTATTCTGTTTATTAATATACACTTGCTTCTATTTGTAGGAGTACTATCTATTCTTATCTCCTCAGGATGAAGAGGCTAGCCACTTGATCTTCGAGCAGGTGGCCACATGTAGATTTCGAGATGAGCTACACAGCCTATGGCAGTCAGCCATCAAGCATTTCGATTTTCAGTCACTATCAGAGTGAAAGTCCTACAGGGATCACTAGATACGGACGGACGTATGAGAGGCCCTCTGTGACTAGTGGAGCAGTGAGGAATATGCTAGTAGATGGCAAAGGGCATGACAGAACTAGATCGTCCAGCAGGATCCGATCAGGCATACGAATGGCTCGTTAGCGCACATATTGTGGCTGACAGACTGGTAAGAAATCTATACCAAAACTCTTCACTAAAACTATAAAAACTCTTATATATATTTTTAATTAATTTAATTTTATTATTTATTTATTATAGATACGACAGTTAGATCATCGATCAGGCCAACTATCGTTGTGGGAGGTCACACACTAGTCTAGGAGGATTGGTGATTATTTAGATTCTAGGTCACGACGGATCATGATAAGAATTTTAAACTGTATTTATTAAATTGTTATAAGCTCTGATATGTATATTAAAACTAATATATTTCTGAACTATGTAGGCATATTACGCAAAGTACATTGTTGTGCAATATGGTGATAACCTATCCACTCAGCCCCTCCTTGACCGTAAGGGATGGCTCAGGGTCATCGAAAGGGTGAGTAGGAGTCGGATTATAAGATTCAGCCATAGCTACGATCCTTCAGTGGCTCGATACTCTTCGACATCCTTACAGACCTCTACATCCTTGACTTGGAGCGATGCGCACGTGGAGGAGGTCGTGCAGAGGCTTCTGAGTCAGCGACCTTAGAGCTTCAAAGATGCCATCTGTGATATGATTGTAGAGATTCTTCGGGATCTACAACTGTGCGATCTGCTAGGCTCGTTGTCCCAGCCATTACATCAGATAATTTTATTAGTAAACTCTTTTACTTGTTTTAAATTTTTATTTTTAGAAGCTTCACATATTTAGGCTTGAGTCCAGAAAGAGGGTCTAAGGGTATTGCTCCTAGATTGATTTTGATGATTACAAAGCAGATTGAAGGGATACAAATAATTTTTAAATGAAAAAATCCTTATGCTCTTCAAGGGCAAAATTGTAATTTCACTAAAATCCTGATTTGATAGTATCATTTGATAGAACAAATGATTTGTAAACTATTGGTGAAAATTTTGTTGTATTTGGACTTATATTTTTGAAGTTATGAAGGTTTGAAGTGCATGAGTCGACTCATGAGTCAACTCATGGCACTGTGAGCTGATTGGCACGCAAAAAATTCCCATGGCACGCTGATTTTTTTGGCTTGGCACGACCTGTGAGTCGACTCATGAGTCGACCCACAAGGCATGAGTCGACTCATGAGTCGACCTCTGCTGATTTGAGCCGAAAAATCCAGAAATCAGACCGTCTGGTCTGTGCAACAGAAGTCGACTCCTGATGCATGAGTCGACTCATGAGTCGACCCCTGCGATGGGAAATGTCAGCAACGGCTATTTTTTTGCCCGTTTTAATTGCCATTTATGCTTTCTAAAATTGCTCTAACGGCTCTTTATCTACCTAAATTGTTTTCTCTTGCTTCTAATGCTACAAAATGCTTAAAATGGTGAAAGAAATTGCAGATTAAATAGCGGATCAAATGTGAAATCAAAAACGAGAAGAACAGAAGAGAGGATCGGAAATTTGCAAGAAAAAGCCTGAGATCAACGAAAAATCCAAAAAAAAAAGAGAGAGGATCCACAATATACCAGAGAGAGTGTGAAAGAGAAAAGCAAGAGCTTTCAAGGAGAGAATTCTTCACGCCTATTGTTTCAACCTTGATCTAGAGATCGTTCAAAGCTTTCAAGAGATCTTCAATCAACAATCAACCTCTTCTCAAGCATTCAAGCGTTCATCCACTTTGAGAAAATCCGAAAAAGGGGTTCTTCATTTGAGTAAAGCTTTTATTGTTATATTCGCTCATTTAAGGAGCTGTTATTGTATTAATCTGTGCTCAAAATTTTCTAACTCTTTGTGAGTTTTTGTTCTTATTTTTGGAGGATTTCCAAAACAAGGAAAGGTTGATCCGAACCTGAAATCGGAGTGTTTTGGGTTTACTTGTACCCGAGAAACAAGTGATCTAGCTTGGGATAGCTAGTGTCGGAGTTTCCGACGTTTTGTATTCGGGTTGAATACAAAGGATAGTGGATTGAAATTCCCAAGTAGGATCTTGGGGAGTGGATGTAGGTGCAAGGTTAGCACCGAACCACTATAAATCTTTGTGTTTGTGGTGTGCTTTATCGCTTCACTTTATTTCTTTATTATATTCTTGCATTCCTGCTTTAGGTAATTAATATTGAATTAAAGTCTTTGTTTTGTTCTTCATAAGTAATCTGTTGGGCTTAAAATTTTTAGAAACCCAATTCACCCCCCCCCCCTCTTGGGTTGCATAGCTGGGCAACAAGTGGTATCAGAGCCGGTGCTCTAGCCCTTCTTTGATCTAATAATCAAAGAGCCAAAGATCTATGGCAACCCATGTTGGTACTTCTCTAGCCGAGGGGCAATCAACAAACCGACCTCCACTTTTCAATGGGTCTAATTACACCTATTGGAAAGCTCGGATGAAGATTTTCATACAAGCACTCGACTATGATATGTGGAGTATCATAGTGAATGGTCCTCACACACCCACCAAGATTATAGATGGTGAGGAATCAACCAAACCCGAGAAAGAATGGGATGAGGTTGACAAAAAATTGGCACAATTAAATGCCAAAGCCATGAATGTTCTCTATTGTGCACTAGATGCAAGTGAATTTAATCGTATTTCTACTTGTGCATCTGCTAAAGAAATATGGAATAGGTTAGAAGTAATTCATGAGGGAACAAATCAAGTAAAAGAGTCTAAAATAAACATGCTTGTACATAAATATGAATTGTTCAAAATAGAGCATGATGAGTCCATAACTGCTATGTTTACTCGTTTTACTGATATAATCAATGGTTTAAAGAGTCTTGGCAAATCTTATACTAACAGTGAACTTGTAAGGAAGATTCTCAGGTCACTGCCAAGAACTTGGGAAGCCAAGGTGACTGCCATCCAAGAAGCAAAGGACTTGAACACTCTACCTCTAGAAGAGCTTCTTGGATCCTTGATGACTCATGAACTTAGCATAAAGCAACATCAAGAGGATGAAGTCAAAAAGAAAAGAACCATTGCCCTCAAATCCACAACTTCGCCTGATTATGAAACGGATGACTCTGAAGATGAAGATCAGGATGAAGAGATGGCTCTCACACCCGAAAATTTAAGAAGTTTCTAAGAAAAAGGAAACAGGGGATGAGAAAGAAATTCACAAAAGGGGATCAAAGCAAAGAAAAAGAGAAAGATCAACCTCCTATATGCTACGAGTGCAAGAAGCCAGGACATTTCAGATCCGAATGTCCACAATTGAAGAAAGGTCCAAAGAAGTTCAAAAAGAAGGCAATGATGGTGACCTGGAGTGCGAGTGATGACTCAAGCTCCGACGAGGAAACCTCAACAGAACAAGCCAACCTGTGCCTGATGGCACACGAAAATGAGGTAACTTCTGAATCCACTAGTGAATTTACTTTTGAAGAATTGCATGAAGCTCTCTATGATTCAATTGAGGAATTAAAGAAACTAGGGAAGAAAAACAAAGAGCTGAAATTGGAAAATCAGTCCTTAGTGAAACAAGCTGAAAATCTTTCAATTGAAAAATTCACCTTGATTCAAGAAAATCAAAACTTAAAGGATGAAATGAACAAGCTGAAATCTATAGTAGATAAGTTCACCTTAAGTTCAAACAAACTAAATATGATCCTTGAAAATCAGAAAGCTATATATGATAAGGCTGGACTTGGTTATAAACCCCTGAAGAAACAAAAATTTTTGAAGGATATTTATGTAAATTATTCAAGTAACAAGTCTACAAATATTACTTGTTTTAAATGTGGAAGAATAGGACATAAATCATACACATGTCTTATTAACAAATATGCAAACACAAAGAAAATATGGGTTTCAAAAGGAACCATTCTGACTAACCTGAAAGGACCCAAGAAAGCTTGGGTACCTAAGACAGAAACTTGACCTTTGCTTGCAGGTGTGTCTAGCATCCCAAAAAGGAAACAGAAAATGGTATCTTGACAGCGGATGCTCGAGACACATGACTGGTGATGAATCATAATTCATCACGCTTGATGCTAAGGATGGAGGGATGGTCACCTTTGGAGATAATGGCAAAGGAAAGATCATCGGGATAGGTAACATTGGTATCACTCCCTCCAAATACATTGAGAATATTTTATTAGTTAAAGGTTTAAAGCATAACTTACTTAGCATTAGTCAATTCTGTGATAAAGGGTATAAAGTAAGTTTTGAATCATCTGTTTGTATTGTGACGAGTCCTATTAACGATGGCATTAAATTTATAGGACATAGGCATGGCAATGTTTATATGGTAGACTTGAATGATTTAACTAAATTAGACATGCAATGCCTAGTTTCCTTAAATGCTAAAATAAATGAGACTAGTTGGCTGTGGCATCGTAGACTTGCACACATTAGCATGCATTCTCTCTCAAAATTAATTAAAAAGGATTTAGTTCTCGGTTTGCCAAAACTGAATTTTGAGAAGGATAGAATTTGTGATGCATGCCAATTAGGTAAACAAACTAGAGTATCATTTAAATCCAAAAATACTGTTTCAACTTCTAGATCTTTAGAGCTCTTACATATGGATTTATTTGGACCAACTAGAACCACTAGTCTAGGAGGAAAACGATATGGATTTGTAATAATAGATGATTACTCTCATTTTACTTGGGTTTTCTTTTTAGCTCACAAAAATGAAATTTTTCAAATTTTCACTAAATTTCATCGAAAAGTCACTAATGAAAAAGAATTTTCAATTCAAAATATTAGAAGTGATCATGGAACAGAATTTGAAAATCATGACTTTGAAAATTTTTGTGATGAAAATGGAATTGGCCATAACTTCTCTGCTCCTAGGACACCCCAACAGAATGGGGTAGTTGAAAGGAAAAACAGAACCTTAGAAGAAATGGCCCGTACCATGCTTTGTGAAAGCAACCTTCCAAGATATTTTTGGGCAGAAGCTATTAACACAGCATGTTACATTTTAAATCGTGCTTTAATTAGACAATTTTTAAAGAAAACCCCCTATGAACTTTGGAAAGGAAGAAAACCAAATATTGCATATTTTCATGTCTTTGGTTGCCGATGTTTTGTATTAAATAATGGAAAAGAAAAACTTGGTAAATTTGATGCAAAATCAGATGAAGCAATCTTTTTAGGTTACTCCTCCACTAGTAAAGCATTTAGAGTTTTCAACAAAAGAACTTTAGTAGTTGAGGAGTCCATACATGTTGTTTTTGATGAATCTAACGATCTTCCTTCAAGGAAGAATGAGGGTGTTGATGATGCAGATCCACTAATAGAAGGTATGAAGGAGATCACTCTGAAAGATTCAGCAACTCCAGAAGACAAGGATCAAGAAGACGAACAAAATGAAAAAGGTGAAGAAATTCAAGAACAACCTCAAGGTACAAATGACCTACCCAAGGAATGGAGGTATGTTCATAACCACCCTAAGGAGTTAATTATTGGTGACCCTATGCATGGGGTAAAAATCCGTTCTTCACTTAGAGATGTACTTAATCATTGTGCTTTTGTATCTCAACTTGAACCTAAAACTTTTGAAGAAGCTGAAAATGATCATAATTGGATTAATGCTATGCAAGAAGAACTTAATCAATTTGAAAGAAATAATGTTTGGACCTTAGTGACAAGACCTAAAGATTATTCAATAATTGGCACAAAATGGGTCTTTAGAAACAAATTAGATGAGCATGGAAATGTAATTAGAAATAAAGCAAGACTGGTTGCTAAGGGATATAATCAAGAAGAAGGAATTGATTTTGATGAAACCTTTGCACCTGTTGCTAGATTAGAAGCCATTAGACTTCTACTTGCTTATGCTTGCTTTATGAAATTCAAACTATTTCAAATGGATGTTAAAAGTGCATTTTTAAATAGATATATTTCTGAAGAAGTATATGTAGAACAACCCCCTGGATTTGAAAATCATGCTTTTCCCAATCATGTCTTTAGATTAAATAAAGCTTTATATGGTCTAAAACAAGCACCTAGAGCATGGTATGAAAGGCTAAGCAAATTTTTACTAAATAATGGTTTCTCAAGAGGCAATGTAGATACAACTCTATTTATTAAAAGAAACCAAAATGATATGCTAATTATATAAATTTATGTTGATGACATAATTTTTGGGTCTACTAATGAATCCCTTTGTCAAGACTTTGCTAAGCTTATGCAGGGAGAGTTCGAGATGAGCATGATGGGAGAACTCACCTTCTTCCTCGGACTCCAAATCAAACAATCAAAAGAGGGAATCTCCATCATCCAAAGCAAGTACACCAAGGAACTACTCAAAAGATTTGGAATGGAGAACTGCAAACCAATTGGCACACCAATGAGTCCCTCAAGTAAGCTTGACAAGGATGATGAAGGTAAAAGCGTAGACTTAAAATACTATAGAGGTATGATTGGCTCATTATTATATCTAACTGCAAGTAGGCCTGATATCATGTTTAGTGTTTGCTTATGTGCTAGATATCAATCTAATCCTAAGGAATCTCATTTGAATGCTGTTAAAAGAATCCTTAGATACTTAAATGGTACACAAACTATAGGGTTATGGTACTCTAAGGACTCACAAATTAATTTGTTAGGATATTCAGATGCTGATTTTGCTGGATGTAAATTAGATAGAAAAAGCACAAGTGGAACTTGCCAATTTCTTGGAGTTAACCTAATCTCATGGTTTAGCAAGAAACAAAATTCGGTGGCACTGTCTACGGCTGAGGCCGAATACATTGCAGCCGGAAGTTGTTGTGCTCAAATCTTGTGGATTAAGCAACAACTCGAAGATTTTGGAATCAAACTTAATGAAACACCAATAAAATGTGATAATACAAGTGCCATAAATCTATCTAAAAATCCAATACACACTCAAGATCCAAACATATTGAAATATGACATCATTTTATAAGAGAACATGTTCAAAACAAAAATGTAATTCTTGAATATATTTGCACTGAAAATCAATTAGCCGATATCTTTACAAAGGCCCTTAGTGAGGATAGATTCTGTAAAATTAGGAGAAATCTAGGAATTCTAGATCCATTTGCCTAAAATTTCTCAATTTTCAAAGAATTGATTAGAGCTCAATTTTCAACATCCATCCTGGTCCCAAAAGCTCAGATTTATCACTCTAAAAACTTATCATTGAGCAAAATTCCTTCTCCCAAAATTTTGAATTTTTCTGGAATTTATTTGCATTTTTCCTGAATTTCTGAACTTCATGAGTCGACCCCCATGAGTCGACTCAATGGCAAACTTGTAAATCCCACAAACTTCCCACGGGCTCATTGTTTTTAAACGGGAACCCTGTTTGTGAGACGACTCATCTTCTCATCGTCTTCCTTCCGAAAGCCGTTCTTTCCAACTCTTTTTTGCTCCAAATCTAAGGATTTATCTCGAGGCAATTCTCCCTCCTACTCTCCACCAAAAATTGCCTCCTTGGAAAAGAGATTTCTCGTGCTTTCTCGCATTGCTTGGCGCGGTTGGAACGTGCCCTAGCACTTCACCGAACTTCCAAAATCCACTTCTTTTCTCCACTAAAATTCCTCTTTACTCTCTTGTGATCCCTCCTCCTCTCAATTCAAGTCTTCTTGTCTACTACTTTATTGGATATGGCTCCAAAGATGAAACTTCCCCAAAGAAGGAAATCAATCCGTGAGCCTGAAGAAATTGTCTGAAAGAAAAGACATGTTCAGTCTTCCAGTGTTCCCACTCCAGTTTCAGTACCTGCTCAAGGTCCCTCTCAATCCTCCATAAGCCCCAGTGTAAATCCTCTTTCTGATAGAAAAGTTGAAATCGGAAAAAATATAGATTTTCGGTTCTTTGAGAAAGAAGGCTTTACTTTTGCTACCAAGATCAAAAATCAAGGATGGGAACTCTACTGCTCCCTTAAGGAAGTCACCTATGTTGATCTAGTTAGAGAGTTCTACCAGAACCTACATTATGGAAACGGGTCAGTGACTTCAACAGTCAAGGGGATTGACATATGCTTGGATTCTAGGATATTGGGAGATATACTTCAGTTGCCTAGTGAAGGATACTCATATATGGAACTTCCAATTAAAGAAGAAGGGATCAGAATTATCTTAGGAGAAGCTTTTTCAGGAAATTTAAACAAATTGGAAGCAAAGCTATTATCCATTGAGATGAGGGTCCTGCATCAGATTGTAACAAAACTCTTCTTTCCTAGGAGTGGTAGGCATGATCTACTATCTGACAGAGATGTATGTGTCATGTTTCATATCATCACTCAGACCCCCCTAAACCTCCCTGCACTTATGATAGAGGCCATGAGAGAAACTTTGAACAGATCCAAGGCACACTTGCCTTATGGTATGGCCCTTACTAGAGTATTTAGGAGGTTTGGAGTTAGCTGTGAGGGGGAGGCTGCTACTAAGCTCTCTCATGTGGACACTTTCAACCAACACAGCCTGCACCGAATGGGAATTACAAAGACTGTTGGTGGTTGGATCAAGGGCTCTGAAGAAAGAACTGAGGATAGAGCTGAAATAAGAGCTGAGGACAGAACTGAAGGCAGAGTAGAAGAAGAAGGTCCATCTTCTCCTGTACATGACTTCAGGGCAGCTTCACCAGATACCCAGTTCATTCCTGATACTGAGGCTGGCCCTTCAGAGTTTACTAGGATGCCCACACCAGTGTATCAGCCAGAGAGCAGAGCACCTCATTCAGAGTTCAGACTGGCTGACGATCAGATCGAGCATATATCTCAGCGTGTGGCTTCTTTGCTGTCTAGCCAGTGGGGTAGTACTTCTTTTGCACCTGGAGCCACCTCTTCTGATCAGACCATTACTCCCCACATCTCCACTGTGTTTCAGATGATTTCAGATCAGTCCATCAGGATCCAGCAGCTTGAGGACACAGTCTGGAGACTTACTGGCAGAGTTCTTGACTTGCAGGGGCAAGTCCTTGCATTGGCCCATCCCAAGCCACAGGAGTCTACCATTGAGGTCACAGACCTCACTACAGAGGCTGGCAGGCTCAGAGGAGCACTAAAAGGTAGATATGAATTACTGAGGAAAGAGATCCGAGGATCAAGTGAGCATGCTACCACCCAGTTCACTGCTCTACTTCAATCTGTTTCCAGAGCACTGAACGTACTTGATTCTATTAGACTCACCCTTTCTGTTCAGTCCCTAGCATCTCAGCGTTCTCAGCCACCCAGTTCATCTCGCTCTCCTGCTCGTGGCAGAGGCAGACGGGGTAGAGGACGCACTTCTGATCCATCATCTCCTCACCCTATATCTGATGACTCCGATCATTGACTTATCTTGATCTTTACTAGATCCTAGGTGTTAGTGTCTTGTTCTAAGATCTATACCTTGGGGCCATGTATTGACAATTAGCTGGTTGAATTTTATTTTTAAGAACTATGTATTGAAACAATTATGATATTAATGGAATCATCTTTTACCTATATTTCTACCTTTTTGTAATGATATCGATCATATTTTGGTTATATATTTTCTTCTTGTTGAAATATTGTCTTCTCCTTGTTATTGTTTGCTGTTGATAATTGCTATATTAAGGGGGAGCAAACATCTGTGAAAAACTCTAAAGGGGAAGAAATTAAAGAATGTTTCAGAAAAAGGAAGAGTTAACTATGTTTGATGATGTCAAAAAGGGGGAGAAATTAAACAAAAACAAAAATTGAAATTAAACAAAAAAAAGCAAAACCCTAAATTATGAGAAAAAGGGGGAGAAATTAAACAAAAATAAAGATTGGAAGATTAAACCAAACTTGAGAAATTAAACAAAAATTGGAAGATTAAAAAAAAAAATATTGGGAAACAAATATTGGAGAAATTAAACAAAACTTTGAGAAATTTGGTATCGAAATTTGGTATCAGACAGAAATTAAATAAAAAGCCATCCATCAAAAGCAAAATCATAAGTAC
The DNA here is from genome assembly GCF_000442705.2 of Elaeis guineensis. NCBI lineage: Eukaryota > Viridiplantae > Streptophyta > Magnoliopsida > Arecales > Arecaceae > Elaeis > Elaeis guineensis. The sequence continues at coordinate 114,809,987 of NC_025998.2, read as the reverse complement.
AATGCAAATAAGTATTTTTTTTATATGCTCTGATATATTTTAAAATTCAAACTTGCTCTGATACATCTTTTTAAATTTTATTTACCTTGATACAACTTAAGAAATTTGATTTACTATGATACACCCTAAAATTTCTTTTAACTTGCTCTGATACATGATAAAATTTGCTCTGATACAGTGTGAAATTTTCTCTGACATTTGATCTGGTACAGTGTGAAATTTTCTCTGACATTTGATCTGATACAGTGTGAAATTTTCTCTGATATATTATAACATTTACTCTGATACATTATAAAATCTTTTCTGATATCATTGTAAAAATTATTTTTCTTGCTCTGATACATTGCAAAATTTATTTATCTTCTCTTGCTCTGATATATCTTAAACTCAAAATGATCTAATACCCTTTTCAAATCTTTAAGAAAATGGACAAACTATTTTTGTATTTATATTACATGCCAAAAGAATCATACTCTTTTCAAGCATAAACACCTATAATGGATTCTTTTGAAATTAATGCATTAACATAAATTTTTTTGTTCAAATGTTTTGTCATCATCAAAAAGGGGGAGATTGTTGCTCCTAGATTGATTTTGATGATTACAAAGCAGATTGAAGGGATACAAATAATTTTAAAATGAAAAAGTCCTTATGCTCTTCAAGGGCAAAATTGTAATTTTATTAAAATCCTGATTTGATAGTATCATTTGATAGAACAAATGATTTGTAAATTATTGGTGAAAATTTCATTGTATTTGGACTTATATTTTTGAAGTTATGAAGGTTTGAAGTGCATGAGTCGACTCATGAGTCAACTCATGGCACTGTGAGCTGATTGGCACGCAAAAAATTCCCATGGCACGCTGGTTTTTTTGGCTTGGCACGACCTGTGAGTCGACTCATGAGTCGACCCACAAGGCATGAGTCGACTCATGAGTCGACCTCTGCTGATTTGAGCCGAAAAATCCAGAAATCAGACCGTCTGGTCTGTGCAACAGAAGTCGACTCATGAGTCGACTCCTGATGCATGAGTCGACTCATGAGTCGACCCCTGCGATGGGAAATGTCAGCAACGGTTATTTTTTTGCCCGTTTTAATTGCCATTTATGCTTCCTAAAATTGCTCTAACGGCTCTTTATCTACCTAAATTATTTTCTCTTGCTTCTAATGTTACAAAATGCTTAAAATGGTGAAAGAAATTGCCGATTAAATAGCGGATCAAACGTGAAATCAAAAACGAGAAGAACAGAAGAGAGGATCCAAAATTTGCAAGAAAAAGCCTGAGATCAACGAAAAATCCAAAAAAAAAAGAGAGAGGATCCACAATATACCAGAGAGAGTGTGAAAGAGAAAAGCAAGAGCTTTCAAGGAGAGAATTCTTCACGCCTATTGTTTCAACCTTGATCTAGAGATCGTTCAAAGCTTTCAAGAGATCTTCAATCAACAATCAACCTCTTCTCAAGCATTCAAGCGTTCATCTACTTTGAGAAAATCCGAAAAAGGGGTTCTTCATTTGAGTAAAGCTTTTATTGTTATATTCGCTCATTTAAGGAGCTGTTATTGTATTAATCTGTGCTCAAAATTTTCTAACTCTTTGTGAGTTTTTGTTCTTGTTTTTGGAGGATTTTCAAAATAAGGAAAGGTTGATCCGAACATGAAATCGGAGTATTTTGGGTTTACTTGTACCCGAAAAATAAGTGATCTAGCTTGGGATAGCTAGTGTCGGAGTTTCCGACGTTTTGTATTCGGGTTGAATACAAAGGATAGTGGATTGAAATTCCCAAGTAGGATCTTGGGGAGTGGATGTAGGTGCAAGGTTAGCACCGAACCACTATAAATCTTTGTGTTTGTGGTGTGCTTTATCGCTTCACTTTATTTCTTTATTATATTCTTGCATTCCTGCTTTAGGTAATTAATATTGAATTAAAGTCTTTGTTTTGTTCTTCATAAGTAATCTGTTGGGCTTAAAATTTTTAGAAACCCAATTCACCCCCCCTCTTGGGTTGCATAGCTGGGCAACAAAGGGCTAAAAATTTAATCTAACCATCCAATTGGTAGGTCGGGGGTGTCTATAGTTTCGTATCATCGAATGAAATATGTAGGAATAACCTGTTCGAAAATCAAAGAAGTGTATCGAAAGATATCTCTCTGTATTGAAAGATACATCTCCGTATCAAAATTTATTAATAATATTTTATTTTTCTTCATTTCAGGATGTTGAGACATTCGGATCTCATCCACTAATTACTGGAGAAGAGCAGGAGGACGACGAGGAGGACAATGAGGAGGATCTGGGTTGATTTTTTTTTTATTTTGATGTATTATATTTTTTTTGATACTGCTTGTAAAATTATATAATTTATATTTTTAATATAATATAATTATTTTTTTATTTATGATTGTCATATTATCTTTAGATTTTAATTATAATAGATGTTAGAAACCATAATTGATCATGATTAATTAAAATAGATTTTTAAAAAATTATTATAAATTTTTAAAAAAAAATAAAATTAACTATTACCAACAACATTAGTGACGGCTTTAGCTATCACTAATAACAAAATATTATTATGGAATATTAAAAAAATTAAAATTAACTATTATTGATGGCTTTAGCCATCACTACATCACTTTAGCCATCGCTAATAATTATTAGCAATGGCATTAGTGACAAAAAAATCATCGCTAATTGATTTTAATTTTTTTTAAAAAAAATATTTAAAAATAAAAAAATAAATAACGATGAAATTTGGCCATCACTAATGTCGTCATCACTAATGTTGTTTCTAATATTCTTATTATTGATGGCTAAAAATTCTATCGCTAATAGTGATAATTAATGACTAAAGTTTTTCTGACCATCAATTAGTGATGGAAAGCCATCGCTGATAGTATTAGTGACAGCAAATCGATCATTAATGATGGTAATTAGCCATCACTAATAGTCAATTTCTTGTAGTATTTTACTATTTTCATCTTTATCCAATCTGCATGATGGCTCATGGGCATGCGAATTTTCTTAGCATTCTTCATCCCAAACTTCTTTAGTATTTTTAGAATATATTTGGTTTGGGATATAAAAATTTTTTCTTTTGTTTGTTGGATTTGATGCCCAAGAAAGAATATTAGCTCTCCCATCATGCTCATTTCAAATTTATCCTGCATCAACTTAACAAATTCTTAGCAAAGATTTTCATTAGTAGAACTAAAAATAATATTATCTACATATATTTGAACAATCAGCAGATCTGATCTCTTTCTTTTAAAAAATAATGTAGTATCTACACTACCTCTAGAAAAGTCATTATTGAGCAAAAATTTACTTAATCTATCATACCATGCTCTTGGTGCTTGTTTTAAATCATACAATATTTTATTAAGTTTGAAGACATGATTTGGATAAGCATGATTTTCAAAATTTGATGGTTATTCTAGAAAAATCTCTTCAGCAATAAAACTATTTAAAATAATATTTTTTACATCTATTTGATATAATTTAAAATTCATATAATAAGCAAAAGCCAGTAGCAATCTAATGACTTTTAGTCTTGCTATTGGTGCATATATTTTATCAAAATCTATTTCTTCTTCCTGATTATATCCCTTAGCAACTAGTCTTGCTTTATTTTTTACTATATTATTATTTTCATCTAATTTATTTTTGAATATCCATTTAGTGCTAATAATTAGATGGTCAATTTGTCTATTCACTAATATCCAAATATTATTTCTTTCAAATTGATTTAATTCTTTTTGCATAGCAATCAACCAATTAGGATCACTTTCAGGTTTTTTAATAGTTTTAGATTCTATTCAAGAAACAAAAGCTAAATAATCATGATTTTTTTTGAAAGTAGATCTAGTTCTTACACCTTGAGAGGGATCACCAATTATAAGATCTTTAGGATGATTATAGGCATACCTCTATTTTTTGGATAGATCATGATGCTTTTGGTTCATACCTTCTTCTTGGATTTCTTCATGGTCATCACTATTTGAGTCTCCCTCTTCATTATGATCAGATTTATCCTTCAAATTGAGCTTCTTTACTCTCTTTTCTAAGCTCCCTGCATTATGATCAAAAGCATCTTTCTTTCTTGAAGATAGGTTGTTAGTTTCATCAAAGATAACATGAATAGACTCTTCAATAACTAAAATATGTTTGTTGAAGACTCTATATACTTTGCTTGATGTGGAATATCCAAAAAAGATATCCTCATCAGACTTAGCATCAAACTTTCTAAGGTTATCTTTTTCATTATTTAAAATAAAATATTTACATCCAAAAATATGAAAATAACTAATATTGAGTTTTCTTCCTTTACAAAATTCATAGAGGGTTTTCTTAAGAATTGGATGAATCAAAATATGGTTTAAAATATAATAAGCGATATTTATAGCTTCGGTCTAAAAATATTTTGAAAGATTTTCTTCACATAATATAGTTCTAGCTATTTCTTTCAATGTTCTATTCTTTCTCTCAAGAATATCATTTTATTGGGATATTTTTGGAGCTGAAAATTTATGTTATATACCATTTTCATTATAAAATATTTTAAAATTTTAGTTTTCAAATTCTATACCATGGTCACCTCAAATTTTAATAATTATAGAGTTCTTTTCTTTTAAAATTTTTCTATAAAATTTTGAAAATACAAAAAATGCTTCATCTTTTTGTATTAAAAATAAAATTCAAATAAAATAAAAAAATTATCTATGATCACAAGTCCATACTTCTTTTCTCCTAGGCTTGTAGTTTTAGTAGGTCTGAAAAGTCCATGTAAATCAATTCAAGCGGTCTAGTAATTGAAATTATATTTTTGGATTTAAAACTCCTTCCAGTTTGTTTACCAAATTGATAAGCATCACAAATATGATCATTTTCAAAATTCAGTTTAGGTAAACCTTTAACTAGGTCTTTTACAATCAATTTGATAAAATATGCATGTTTGTATAACCTAACCTATGATGCCATAGCCAACTAGTTTCTTTGATCTTAGCATCCTTAGCAACAAGGTAGTGGCCACTCTTTATGGCTATTTCATCAAGATTAATCATATAGATATTGTCACACCTATTTTTAGTGAACTTGATACTATCATCAAAGGGACTAGTGACTATACATAAAGATGATTCAAATATGACTTTAAAGTCTTTGTCACACAATTGACTTATACTTAATAAGTTATGCTTTAAGCTATCAACAAGTAACACATTTTCAATGAAAGTGGTGAGAGTGATTTTGATTTTATCAATTTCAATAATTTTTTCTTTACCATTATCGTCAAAAGTCACCACTCCTCTATTCTTTCTCTCAAAGATGATGAATTGATTTTTGTCATCAATCATATGTCTTGAATAGTTGCTATCTAGATACCAAGCTCTTTTATTTTTATTGGCTATAAAATATTCCTGCAAAACAGTCAAGTGGCTGATTTAGGTATCCAAGTCTTCTTGGATTCTTTAGGATTAGCATTTATGGTTCCTTTTGAAATTTAAATTTTTTTTATAATTTTTTCATCAGATTTTCTTATGTTGTATGCATATGCTTTGTGTCCTACTTTACCACAACTAAAGCATATGACATGAGAAGTGAAATGTGATGATAGTAAACTAGTGTAAAGATTCTTTAAGAATTTTTGTTTCTCGTTAGGATTAAAACCAATACCAACTTTATCATAGATGGCCTTTGTTGCTCCTAGATTGATTTTGATGATTACAAAGCAGATTGAAGGGATACAAATATTTTTAAATTGAAAAGTCTTTATGCTCTTCAGGGGCAAAATTGTAATTTTACTAAAATCCTGATTTGATAGTATCATTTGGTAGAACAAATGATTTGTAATCTATTGGTGAAAATTTCATTGTTTTTGGACTTATATTTTTGAAGTTATGAATGTTTGAAGTGCATGAGTCGACTCATGAGTCAACTCATGGCACAATGAGCTGATTGGCATGCAAAAATTTCCCTTGGCATGCTGGTTTTTTGGCTTGGCACGACCTGTGAGTCGACTCATGAGTCGACCCACAAGGCATGAGTCGACTCATGAGTCGACCTCTGCTGGTTTGGGCCAAAAAAACCAGAAACCAATATTTCTGGCTGTTGCAACAGAAGTCGACTCATGAGTCGACTCCTGAAGCATGAGTCGACTCATGAGTCGACCCCTGCGACGGAAATTATCCGCAATGACTAGTTTTTTGCCCATTTTAATTGCCTTTTATGCTCCCTTAAAATGCTCTAACGGCTCTTTTTCTGCCTAAAATATTTTTTCTTGTTTCTTAAAGCTATAAAAGGTTTCAAAAGGTGAAAGAAAACGGGGATCAATGATATACACGAGAGAAAAAGATAGGGGATTCACAATATACACGAAAGTGACAGGTGATCTACAATATACACGAGAGATTGTGAAAGAAAAAAGCAAGAGCGTTAAAAAGGGCATTTAAGAGCATTCAAAGAGAGGGTTTTTCAAGCCAATTTTTCAACCTTGATCAAGAGCTCTTTCAAAGCCTTCAAGAAGTCTTCAATCAAAGTTCACCTTCTCCTCAAGCGTTCATTCAACTCTTCATCCACCTTGAGGAAATTCAAAAAGGGGATTCTTCATTTGAGTAAAGTATTTTTATTGTTATATTCGCTCATTTAAGGAGCTATTCTTGTACTTATTTGTGCTCTAAACTGTCTTACTCTTTGTGAGTAATTGTTCTTATTTTTGGAGGGTTTCCAAAATAAGGGAAGGTTGATCCGAACCTGAAATCGGAGTGTTTTGGGTTGGCTTGTACCTGGAAAATAAGTGGACTAGCTTGGGATAGCTAGTGTCGGAGTTCCGACGTTTGTATTCGGGTTGAATACAAGTATAGTGGATTGAAATTCCCAAGTAGGAGCTTGGGGAGTGGATGTAGGTGCAAGGTTGGCACTGAACCACTATAAATCCTTGTGTTTGTGGTGTGCTTTATTGTTTCTCTTTATTTCTTTATTATATCCTTTCATTATTGCTTTAGGTAATTAATCTTGAATTAAAGTCTTTCTTCTCATTCATCAAGCTTTTAACAAATACTTTTCATAAGTAATTAGTTAAGCTTAAAATTTTTAAAAATCTAATTCACCCCCCCCCCTCTTGGGTTGCATAGCTGGGCAACAAGTGGTATCAGAGCCCGGTGCTCGAGCCCTTCTTTGATCTAACAATCAAAGAGCCAAAGATCTATGGCAACCCATGTCGGTACTTCTCTAGCCGAGGGGCAATCTACCAACCGACCTCCACTTTTCAATGGGTCTAATTACACCTATTGGAAAGCTTGGATGAAGATATTCATACAAGCACTCGACTATGATATATGGAGTATCATAGTGAACGGTCCTCACACACCCACCAAGATTATAGATGGTGAGGAGTCAACCAAACCCGAGAAAGAATGGGATGAGGTTGATAAGAAATTGGCACAATTAAATGCTAAAGCTATGAATGTTCTTTATTGTGCACTTGATGCAAATGAATTTAATCGCATTTCTACTTGTGCATCTGCTAAAGAAATATGGGATAGGTTAGAAGTAACACATGAGGGAACAAATCAAGTAAAAGAGTCTAAAATAAACATGCTTGTGCATAAATATGAATTATTTAAAATGAAGCATGATGAGTTCATAACTGCTATGTTTACTCGTTTTACTGATATAATTAATGGTTTGAAGAGTCTTGGCAAATCTTATACTAACAGTGAGCTTGTAAGAAAGATTCTCAGGTCATTGTCAAGAACATGGGAAGCCAAGGTGACTGCCATCCAAGAAGCAAAGGACTTGAACACTCTACCTCTAGAAGAGCTTCTTGGATCTTTGATGACTCATGAACTTAGCATGAAGCAACATCAAGAGGATGAAGTCAAAAAGAAAAGAACCATTGCCCTCAAATCCACAGCTTCGCCTGATGATGAAACGGATGACACTGAAGATGAAGAACAGGATGAAGAGATGGCACTCATCACCCGGAGATTTAAGAAGTTTCTAAGAAAAAGAAAACAGGGGATGAGAAAGAAGTCATTCACAAAAGGGGAACAAAGCAAAGAGAAAGAGAAAGATCAACCCCTTATATGCTACGAGTGCAAGAAGCCGGGACATTTCAAATCCGAATGTCCACAACTGAAGAAAGGTCCCAAAAAGTTTAAAAAGAAAGCAATGATGGTGACTTGGAGTGCGAGTGATGACTCAAGCTCCGATGAGGAAACCTCAACAGAACAAGCCAACCTGTGCCTTATGGCACACGAAAATGAGGTAACTTCTGAATCCCCTAGTGAATTTACTTTTGAAGAATTGCATGAAGCATTCTATGATTTAATTGATGAATTAAAGAAACTAGGGATGAAAAACAAAGAACTGAAATTGAAAAATCAGTCCTTAGTGAAACAAGCTGAAAACCTTTCAATTGAAAAATCCACCTTAATTCAAGAAAATCAAAGCTTAAAGAATGAAATTAACAAGCTGAAACCTACAGTAGATAAGTTCACCTTAAGTTTAAACAAACTAAATATGATTCTTGATAATCAAAAAGCTGTATATGATAAGGCTGGACTTGGCTATAACCCCTTGAAGAAATAAAAATTTTTGAAGAATATTTATGTAAATTATTCAAGTAACAAGTCTACTAATATTACTTATTTCAAATGTGGTAGAATAGGACATAAATCATACACATGCCTTATTAACAAATCTGCAAACACAACTATAAAGAAAATATGGGTTCCAAAAGGAACCATTTTGACTAACCTAAAAGGACCCAAGAAAGCTTGGGTACCTAAGACAGAAACTTGACCTTTGCTTGCAGGTGTGTCTAGCATCCCAAGGAGGAAACAGGAAATGGTATCTTGACAGTGGATGCTCGAGACACATGACTGGTGATGAATCATAATTCATCACGCTTGATGCTAAGGATGGAGGGATGGTCACCTTTGGAGATAATGGCAAAGGAAAGATCATCGGGATAGGTAACATTGGTATCACTCCCTCCAAATACATTAAAAATATTTTGTTAGTTAAAGGTTTAAAGCATAACTTACTTAGCATTAGTCAATTTTGTGATAAAGGGTATAAAGTTATTTTTGAATCATCTGTTTGCATTGTGACTAGCCCTATTAACGATGGCATTGAATTTATAGGACATAGGCATGGCAATGTTTATATGGTAGATTTGAATGATTTAGCTAAATTAGACATGCAATGCTTAGTATCCTTGAATGCTAAAGTTAATGAGACTAGTTGGCTGTGGCATCGTAGACTTGCACATATTAGCATGCATTCTCTTTCAAAATTAATTAAGAAAGAATTAGTTCTTGGTTTGCCAAAACTGAATTTTGAAAAGGATAGAATTTGTGATGCATGCCAATTAGGTAAACAAACTAGAGTTTCATTTAAATCCAAAAATACTGTTTCAACTTCTAGACCTTTAGAGCTCTTGCATATGGACTTATTTGGACCAACTAGAACCACTAGTCTAGGAGGAAAACGATATGACTTTGTAATTATAGATGATTACTCTCGTTTTACTTGGGTTTTCTTTTTGGCACACAAAAATGAAACTTTTCATATTTTCACTAAATTTCACCGAAAAGTCACTAATGAAAAAGGGTTTTCAATTCAAAATATTAGAAGTGATCATGGAACTGAATTTGAAAATCAAGACTTTGAAAATTTTTGTGATGAAAATGAAATTGGCCATAACTTCTCTGCTCCTAGGACACCCCAACAGAATGGGGTAGTTGAAAGGAAAAACAGAACCTTAGAAGAAATGGCCCGTACCATGCTTTGTGAAAGCAACCTTCCAAGATATTTTTGGACGGAAGCAATTAACACAGCATGTTACATTTTAAATCGTACTTTAATTAGACAATTTTTAAAGAAAACCTCCTATGAACTTTGGAAAGGAAGAAAACCAAATATTGCATATTTTCATGTTTTTGGTTGCCGATGTTTTGTATTAAATAATGGCAAAGAAAAACTTGGTAAATTTGATGCAAAATTAGATGAAGCAATCTTTCTAGGTTACTCCTCCACTAGTAAAATATTTAGAGTTTTCAACAAAAGAACTTTAGTAGTTGAGGAGTCCATACATGTTATTTTTGATGAATCTAACGATCTTCCTTCAAGGAAGAATGAGGGTGTTGATGATGCAGATCTACTAATAGAAGGTATGAAGGAGATCACTCTGAAAGATTCAGCAACTCCAGAAGACAAGGATCAAGAAGACAAACAAGATGAGAGAGGTGAAGAAATTCAAGAACAACCTCAAGGTACAAATGACCTACCCAAGGAATGGAGGTATGTTCACAACCACCCTAAGGAGTTAATTATTGGTGATCCTATGCATGGGGTAAAAACCCGTTCTTCACTTAGAGATGTAGTTAATCATTGTGCTTTTGTATCTCATCTTGAACCTAAAACTTTTGAAGAAGCTGAAAATGATCATAATTGGATTAATACAATGCAAGAGGAACTTAATCAATTTGAAAGAAATAATGTTTGGACCTTAGTATCAAGACCTAAAAATTATTCAATAATTGGCACAAAATGGGTCTTTAGAAACAAATTAGATGAGCATGAAAATGTAATTAGAAATAAACCAAGACTGGTTGCTAAGGGATATAATCAAGAAGAAGGAATTGATTTTGATGAAACCTTTGCACCTGTTGCTAGATTAGAAGCTATTAGACTTCTACTTGCATATGCTTGCTTTATGAAATTCAAATTATTTCAAATGGATGTTAAAAGTGTATTTTTAAATGGATATATTGCTGAAGAAGTATATGTAGAACAACCCCCTGGATTTGAAAATCATGCTTTTCCTAATCATGTCTTTAGATTAAATAAAGCTTTATATAGATTAAAACAAGTACCTAGAGCATGGTATGATAGGCTAAGCAAATTTTTACTAAATAATGATTTTTCAAGAGGTAATGTAGATACAACCCTCTTTATTAAAAGAAATCAAAATGATATGCTAGTTATACAAATTTATGTTGATGACATAATTTTTGGGTCTACTAATGAATCCCTTTGTCAAGACTTTGCTAAGCTTATGCAGGGGGAGTTCGAGATGAGCATGATGGGAGAACTCACCTTCTTCCTCGGACTCCAAATCAAACAATCAAAAGAGGAAATCTCCATCACCTAAAGCAAGTACACCAAGGAACTACTCAAAAGATTTGGAATGGAGAACTGCAAACCAATTGGCACACCAATGAGTCCCTCATGTAAGCTTGACAAGGATGATGAAGGTAAATGTGTAGACTTAAAATACTATAGAGGTATGATTGGCTCATTATTATATTTAACTGCAAGTAGGCCTGATATCATGTTTAGTGTTTGTTTATGTGCTAGATATCAATCTAATCCTAAAGAATCTCATTTGAATGCTGTTAAAAGAATCCTTAGATACTTAAATGGTACTCAAACTCTAGGGTTATGGTACTCTAAGAACTCACAAATTAATTTATTAGGATATTCAGATGCTGATTTTGCTGGATGTAAATTAGATAGAAAAAGCATAAGTGGAACTTGCCAATTTCTTGGAGTTAACCTAATCTCATGGTTTAGCAAGAAACAAAATTCGGTGGCACTGTCTACGGCTGAGGCCGAATACATTGCAGTCGGAAGTTGTTGTGCTCAAATCTTGTGGATTAAGCAACAACTCGAAGACTTTGGAATCAAACTTAATGAAACACCAATAAGATGTGACAACACAAGTGCCATAAATCTATCTAAAAATCCAATTCAACACTCAAGATCCAAACATATTGAAATAAGACATCATTTTATAAGAGAACATGTTCAAAACAAAAATATAATTCTTGAATATGTTTGCACTGAAAATCAATTAGCTGATATCTTTACAAAGGCCCTTAGTGAGGATAGATTCTGTGAAATTAGGAGAAATCTAGGAATTCTAGATCCATATGCCTAAATTTTTCTCAATTTCCAAGAATTGATGTCAAAAATTCTTAGAGCTCAATTTCCAACATCTATCCTAGTCCCAAAAGCTCAAATTTATCATTCTAAAAACTTATCCTTGAGCAAAACTCCTTCTCTCAAAATTTTAAATTTTTCTGGAATTTATTCACATTTTTTTTTCTGAACTTCATGAGTCGACCCCCATGAGTCGACTCAATGGCAAACTTGTTATTTCCTCAAACTTCCCACGGGATCATTGTTTTTATACAGGATCCTGTTCGTGAGCCGACTCATCCTCTCATCTTCCTCCTTCCAAAAGCCGACTTCTCCAATTCCTTTTGCTCCAAATTCAAGGATCTAGTTCGAGGCACTTCTCCCTCCTCCTCTCCACCAAAAATCGCCACCTTGAAAAAGGATTTTTTGTGCTTTCTCCCATTGTTTGGCACGGTTGGAGCGTGCCCTAGCACTTCACCGTTCTTCACAAATCCACTTCTTTTCTCCACCAAAATCCCTCTTCACTCTCTTGTGATCCCTCCTCCACTCATTCACTTGTTCCTCCAAGTCTCCTTGCCTGCTACTGTAGTGAATATGGCTCCGAAGATGAAGCTTCCCCAAAGAAGAAAGTCAGTCCGTGAGCCTGAAGAAAATGTCCGAAAGAAAAGGCAAGCTGCTCAGTCTTCCACTGCTCCCACTCCAGCTTCAGTATCTGCTCAAGGTCCCCCTCAATCCTCCCTAAGCCCCAGTAAGAATCCTCTATCTGATAGAAAAGTTGAAACCGGGAAGAATATAGATTTTCGGTTCTTTGAAAAAGAGGGTTTTACATTTGCAACTAAGATTAAAAATCAAGGATGGGGTTTCTACTGCTCCCTTAAGGAAGTCACCTATGTTGACCTAGTTAGAGAATTCTACCAGAATCTACTTTATGAAAATGGGTCAGTGACTTCAACAGTCAAGGGTATTGATATTTGCTTGGATTCTAGTATATTGGGAGAAATACTTCAGTTGCCTAGTGAGGGTTACTCTTATATGGAACTCCCAGTAAAAGAAGAGGGGATCAGAGTTATACTAGAGGGAACTTATTCAGGAAGTTTAAATAAATTGGAAGCAAAGATTTTGTCCATTGAGATGAGGATCCTGCATCAGATGGTAACGAAGCTCTTCTTTCCTAGGAGTGGTAGGCATGATTTACTTTCCAGCAGAGATGTTTGTATCATGTTTCATGTCATCACTCAGACCCCCCTGAACCTCCCTGCACTTATGATAGAGGCCATGAGAGAGACTTTGAACAGATCCAAGGCACACTTGCCTTATGGTATGGCCCTTACTAGAGTATTTAGGAGGTTTGGAGTTAGCTGTGAGGGGGAGGCTTCTACTAAGCTCTCTCATGTGGACACTTTCAACCAACACACCCTGCACCGAATGGGATTTACAAAGACTGATGGTGGTTGGATCAAGGGCTTTGAAGAGAGAGCTGAGGAGAGAGCTGAGGAAAGAGCTGAAGATAGAGTTGAAGACAGAGCTGAAGAAGAAGGTCCATCATCTCCTGTCCATGACTTCAGGGCAGCATCACCAAATATCCAGTTCATTCCTGATACAGAGGCTGACCCTTCAGAGTTTACTAGGATGCCCACACCAGTGTATCAGCCAGAGAGCAGAGCACCTCAATCAGAGTTCAGACTGGCTGACGATCAGATCGAGCAGATATCACAGCGTGTGGCCTCTTTGCTATCTAGTCAGTGGAGCAGTACTACTTTTGCATCAGGAGCCACTTCTTCTGATCAGACCATGACTCCCCACATATCCACTGTGTTTTAGATGATATCAGATCAGTCCATCCAGATTCAGCAGCTTGAGGACACCGTCTGGAGACTGACTGGTAGAGTTCTTGACTTGCAGGGGCAAGTCCTTGCTTTGGCCCATCCTCAGCCACAGGAGTCCACTATTGAGGTCACAGACCTCACTGCAGAGGCTGGCAGGCTCAGAGGAGCACTAAAGGGTGGATATGAGTTACTGAGGAGAGAAATCCGAGGATCGAGTGAGCATGCATCCACTCAGTTCACTGCTCTACTTCAGTCTGTTTCCAGAGCACTGAACGTACTTGATTCCATCAGACTCACCCTTTCTATTCAGTCCTTAGCCTCTCAGCGTTCTCAGCCACCCAGTTCATCTCGCTCTCCTGCTCGTGCCAGAGGCAGACGGGGTAGAGGATGCACTTCTGATCGAGATCCATCAGCTTCTCATCCCATATCTGATGACTCCGATCCATGACTTCTCATGATCATTACTAGATCCTAGGTGTTAGTGTCTTGTTCTAGAATCTGTATTTTGGGGCCATGTATTGACAATTAGCTGGTTGACTTTTATATTATGAACTATGTATTGAAATAATTATGGTTTTATGGTATCATCTTTTACTTATATTTCTACCTTTTGTAATGATGTCGATCATATTTTGGTTATATATATTCTCCTTGTTGAAATATTATCTTCTCTTTGTTGTTGTTTGCTGTTAATAATTGCTGTATTAAGGGGGAGCAAACATCTGTGATAAACTCTAAAGGGGAAAAAATTAAAGAATATTTCAGAAAAAGGAGGAGTTAACCATGTTTGATGATGTCAAAAAGGGAGAGAAATTAAACAAAAAAAAAATCCATCAAAAGCAAAACCATAAATTATGAGCAATTAAAGAAAAAGCAATCCATCAAAAGCAAAACCATAAATTATGAGCAATTAAAGAAAAAGCAATCCATCAAAAGCAAAACCATAAATTATGAGCAATTAAAGAAAAAGCAACCCATCAAAAGCAAAACTACAAATTATGAGAAATTAATGAATGAATTGGAGAATTTAAAGAACAATATCAAAAGTACAATGCTAAGTACAATGCAAATAAGTAACTTTTAAATTACTTCTTTACATATGCTCTGATTTGCTTTAAAAATTTAAATATGCTCTGATATACTTAAAAATTCCAACTTGCTCTGATACATCTTTTGAAATTTTATTTACCTTGATACATCTTAAGAAATTTAACTTACTCTGATACATCTTAAAATTTTTAACTTGCTCTGATACATTGTAAAATTTTTTTTCTGATAACATTGTAAAATTATTTTTCTTGCTCTGATACATTGCAAAATTTATTTTTCTCTTGCTCTGATACATCTTAAACTCAAAATGATCTAATACACTTTCCAAATCAACTCTTAAACATGCTTTGGCACACATAATTATTTTTTGCTCTGATGCTAAAACTAAAATCAAATGAGAATGAGCAAAATTTTCAAAATACAGCTTGATTTGATAACAAAAACAAGTTTTCTGCTCTAACACCAAAATCACATAATCCAATGAGCATATCTTCAAATCTTTAAGCAAATGGGCAAACTATTCTTGCATATGACCATTTATATCACATGCCAAAAGAATCATACTCTTTTCAAGCATATAAATCTATAATGCATTCACATAAATGCTTTTGTTCAAGTGTTTTGTCATCATCAAAAAGGGGGAGATTGTTGCTCCTAGATTGATTTTGATGATTACAAAGCAGATTGAAGGGATACAAATATTTTTAAATTGAAAAGTCTTTATGCTCTTCAGGGGCAAAATCATAATTTTACTAAAATCCTGATTTGATAGTATCATTTGGTAGAACAAATGATTTGTAATCTATTGGTGAAAATTTTATTATTTTTGGACTTATATTTTTGAAGTTATGAATGTTTGAAGTGCATAAGTCGACTCATGAGTCAACTCATGGCACAATGAGCTGATTGGCACGCAAAAATTTCCCTTGGCATGCTGGTTTTTTGGCTTGGCACGACCTGTGAGTCGACTCATGAGTCGACCCACAAGGCATGAGTCGACTCATGAGTCGACCTCTGCTGGTTTGGGCCAAAAAAATCAGAAACCAACATTTCTGGCTGTTGCAACAGAAGTCGACTCATGAGTCGACTCCTGAAGCATGAGTCGACTCATGAGTCGACCCCTGCGACGGAAATTGTCCGCAACGGCTAGTTTTTTGCCCGTTTTAATTGCCTTTTATGCTCTCTCAAAATGCTCTAACGGCTCTTTTTCTGCCTAAAATATTTTTCCTTGTTTCTTAAAGCTATAAAAGGTTTCAAAAGGTGAAAGAAAACGGGGATCAACGATATACACGAGAGAAAAAGACAGGGGATTCACAATATACACGAAAGTGACAGGTGATCTACAATATACACGAGAGATTGTGAAAGAGAAAAGCAAGAGCGTTAAAAAGGGCATTCAAGAGCATTCAAAGAGAGGATTTTTCAAGCCAATTTTTCAACCTTGATCAAGAGCTCTTTCAAAGCCTTCAAGAAGTCTTCAATCAAAGTTCACCTTCTCCTCAAGCGTTCATTCAACTCTTCATCCACCTTGAGGAAATCCAAAAAGGAGATTCTTCATTTGAGTAAAGTATTTTTATTGTTATATTCGCTCATTTAAGGAGCTATTCTTGTACTTATTTGTGCTCTAAACTGTCTTACTCTTTGTGAGTAATTGTTCTTATTTTTGGAGGGTTTCCAAAACAAGGGAAGGTTGATCCGAACCTGAAATCGGAGTATTTTGGGTTGGCTTGTACCCGAGAAACAAGTGGACTAGCTTGGGATAGCTAGTGTCGGAGTTCCGACGTTTGTATTCGGGTTGAATACAAGTATAGTGGATTGAAATTCTCAAATAGGAGCTTGGGGAGTGGATGTAGGTGCAAGGTTGGCACTGAACCACTATAAATCCTTGTGTTTGTGGTGTACTTTATTGTTTCTCTTTATTTCTTTATTATATCCTTGCATTCTTGCTTTAGATAATTAATCTTGAATTAAAGTCTTTCTTCTCATTCATCAAGCTTTTAACAAATACTTTTCATAAGTAATTAGTTAAGCTTAAAATTTTTAAAAACCCAATTCACCCCCCCCCTCTTGGGTTGCATAGCTGGGCAACAGCCTTTTGGTTGTTTAGAATCATTTTTAGTTTTTCTTAGCTACATGTAAATTTTTCAACCAATGGTTTCAGCTTTTGAACTTTCTTCCTTAATGAATCATTTTCTTCTATCAAGAGTTTATTTGTTTATAATATTTCTTTCTTTTCTTTAGATAATATTTTAGTCTTTATTTTTAAACTCTTGTTCTTAATATTTATTTCTTTGAATTCATCCATTAAGTCATGAAAAGTATCTTGTAGTTTCTCAAAAGTAAAATCTAAGATAATTTCAAAGGTTACATCATCATTTTGTGCCATAAGATACAAGTTCACAATATTCTCATTTTCTTTATCAGAGCTGGATTTGTCACTGTCATTCCAAGTGGCAACCATTGCTTTCTTCTTTGACTTCTTGAAATTTTTCTTCAAGTTGAGGTAGTCAGCTTTGAAATGTCATGATTTTCTGCACTCATAGCACAAGGGCTGCTTCTTATCTTTTTCTTTATCTTTACTTGATTCTCTTTTGATAAGTGGCTTCTTCTTGAATTCTTGCCTTCTTCTCCTTATGAATTTTTTAAATTTCCTTATAATCAGGGCTATATCCTCATCTTCATCATTCTCTTTAGTTGACTCTTCTTCTTCTTCATCATTTACAGTAGACTTGAGGATGATTGTCTTTTTCTTTCGATCTTCATCTTTATTATGTTGCTTCATTATCAATTCATGTGTCATTAGAGACCCAATTAGCTCTTCCAATAGTAGCTTGTTCAAATCCTTTGCCTCTTGTATTGCTATGATCTTTGCTTTCCAAGATTTTGATAAAGATCTAAAAATTTTTCTCACCAAATCACTGTTAGAGTATGCTCTACCAAGACTGTTTAAATCATTAATAATATCTGTGAAGTGTGTAAATATTTCAGTGATTGATTCAGTGGATTTTATTTTGAAAAGCTCATATTGGTGCACTAGTATATTAATTTTTGATTTTTTTATTTGATTAGTGCCTTCATGAGTAACTACAAATCTATTTCAAATTTTTTTACCGAGTTGCAAGTGAAAATTTGGTTAAACTCATTACTATCCAAGGCACAATACAAAATATTCATAGTCTTGGCATTTAGCTAAATTGATCTTTTATCTTCTTCACTCCAATTCTTTTCAGATTTGGTAACGCTAATGCCATCAACTATAATAGTGGATGTGTACGGTCCATAAATTATGATACTCCACATATTATAATCAAGAGCTTGAATAAAAATTCTTATACGAGCTTTCCAATATGTATAATTTGTGTCATTGAAAAGTAGCAGTCTATTAGTGGATTGCCCTTTGACAAGTAAACCTCCCAATTATATTATCATGATCTTTATCTCTTGACCGTTAGATCAATATTTTAGCTAAGAACCAAGCTCTGATACCACTTGTTGTCCAGCTAGACAACCCAGGGGGGGTGAATTGAGTTATTAAAAACTTTTACAAAATTTAAACAAATATGTGTAGTGCTAAAATGTATATAAGCAGAAAATACAGCAAATTAAAGATTGAAAGTAAATGCAGGAGAACAGCAAGATCACACACACACAAACACTATAAATTTATAGTGGTTTAGTGTACCTCAAGCACCTACATCTACTCCCCAAGTGACTCCTTGAAAATTTTCACTATAATCAACATGATTATGGTGAGTTTGTTTTCACCAGACTCACAAACTAACCCAATTAGTTTTAATACAGGTCAATCAATCAAAACCTTTACAAGTCTTGTCCTAAGGCTCCTCCAAACTAATCCAAGTTTGATACAAATTAGTCCTTCAAGTTTCAGCCCCCACTGAAACTATTACAGCAAACTTAAACAAAAAATTTAAGACAATAATGAAAATCTTATAGCGGTTGATTTGTTGTCATTGAAGCTCTTTTTTGAGAATACTTTGAATATTAGTAATGAATGCTTTTTCTCCTCCTTGAATGCACTTAGAAAATTTAAGAGACAAGTTGTTGGAAGTCGGTGAACTCTCTTGAAGGCTATTGAATGCTCAAAGTGCTCTTTTTCTCATGAACAGTATTCTTCTCTTATTTTCTTGCTTATCCTTTTATCTCTAATTTGTTTCCTCCAGGCTCTGATTGATTTAAACTCAATTCTAGCCCTTTTTTATCATTGGAGGTGGAAAATAGTTGTTAAAAATTTTTCTAGATAAAAATAGGCTTCTGTAGAACTAGTCATTACGTCTGTCAGATGGCGTCGAGTCAGCTCGAATTACAGATCCTAAAAAATCAACATTTTGTCCTTCTGAGTGAGTCAGCTCGGGTCTTGTTTCAAGCTAACTCAAGCTATAGATCTCAAATTTCAACTTTCTATCCATTGAGAGAGCTGGTTTGAATTTATCTCGAGCTGACTCGGGCTATAGGCTTGAAAAAGCTTCTTTCTGTCAATCTAAGAGAGCCGACTCAGATCTTGTTTCGAGTTGGCTCGACCTGCAGAATCCAAAAACCACTTCTCTGTCATCCTGAGAGAGCTGGTTCGGATCCATTTTTGGCTCAGCTGTATGCCAGGCTAAAGTATTAGAGGCGTTCCGTGCCAAAGCTAGCTTAATTCATGGGTGGGTTGGTCTAAATCTTTAGAAAATTTTTCTTGTACTGAAAGTCTTCAAAATTAATTTTAATTGACTCAATTAATCTTCAATTACACTTGGAGTCTTTCAACAGTATTTTTCCTTTGCAAAAATATTTTTTGACATATTTGAAATATGTTAGTATCAAATTATGCTTTAATATTTTATGATCATCAAAATCATTCCTGGAAATAACAATGGATCTTTTTGATCTTTGGTTTCACATATATGGCTGCACTATTCTTTGTTTCACATGCATATTTGCACTATTCTTTGTTTCGCATATGTGGCTATACCGTTCTTTATATTTATCTTCATGGCAAAAAATAAGGGGCTACCACTGGAAGAGGCGAGGAAGATGCTTAAATAAAGGGATTTGCATCTCATGTTTTGGACCAAGTGGTCAATTTTGATCAAAAAGAATTTAGAAAGATAATGGAGTATGTTAAGGATCCTACATTTCTTACATGAATCTATTTTAATGAATATTAAGCTAAGAACTTGGCCAAAAACACAAAACAAGCAATATATGGGAGATACTATAGTTCAAGTTTTTAACATATTTGAGAATTTTTATCGCATGAGTCCAAAATGAAAGACTAAGAACCAATTCGATAATGCTTTTCTTTTGTTCTTTTGTTATAAAAAAAATCTTAGAAGAATGAATTAAATCCAAAAGTATATATAATGAAAATATTTTACTTTTTGACATTATTTTTTAGATTTGGATTTTTTGCATGTATACCCTCTTAAATATTAGATTTTGCATAGATACCCTTTGAAAGTTGATATTTGCATGTATATCCTTATAAAATATTTATTTGGCATGTTTACCCTTCTTTATCTTTTTTTTGCATATATACCCACACCATCTAATGTCGTTAAAAACTTAGTGATTTAAAATTGAAATGACTAGAATACCCTTAATGGGTATATATGCAAAAATAATATTTATAAGGGTATACATGCAAATATCAACTTTACAAGGGTATTCATGTAATTTTGTATATTGAGAAGGGTATACACAAAAAATTTCTAAGTACATGAAAAAAATTCAAACAAATTAATTAATGCAATAGTCTTAAGAATCTTATATTTATTAATTAATGTCATAGCTTTCAGAATTCTATATTCATTATGTTAGATGCATGCCCTAGAAGTTAGACTAACCAACACTTGTAAAATTTTTTAGGATATATTTTGTAATATTAACTTATAAATTAATAAAATTAGATTTATTTTTATTCATATCTATATTTATTAAGTGTCTATGAATTATCCATTGAGTTAATGGGTATAATGACGTATATTCTCAAGAGTTAAGAATTTGAGATATATATCATTAATAATTAATTCATCAATTACTTCCGATTGTAGGATCATCATGGGGGTGGTGTTTGATCCAGAGAGATTGGTGCATGTTTGCTTTCTTAGGATAGATGGATCTTGAATCTATAGTGTGGAGACATCGGAGTGAAGTACAAGTGCTTGTTAAGAAATAAGAGTACTAAGTGTGATTAAACATGAGTAGTCACTAAGATATCTACCTTCTCGTCAGTGACTAACTCGATGCTATAATAGTATATCTAGTTCTTAGACCTACGATGTCTCGGTTGTTCATAGTGAGGGTGCTATAGTTTGAGTACACCATAACTCGATCTCCTAGTCATACGGAGCTTTGACGTGTATTTGGCTATAGTAGACTCATTGTAGGAATAAGATGTACACCAGATGGGATCTGTCAATCTCAATAGATGAGTAATCCTATATAGATCATGACACTGAGTCCTAAAGCCCATGGCCATGATAGTGTGAATGATAGAAAGATGTTTTCATAAGATTTCATAATGAACTCGAGTCGATTGATTCTATCATACGATAAGAATTAGGTTTGACGAGTTATCTTTAATCTCTGTCTTGTTGAGACTCACGATAGAAGAATCGAATCACACAGCAACCGCACCTAGAGGTTTAACAATTTGATTCTGATGGGTTGCCACTACATATTGTTAGGTATCACTGATGGATCGTGGGACTAATTAAAATTATCTCGATGATCCATTATTCCAAATTGGCTGAATTGGAAGGAGTTTCAATCCATTGAAAAGGATTTCAATGTTATTGATGATAAAAATCATAATTTATCCCACTATCAAACAGAATTGAACCTATAGGATCATACAAACAAGGATATTGATCTAGGATTGCACAATTGAGCTAGCATAGTCTAATTGAATTAGGATTAATTGAATCCTAATTTTGGGTTTAAGTAGATCATGCTAGCACATGATTAAACCTAGTTTCTCCTTGATTTAGATTTCTTATTAGATAGAGATTAACCAAATCAAAAAAAGCTCTTTTGGACACCAAGAGTTGGAGTTCTTGAAGCCACCCATGTAAGAATTAAATGATTGGGTGCCAATAGTTGGTGCCCCATATGTTTCTTCAATGTTTTGTGTGTAGAAAGAAGGGTACACGCCCCTTGGATAAGATCAGGGGCATGCACCATTTATGGATAAGGGTGAGAGGATAAAGGCATCATCCTCATCTAAATTTGAGTTCAAATTAAGATGAGGATAAAGCTCCATTTGATTTTAAAGGGGGCTTATCCCCATGTGGATGAGGATAAGGGGTAGCCCCTATTTGAATTTGAAGGAGTTCAAATTTAAATGAGAGTGAGGATAATGTGGCACCTACAATCTTTATCCAAAGATAGCACATGCCCAAATACTTTTCTTGTAGAGTTTCTATGAAGAATTGGTGTGGAAATGAGAGGGAGGGGGCACCACTTGCATGAGAGTCCTTCTGCTTTAAGTCATTTGATGACTTAAAGCCCCAGGACTCTTGGATTTCTAAATCTATAAATAGGGCCCCTGACATAAGGTTTATTCATTCGAAACCCTGAAGCTCTCCTTTCCTCTCCATGTGATCTCCCTCTCCTCTCTACTCTCTCCTCCTCTCCAACGCCCAAAGGAGTTGGACTGGTCCATCAGGTGCACTCGAAGAGTCAGGTGCTGATAGATCTACGCGAAGGAAGAAGAAAGCTGCAATCAAGGATTGATCGAGATTCTGTTGGAGTCTGATTGAAGGCTGATTCAGGAGCTTGCTGATCCATCTTGGTGAAGATGGATCGACGTCAGAGAAAGTATCTTAGTTCAAGTCCGAGTGGATATTTATAGAGGTCGGACACGTGTGCGGCTCGACAGCAAATCTTAACTCCATGATCATCGAACAGCAGTGTTCACTACCTGTGCAAAGATGATGATGTGATCATCATAATCAAATTAAAATTATTTTAAAATTCTCTTGATCTTAGATTTATGAACGATCTGACACAGATCGAGATGTGATCTCGATCGGATCACATGCCGGATCAAATTTTTGAATTCCACTACATCCTGATTCTGTCGATCAGACGTGCAATCTTTTCTTCACATTAATCAAATTTATGGCTATGAGATTCATGCTTTTATGCTTCTACACAAGTAAAATGAATTGATACATCAGAAATTAATAGAAGTCTCCAGATCTTACATGCTATCATTATTGGTGCATGTGTGGTGCTCCCAAGCTTTAGGAGACCATGAGAGGAGCCAGGGGTTGACTCTGGGAGGTTAAGACCAGTTTGGATCCTTGAGCTAGGATAGGAGTGATCCTAGGGTGGAGGCAGTGCGTAGCTCTCCACGGACTCAAGGTTTAGACAATGAGGACTTTGAGGGGTATGATTGGGGCTCCGGATACTTAGAGATACAAGGTGAAGTAAGGAACTAGAGTCAGGGATGAAGCTACGAGAGAAGAAGCAGTTTTAGCAGGTTAGTTGACTCAGACTGAAACTAGATCGACTAAGTTACAAGTGGACCGACTCAGTCTCAGTCTGAATTGACTAAGTCTCAAAAAAATAAAAGATAGAATTTCAAAAATCTATGGCATAGTACGTAGGTTAGTCGACTCAGTCCAGTCTTAATCGACTAAGTTTCAAGTTAGTCGACTCAATCCAGTCTTAGTCGACTAAGTCCCAAATTAGTCGACTCAGTCTGAGACTGAGTCGACTTAGTTGTGCTGACAAAGTATAGTGGATTTTCTATTTGGGCCTAGGATTGGGTTTTGATCCTAGAGTCTTAAGATCTGGTTTGATAGATTTTAAGGGGGCTAACTTAGGGATTGGTCTGGGATGAAGTCCAAGGGATGAGAGCATATAAGACATGGGTATACATGGGCTCGGTGAGTGCTTTCATATATTAGATTCAACTAAAGAGTTTTTTGATTGAACCTATTGGCTATGTATATATATACATAAGATGTATTAGGATTTCAAGGATGATTGAGATGAATGGAATGAATTGATCTTTTCTCCCTAACTCTCTCCTTCTCTGGTTCCAAGGCCAAACCCTAGCCATCTTCTCTGTTCTTCTTTGTCTGTTGGATTAACATCCAGGTTTCACACGAGGTGATCCTCATTTGGTATGGGAGTTATATCTAAAATTTTTCAACAAGTGGTATCAAAGCCTGGTTGCATGAATAAAAGAAGGAAGACGTCAAAGATCAAGGTTCAACCCTATTTTTCTGCAGCACCTAAGTTTGCCCTGTTTTCTTCTTGTTACTTCCTTGGTTGTGGTGATCTTCCTAGTAAGATGGAGGGTTTTTTGATCCAAGGAAGGTAGAAGGAGATCTGTTTCAGATCTGATCTCTTTTTTGGGGTCATGTGTCATGGTATTGCAGAAGGATGTTTAAGGCTGGTTGTTTGCTTGAAGGGTAGAATGGCTTCAAGTAGGTTTAAGATGGATTTTGAGAAGTTTGATGGCAAGAAAAACTTTATCTTGTGGCAATAGTGGGTGAAGGACTTGTTGGTGCAGCAGCGGATCTATAAGGTCTTGGTAAAAGAGAGATCGAAAAAGATCAGCACTGAGGATGGGGAGGAGCTAGAGGAGATTGCCTTCAACATGTTCAGGATGTGTTTGGTGGATCAGATTCTATCAGAGGTTAGCATGGAGACCACGATGAAAGACCTTTGGAAGAAGCTAGAGAAGATGTACATAGGCAAAAACATGACGAGCAAGCTCTAGTTGGAGAAGCAGTTATACAGCTTGCGGATGTTTGAGGGAGGCAATCTAGTTAGTCATATTCGAAGGTTCAATCAGATATGTTTTGATTTGATGAATATGGATGTGAAGATCGAGGAGGAAGATCGAACGTTGTTGCTGTTGTACTCACTCCCATCGGCGTATATTGGTCTGATCACAACCTTGGTATACGGCAAGGAGTCATTAGAGTATGAGGAGGTTGTGGGTGCCCTGAGATCGAATGAGTAGTGAGAGAAAATCTGCAAGGGTGGCTCTACTTTGGAGGCACTTGCTATTCATCAGAGGCAAGAAAGACCAGGAAAAAAAAGTAAATCGAAGGACAGATCGAAAAAAGTCTTGAAGTGTTACAGGTGTCACAAGATTGAACACTTCAAAAAGGATTGTCTACTTTGGAAGAAAGGCAAGAGAGGAGAAGAGAGGGGTTCTATCGGTACAGTCACTGAAGGTGAAGAGTCAGATGAGCTCTTGGTGGTTTTGGAAGAGCCCACAGTGTGCAGTATATCCAAGATGACTTCAGAGGGGTTTGCAGAGTGTGAAGGATCCAAAGGGATGGCGACGGAGTTCGAGATACAACTAGAATACAGGCGATTGCATGAAGCGAGGCAGACGCAGTTGGGACACAATAGCTGTGGACCACAGGATGAATGCAGTCGGGACATAGACGGTTGTGGGCTGCAGCACAGCCATGGCCGGAGATAGGTGACTGTGCAGCTATAGCATAGTCATAGTCAGAGAGATAGGTGACTGTGGTCCACAGCATAGGTGCAGTTGAGATAGGCAGCTACGTAGTTGTGGCATGGGCACAATCCGATACAGGCGGCTATGGGACACATGCACAGCTGGACTATAGGCACCTGCAGGATTTCTTGAAGGAGAAGGCTACGGTCGGCTTCAGAGAAGGTTCAGTCCTTTGCAGGGGCTCATAGAAGACTGAAGATTTAGGTGGAGCATTATCCTGAGATGTCTCCACTGGTGCATGTGGCATCAAGAGAGCCTTAGATCCAGGTGGAGGCTGTGTAGTATCAAAACTGAGGATACCTTGACGGACACATGCTTCAAGTTCCTTGGTGGTAGAGGCATGCAGGTGCAGGATCAATGCACAGGGCGTGGTGCGTAGGAGGTCCACTATGGCAGCAGATAGTATCTAGTGGATGCGGATGCATCGGATGCATAAGCATGGAGTACTAGAGAGCATCATCAGAACTTTTCAGCATGAGCATCGATGCCAGGGAAGTCTCATGACTGAAAAGGAGTCTATGGAGTCAACAGGACACAGGATGGTGCCAAGAGACAAGCAAGGTTCTTCAGTCCAAGTGGAGGCAGTTATCTTCGAGGCCTCCAGGGTTGAAGGAGATGGTATCAGTATTGGCGTTTGCACGATGAGTTGTCAGAGTGCGTAGCAATAGCAAGATCATGCAGATGGATCGTGTAGAGGTTTGCCAAGGCTTGGGGGCACCGAGGTGAAGATTGTTGGTACATATATGGTGCTCCCAAGACTTGGGAGACCACAAGAGGAGCCAAAAGGGTTGACTCCGAGAGGCTAGGATCGGTTTGGGTTTTAAAGCTAGGACAAGAGTGGTCTTAGGATGGAGGCGGTGCGTAGCGCTCTACAGGCAAGAGGTTCAGATGATAAGAATCTCGAGGGGCATGGTTGGGGCTCCAAATATCTAGAGATATAAGATGGAGTAAGGAACCAGGGCCAGAGATGAAGTTATGAGAGAAGAAGCAGTTTCAGCATGTTAGTCGACTCAGACTGAGACTAGATCAATTAGTTGTAAGTGGGTCGACTTAGTCTCAGTCTGGATCGATTAAGTCTTAGAAAAATAGAAGACATAGTTTCAAAAATCTGTGATAGGCCATAGGTTAGTCGACTCAGTCCAGTCTTAATTGACTAAGTCTCAGATTAATCGACTCAGTTTGAGACTGAGTCGACTCAGTTGTGCGGATAGAGCACAGTAGGTTTTTTGTTGGGATCTAGGATTGAATTTTGATCGTAGAGTCATAAGGCCTGATTTGATAGATCTTAAGGGGGCTAACACAGGGATTGGAATGGGATTAAGTTCAAGAGATGAGAGCATATGAGACATGGGTGTACATGGACTCGATAAGTACTTTCATATATTGAGTTCAGCCAGGGGTATTTTTTAATCGGGCCTATTGGTTATGTGTGTGTGTGTGTGTATATATAGGATGTATTAGGGTTTCAAGGATGATTGAGATGAATGGAATGACTTTATTTTTTCTCCCTAACTCTCTTCCTCTCTGGTTCCAACGCCAAACCCTAGCCATCTTCTTTGTTCTTCTTTGTCTGCTGGAATAATATCTAGATTTCAGACGAGGCGATCCTCATCTGGTACAGAAGTTGTATCGAAAGTTTTCCAACAATAATAAGGTTAGTAAATAGACACACAACTTAACCACTTGAAGAAATTTTAGAATCCTTTCATTTTTGTTTTAGAATACTTGCACTATATTTTATTTGCAGTGACTGGTAAGAGTTCTACATTATACTTTGAGCATGAACACAAGTCAAATTTAGCTTTTGTCATTCATAATCACAAGATATTTTTTCCTTGCTTTTATCATTGTCAACATTGACAATTCTAGATACATGTTCATAAAATTGGAATATTGCTCATATGTCATAGGGCAATGACCTGCATACGGCCTATAGAATATTATTTGTATGAGCAGAAAGAATTGTGCTTTACAATATCATTGTTAGGGGTCATAAGAAATAGGAGATCATGATTGGCTATTGCCTAGTCAATGCCGATAGTGCAATATTTAATTTTACACATAAATTAAAGATTACAAGGTGGTCCCTTGATGACGCCTTTCCTATCATCTATGATGGAGAATGAAGTCTTAAAAATAATTTCTTGTAAAAGTTTCACTATTTGATTTCAGCTATTGCATATTTATAACTTAAGTCACTACCAACCAAAAAGAAGGAAGATAGTCATGGAATCAGTTAAACATATTATGCTGTCATATAGTCATTATTGCATCTCTTCGCAAGTGGAACACAGATATTCCATCAAATATAAAGTCATGTTGGAATACAAGCACAACAAGCATAATATGAGGTGGAGAAGCTAATATTTCTAGTAAATCAAAAAATTTATCCACATTTCTACAATCAAAAAAATATTATCGTATTGTAAGAATATTATCTTGAGTATTGTAGAACAAAATAAATTACTATAGAAAAGAAAATTGGATCCATCACCAATCAAGATTGTGGGTAGACATTATCTTCTCCAACTAAAATTTTCATTCCTTTAGCTCACTTACAGGATCATCCTTTATTTTTCTTTCCTCTTGGTGCTATAAATACTATATATGTACCTTTTGTAATTGACACTGTTTATTTTGAACCATTTTCTTTAGACCTGCAATATTTCAGTCATAAGCAAGTGATAAAGGACAAAATATTATTAGTTAGAGTACTGTTGTATATTACCTTCTATGCTTCTTTGTGCAAAAGATGAGGGTATCGAAGCTTGAGCTTGCTCTACTACTAGATTTTTGCAAGTCTTTGCATGATATTTGAACTCATCGTAACATTTATTTTTATGCATTTTCTTCAATGTATTCTCATCTGTGCCTCTAATTTTCTTCTTTTTTTGGCCTCCCTAAAGGTCATAGATTGAGCCTAGGTGTAGCACCTCATATCCAATATCAACTTTTTATACATTGGGCCTCATCAGATAATAGCTCGATATCTAATGCATAAGCAATTTTGTACTTTACAATGGTAAAGTATTTTAAGACGTAATTTCTAAATTTGCACCTTTTACACTACAAATGAAAGCTACAGCATGCATATAAGGAATACCTGACACCTCCCATAAATAACAAGAACACCTTTGCTCATCTCAAATTACTTCATATCTTTCATTATTTTCGATTATTTTTGCTTTGTAATTACTGGTTCTATAAATATTATAATCACCTAGCTTGAGACTGGTGTCGCTTATATATTTCATTACCACAAGAACTAAATTTTCCTTCCAATGGATAGCCATTATCCTTCTTGTTTCTATTTTCACCATAATTTTTTATCGTATGATATCCAATAAACAAAAAATTGATCTTTGTCTGGCCTAAAAAATTTAGGCATTAAATAACTCTGAAAGGTTGTTTGTTATATAAAAGCACTTTTCTATGATGCCAAATTGAGATCTATATTATAAACCAGTATTTTCAGTACTAAGATACTTGAATGCCTCCAAGCTAACCTCTTTAATTTTGATTTATGATATCATCATGCTCAACTTTTGTATATGCCTTGCAGCTCCCCATACCTTAATTTTAAGCCAATGTCCTAAAAACTTTGTTTGAAAATTTTTATACAAATGTCTCATATATTTTTTATGTTCTGCTTGGGGATATATATATTATACTGCTTCTTTTGGTCCTTTTGTCGATCTGATACAAGTATTAAACCTTTTAGAGTTCCAATTGATTCTTTAAGTGCCTCCAAAAATCAAGTCCAGCTATCAATATTTTCATATTTTGTTATATCAAAGGCAACTAAAAATAAATCATTTTTTTCATCTAGTGCTGTAGCAGTCATCATCACACCTCTAAATTTTTTCTTTAGGTGGCAACTATCTAGGCCTATGAAATGCCTATAACTAGCTAAGAAGCCCATACTATAAGCTCGTAGAGAGATAAATAAGTAGTGAAAGTAATGATCATCACCCACTACGTCTAACTTCAACTTTACTATACTGTCCAGATTTCTTGTCAAAAGCTTCTCCTTAAAATCCTCTATTCTCTCAAAAGAATCTATCTAATTACCATGAATCGTAGATATGGTAAGCTTCTTTCTTCACCAAACTCTCTGATATAGAGTTTAAGATGATAGAACTGTAACAATCTTTTTCTTAGTTTGATAGGAAATAAGTCATCCACTTTTTTTAGCCAACCAATCACCCTATTATATATCCATAATTATGTGGCCATCTTATTGCCACACTTATGCACAAATGAGCATGTACGGGGCTCTTTCAATTTTTCAACATATACAAGTAAACACAATAACATATTAGTATTTGCAATATTTTTCATAAGTACCATGATATAAATGATTAATATTTTAATTTTAATACCTGAAATATATGTCTATCACATGATAGTGAAGCATGAAGCCTTCAATTAGATGATTTATCTTTACAACTCACTATCATTCTATTTGGTTCTCTTTTGAGAACTCTTATAGCAAATTCATTCAATACAGTATATTGACTCAATACCAACTTGAAGTGTTCTCTATTTATATATTTTGTTCCTATGATCATATTAGGATTTTCATTATTTTATCTTATATATCTCTCCCTCATACTCTATGATATTTTGATCACCATCGTTATCATTAGAATTAGTACTATAAATACTGTGATAACTACTTTTAGAACCATAAATTTTAATATCTGTTTTCTACTCCTCATGAAATACAGTTTCATCATTAACCCTCCATAAGCAAAGGCTCCTCTCATGATGAACCGTTCATAGCAACAACTGAGATATCAGTGCCAACGCTAGCTACATGCTCACTTATATTTTGCCTTTGGTTCTCTCTTAACTCATCCACTCAAACCTCTTTTATTGCACTTGCAATACTTCGATATATTTCAATTTGATCTCAGCTGCCTAATGTTGATTGAGCAAGTTGTACATCATCGATCTCTTTTATGACAAATAAGAAATATTCTTTTGAATCCTTGCACCCCTTTAACAAGCTCATCAATTTGTGATCTGTATCTAATATCATGTAGGACTTAGATGATAAATGTCTAACTACTAACCAAATCTTTATGGTTTCTTCCAGGTTCAATTGAAGGTATGCATTGTATCATTATATAGGTCCTTGCAGCAATAGCGGCAATATTAATTAACTAGCTCTTTTGTCTCCCAAAGTAATACTTTATTCTTATAAAATTCTTAACCTTCTTAAAATATTCTCCAAATTTCATCTTCAATTTGAATAGTTGCTGCTCCATTTTAAGAAGCTTGTAAATGGAATAAATAAATATGAACGACATAGATTGTAAGAGAGAATGCTTATCAACCAAAACTATATTAACAAAATAAAAGAAAAGGGAGCACAAAGCTTTTACCAATTCATGTAATCATGACCAATAAAAATATAAAGAAAAAATTAATAATGACTATTTCTATGATGTAGAGGTATCAAGTTAACAATTTTGACATTTAGAATAACCATTGTAGTAATATGCCATTGAACTTCTTTAGATACATATTAATTTTTTTGGCAAGAATAATTGATCTAATAAGATGAAGTAAGGTGCAGTTATGTACATGATGAAAGAATAGTAGAGAAAGAATAATAAAAAAATTTAATAGGAAACATATCAATGAAGAAAACTGAGTAGCAAATAGCTCTTTAATGAAGGAAAGGTACCGACAATGATCTCTAATGATGCAAAGTGAGGGATCACGGATCAAGTCACAAAGAGATGAGGGGAGAAGAGTCTCTCCAATGGCAAGGAGAGCTCCAGTAGTAAGGAGAGATCCGATGGTGAAGAGAACTCCGATAATGAGGTGAGCTTCGAAGGAAACAGAGCAACAAATGGAATTAGGTGAAGGGATGGTAGCAATAGCGATCTTCAATGATGGGAGGGGATTGATAATTGGAGGGACTACGACAAGGAGAACTCTACAGTAAAAAGAGTTTCGACGATAAGGAGAGCTCTGAAAGAAAATGAAGTAGTGAATGGATTTGGGCGAGGATGGTAGCGTCAATAATCTCCAACGATGGGGAGAGATTGGCAATAAGAGGATAATGGTGAGCGCCAAGGAAAGGAATGGCAAGGGAAGAGAGAGATCCAAGCCATTGGTGGTGCAGAATCAAATCAATATTAGAAAAAATTGATGTTTAAAGGATCATGAAAATAGAGAAGAAAATTGCAATTGAAATTACCAAATGGATCGATTTTCTCTCTCCAAAAATAAAAAATAATTTTAAAACCCTAATTGATTTTTCATTTAAATAATTATGGTTATTCTTAACGGTGTTAGAAGAACCATTATGTCAAGGGTATTTGTGCAAAAAATAGTGTTTGACGAGGGTACAAATGCAATTGATGATTTTAAGAGGGTATTCATGTAAATTCAAAATTTTAGAAAGATATTCATATAAAAAACCCTTAAAATTTTAAAAAAATTATATGAACATCCAATCAACTTTAGTTTAATTTTACTTACACTCCTATACTTTAAAAAATATTAATTGATCCTTCTAGTTATCGATATGTTCCAATGTGGTCCAACTGTCTATCTTCATTAATAAAATTTTATAAAATAAAAAAATATTCTTATCTCCATCTCCCTCTTTTCTCTTCTCTGATTGATCTTCTTCTCCTCCATAGTTTGATGTCTCTTTTTTTTTCCTCCGTCCTTCTTGTCCTCCCTTTTCTCTTTTTTTTTTCCTCATCTATTTTTTCTCCTCCATGGCATCTTTCTTTGCCTCCACCCTTTCCTTCATTTCTTTCCTTTTCTTCTCATCTACTTCTCCTTCTCATCCTCTTCCTTCTTCAAGCCATTCATAAACCATCCTCCTTTTTATGGCGGCCTTTTCCATCTTCATCCCTTCTTATCTTCCTCTTCTTCTTCCTTCCCATCTTTTTTTTCTCCTTGTCCTCCTCCAACATATTCCCTATCGAGTAGCTCATCTTCCCTCCTTCCCTTCTTCCTCATTCATTTCTCCTCCTCATGCTTTTTTTTTCTCCTCATCCTCTTCCTCCTCTAAATCCACCCATGAGCCCTATCCCTCTATGATAGACTCCTTTATATCTGTCCCTTCTCATTGGTAACCTATCCTTCCCTTTCTCTTTCTCTTCATCCATTTCTCCTCCTCCATGGCTGCTCCCTACACCTCCATCCATCCCTCCACCTCTTTCCTTCATCTTTATCTATTTTTTCTCTTTATCCTCCTCTTCTAAACTACCTATAAGCCATCTCCTTCTACAGCAGCCCCTTCCACCTCTGTTCCTTCTCATCGGTAACCTATTCATTTCTCTCCCCTTTCTCCCCACCCTCTTCTTCTTCTTATCCTTTTTCTCCTTTTTTAATCTATTCTTTGTCGGCAACCCTTCTTTTCTACTCTCCTTTCTCATTCACTTCTCCTTCTCATCCTCTTCCTCCAAGTCTATTCATGAGCGAAAGACATTTCGTCCATTGAAAGAAAAAAATATTATCATTTATTTATAAAATGAAAGATTAGATCATATTGGAATATATCGATAACTAAAAAGATCAATTTGATATTTTTAAAATACAGATATGTAAATAAAATTGAATTAAAGTTGAAGAGATATTAATATAATTTTTTTTAAAATTTTGTAGAACTATTAGGAGAAAACATCAGTTGCTTTAAGAAGAAAGTGAAAATAAAAAATTATTTAATAAATTAATCAGATTTAAAAATTTAAATTTTTAATCTATTTAATAAATAAATTAGTTTTGAGTGGATAAATTTTGATGGTACATATAGCGTACCCGGCCCGATGGCAGCCTCCGGCAAAAAGCTATTAAAACCGGCAGATCTAGATGGACCGGTGAACGGTCCGGTCCGGTCAAGTCCGAGTTGTTCTTCCCCTTCTTAAGGTGGTTTAGGCCTTTGAGGCTTACGACGCAGCACCCGAGCAAGAAAAGTGGGCGCCCATCTCGCCCTCCCCGGTCTCTACCCTCAACTTGCTCGCTCGGTCTCTCTCTCTCTCTCTCCCACCCCCCCCGCGCCTTCTCGGAGAGCCTGAGCGCGCTGTGATCCCGGAGAAGAAGGGGCGGCCGGCGGAGGAGGCAACTCATACGGTTTCCAGATCGCACGCCCTTTCTCAGGTTTTTTACCATTTGTTAATCTGTGGTTTGGATTCGTCAATCCATCTGTTTTTCTTGTGGAATTTGTGCAGATCTTATATTCTTTGAGGTTTTGGGTGTGTTGAGTTGGTTTTGGGAAAGGTTTTAGTAGCCACATTTTTAAGTTTTCGGAAGATAGATGCGCGTAGATTAAAAAGGCTTGAATTTTTCTGTATATCTTGGTGATCCCTTTTTTTGTTTTATCTTATTGTGAGTGTATCTCTTCGATGTCTTCCACTATCCCATACGCAAGACCAAGATATCCAAGTAAGGCTCCAATTACACTCCGCGCCTTCCCCTTTACTCCTCTCCCCTCCAAATTCCTTCTCCGGCGGCTTTCCATCCTCCGCCTATGGGCCTGGTGATTAGATTATGCAGAGAGGGGGTTGGCTCCGAAGTTTCCTGGAATTTTTTGTCAAACTGTTTTTTCGTATTTTTCATAATTTTTGAAAATAAAAAAGATGTATTTATTTTAGTACCGAGTTCACTTGGTAAACTCTTATCATAAATGTAATTGATCCAACCAGTATTGTCCGTAACTTACACCGAATATCATTGATCCAACCACAATCCTTAGGATAGATTGGGAGTTACGGGGTCCTAATGGAAATAGGAAGGATTGACTGAGTAATTAGTGCATGATGATTATGAAAAAAAAGCTCAATACGAATATAGACTAAATATTGAAGTTTCTTTTATCAATGGGGATGGAGTTAGTTTGGTGAGGAGACACCAAAGAATACTTGCTTGGAAATAGTGAGTTGATCTTAGAGTAGCTGACCACATATGGTTGAAGAGGATACCTATGTGAAGCCCTGGTTTGTTAAGCCAGTTGATTTGAGGCTTGTTACTTATATGCAAAATTTTAAGTAATAGGTGTTTTGGTTATATCATTCATGCTCGGTAAATTTTGTATTTTGTGCTGGCACTTGGCAGGCATCAACACAGAGATATGCGGGCTTTCACATGGATGCACAAAGATACATTACAGTGCACCATAAAAGGATACACATTTTAATCTAGACTTGTTTGGCTAGCCTAACAGTCATGACAAGGCATGAGGCCTGTTAAATTTATGTTTGATTGGGAAATTGATCTAGGACAGTCAAAGAGAAGAAGCTTACTGATCATGTTGATATTAGATAAGAGAAGAAATAAGGATTTCATGGGTTAGACGGGCTTTAGGTAATTAAAGTTGGAACTATGGTCTATTATTCTTCAACAAGGAATAGGAATTTTGAATGTAAGTGGCTATAGAGGTGGATTTCTATAGGAATTTTATGTTGGACATATTGGGCTAAGGTTAAACCAAAGCTCTATTAAGGATTTGAAGGTTTTTGTGAAGACATAGTTAGATCCCACATTTTCTGTGATTTTAGTATGTCTATTTAGTGATGAGTGAGCTATCATTGGAAAATGCACATAAGAAAACAATGGATAATAATAGCTTAAGTGTGAAATATAATAGAGTGATTTTTGGGTTTTCTAATGGAAAGATAAACAGAAAGAAAAACATAGAAGCAAGATGCAAGGGTCACACAAATAGGATCCATGTTTAATTGGCAGTGGTAGACCACCATGGACCCAAGGCATCATGTGTTGAGTTCAAGGTTCACACCTTTGAAGTTTGAAGTATCAAGTCATAAAGATATGAAACCATGTGTTGTTGCTCAGATTCAAAGTGTTTTGTAGTAGAGTGTATCACTTTTATAGATATGGGTCCCTTCTAGATATAGCAAAGAAAGACATAAACAAGAAAGTTTCTTGTTCTCCTAAAGGGACAGTTAAGGATTATATTTTTCTTTTAATAAAGGCAAAAAAAGAAAGAACTAAAAGATGGAAGCAACTTACACCATTCGGATTTTTATGGAACACTATAGTAAAAGCACTTGTGAACTTTCCAAAACCAATCCCTATTTTTTAAGATTTTACTATAGACTAGGACCTTTGACTAGGAGTGTGCAAGCAAACTGATCAAACCGCAAAACTGATCCAAACCGCTAATTTCGGTTTGGTTTGCATTGGTTTTTTCAGAGTCGGTTTGGTTTCAATTTAAAAAGTTTAAAAACCAAAAAAAATCAGTTCTGTTTTGGTTTCAATTTTGAAAAACCGGATTTTAACCAAACCGACTTGGTATCTATCTCTCTCTCTTTCTCTCTCTATATGTATGTATGTGTGTGTATCTATCTATCTATCTATTTATATATATATATATATATATATATATAAACTATCATTGGTTCATTTATATTTTGTCCTAGTCCCAGCGGTTTATTGTTTCTATATTTAGTCCATTTAGCCCATCTCATAAGCTAACCATTTAGCATGATTAGAAAAATTAAAATGGATAGGAGCCCATGGGCCCATCCCGTAAGCTGTTTATTTGACATGACCCAAATGGCTCACAACCCGATAAACCGAACTGAACCATTTTTTTTGGTTCTATTTGAGTTGGTTTTTCTATGTGGTCAGTTTGTTTCAGTTTTGGTTTTTAAAAACTGATTCAAATCAGTTTGGTTGGAAAATTGATCCCAAGCTGATCTAAACCGAACCATGCACACCGCTATTTTTTACAATAATGTTGCCTTTGATAGCATTCTTAAGCTATAGAAAATGAGCACCACCAATATTCAACCCAAAAATTACACTAATCTGAAAAAGTTAAATTTCCTCAAAGATAGTTCAAACTAACACAGGAATATCCACTTAACGCAAAAGAATGCTCCCACAAGATATAAAACTGAAAATAATTCAGAAATACATATCTCTTATTTGAATGAACACCATTGATACTTGGTGCTCTCCCCAATTATTCAAATATAGACATCATCTTGATGTTAATGGGGAAAGCAAATTATAACAATCAATACATTTTCATGAAGTTTTGGTCTGCTTATTGGCAATTATATAAGTACTTATCAATATCTATTCTTTTGTGCCATAATATAGTCACCATTTTACTATGATACAAGCATCTAAACAAGTTTAATATATTCATGTTCATGGGCCTGGGGCTGTGGCATGTTGATGAGGGCATAACATGGTACGTATATCATGGCATCAAAGGGTACAAACTGATATTTAATCCTTGTTCTTGTCCGTGTTTATCTATATTTAAAGATGCTTCACTTGTCCAAAATAAAATATTAGTCTTGTTAGATGCCTGAATGAACTTGAGTCAGAGCAAGTCCTAGAAAATTAACTAACACTGACTTCAGGAACATTCTTCTACCCATATTCTTGATGTTTTTTATGTAAGATTTAGAAAGCTGGGATTTCTTAAATGTTGATATATGGCTTTGATCATCACCATGCAATTAAACAATTTGATGCTTCGCTTTGTGGTATTTAGAGGCTAATGGGTCTTTCAGCTTAGGTAATGCTAATTTTTGATTAAAAAGAAAAAGAAGTTTGTTGCTTAAGCAAAGTAATTTAGTGCTTGTCGTGAGACTTCATATTTTGGTTGACTGGGTTTATCTTTTATGATATCCGAAGGCTCCAATTGCTCACATTTATGCACAAGGAGAAGCTAAACTGTAAAGGTGGTTTGCTTAATGTGGTCAGTTGGAAAAGGGTAAATAATGTGGCAACTTTGCTCATTGTCTTTAAAATTATTGTTTCAGTCACCATGTTATTATTATGTTTGATTGTCCAATTAATTTACATTCTTGTTGAGGAGTGGCAGACTTGACCTCACTTTTTCTAGTCAGGGATGCTCCTTCCCTATGGGCTATTTAAAATATAATTATTTTCCCCTTTTTCACCTTTTTGGGCATGCATTTCTCCTTTTCTTTTCGACCATTCTTTTTCCCTCGTAGTTCTCTCTTATTGTACTTATCTACATTCAATAAATTCTCGAGTTAAATTTTCCTGTGAGTCAGATTGGATGATGTTTTCTCTCATCTAACTTAAAATCAGAATGAGGCCAGTGCAAAGGTGATTTCTCATAAATTACATGTTTGTAGTGAGAGTGTTTGATTTTCTTTTTGTGCAACTTGCTAATTTTGGTTCTTTCATGTTCTGAATATACCACTATTCCGTTCTTTCTCCTTGACAGGGACTAGCGAAGTTGCTAGAAGAATGAGTGCAAGTTTTACCTCAAAGTGGTCAATAGGTAGGTGCTATTAAAATGTGTTTGGATTCATTTTATTTGTGTTACAGTTTATTCTACCATGGTCATTATTCATCATCATTA
The DNA here is from genome assembly GCF_000442705.2 of Elaeis guineensis. NCBI lineage: Eukaryota > Viridiplantae > Streptophyta > Magnoliopsida > Arecales > Arecaceae > Elaeis > Elaeis guineensis. The sequence goes on along the minus strand of NC_025998.2, from coordinate 114,772,347 downwards.
TTTTTGTGCACAATCTTAAAATCCTTCAATTTTTTTTTAAAAAATTGCTCTATATTAGTTGCCTGACGTGCTTTTAGGAAACAATAAAAAAAAGGGCTGAATCATTTTAGAGGTAAGTGACAGCCAACCTATGAGTGCAAGCATGCGTGCATGTGACACATCCAATAGAAGAATCGATATTTACCAAAGGAAAGCCTATTTGGTTACACCTAATTAATTAGTGCATCCATTGCATTACTGTTTTTTGTGAAGGAGATGGTACAGATGAAGTATTCAACTTTTCAATTGTTATTTCAGGAAGGTTATTCTTTAAAGATGAAAAGGGAGAACATTTAGCCAGCTTATTATCTGGTTTGATACCTTGACTTAATAGATTTGTTGTCCTAGTAAACCACTGAGGTATAAGCCTGAACCCTGACTAGTTGAGGTTATCTCTAAGTTGTCATCATTACCAAGCATCAATATCTAACCAATGAACTTTTTCCTTGGAAATAACTTCAATTTCTCGTAACCTGCTTATGAAAACTACACAGAACTGGTAACATTATCACAAGAAATTTTATTGAATTGAGTTTCCCTTAAATTTCTCTGTAATTCTTCTTTTTCCTTTATATGTTTTCCAAAAAGAATATTTACATGAGGTCCAATAATGGCCCATCATTGTCACTTCCTTAACCAATAATTGGAAAATCAAGGTATGGATGTGCATTGCTTCAAGGCTGGCACTTTATGTTCCATACTGCATAAAGTGCTGGCAAGGAGTACCAACTGGATGCTAAGGGCAATACACCCGTTTTATGGCCTGTTTTGAATTTCAGGATTATTGGCAAAACTGCATAAAGGGCTGTTTTAGTCTTTTATTTTTTTAATGCTGTGTTTGCAGAAATATGGTAAGTGCATTGATTTTAATGCTTTAGTCATCCATTTGATGTGTGCTGACTCTTTTATTGCTATTGTAACATAAAACTTCACACCTTCTGCAATTAAATATTCAGTGAAAAACAGTGACCAAAAGAATTCATTGAGAAACAATCAACCGCTAAAGGACATGTGCACAGTGATGTTCACATGCAACTAGAAAACCAGAAGACTAGTTTGAGAAACAAGAAGAGATACATGGGTCTAAGATATAGATGATTCCCACCATCTTAACAAAATTAATGTAGCACATAGATGAAATTTCTTGTGCAATTGAGGCAGAATTATGTGCATCTAATTGAGGCTGTGAAAGAATTATGATGGATTCCTGGTGGACAGGATCACTGATGCCTAGGTAGCAACTAGGTGGACTACCTAATGGCTCAAGCCGTCCTCTGATGTGTGTATAGTTGTATAAAAGAGGAATCATAACTTTGATAAAAGCAACCCTTGATTATTTGTCTATATCATTCTCCATTAAGAAAAATTATGTCAGCCAGGGAGCAAAATTAAAGGATCTTTTTTAACACATTATACTGAAAACAAGAAGAATTTGACTAGAATGCATGAACTACTAAAATTTTAGGAAAAAAATTAGCAGTTGCGATTTTGGAAAAGGAAACTCTACTTTCATAAGGTATATGTTTTGTTTGACAAACCAGATATATCAACTTACAACAAGGTGTTCAAAGAAGGATTTCTCTACCAAGTATTTCTTATGTCCTATTATCCAAATTAACTAAGCATTTGCAAAAAGCAAGTAATTTTATTAAATTTGAACTTTGTTAGCTATTACAGCTAAAGTTGATGGGGATGAAGACTTTCTATATGCTAGGAAAGCATAAATTTGATTTCCAACAAAAGGAGAAGAAAGAAGAGGAAGAGGGGATGAAAACAAAAGAAGGATTAGGGGAAATTAAAGAGAAAAGGAGGAGGAATTGAAAGGAAAGTCAGAAATTTCCGGATGAACCAGAATGGGAATAATTAGAGGACTGGAACAAGTACTGGAAAACAAAGGGAAAAGGAGGAGAAAAGACTATATTGAAGAGTTCCACTTGACATTCAGTGGTGCTGAGCAGTTCAGGCTCAATTTTGAACAATCCAGTGCAACCCAGGTGGTTCTGTCCAGTTTTGCGAAACCAGAGCATGGCAAGCCCCATAGTTCGGCCTGATATTTTTAAAACTAGATCTGACCGACTGGTTCGACCGGTTTAATCGAGAATTGGTCACTTGTCTGATCTGGTTCAAAGGATCTTTTAAAAGTGGTCAAACACAGAACTGAATGAACCAGACAGACTGGCCAGTCCAGTCCAATTGGACCTCTTCATTTTTATAAAAAGAATCAACTCAGAATTCTTAAGTTGTTACCCCAGTAAAACCAGCATTGCTCTGGCAGCAGTAGAGGCCAAGGAGGATCCCATAGGGGGGGGGGGATAGAGAGGGTGTCAAGGGGGCAGTACTCGTGGGCATTGGGGTTGTTGAGGAGGGAGGGAGCAACGGAGGTAGAAGTTGGTGTGGGCAAGGGTTCAGAGGGTGCCACCATCGCACTAATTGAGGGTGAGCAAGCCACCGGCCTTGCCGGAGGTAGTGCAGGCAATGTTAGATTTCTCCATCATTGTGACCTACGTCGCTCCCTATTTTGTTGAGGAAGTAGGCGGTGCAAGTGTTGATGACTTCGCCACCTCATAAACCACCTGTTTTGTCATATTTGCCTTTCAGCCACCAGTTGAAGATGCTGATTCTGATGCTGTGGTGGTGGTGGATGCTCGAGTTGGAGCACTTCGAATTGGAAGAGGAGAATGGAGTCAAGCACAAAACCAGACGGGTGTTGCCAGCTTCGAGGATGAAGTCATCCAGGAAGGAGGGAAACAGCGGGGTTAGCAAGGCTGTGAGGGTTCAGGCCGCCTGAGATGGCCTCATTTTATTTCTTATGGCTAAACGTTAAATACAGATAGTGGGATAGGATGAGGTGGGTTTGGATATTGGGGTTGGGTTACTGGTGTTGGATGCATTCTTGGTGGGTTTAGGAGAGGAGGAGTAGGCCATATCATCGAAAGAAGCAGTGTAGCTTTTGTGTAGAATAATGGGACAACAAACAGCTGCTTCTGCAAATGTAACACATGCTTCGTGGGCAAGGTTCATAGGACAATAAACAATTGGTATTATTGGCCTGCATGACATGCTGATCAAATGATGAGCGCTGTCTGCTCTACCATGATTATTTTCCTTATTTTTATTTGGAGCAGCCTGTTGAACTGGTCCTATGGGACCCTTTGATGGCCAGACAGCTTGCTGGTGCACTATTTGGTGTGGTTTTAAAAACATTGATTCGGCCACTCGGCCAGTTTGGCTGGTATTTTAGATTTTGTGCTAGCCATATCAACATCAGTCACTGTGCAAATGCCATGGTTGTGAAAGGGTGTAGATAATTATTAATATTGACCTTTGTAATTGTCAACCATGGTTAATATTTTTCAACTAGATTTGATATTATTTTTATTCTAGAATTATAAATTGGAATTGAAAATCTTTTTCCATAATTAGAACATATGTGGTGGACCAAAACACTACAAACGTAAACTCTACCATGCGATACACATCATTAAATTATCAAGATGATATTAGATGAACTTAGTAGATTGATTCAAAAATATTACTTAACAAAATAGTATCAAAATTGGATGAGAATGGTGTAAACATTATTTAGGATATTTACTTGGTCACAGAAATCTTCCTACATAAAGGACCCATTGGAGGCAAACTGTATTTTGTAATTTGATGCAAAAGTAATTAGACTAGATATTATTCCTATTTGGCTTGGATGTCTACACTCTATAGTCTCTTGTTTGAGTAGAAAAGACAATGTGCTTGATTATCGAGTTTTTCACTATTATGGGGAATTGTGTTGACTGTATTGCCAAATCACTCAATACAGCATTAGACATTTACTCTGCCCTCCGTCTATGGGACGAGGGTTGTGGATGTATATTTTGCTCCTCCATATGGGGATCCTATGAAACCATCTAGAATGTGGCACTCACTGAAGTTCAATAATGCAAGAGTATTGTGAATAGGAGTTTCGCTGGGAACTATAGATTGAAGAGAGGCAATTGAAAGGGCAGGGCTCAATGGAAAGGGACAGTGAATATTATACAGAACAGAGTTATTTAATGACTATGTATTATGGTATTGCTACCTAAAGTATCCTGACACTAATTATATTATTAACAGTGGGCCGGTCATTGTTGGGGAGCCTCAGCAACAATTTGGTGGGGACAGTGAAAACAACTCATGAAGTAATTCCAAGATCGCATTACAATAGTATCTTCTCTCAGGTACTGCTGTTCTTCCATAAACTTTGCAGATCTTATAGTTCTTGTGATTGATTTAGATAGCATTTAGCTTCTGCATTCCTCTTCGTAAAAAACAATTTTGGTCTTTCCTTTGTTTTGAGTAATTTATCTGGCCATTATTTCTAGAGTGAATGCTTTTTTTTTCTTTTCTCTTCACCTTTTAAGATATGTAAGAATTCTTTTTCAAGAAACCTGTTCAGCATTTAGCTGAACAATTAACTAAGCTGAACCCATATATGTAGAATTTTGTTTAAAAGTTTTAATGAGGTCTATATCTTAACGAAAGAAGCTCAACAAGTGTGCTTTTATCACCAACCTTTCATTGTTTATAAAAAAATGTTAAAAAAAGTTTTTGTGAGCATTGTTCTTTCTATTTTAAGACAGTCAGGGTAATTTGATTACTCTTTTGCTCATTTTTTTCCCAGACTGGAATTTGTTTCTTGCTTTAGTACGCCTTCATTTTCCTTTCTTCTTTTCATGAAAGATCCATGGTTTAGATTACATCTTGGCTAGTAGATGAAGTATATATGCAACTTTGTCACTGGAATTATCTGGAGAGAAATGCATCATTGAGTGGTATTTCCTTAGTTTTATTTTTTTATATAATATGTCAAGTGCTGCAAAAAGAAGCTTTTCCTAAGACTTGAAAGACCGTTTGGTGTATGCAAAACTTGTTTTACATTTCAAGCTCATGCACTAATCTAGCAATTCTGCAGTCTCCTTGGTAGAGGATTCTTAATGAAGCAGAAGGGCAAACCATATGGTAGAGAAATTAGTTCATCATCAAGCATAAATAACATGCCGCATAGCTAAATTGAAATAGAGTCCTCTCTATAAGACAAGTAGAAAGAAACCCGGTTATCACTGCATGCATGGTATTTAGTTTATGATAGCTAAAGCATCTCCTTTGCTCCATTGCAGCAACAAAGAACATTCATACAGATGAGGACAAACCTCAAAGTCGTGGACAACTCTGGTGCCAAACGGGTCATGTGCATACAAGCTTTGAAGGGGAGGAGAGGAGCAAGACTGGGTGATACTATAATTGCATCTGTAAAGGAAGCACAACCTCGTGGTAAGGTAAAGAAGGGAGAGGTAGTGTATGGTGTGGTTGTGCGTGCTGCCATGCAGCGGGGACGTTGTGATGGCAGTGAGATCAAGTTTGATGATAATGCAGTAGTCCTTGTCAACAAGCAGGGAGAGCCCATTGGTACGCGAGTGTTTGGGCCAGTGCCCCATGAGCTCCGGAAGAAGAAGCACCTGAAGATTTTAACTTTGGCTGAACATATAGCTTAAGTTTCTGGTTTCACAGCCTGAACTAGCTCTCCTATTTAGGTTTAGGGATGTTGGGTCAGCGTATGTAGCCTGTGATAGGAGAATTTATGCTGTGATTGGTTATTTTTCGTGCTGAATTTGTCTTGCCGATCATTACGGTAGCTGATGTGAGGGGCTTCAAGAGAGAGTTGTTGTCAATGGCCATATTTTCAGTTGGAACAGGAGCTCTCGTCTGCCTTCAAGTGAATTTTGAGCTTGTTTTTAATGTTTTAACTTTTTAATGTTTAAATAAATATTTAAGGAATTAGACAAGATTGTGGTAAGTTTGTTCTGCCATTGTGGAGCTGCCTGCCTTTAATTACGTGGCTAGGTGAGCAAGCGTGCGGCAGTACCTTTGAGTTGCTTTGATTCTGGAAAAAAATAATTCATGGTTTAGCTTTTCCTCTCATTCGGGAAAAAGAGTGTAAGGTGGCGCAAGGGACCAGTAGGGGATGGATCAAAACTAGTTTATTCATGCTAAAGTTTATGCGTTAAGAGATTTGACGGGATTGCTTATTGACCATACCCACAAATGGCGATCTCCCAATGCTTCTATTCACGAAGTTTGGATAAACAAACTCAGCTGCTGCCATCATTTTCTCCGGTCATCTCAGCTTGCAGTTTATCAGGTCCTGCAACAAATCACCAACCACCTTGATCTAACCATCCCTTGGTGGTGGTATGGAAGTGCAAGTTGGTTCTCTTCATGATATTCTCCAGAAATGGCTCAGGAATTGATTGTCTTGATCAGACGTTGTACTTAGTGGAATTTCTTAGTTTCTCACTACTTCCTTTGAGTAGATGCTGCTTTTATGCAGAAAAAACATGAATATAAAAATTAATGACATTATGCCTTAGAAAATTACAATTTTAATCATTTTGATGAAAGAGAAAAATTGGGGTGTTTCTTAGAAATTGAAAAAGAAGAAATAGAAAAGGGAAACAATATGAACATATTTAAGGTTTTAAATCTTATGAGATGGGGTATCTCAGTTTTCGTCCGAAATGGAATGCCTGTTTTCCCACCCTATTCTAACGACCATCCTAATTGGACATCCTTATACATATTTTAGGATGTCCTTTTATTTTTATATTATATTTTTAAATTTATATTAAAATTTTATTGTTCTATTTATTATTTATATATATATATATTTGAACTTCAATAATAATATCTTTATAATAGATCAGTTCTATTTAATACTAATTTTATAATATATTATGATATTCTAAGTTATTGAAAATCCTTTCTTAATTATCCAGCAATGGTCTCTGATGATGCATGCATGAGTACTTGATAAAGTAAAAATATTGAACTTGGATGAAAAAGCTGTAATGCATACAACTTGAGCTTGATCGTTTATATTTGAAAATATAACTATACTAATAATATATTATAAATTATTTTCAATATTACACAAAATGGATTTATCAATTTAAGATAAACATATCAAATTTTTTAGTAATTACAGGTGGAATGCCTATGATACTCATAAACATCTGGGTGTGGCTCATAATTGGGATCTTGAACATGATGCCAAATTTGATATTGAGCCCATCCTTATTACTCATTCATATTTGATGTTATCCAGGATAACCCTTTTGATAGTACATTGGATAAGAGACTGACCATCTTTAGTCAAAATAATGAGAGGCAATACCATATTATGATCCAAAAATATATCCATATAAAAGTGGATACTGTATATAAGAATATTCCTCAGGATATGACTATTAAGAATATACATCTGAACCATTCATAGAAATAGAGGGTCATAATATGCACTTTAGCTATCTGATGCTCCAATGGATCCTGTTCTGGTTGATGATGACGATCTAACTTGATTAGACTTTAACCTACTTCTCAGAGCATCTTGCTCCATTCATGCCATAAACTCTGAATATGCCCAATGTCGATGTTTCTTAGTTATTATCAACTCATGAAAAAAATCTAAAATATTTGCAACCTACATACCACGTCTTTCAATAATTCTTTTTCCACTTCGATAGGCCAACAACTCATTCTCGTCTTGATATCTAGATCTGGATCTGGTTTCGTGGTCCTGGTCATGCTTAGCATGGGTGAAATATGCTTCTTCAGTAAAAAGACTAAGCCCATATGCTTTACTACTTCTTCCACCCTATCTATCATGATTATCAGATCCGTCATCGCTTTAGTCATCATTATTATCATCGCTATTATCATGAGATGATATAGGTAATCCGAGATTTAAGGGCTCGAGTATTTCACTATCATCATCTCGAACCTGCACATCATCAATTGCCTCTACTAGATCAATTGTTGCATTTTTTTTTTGATTTGGACTTTCCATATTTCTCCTCCACTATAACTCTTTGATTTCTTCTCGAGCTCTGATTGGTCTTTACTTATTGACTTATCCTTCCTCTACTATTGGGCCCAATACCCTAACTATCTATGGAGACTCTTGTTTGATGTCTTGAAATACATATTTAATGATTAAATTATTGATTAAAATCCTCAGATTGCCTACTATCTAATCCATCATTATCTCACTAGTATCTCGCATTCCACTTTAAACAAGGGATAAATAAGAGGCCATCTTGGTTCATATCTTATACCCCTGCCTCATGTGTGATTATTTTACATGTTCAGGGGGTGTCTTCTAGCTCATCCAACATTGGTGAATCCCATGCTTCCTAATCTACAACCCAACTCAGTATAGGATTCTTCTCCTCATGGACAAAGTCCTTCTCAAATTGGTTATTTTACCTAGGCTTTTTTTTCTTGTTGACATACTTGAGCTTCAACTTTATATTATAGTGGATAAAAACTAGATCTCTCAATCTTTTTGAGGTTAGGCGATTCTGATTTTTGTATGGATCAAGGCAAATGTACTTCAATTATGCTAGCATTCACTTGATAAGATAGTTTGTGATAAGATTTAAATAGTAATCTTTCTTAGATTTGATGTAGATGTGCCCCACTAGACCCAGCACTCCCCTATATTCAAATAATACATATGTATATAAGTATTTAAGTCCTCAACAACATATAGATGCAAAGATAATGAAAAATAGTCTCATATTTATATCTGGTGATATTTTAGATATGAATTTGTATGCTTTTTTTTTTCTCCAAATCTCTCTCAAAAAATTTTTTCCTATCCAATTAATATAAACTTCTTATTGAAGGTTATTTAATTTTAACAAATTAACATAATTCAAAAATATACCAACAATCCTACTATGATATGCATCTATTTTTTTATTACCTCATGTATAGCTTTTGTAGCCAAATCTAAATTATTTTTTAGCCTATACACGATATTCCTCAAGGTCATCAGAAGCTCATCATTCAAGATAATATTATGATTATACTGATATTTAGGATTTAAATTGTTGGAATTCGTATGTATGGGCATGCATGTGTGTTTCAAAATTTTATTTTCTAAATACCACGGTGGAATAGAAGATTAAAATACTTTTAATCTATATCATGCATGCATAAAAATATAAACCACAAGGATCTACTTCGTATGCTGAAATTGTATATATGATAAAATTTAACATGCGATCAAATCATATACATATTTCATAATTTTTTTCTTCAAATCTAGATCTGAAAGAGAAGAGGCTCTCTCTTAGCCACGCAAGTACCCAACCTCTATGGGTATCCACCCGGGATCAGCCTGGAACAGCCTTCTTAAGATTGATTTCTTTTTAAAGAAAATTCAACCTGTGAATTTGAATGAAGCCTGGATCGTGATCAACTCTTTGATCTCTTTTCTTGATCTTCTTTTTCTCTTCTTCTTTTGCTTTTATTCCCTTGTATATGCTGCTACTAAACACCAGGAACCAGCACTTAAAGGGGGATGCCAAAGCCCTTATGGGTGTGTGGATGTGGGACACCCAAAGGTGGGGCGTGTGGGACGCCTAAGGGAGAAGAGAGGGAGAGAGGAAGAGAGGGCATGGGAGCTTCTAAAGGGGCATGGGGCTTGCTGGTTTTGATGCCTAAGGACCTTAGAGGAGGTTTCTTTAAATAGACATAAGGATTGAATCTTATTCAATCTCATAATACAAATCCTACTTGTATTAGGTTTCCTAATAACTTAAGTTATTCAACTTCTTTTAGAAAATCTATTAGGCACCAACAATTGAAGCTCTTGTACCCACTAATTCACACCCTCTTTTGCACCCAAGGGATGCTTTAATATAGGTCTACATGCTCTCTAATCATGGGACATGCCCAACTTGATCAAATCAAGGTGGCACCCAAAAATAACTATCAAAAAAATTAATTAGAGACTTGCACCCTAAATTCAATTGATCCAAAATCTTAGACACCCAACGATTGGAGTCCAATAAATCTAATTCATTTAGGTTATTAGCAGATAATTAAGTTTGAATTATCTTATCAAATAAGAAATCTAAATGTAAAGAAAAAATTGGATCCAATCATGTGCTAGCAAGGTTATCTTGAACTTAATTGGATTTCTCTAAATCCAATTAACACTTTATACGTTCAATTGCTAATTTCAGACCTAATCTCTTTGTTGAATGACCCTATAAGTTCAATTCTATCTGGTAGTGAGATATATAATGATCTCTATTAAAGTATCATTGAAACTCTTTTCAATGAATCAGAATAATTTCACTCTAACTCATCAAGAATTGTCGATCCAGAAAAATCCTAGTGAGCTCTCACAATCCATCAGTGATACCTAGTAGTATGTAGTGGCAACCCAGTAGAATCGAAATGAACCTCAAGGTATAATTAATGTATGATTCAGTCCTTTTATTGTGAGTCTCAACTAGATGGTAGGTCATAGATAAATCGTCATATCTCAACATCAGTCATATGATAGATTTGATTAGCTCAAGTCCAATTATGATTTCTATGGAAACTCTTTTCCATCAATTATACTGCTGTGGCCACAGACTCTCGAACTTAGTTTTTTAAATCTCATAGAACTACTCTTCTTTATTAAGATCGATAGATCCCATCTTGATGCATATCCTACTCCTAACTGTTACCAACATCCACTACAAGGACTCATTGAGATCTATATTTATGTGTCAGTCAAACTCCAGCAGCCTCACTGTAAGCAGTCATACCATCTCAGGTCAAAGAACCATTCATATAACTATAGCATCGAGACAATCACTGATGATCAAATAGAAATTCAAGTGATCTCTCGTATGGTTATGCTCAGTACTAGTTGTTCTCTAACAACTACCCACACTCATCGTCCAGTGTCTCTATATTGTAGACTAGAGACTCATCTATCCTGAAGAAAGTGATCTGTATATCGATCTATCTGGATCGATCATTGTCCTCATGATAATCCTATAACTGGGAGCATTTAGGAATTAAATACATGTCTCTAATTCTCAACACTTTGAGAATATATATCGAAAGTTAATTTCATGGACGATTCAATGATACATCATACTTGAATGAGAAATAAACTTGCCCTTTTACTGATCAAATCAATATATTAGGTACAAAATTGTATCCTAGAATTATTACAATGTGTCAGCCATATTGGCTTTTAGGACATACATCTAACAATCTCTCACTTGGACTAAAACCAATTGGCTATAAATCTAAGTCTCATCTTCTCAAGATAGACTTTCATTTTCAGTTGGCTCAACTACTTAGTCAGTAGGTTTACCACATTGTCTACGAAGTCTACTCTTCGTACCTTGACATATTTTTTTTCGAGATAGTTGTATATGATATGACATCACCGCTCGATGTACTTTGATTTTTGATGAGACCTCGGCTCCTTAGCAAGTGCTATAGCTTTATTGTTGTCACAGTAAAGTGTTATGGCATCCGATGTCATAATGTTAAGTTCCGCGATGAATTTCTTGAACCAGAAGCCTTCTTTTGTAGCATCCGAAGCAATGACATACTCAGCTTCTGTGGTCGAATCCACTATGATGGGTTGCTTAAAACTCTTCCAGCTGACTATACCACCATTGTAAATGAATATATATCCTGATATAGACTTTCTATCATCAAGATCAGACATGAAGTCTGAGTCAGTATAGTCCTAAACTTGCAACTCAGAATCTCTTCTAAAGATCAAAAATAAATTCTTAGTCCTTCTTAAGTACTTAAGGATGTTCTTCATAGTTATCCAGTGCTCCTCGTCTGGATTCGACTGATACTTACTCGTGACACTCACAGTAAGGATAATATCAGGTTGAGTACATAGCATGACATACATAAGGCTTTCTATTGTTGAGGCATAAAGAATCCTACTCATGCATTGAACTTCCTCAGATGTGGTTGGACATATCGTCTTGCAAAGATTAATACCATGCCTAAGAGATAAAAATCTTCTTTTAGAATTTTTCATGCTGAACCTCTTTAGCACTTTCTCTATATATAGCTTTTGTGACAGGCCTAACATCTATTTAGGTTTATCCCAATAGACCTTTATTCTGAGAATATATGATACTTCTCCTAGATCTTTCATGGAAAATTTCTTGGATAATCATCTTTTGACCGTAGTCAGTATGAAAATATCATTCCCAATAAGAAAAATATCATCCACGTATAGTACGAAGAATGTTATTGTACTCCCACTGATCTTTTTGTATATACATGGTTCCTCTTTATTTTTGATGAAATCAAACGATTTGATCACATCATCAAAATGATGATTCTAACTTCGAGAAGCTTGCTTTAATCCATATATGGACCTTTACAGCTTGCAGACTCTGTAATCACTATCACCAGACATGAAACCTAAAGGCTGCTCCATATAGATATCTTCTTCAAGATATCTATTCAGAAAAATAGTTTTCACATCCATCTACCAAATTTCATAATCATAAATAAGCTACAATAGCAAGCAGAGTACAGATGGATTTCAGCATGACTACGGGTGAGAAAGTTTCTTGATGGTCAATGTCCTAGCACTAACTATAACTTTTTGCCACAAGTCTAGCTTTATAGGTCTCTACCTTACCATCAGCATCTATTTTTTTTTGTAGATCTATTTACACTCAATGGGTATGATACCCTCAGATCGATCCACTAAGATCCATACTTGGTTCAAATACATCAAGTCAATTTCTGACTTTATCGCATCTAACCATTTCTCAGAATCGATGTTAGACATCACCTCGTTAAAGGTATTAGGATCATCACCATGATCCTTATCTCCCACAAAGAATATTTTCTTTACTTTCTCCGTAAGCATACCCATGTACCTTTCAGGAGGTTGGAAGATCTTACTAGATCTACGAGATGGTAGAGGAATGTCAACTACTGGCTAATGAATAATGGGTTTCTGAGGATCTATAGCTCTTTACTTTTCAGAGATCTTCTCTTCGAGCTCAACTAACCTCCTCCTGCCACCATCTTGGATAAACTATTTTTCTAGGAATATAATATTTTGACTCACAATCACATTGTGATCTTATGGAAAGTAGAAGTAGTATCCCATTGATTCTTTTGGATATCCTATAAAATGAGCTATTACAGATCTATCCTCTAATTTATCAACCATCTGTCTCTTGACATAGACCGGATATCTCCAAGTCTTAAGATAATCTAGACTCGGCTTCTTATCGTACCATATTTCATACGGTGTGGTAGGAACAGATTTTGATGGAACTCTATTCAATAGGTGAATGATAGTTAATAAGGCATGTCCCCAAAGATATAAGGATAGATCAGTGAAGCTCATCATGGACTGACTATATCTAATAGGATCCTGTTCCTCTTTTCGGATATCCCATTGAGCTGAGATATTTCGAGAAGAGTCCATTGAGAGACTATGCCGTTATCCTTAAGATATCTCAAAAATTTTTAACTAAAATATTCACCTTCTCGATCAGATCGAAGAACCTTAATGGGTTTACCAGTTTATTTTTCTACTTCATGTCTGAATTTCTTAAACTTTTCAAAAGCTCCAGACATGTGTTTCATCAGATACATATATCCATACCTAAACTGATCATCGATAAAGGTAATGAAGTAACTATAACCATCCCTGACCTGTACATCAAATGGTCTACACATATCGGTGTGTACCAGGGCAAGTAACTCAGTGACCCTTTCCCCATATCCTACAAAAGATAACTTGGCCATCTTTTCTCGAAGGCAAGATTTACAAGCTGGAGACGACTCTAAGTTAAGAGAGCCAAGGATCCCATCTTTTTTTTAGTTTGTTTATCCTGTCTTCTCCAATATGTCTTAGTTTATGATGCCATAAGTACTTATGGTTAATTTCATTTCTGAATCTTTTTGACCTACAGCACTCACAATTTGCTCGTTTAAATTCACATTCGCATCAACATACAAGTAATATAGACTATCAATTAAAAGATCTCATGCAACTAATTTATTTCATAAATAAATAGAATAAAAATTTTTATTGAAATTAATTTCTAAATCTTCTTATGCTATCACAAACATGAAAATCAAATTCCAACTAGCTACAGAAATAAAATAACAGTTCTTTAAATCTAATCTAAAACCAGATAGTAATTGAAGAGGATAAGTGCCAACGATCTCTATAGTAACTTTTGCTCCATTATCGATCCGTAGGATCATGTCACCTTTTCTCAACCTCCTACTTTCTATTAGACCCTACATTAAGGTACATATATGAGTACTCGAGCCAGAGTCTAATATCCAACTAGAAGTAGAAAAAATCGTAAGGTTAGATTCAATTACGAGCATACCTTTCGAAGGTTTAACATCTTTTTTGATCTTTAAGCTCTCTAGGTAAAGTAGACAGTTCCTCCTCCAATGGCCTTCAGCATCACAGTAAAAATACTTTTCCTTTGCTTCAGCCTTCTTAGAAATTTTCTTCTTTGTCTTACTCTCTTTCTTCTACTTCTTAGTAAATTTTGTCTTCTTCTTCTCAATAGACTTTCTCTTAGAAGAAGTCCGCTCCATAGCAAGAACAATACTCCTTGAACTCTTCAAGGTTCCTTTCATAGCGACCAACATGTTGACTAGTTCGGATATAATGCAATCGAGTTTGTTTATATAAAAATTTATAATAAATTAACTATATGAACTTGTAAGGGATTGAAGGATCAAATCTATCTATAATTCTTTTTGCATTTCAAGTCCGAGCTTTTCAAGCTCCTCAATGTCCTTGATCATTGTCATATAGTGCTCATAGACTGATCATCCTTCGTACATCTTCAAGTTAAAGAGTCTCTTGGATACTTCAAAGCATGCAGTACGGCTCTGTTCACCATACAACTCTTGCAGGTGAGTGATCATAGCACTGACAGTGGGTATATGCTCATGTTGGCTTTGCAACTCGTTTAATATAGATGCCAGCACATAGCACTTGATCCGACTATCTTCATCCATCTATTTTTTAAAAGCAGATCTTTGCTCAGCAGTAGGATAGTTTGGTAACACTATGGGTTCCAGATCGAGTACATGATCTAATTTTTTTGATGTCAGGATAATCCTGAGATTTCTGAGTCAGTCATTGTAAATAGTTTCGATCAAACAATTGATTTTAAAGATGCGGCCTAGAAGATTTGAGGCTGACATGGTTTAACTATGAGAGTAGAGATTCCAGTTAGACTTTTATACTTTAATGTTATATTTACTTCTAGAGACTTTAAGATGCAAATAATGACTTCTACTAATTTTTTGGATCCCTCCACTCTTTGGGTGGAAAATGAAAACCCCGACGTGATAAAAGGATTCCTAGTGAGTGCTGCGGTCCCACCAATGCCATGCACCTCACCTAACAGTTATTGGTAACATGCACATCGATGCGTAGGCAATTATTTACTTAGATGCTTCTTTAAGCATATTGCAGCGACTTGATTTCTAAGTCATGTGGGCTCACCTAACAGTTATTGACCACACTCCTTAGTTAAGCCCGACCCATTGTTCACAAGTAGGTGCAAGATCATTATTGGGTCCCTCACTTAACAGTTATTGGGTCTAACCCCATCCTCACCCTAGACCAACTCTTTACTAATAGAGTGGTTGCGTGTTTTCTATGCAACTGAACCACTGTAACTAACTGAGAACAATCAACACTAGTAGCACGCCCGCATATTTACAATGGTGAAAGACCTATGAACTCAATATTTGTGGAAAGATTTAGGTTTAGGTCTCATCTAATCAGTCATCATATGATCGATCTAATTGGTATGGATTAAATCAAATCACTAAGTAACTTTGTTGAAGACTTAATTTTTTAAATTGATCAGGTAAGTAGAGATTGGATGGAGTCCCCCTATTGCTTTTTCTAGACACCAATAAATTAATCAGGTAAGCTAACAGAACCAATTAAATAACCACGTCTCAATTACTTATCTTAGACACCAATAGGTCAATTAGTCCAAATAGGTTAACTCAAGCGAATCAGGCTCAAACCATCGAGCCAAATTAGGTCCTCAGATTAATCGATTCTACATAAGGAATTCAATCAATTTGATCAACAATAATTGTATGATCATTTAACTTAATTGATCTAATCTTAATCAATACTTGACTTGGTTTGATTAATTACTTAATCAAATTAGACCCATATGATTCAAATAAAAAATCCTAGATGCAATCCTATTATATGACCTAATTTTTGATTTTTTCATAACCAAAATTCTCATGCACAAACACAAATTTCAGATTTTAAAATTAAATTTCAGATCTAAATTCTTTACATGAAAGTAAGTTTTAAATCATGAAAATAATTTTTTAATTTAACATACAAACATATATCTTATATATGTATGTAAAATTCAGATCTAAATAAAATTTAGATCAACATATGATATCATATATCTCATATACCAATCATGAATCATATTAAAAGTAATTTTATGACCTAAATATATAACCATATATCTCATATATGAATCATGAATTAGGTTATATAAAATTTCAGATTTATACATGCATCTACATATCATGTGAACATGAACTAGAAACCATTCTAGATTAAAATTCAGATCTATGCATGCTTGGACATATCATCTATATATTCTAAAATTAAATTCAAAATTAAATTTCAGATTCAAAGTGTTCATCTATATATCTCACATATAAAAAAAAATCAGATTTTGAAATTCTTTTCAAAATATGTATGATAATTTCATACATATAAAATCCGTGGCTCTGATACTACCGTTGAAATTCGTATGTATGGACATGCATATGTATTTTAAAATTTTATTTTTTAAATATTATAGCAAAATAAAAGATTAAAATACTTTTAATCTATATCATGTATGCATAAAAATATAAAACACAAGAATCTACTTCATATGCTGAAATACATATGCTAAAATTTAATATGTGATCGAATCACATACCTGTTTCACAATTTTTTTCTTCAAATCTAGATCTGAAAGAGAAGAAGCTCTCTCTTAGCCGTACAAGTGCCCAACCTTTACGGGTATCCACTTGGGATTAGCTTGGAACAGTCTTCTTAAGATTGAATTTTCTTCTCTAAAAAAATTCAGCCTGCGAATCTGAATGAAGCCTGGATCATGATTAACTCTTTGATCTCTTTCTTTGATTTTTTTCTTCTCTTCTTCTCTTGCCTTTCTTTCCTTATATATACTGCTACCAAATACTAGGAACCAGCACTCAAAGGGAGACACCAAAGCCCTTATGGGCGTGTGGATGCAGGATGCCCAAAGGTGGGGCGTCTGGAATGCCTAAGGGAGAAGAGAGGGAGAGAGGAAGAGAGGGTGTGGGAGCTTCTAAAAGGGTATGGGGCTTGCTAGTTTTGATGCCTAGGGATCTTAGGGGAAGTCCTTTAAATAGATATAAGGATTGAATCCTATTCAATCTCATAATATAAGTCCTACTTGCATTAGATTTTCTAATAACTTAAGTTATTCAACTTCCTTTAAGAAACCTATTAGACGCCAATAATTAGAGCCCTTGCACCCACTAATTCATACTCTTTTTTGCACCCAAGAGACACCCTAATATAGATCCACATGCCTTTTAATCATGGGACACGTCCAACTTGATCAAATCAAGATGGCGCCTAAAAATAACTATTAAGAAAATTAATTAGGGACTTGCACCCTAAATTCAATTCATCCAAAACCTTAGACACCCAACAATTGGAGTCCAATGAATTTAATTCATTTAGATTATTAGCAAAAAATTAAGTTTGAATTATTTTATCAAATAAGAAATCCAAACGTAAAGAGAAAATTGGGTCCAACCATGTGCTAGCAAGATTATCTTGAATCCAATCGGATTTTTCTAAACCCAATTGATACTTGATAAGTCTAATTGCTAATTCTAGACCTAATCTCTTTGTTGTGTGACCCCATAGGTTCAATTCTATCTGGTAGTGAGATATACAATGATCTCTATCAAAGTATCATTAAAACTCTTTTCAATGGATCAGAATAATTTTACTCTAACTCATTAAGGATTGTCGATTCAGAATAACTCTAGTGAGCTCTTACAATCCACCAATGATACCTAACAGTATATAATGGCAATCCAGTACAACCAAAATGAACCTCAAGGTGTAGTTAACGTGTGATTCAGTCCCTCTATCGTGAGTCGCGACTAGTTGGCAGTGTTGGGAATAGTGTCCCAAAGCCAATCGTCAGCCTGTTGATGGTTGTGCTTATTTTTGTATATGTATATGAATTATGAATTAATAAAAATTATTTTGATATTTTTCATCACAAAATATTTCATCTTCTAATGAACTCCTATGTTGTGGTGAAGTCCTTAGGACTATTTAGACTCGACAAAGGAGGATTTGTCGTTTAGTCCTTAAATCTGTTTGTGACCAAACGATATGTTGTTATCAAGGATGATAACATTTATCAAGCATAGGTCGTTGTGTACCATATAGGTTGGTTGTCCTCTTAACCAATGAGTGTGGAGACACTGGTATGGCATACAGGTGAGATGTAAGGGTACATCTACACTGAACGTGACCGACTCTGGAGCTATTTCTGCTGTCAAAATTTACTCCGATGGAATATGGGTATAAATGTACCTCCGACCTGAGACCACTACGATGACTTGCAAGCAACTCACTGCACTTAGGCACTGGACTACCTAAATTTCTAATTCAGTGACGGAAGGCTGCTGGGTGTAGTCAAGTACTTGACTTATCGGTGCGTGTGTCAAGATGGGATTGACCACTCCAGTTTAGGAGCTATGTACAGTCGTGTTTCAATTTAGCAAAATCTTAGCCAGGGTAGTCCTTGTGAGGAGTCACAGGACTGTTTGAGTTGAGCACGATTCAGATGATCTAATCAGGGTTGATAGTTTAACCCTGAGTCGTCCTAAACATAGAGGTCAAAAGGATGAATTATACAATAACCATATTCACATAGGTTCTGAGTGTTGCGATTGTAACTTTTTGACCTATCCGATCATCAGGTACCATTGCTAGATGGTCACTTCGATTAGTACAGGAATTGGTTCCTGTGCTACCGGCTTAGGTTCGAACCTGCGGGGTCACACACATTAGAGGTTCCTATCTGATCTGATGGTTGATGAAGAGTCCTAATGCTCGTAGACTATGAGTCCTACGTGTCTGAGACTCTGTGATCGAGAATCAGGATTCTCTGATCATGAGTCCGACACATTTTGGGTATCGGGGTCAAGAGTCCCACTGGTTTGGGACTTCGATCAGGGTTACATATCGATGAATTCTGATGCCCGATTACCCATCGAATTTGGACTCAATATTTATGAAAAATTTAATTAGTGATTTGATCACTAATTAACTCAATTTGATTGAGTAATTATTTTTGGATCAAGTCTAATTGAATTGGATTCAGTTGGGTTTGACCCGATTAGGTTAAGAGTTGACCTAATCGTCGAGATGGTTTGGTCCCTGATTTGATTAGGGGTTGGGCTTAATCAAATCATGATTTGATTAGAATTTTATTAAGCCTAATTAAGCCTAATTTAGTTGGATTTAAATTAGTCTAATTGGGCCTAACTTATTTGGTTCAATTAGGTTGGTTTAAATAATGAAACCACCTTAACCCATTCTCCCTGCGCCACCTCACTTCCACCGCACCCTTTTGAATTCACGAGAAGGAAGTTCTCATGAATTTTTTCTCACGCAAAGCCCTCCTCACGTCCTACTTTAATGCACTATATGAGTGGATAAGGATGATTGGTTGGCCATTCAAATTCAAAACAAAGTTTGAATTTGAATGAGCAACCAATCTTTAGCGCCTTGACCTTATCCTCTTTTAACATCCCATTTATTACACGAGAAAATATTTCTCATGAAATCACTCACGTAAAAATTAAGCCACGCCCTCCTCTTCTCATGCCCTTAGTGGATAAGAATAAATTGGTTTCCATTTGAATTCAAAATTTGATTTGAATTCAAATGTGCAATTACTCATCTTTATCCTCTCACGTGGATAAGATGTTTGACATTATTTTAAAAGGAGGAGAAGAGTAGGGCGTGTGCAAGAAAAATTTTGGAGATAAAATCTGGGCATGAGGAATCCTTGTGTGTAAGATGAAGGTCAATATCCTTTCGAGAGAAAAAGAAAGAAAAGAAAGAAGAAGTGTGCGCAGGGTTTCAGTGAGTTCTTCAAGGTTTCAGCCTAGAGTTCGGAAAGTGAGAAGGTGAGCTACGAGTGTTGTGAGCCCACCAAATTTCAGAAAGATCTTCAACATCCTCTCAAGCACATCTGCTGACGATCCGAAGCATCCAAAGAATCGACAGACATCGATCGAAGGAGTTTAATCAGCATCGACCATCGAAAGGGCTCTACAACGAGCTAGCACTCGTGAGGAGTCGATCAGACCAAGAGCTTCGTGTGGATGATCGGCAAAGGCCAGACATACTGTGTAGCTGCATCACGATGATCAGACTCTCCCGATGGTGATCAAATTACGGTGATCTACTACCAGCATAAAGGTATTGTATTCTGAACACATTACAGTAAAGTGTTTACTGTTCAAATTTGAATTTCAAATTTAAATGCATGCATGCTATATATCATATTTAGATCCTAGTATAAGATAAATTTTTATTAATTAATTAGATTAATTAATAATTTTCACTGTAAAATAATAATTTTGAAAAATTTTTAAAATTACCATTTTACCCCTACACTATTTTTCCCCACAAATGGTATCAGAGCAAGGTTCTAAGATATGAAATATATATTTGCATGCGTAGATTAAGTTGTAATCTAAAAGTTTAAATTTAAAATTTAAAATTCAAAATTTAAAATTTGAATTTTGAAAGTTGTTCGAAATTCAAAATTCAAAAATTTAAAATTCAAAATTTAAAATTTGAATTTTGAAATTTGAAATTCGAAATTCAAAATTCAAAAATTTGAAATTCGAAATTCAAAATTCAAAAATTTGAAATTCAAAATTTAAAATTTGAAATTTGGTAGAAATTTTAAATTTGAAATTTAAAATTTAAAATTCAAAATTTGAAATTCAAAATTTGAAATTCAAAAATTTGAAATTTAAAATTTATTTAAAATTTAAATTTCAAAATTTAAAATTTGAAATTTAAAATTTAAAATTTAAAATTTGAAATTGGTATATTTAGATATACTTGATCCAAGTAGCAAGTAATCGAATTGGGTTGGTTGCCATGGCCGTCCGGTCATAGGAGAAAAGTAGGGTTTAAAGGCCCTCTCTTTCCATTCGATGGGGTCTCCTATGGCGGTAGGGGTGCCGCTGTAATTATATCCCATGTAGATGAAGCAGCGAAAGGAATTAATTGTATAGGTTCAATTATGAAATTTATTATGAATGTGTTAGATTAGATCTAAAGGAATATTCATGATTTATTTTGATTGAGTTATTTTCTGTTATGTAATTAGCAATAGGATTGCTATTTATGAAATGTGCTAATCTATTTGTGAAATGAGTCAACATATTTGGTGAACAGAAAATAAAACCTTTCAAATTTAAAAATTATTTTCGAAATGTCAAACCTTGACCTATCAGCCCAAATACTTAATTAAAAGAATTAAGTGTTGTCTAGTAGGTCTAGAATTGTGAATTAAGACCTAAGACAATTGCATAAACTTGTGGGTCAATGGGTTAGATGGATTAGGTCCATAATTGGGTTAGACCTAAGGTTAGCTTAAAGAAATGGACTAAATTAGAGTAATTGGTCAAATCTAATTAAAAGTTGAATTAGATTAGGTCAAGGATACTCTAGACTCAACTCCAATAGTTGTAGTTGAATGGGTCCATATCTTTAACTAGACCAAGATGGACTTAATTCATGACTACACGGTGGAACCCTATTTACTAAGTTGATCAAATTAAAACTAATGAACTGGTTGGTGTCTAAGGTAAGTTTGGCAGTTTGACCAGTGGATTTTAAGCGGGAGCTACTCGTAGTGATTCGATCTCTGACGAGTTAATGGCTTATCCCCACTACTGATCTCACTTACCTGGCCAACCTAGTGAATTAGGTTTTGATTAGATCACTTGGTGATTAGGGCTCACCTATATCATTAGGTAAATCAGTTTGACTGATTTTAGGTGCTCCTAATGCTGGCTTAATTAAATCCTTTTTTTATCTGACTTGGTGAAGTCAGTGGGAGGATTGAAATTGACTGATAATTTTTTTTCTCTTTGATTCTTTAATAAAATCCTCAAAAATTATTAGGTCCCTAAAAATGATTAAGTTATATTGATAACTAAATCATAGCCTCCCATTAAGTGAGTGATAATGAGTCTATTAGTTTAATAATCATTGGAGGCCCAAAGGCCTGGTGCTTATTGACTAATAGAATTATCATTCATAATATGATAATTTGGTTTGAGTCTTTCTGATGGTGGTCAGGTTAGCCGGTCAAAGTCAGGCCTAATCATTTATTGGTCCGATTCACCAAATCAAATCATGTTAATGGTTGGACCTAACCAGATCTTTTCAGTGGAGGCCAAAGCCTACTGATTAGGTTCTGAGGCAAAATCAATTATTAGAAGTTGTTTAGAGAAACAACTGGTTATGAATGTACCCATAGATACATATGGGTTGACCAACCAAAGTTGGGCTCGTGTGTAGTCTGTGTGAATTTTAGTACCCACTAAGGAATTAAAGTAATTCCTCGAATTGGAGGTTGAGGCTACCAATTCGTAAAAATACTGAGAGAAACTTTAGACTAAAGTCCAAGTCTTTAGTATTTATAATTTATGTACTAATATAGGTCTGATTTTTCTTTATGCAGCTATGGCCACTATCCTATCGCTCCGGCCATTATTAGATAATGACAAGCTCATGGGTCTTAATTTCGATAGCTGGTATCGAAAATTAAAAATCATCCTTGAGCATGAGCGGATCCTTTATGTAGTAACGGATCCGGTACCTGAGGAGCCAGCCCTGAACGCTAGAGGAACGGTCCGAGACCCTTACTAGGAGTGGCTCAACGATCGCACCACCTTCTGGTGCATTATGCTGGCGGCAATGAATGATGAGTTCAGCCGCAGGTTTGAGAATGCCCAACCACAGGAGATGCTTCAAATATTGAACGACTCTTTTGGCACGCCTGATGACGTTGAAAGGAACAAAACTAGTTGTGCCATTTTCAATGCTTGGATGAGGGATGGAGCCTCAGTCACTGATCATATACTATACATGATCGAAATGATTGAGCGCCTAAGTAAACTGGGCTTTTCCCTACACGAGCAGCTCGGTAAGGATGCGATCCTTAATTCTCTGCCCAAGTCCTACCTTTCCTTCCTTACTCATTTTCGAATGACAAAGCCTGCAGTGAACTACCACGGCTTGTTGGGGTTGCTGCAGAACTTTGAGAAGGACCACCAGCTCCATAAGGAGTCGGTAAATATTGTGGGAGGGTCTTCTTCTGGTCGTCGACCCTTTAAGAAAGAGAAGAAGAACAAGAAGAAGAAGAATAAGAAGGTGCAGCCGCATGCTAGGATGTCTGCATAGGGTTAGACCAAGAAGCGCAAGCCCGACCAGAGCCAGGCGGAGTGCTTCTTTTGCAAGAAGTAGGGGCACTGGAAGAGGAACTGTCCTCTATATATTGCCTCACTAGACCCGAACAGGTCGAAGAAGAAGCAAGGTACTTATATGATAACACCTTGCAACTTTTTCATTTGTGATACTGCTGCCTGGGTATTGGATACCAGAAGCCCTTATCATATTTGCAATTCGATGCAGGGTCTGCAGGTCAGTAGGAGATTTGATGAAGGCGAGAGATTCTTGAACGTTGGAGATGGAAGCAAAGTTTCAGTTCTAGCATTAGGAATCATGAACCTTGTAATCAATTCTTAAAATATAATTCTGAGTGAATGTCACTATTGTCTCAGCTTTTTATTAAATATTATTTCTGTAGGCCTTTTGGCCATGAACGGTTATCAATTTTTTAATAAAAAGAAACGTTTGTAATATCATTTTGAATGGTGTTACAATATTTGTTGGACAACTTAATAATGAAATTTACTTTCTATCACAACCTGTTAATGTGGTTCAAATCTCCGATAAACGCCCTAGAATAGATAATGTGTCAGAAGTCTACCTTTGGCACTGTAGGCTAGCTCATATCAATAAGAACAGGATAAACAGGTTGGCTCAAGAAGGAATTCTTGAAGTAGGTGATTGTGAATCACTTCTAATCTGTGAGTCCTGTCTTCTTGATAAAATGACCAAGTCACCTTTTACTGAAAAAGGTGAGCGAGCCAGTGAACTCTTGGCTCTAGTACATTCTGATGTATGTGGACCCATGAGCTCAAGTGCAAGAGGTGGATATTTCTACTTCATAACCTTCACAGATGACCTATCAAGATATGGGTATGTCTATTTAATGAAGCATAAGTCGGAGTCGTTTGAAATGTTCAAAGTATTCCGAAATGAGGTAGAAAACAAACTGGAAAGTGTATTAAAACTCTTCGATCTGATTGAGGAGGTGAATACCTTTCCAATGATTTTCTGACATATCTTGGAGAGAATGGGATTCTCTTTCAGTGGACACCTCCTAGAACACCACAGCATAATGATGTCTGAAAGGAGGAATCGGACCTTGTTGGACATGGTTTGATCCATGATGGGGTTTGCTGGTCTGTCGATCTTCCTTTGGAGATATGCGCTCGAATCGGCTTGTTACCTTCTAAATAGAGTTTTGAGTAAGTCTGTAACCAAAACGTCATATGAGATATGGATAGGACGTAAGCCAGTACTCTTGCACCTTAGGGTTTGGGGGTGTCCGACTTATGTTAAACATTTAATTACGGACAAACTAGGACCTAGGTCTGACAAGTGTAATTTTATAGGGTACCCAAAAGAGACCAAAGGGTATTATTTCTACCTGGCTGATGAGCAAAAGGTGTTTGTCAGCCTTAAGGCAATCTTTTTGGAGAAAGAGTTTCTTGGTGAAGGGACTGTTGCCTCTAAGGTCGAACTTGACAAAGTTCGACAGGTGAAAAAATTGACACAAGTTGCTGAACCTGAACCGGATTTGATTAGATCAGATCCGGAGCCCATTGTTCAAGCACCCTTAAGGCGATCTGGTAGAGTACCACATCAATCGAATAGATACTATGGTTTCTTGGTCTGGGATGATGATTCTATCGAACTTGATGAAAACGATGAGGATCCGATCACCTACATGGATGCAATGCAGAGACCCAACTCTGAGAAATGGCAGAGGCCATGAAATCCGAAATGGAGTCCATGAAGGTCAACGATGTGTGGACATTGGTTGACCCATCCGAAGAAGTAAAACCCATAGGATGTAAGTGGGTCTTCAAGAGGAAGAAGGGCACAGACGGAAAGGTGAAAACCTATAAAGCCCGTCTATTTGCCAAGGGATATCATCAACGTTATGGTATAGACTATGATGAGATGTTTTCTCCTGTGGCAATGCTCAAATCCATTCAGATTATGCTTGCGATAGCTGCCCATCTGGACTATGAAATTTGGCAGATGGATGTGAAGACAGCTTTCCTAAATGGAGAGCTGGATGAAGAGGTGTATATGATACAACCTGAAGGATTCACATCCACTGATGAGTCTAAGGTGTGCAGACTACAGAGGTCCATTTATGGACTTAAGCAGGCATCCCAGAGTTGGAACATACATTTTAATAGGATGATCAAGACGTATGGCTTCGTTAAGAATGGAGAAGAGCCCTGCATTTATAAGTGGACTAATGGTCCAGTAGTGGTATTTCTTGTATTGTATGTGGATGATATTCTTTTAATCGGGAATGATGTCCCTGCATTACAGGGAATAAAGATTTGGCTGTCATCACAGTTCTCCATGAAGGATTTCGGAGAAACTTCCTACATCCTAGGGATGAGGATCTATAGGGATAGATCTAAAAGGTTGCTTGGTTTATCTCAGTCTACATACATAGATACTATGCTGAAGAGGTTCAGCATGAAGAATTCCAAGAAAGGCTATCTACCGATAGGCCATGAAATTTCTCTCTCGAAGAGGGATTGTCCGACAACACCTCAAGAGAGAGAGCGTATAGGTAGAATTTCATATGCTTCGGCAGTGGGATCTATCATGTACGTCATGACATGTACACGACCAGATGTGGCATACTCACTAGGGGTAGTGAGTAGATACCAATCTGATCCAGGGGAGAATCACTGGAAGGTTGTTAAAATCATCCTGAAGTATTTAAGAAATATTAAGGACCAGTAGCTTGTTTATGGTGAATCAGACTTGAGACTTATAGGGTTTACAGACTCTAGTTTCCAATCTGATCACGATGACAGTAAAAGTGTGTCGGGATTTATTTTTACCCTTAATGGTGGGGCTATCTGCTGGAAAAGTTCCAAGCAACATATAGTGGCTGATTCAATTTGCGAGGCGGAGTATGTCGCTGCATCAGATGCTGCCAAAGAAGCGGTGTGGCTGAGAAAATTCATCACCAAGCTCGAAGTAGCATCCTCCGTTGTTGGTCTAGTTCTGCTCTACTGTGACAGCTCTGGAGCCATTGCTCAGGTGAAGGAACCCCAGGCACACCAGCGGACGAAGCATATTCTGCGTCGCTACCATCTCATCCGAGAAATTTTGGATCGAGGTGACGTCGACCTTCAGAAGATCGACGGAAAGGAGAACCTGATCGACCCATTCACTAAAGTCATTGCGGTGAAGGAGTTCGACGACTACAAGTCGAAGATGGGTATTTGATACTACACCAATTAGCTTTAGGCCAAGTGAGAGATTGTTGGGAATAGTGTCCCAAAGCCAATCATCAGCCTGTTGATGGTTGTGCTCATTTTTGTACATGTACATGAATTATGAATTAATAAAAATTATTTTAATATTTTTCATCATAAAATGTTTCATTTTGTAATGAACTCCTATGTTGTGGTGAAGTCCTTAGGACTATTTAGACTCGACAAAGGAGGATTTGTCGTTTAGTCTTTAAATCTGTTCGTGACCAAATGATATGTTGTTACCAAGGACGACAACGTTTATCAAGCATAGGTCGTTGTGTGCCATATAGGTTGGTTGTCCTCTTAACCAATGAGTGTGGAGACACTGGTATGGCATACAGGTGAGATGTAAGGATACATCTGCACTAAACGTGACCGACTTCGGAGCTATTTCTGCTGTCAAAATTTGCTCCGATGGAATATGGGTATAAATGTCCCTCCGACCTGAGACCACCACGATGACTTGCAAGCAACTCACTGCACTTAGGCACTGGACTACCTGAATTTCTAATTCAGTGATGGAAGGCTGCTGGGTGTAGTCAAGTACTTGACTTGTCGGTGCGTGTGTCAAGATGGGATTGACCACTCCAGTTTAGGAGCTATGTACAGTCGTGTTTCAATTTAGCAAAACTTTGACCAGGGTAGTCCTTGTGAGGAGTCACAGGACTGTTTGAGTTGAGCACGATTCGGATGATCTAATCAGGGTTGACAGTTTAACCCTGAGTCATCCTAAACATAGAGGTCAAAAGGATGAATTATACAATAACCATATTCACGTAGGTTCTGAGTGTTGCGATTGTAACTTTTTGACCTATCCGATCGTCGGATACCATTGCTAGATGGTCACTTCGATTAGTACAGGAATTGGTTCCTGTGCTACCGGCTTAGGTTCGAACCTGCGGGGTCACACATATTAGAGGTTTCTATCTGATCTGATGGCTGATGAAGAGTCCTAATGCTCGTAGACTATGAGTCCTACATGTCTGAGACTCTGTGATCGAGAATCAGGATTCTCTGATCACGAGTCCCACATATTTTGGATACCAGGGTCAAGAGTCCCACTGGTTTGGGACTCTTCGATCAGGGTTACATATCGATGAATTCTGATGCTCGATTATCCATCGGATTTGGACTTAATATTTATGAGAGGTTTAATTAGTGATTTGATCACTAATTAACTCAATTTGATTGAGTAATTATTTTTGGATCAAGTCCAATTGAATTGGATTCAGTTGGGTTTGACCCGATTAAGTTAAGAGTTGACCTAATCGTCGAGATGGTTTGGTCCCTGATTTGATCAGGGGTTGGGCTTAATCAATTCTTGATTTGATTAAGATTTTATTGAGCCTAATTAAGTCTAATTTAGTTGGGTTTAAATTAGTCTAATTAGGCCTAACTTATTTGGTTCAATTAGGTTGGTTTAAATAATGAAACCACCTTGACCCATTCTCCCTGTGCCACCTCACTTCCACTACGCCCTTTTGAATTCACGAGAAGGAAGTTCTCATGAATTTTTCCTCACGCAAAGCCCTCCTCATGCCCTACTTTAATGCGCCATATGAGTGGATAAAGATGATTGGTTGGCCATTTAAATTCAAAACAAAGTTTGAATTTGAATGAGTAACCAATCTTAGCGCCTTGACCTTATCCTCTTTTAACGCCCCATTTATTACACGAGAAAATGTTTCTCATGAAATCACTCATGCACAAATTAAGCCACACCCTCCTCTTCTCAGACCCTTAGTGGATAAGAATAAATTGATTTGTATTTAAATTCAAAATTTGATTTGAATTCAAATGTGCAATTACTCATCTTTATCCTCTCACATGGATAAGACGTTTGATATTGTTTTAAAAGGAGGAGAAGAGTGGGGCGTGTGCAAGAAAAATTTTGGAGAGAAAATCTGGGCGTGAGGAATCCTTGTGTGAATGGTGAAGGTCAATATCCTTTCGAGAGAAAAAGAAAGAAAAGAAAAAAAAAGTGTGCGCAGGGTTTTAGTGAGTTCTTCAGGGTTTCAGCCTGGAGTTCGAGAAGTGAAAAGGTGAGCTACGAGTATCGTGAGCCCACCAAATTTCAGAGAGATCTTCAACATCCTCTCAAGCATGTCTGCTGATGATCCGGAGTATCTAAAGAATCGGCAGACATCGATCGAAGGAGTTCGATCAGCATCGACCGTCGAAAGGGCTCTACAACGAGCTAGCACTCGTGAGGAGTCGATCAGATCGGATGCTTCATGTGGACGATCCGCAGAGGTCAGACGTACTGTGTGGCTACATCACGACGATCAGACTCTTCCGACGGTGATCAAATTGTGGCGATCTACTATCCGCATAAAGGTATTGTGTTCTGAACACATTACAGTAAAGTGTTTACTGTTCAAATTCGAATTTCAAATTTAAATGCATGTATACTATATATCATATTTAGATCCTAGTGTAGGATAAATTTTTATTAATTAATTAGATTAATTAATAATTTTTACTGTAAAATAGTGATTTTGAAAAAATTTTAAAATTACCATTTTACCCTTGCACTGTTTTTTCCCACAGGCAGGTCATGGATAAATCGTCAAACCTCAACATCAGTCATATGATAGATTCGATTAGCTCAAGTTTAATTATCATTTTTATAAAAACTCTTTTTCATCAATCACACTGCTGTGGCTACAGATTCTCGGACTTAGCCTTTCAAATCTCATAGGACTACTCTTCTCTATCAAGATCGATAGATCTCATTTTGATACATACCCTACTCCTATAGTGGACCAACTGTTGCCAACATCTACTACAAGAGCTCATTAAGATACATATTTATATGTCAGTCAAACTCCAGCAGCTTCACTGTGAACAGTCGTACCATCTCAAATTAAAAGATCATTCACACAACTGCAGTATCGAGACAATCACTAACGATCGAATAAAAATCTAAGTGATCTCTCGTATGGTCATGCTCAGTACTAATTATTCTCTAACAACTATCCGCACTCATCGTCCAGTGTCTCTACACTATAGACTAGAAATTTATCTATCCCGAGGGAAGTGATCTATGCACCGGTCTATCCTAATCGATCACCATTCTCATGATAATCCTATAACTGAAAGTATTTAAAAATTAAATACATATCTCTAATTCTCAATACTTTAAGAATATGTATCAGAAGTTAATTTCATGGATGATTCAAGGATACATCACACTTGAATGAGAAATAAACTTATCCTTTTATTGATCAAATCAATATATTAAGTACAAAATTATATCCTAGAGTTATTACAATGTGTCAGTTATATTGACTTTTAGGACATACATCTAACATAAATTGTAGACTGTATAAAAAATAAAAATAATATTGATTAAAAGCAAAGATATCCATAGCTTATTCGATGAAGGATAAGTGACAATTGAGATTTAAATAAATTTTACCTATCAAGTATAATTTTTTTTCCTTTTGAGTATCCCATTTATCCTCAATGATACGCAAAATGGTGCTGCTTTCTTATGTCTTACAACTTCTATAATCTCTTCTTTATAAGTAGACATCTTGGGATATACATAACCCATTTGAGAAATTTTTTTAGTATCTACTATCCGTAGTACTATATATAAGCATTTTACTACCTTAACCACCTCAAAGCACTAATCACAAAAATCATTACTCAATATAATATCCTTAACACATCATCCATCATTATTTTTTGCATATTTGGAAGCCTTCCATTTATCAGAAGTTATCATAGCCCTCAAACCAAGCTTATTATCAAGAAAGCTCATCAATGTTATGTAATTAATAGCAAATCTTTTCAACCATGGTCTAAGTAGCTCCTCTTGTACATGTTTTCTTATAAGAACAAGTACCCATATATGATTATAAATGTATTTTGATACTGCCTGTCTACTATTTACTATAGATTTTATTTTATGTAGTTGCTTAATATCCTTCATCATCAGGTTTATATAATGTGTTTTACAAGAGATCCAATATATATGTTGCTTTTCTAGTATTAGTTCCTTTTTTATTTTCATGTAATTTGATCAATTATCTATGACCACTTGGATAATATATTTTTCATCAATCTCATCAACTACGTCCCTTATCAAACTCAAAATATAATTAGAATCATATATTTTATCTGAAGCATTAATTAAATTATGAAAGATGGTCATCCTATCATAATAGACTAGAAAGTTGATAATGCTCCTCGTAGTAGGCTCAAGATCAACCATCACACATCAATATCATCCCATAAATATTTTACTCTATTTTATAACTCTTAATCTAAGACTTGATATCTATGATCGACTATTGCAAATAGGGTCGATGTATCTCATAGGATGTAGGAGGATCAATATCTGGACTGATTTTTGCACTATATCAATCATCAATCGAAAGTATATATTTACTGCTGCCCATGCTAGAATATGGCTAAAGTAAAACTAGATAGCAATTGTCATTCTTATTTATTTATTTTTGTTCTTATTTATGTAGTCATCAATTCTCAATTGCTTTTACTCTGGATCAGAATGTGATATAGGATCGAGATTATGGATGCTAGGACCTCTTGAGCTCTTCTTTGATTTCTTCCCAAATTCACCAAACAAAGATCTGATTGAAGATAATTCCATTCCCATGGACCGACTCCTCTTTAACCTAACAAACTTTAAATGTGAACGTGATCTTTCTGTTGCACTAAAGCCACCACTCTTTTCAAATTGAGAGCATTCAAACTATGCTCTATGTCTCAATATCTCCTCATGTTGCTATTGGTTTTATTGGGAGGCTCGAGTGATCCTTGCAGATAAGCTATCTCTAATCATCTAGATCAAAATAATCATCATCATCATCTAAATCTGTATGAATATATGAATGAGATATTCAACGATCAAATACTTCTCTTCGAGCTTTGGATGCTATTATTATCTCCTTTTCTTTTTATAGATGGTCCCTCATCATCATTTGAATCTTTATAGATACCTACTTCTCGATGTCACTGAAGCCACCCACCAAGTGTTGCTTTAGTCAAATGACTCTACCTCTTTTATTTTCCACCCATAGTAATTACATTTTCATTGATGCTAGTCCTTCCCTATTTTTCCAAAAGATCTTTTTGTTGCTTGCTATAGGGTTCATCTAGTTTAAAAAAATTATAAAATTAATTATTTTAAGTATCTAAAAATTGAATTTATGTTGCATATGCTATATCTATATTTTTCTAAATTTATTATAATTTTTAAATATTTTTTATATTTCATATTAAATAATAATTTAAAATTTATTAAAATTTTAATTTTTTTTGAATATTTATATTATTTATATTCATTACTTTCATTAATTTTTCAAATTTTTTGAACAATTATCTAAATTTTTATTATTTTATGTACATACTAAAATTCATCAAAAGTAAATAGAAATTGGATTTTAGTTATTTATGCTTTTATAGTTCATCCAGTCATCTATCCTTTTCTAGACTTAGGATTTTTTTAATTTCTAAAATATATCTTTATAATTTTTAAATATTTGATAATTAATAAAA
The DNA here is from genome assembly GCF_000442705.2 of Elaeis guineensis. Classification (NCBI taxonomy): domain Eukaryota; kingdom Viridiplantae; phylum Streptophyta; class Magnoliopsida; order Arecales; family Arecaceae; genus Elaeis; species Elaeis guineensis. The sequence goes on along the minus strand of NC_025998.2, from coordinate 114,740,115 downwards.
TTTATTTTAATTATTTATTATATTTATTTTATCCAATTATCTACACATTTCTATGTTTAGGATTTTTTATAATTTTTAAAATATATTTTTATAAATAATAAAACTTATTTTATTTATTTATTATATCTAGTTATCTATCTATTTCTATGTTTAAAATTTTTTATAATTTCTAACGTATATTTTAATCTTTTTATCCTTTTCTAATTTATTCTTCTGAGAGTTCATGCTCCATCTTCACTTTAAAAATATCATTTACTTATATTAACTTAGTTTTTAGACTCTTAATATCTTACTATTTTAATGGAGAAATTATTGCATGGACTAATGTACCATTCTAAATCCCAAAAGCACATGTACGATAGATGACAAGCATCCTCATATGATTTCAAACTATTTGAATGCATAGGGTAATGTGGCAGGTAACTATTGGACTAGTCCACTAGACATTGTCCATCTAATAATTACATATTTCAAAGGACCAAAAGATTTGAACCTTAGTAAAATATTACAACACTATATAAATTATTATCACTTTAATCTTCAATTTTTTCATTATTTTTATTAGAGGAAATCTAACAATTCTAATGTGACATGTTGCAACAACTTTAAACCAATTATCCATTAGAGTGGTAGTAATTTTGATATCACTATTGTAATAAAAAATAGAATGCAATAAGAAAAATAATGGCAATAGTTTCTTAAATAACAGTTTATTAATTGAAAAAATATTTATGAGTTTGATGATAAGTATGAAATGTGGAAACAAAGGATGAGAGTGGAACCAGCTTCACTACATGAATTCTAAAAAATAGAGAGTGGTGGCTAGAGTTTTGGTTTTGAGCAATCTTCTTCTACCTTCTTCTTCCTTCTCAAGTAAGGCCTAAGGTCCTCAAGAACAATATCACCTTCAGAACTCACAATGTAGCTCTCAACTCTCAGTGAATATTTTGGCGATTAGAATTGGGTGTGTACTTATATCGCTATAAGTAATAGGAGGTTGTGGGCTTATAGAATCAAACTACATGTTAAGTGTTATATTTTTTTCGAATACATTATCACTTTAAATCACATTGACCTCAGATGAATAATTTTCCTATGGTTTATCCTTTTCCATGCGAATAAATGATATAATTACTATTTCAAATCATATTGAATATCAGCCATGCAAGGGTCTCATATTTTTTTTAACTCTCTCTTTTTTCAATGCATACATGCTATTATTATTAGTTTCATCCCAAAAAATTAGTCCCATGACTCTTTCAATACGTACATACTGTTGTTGTTTGAGGGATTCTTCTTTCCATGCATACATGATATTTTTTTTTTTAACTTTCTTTTGCATTGGAGTCTTAGGATGTCCGTTTGCCATCACATTGTCGGAGTGCTTTCAGAGATGCGTGGGTGCGATCCAACAGATGACGTCACGAAAGAAGATCAATCATTCTATCGAACAAAAGATATAACCTGGACCTAAAAAGGGCCTAGGAGCTAGGGTTTCAACAATTCTTTCCTCCTCTGGTCCTCCCTAGTATCTCCTCCCTCCCAGTTGGCTTCTCGTCAGAAATCTAAACACCCTCCTCTCTCCTCCCTTCTCCTTCCTCCCAGCGTGCCTACTCTCTTCGCGGGATAATCAGCATCAAAGGGCAAAGGCTGTGCTCCTCCCTCCGGATGATGATGCCGATGTCAATGCATCAGCAAAAAAAGTTAGAGTCTTGACCGACGGTTCTAAGTAGAAAAAAATTAGGGTGAGTCCCAAGGGGAATGATCGTACGAGCATATGATTTGATTGGAATAAAGGTGGGAAGGCCGAGATGGAGGCTGGAAGTATGTTTTAGAGTTCCCTACTCGTCTCAGGAGCCAGGATCTTAAAGGAACAAAACAAAATGATCAAGATGGCCCCTATACCATCATGACTTAAATCACTGAACATGTTCTCACTCATAAAATATATTATAATACCATTAAAAAAGGAAGAAGAATAAATTAATGATAACAAAGTAGATGGCAGCAAGAAAGAAGATGATCAACTGCAACAAGAGCAATGGACTTTAATGAATTATTTCAAAAAAAGTAGAGAACATTTTTAAGATTAGTGAACCAAGAACAACTCTTTTTCTTATGCTAAGCAATTGAGAAGGTGGTTCCAGGAACCAATAGTTTCTCCAGATGTTACAGGATTTTTTTTTTCACCTTTTTGTGGGGTTAGCTTGATTGCACTAGTTATTGATTTTGCTCTAGATTATATTAACCCAGCCTTTACATGATGAAGTGATATTGCATGGTTCCTATCATAGACGCAAGTAAGGTTAAAAATGACCCTTCTATTTTTCGTTGATTACACCTCCATATGACTGCTTACAAGGATTGCTTGAAGTTCTTTATTCTAGAGAAGTTGGATATTTTAGCACTCATGTTTAGCATTCTACAAGCAAACTTCCTCAATGATCCTACATAGTTACTCTCACCATTACATGGGCCATTTCATAACTAGAAATCTACATTGCTTGTGAGGCTTAAGATTTTAAACTCCTCTCTTGCCCTGGTTGGGGTCATGAGAGCAGGGATGGATGGACTTAAGGATGAATGATCTTCAACTATCATTTAATTCAAAAAAATTTTAAGGATAAATGAAAAGGAGGGATTGCACACCCACCAGGCCAATTTGCATGCACATCCACTAGTCCAATTTGCATCCTTCTACATTGGAAGAATATAAGGAAGAATGGATGGAGTATGGGAAGAGCAGATTTCTATACTTACAGGTTTAAAAGAAATGGAAGCGACTTTTTGGTCCTGCTGTTATTTTTGTGTTTCTTCTATTTACAAATTAGTAAACACTGCATGGTGATTGATGTTGAAGACTGCACTTACATATAACTGTGCCATTATTCTTATTCTGACTCTTTTTTCAAAAGAACCATATGCTTCCTTCCACAAACTCCAAAGATTTTAGAAATAATTTCAAAAAGCAAAGAGTTCTCATCATCCATACTTTTGGCCAATTCATTTTTCATCTTCGGTTTCAGAAAGCTCTAGAGAGTTGTGTTTTTAGCCAAGTTCTTAGCTTAGTTTTCATTAGAATGGATTCACACAGAAAATATAGATCGTTCACATACTCCATTATCTTTCTGAATTCTTTTCTATCAGAACTGATTGCTTGGTCCAAAACTTGAGTTGCAAATCCCTTTGCTTAGGCATCTTCTCCACCTCTTCTAATGGTAGCCCCTTATTTTCAGCTGTGAGGATAAACACAAAGAATAGCTCAACCACATATGTGAAGCAAAGATCAAAGGTCCATGAAGTCTTAATGGCCTCTGTCAGGCACAAGAAAGATTGTGCAATGATCATGTTGGAGATACGGTCGGTAGTCGCTGCAATTCTTCGCAAAATTGCCTGAAACATATCCATATCAACTTGGACATCTTCTCTCATACCATAGCCTCTTTTTCCCATGACACATCCTTCATTGTTGAATTTGATATCAAAAGTGTAGTATATGATAGTTTATACCCACAAACTACTGGAAAACTTGAAGCTTTCAGTCTAGCGGTATAGCCTCTTCTCAAATGATCCTTCTTCCTCGATCTTTGATTCTTTGAGTGCTCCAATCCCTCGATCAACCTGATGAACTAAATAAAGTTTTCTTTGTATGGACTCGGCTTCTTCTCTCATAATGGGTTATTGGTGGAAGCAAATTTATCAAAGGAGGCAGGGGAGTGGTGAGTGATGGATGATGATGGGTTGCATTATTGGTTAGGTGAACAAGGTTATTGTGATTAAGCTTGTAGGAATAACTGGCACACTGTTAATAAGAGCTTGCTAGTTTGTGCATTTTTTCAAGAAAGGATGGCTTGATTCATCAAATATAACATTTGGAGCAACAAAAATCTTGCCAAGCCAAGATGTAAGCATTTGTATCCACCATGATGTGGTGATGCAGGCAAAAAAGGTGCCTGCAAATTTCAGAGCAAAGCAAAGGAAGTAGAAGCTAAAAGCTAATTAAATCTAGAAACAAAGAAGAAACCATAAAAATAATTATATAATCTGACTAGAACAAAAGGCTAAGACCAAGGGATCACTAATAGCTATGCCTTACTAGTGAAAATCTTCATCCATGCTTGAAATTCACCAATGATCTTCGATAGAGGCTAAGAACTCATTGAGATCTAGCATCTATATACATATATAGGTGTACATACATGCATACATACACACACGCACATGTATATTATATATATAGACACACACACATACGTACGTACATAAAAGGAAAGATATTTAGCAGTTAACTCTAGATGATTCTCTCGCATGATGAAATTTACATTAAGAAAAAGATATTCAACAATTGATTCTAGGGATTCTCTCACATGATGGAATTTCCTATAGAATTTTCTTATATTATATGGATTTTTTTTTTTTTCCTTCATCATTTTGAATTTTGAATGGAAACAATCCCACAAGCATAGGAATATTGTAATAGTCTTGTCTGTGTACAATCCTTATAAATATATCAATGCAATCCTTCTCAAACTCATCTTGAGTTAGAGAGCCATAATCATATTGTTCTTTTTTGTCTTTTTAACTATGCACAAACAAAGTCTCCATTTTAGTTATAGATTAAAATGAATAATTACAATTACTTTGAAAACTATGTAGAAGCATAATTGTTTGTTGGGTATAAAAATTGTTTTACCTATTTTTGCAACATATACTAAAATATTTTTTGGATATTTAAATTATTTAAGACACTTTGTATTTTAATTACTCTATTTCAAAATTTTGAATCCTGCATATTAAAATGTATAGTTTAGCACTTAATTGCTATCTTTTATTAATTAGAATATTTGTTCTTATTTAAAATAACTTTAAGTGCTATACTGACATGGACGTCTTAGCTGGTACAAACTGTGATTTAAAGAATCAGATCCGAAAGGTTAAGAAATCAGACTGATTATACCTAATCTTGTCGATTTTGATACTGCCATGCTAGAACGGACACAATTTTTTCATCCAATGTGAGAATTGCTATTATGATCCCCATTTAAAAAGCTCTTTTCACGCTTTACGAGCTTGACCACTTCACAGTCATATCTAATTTTGGGATCAGATTCTATTGTTTGATAGGTTAATGGGAGCTCGAAAGAATCCTAGTCAAATTGGAAGTCTTAATCCTAGTCTTAGTCTTTTAGTCTTTTTCCTACTTTGTTTCATATTCCTTTTGGTATTAGGTTAGAACTTTTTTCTTATAAATATGGCCCCTTTGGCTAGTGTTGTAATCAATTTAGATTATTTTCGTGTTGTTGAATTAAAACTCCAGATGAGAGTTTTTGTTCCATTTTGCCATTTTTATTTATTTCATATGTCTTTCTTCTCTCTTTCCATCAAAACATGGTCATAGGCTATGTTAGTTGGTATCAGAGCCCAAGCAATCCTTAGTGGAGTTTCTTTTCTGCAGTCCAAATGGTAGATGGTGCTAGTGGCTGTAAGCAGAACCAACCTGTAAATCAGGCAGTGGTAGCTCATGATGAAATCATGCAGTAGGAACGAGATTTGATGATGGAGTGCGAAGATGTGAGGAGATAAGTGATGGAACTGATTGCACTTCTTACACAATTGAAAACTCGAGAGGTGAGATTTGAGGTGGATTCAGATGATCACAGATCTAATAGTGAGGCTTTAGATTTTGAGAACCCCTTCCACAAGGACATTTTCATCCATCAGCATAAAAGTCGAGGCAACTCACTCGAGTGACCTATCTGCTGGTATGATACCATCAGAGCAGATCTTTCTCAATATTTGGATAGTCTACAAACAGAGATGTTCCTCGATTGGCTAGATCAAACCAAGCATATCTTCGAATATAAAGAGATGCCTTATGATAAGAAGCTGAAACTTGTCGTCCTGAAATTGATAGGGCAGACTTCTGCCTAGTGGCAATAGCTGAAGAAGATTAGAGAATATAGAGGCAAGCCAAAGATCCAGGACTGAGAGAAGATAAAGAAGATATTGAGGGAGCAATTCTTGCCCTTCAACTATATGCAGTTCCTATATCAAAACCAGCAAAATGTTTGACAAGGATCTAGATCCGTAGATGAATAATATGGAGTTCTACCAACTGGATGTCAGAAACGACCTAGCGGAGAGGGAAGAGCAGATGGTCGAGAGGTACTTTGGTGGACTAAGATAACAAATTCAAGATGCCTTGAGGCTCCACTCCCTATGGATGGTCAAGAAAGGTTATCACCGAGCCTTGGTTGTTGAGGAGCAGCTGTAATGAAGGCTTGTGCCTAGATCTAATCCTTCCCTATGGAGCAACCAAGTAGCAAAGAATCAGAGGGACATGTGGTGCAACACAACTTCTATCCCTTCTATTCGTGGTGTGTTGATACGAGGCCCTCAAAGCCATCCCCAATTGGATCTTCTATGCTGTGGTGCTACAACTATGGCAAGATCAGGCACATGCAAAGCGAGTGTAGCAAGCCTATTGGTGGGCCCGAGATGCAGTTACTGATAGAAGAAGAAGAAATAACCAACGAGAATCAAGAGCCTACTTATGACAAGGGAGGTGAAGAGGAGGATAATTCTCTACTATTTGGAGATTGAGGAGAGGCTCTAATTATCGAAAGAGCCACCTGGCTCCCAAAAAGAAAAAAAATACTAGAGGCAAACCAACATCTTCCACACCTATTACACCATTAAAGAAAAGATCTGTGAGATCATCATTGATGGAGATAGCTGCGAGAACATCATCTCTCAAAAGGTCATCTCTAAGCTGAACCTGATCATTGAAAAGTATCCTCAGCTGTATAAGCTACCATGGCTCAGGAAAAGAAGTAAGGTGGTTGTCGATAGTCCTTGTCTTGTATCATTTTCTATTGGACAGAAGTACTTCGACAAAATATGGTGCGACATTGTTGCCATGGATATCTATCATCTACTTTTAGGGAGATATGGCAATATATGATCGTGATATCACTTATGATGCTCATTGAAATACTTAGTTATTTTGAAAAGATCGTCAGAAGATTACTCTAGTACCGATGAATAAGGAGGATCTACCTCAACCGAATCCAAAGACCAGCATCAACCTTCTGCTAAATTTTTCTTACTTGAAGCAAAAAATGGAGATTTCTAACTCAAGGATGAGTTCTTTCCAGCCTGAAGTATATGACGCAAACATCTTAACTAGTACAAACCATGATTTGAAGAATCAAATCCGAAAGATCAAGAAATTAGGCAAATTGCACCTGATCCTAAACGGATGTAACTTTCTCATTCGGTGTCAGAATTGCTATTATGACCCCAATTCGAATTTTTTTTTATGCTCTATGGGCTCGATTACTTTGCTATCACATCTGATTTCAGAATCAGATTCTATTATTTGACAAGTCAACAAGAGCTCAGAAAAATCTTAGCCAAATTGAAAGTCTTAATCCTAGCCTTAGTCTTTTAATCTTTTTCTTATTTTGTTTCAAATTTCTTTTGCTGTTAGGTTAGGATTTTTTTCCTATAAATATGGCCATTTTATTAGATTTTCTATAGGTGCTAGTGCATGTGGATTTCAAAAATTTTTTAAATAAAAAATACAGCAAAAAAATCAGATTAAAATATTTTTAATCTAAGCATGCATTCATCATATGAAAGCACCTATGGATCTAGTTCATATGCTGAAATTAATATAAACTGATTTTAGGATGAATAAATGAAAGCCTGTAATCAATTCATATACCTGAATCGCTCTCCCTTTGCTTCAAGTCTGTAACTGGGGTTGAATCCAATTCAATCCATGGATTTGGAGTTGATTAGGCTCTAAATCAGCGACACAAGTGTCCTGCCTCTATGAATATCCATAGGACTGACTTCAATTATTTTTTCTTGGATCCTACTTGCTTAAACCAAAAGTCTGAATAGGCTTGAACCAAGCTTGGATAGGCTTGAAATTGTGAATTTTTTTGATCTTTCTTTTTTGATTCTTGAAAAAATCAAGAATCTTTCTTGATTCCTCAACTAATCAAGAAGAATAACAACCAACAAGTGGTTGTAACTAACTCTCAACAACTTGAGAGGAAGAGGATGAAACTACTTAGAACTTGACGTCAACCAATTGACACCAAGTAGAAGGATGCCACCCATTTCTCCCCAGCTCCAACAAGGGCACGCCTAGAGAGAGAGCGCATGGGTTAGAGAGAGAAAGAGAGGAGGGGGCGTGGGCACAGTAAGGGTGGAAGCAGAGATGGGAAGAAGAGAGATGATAAGAGAAGTAAGACTAGGAACCTTTGTATAGACAACATAAGGGTGTCCTAATCAAATTAGGATCCCTCCTCCTAATCATATTAGAAGTTCTAGCTTAAATATATTGGGACCAAATAAATAGGATGCCACCCAAAACTCACCCATACTCACACCTAATGCTAGGTGTCCCATCATATGAGATCCAATAAAAAGTCTCAAATTAGCCCACATGGTTTCATAAATTCACTTCAAGGGTTCTTAATGAATAAAATCAAAAAACTCTTTCTTGATTTAATCCAAGCTATAAATTAAGTATCCAACTATTGAAGGCCATTAAATCATATTCAATTACATTCAAATCAAGTATAGGAATTGATTAACGCTTATCATATAAGCAAACTAATTACAAGAGAAATTGAGTTCACCCAGATGCTAACAAGGTTATCATGAATCCAATAGGATTTCTTTAAATCCATATTAATTGGTACTTTATAAGTCCAATTATAATTAACTAAGATTTTTTTTCTTTATGTGTGACCCCATAGATTCAATTCTTTCTGGTAGTGAGATATACCATGATCTCTATCATAGGCATCACTGAAATCTCTTTCAGTGAGTCAGAATAATTTTACTCTAACTCGACAAGGATCATTGATCCAAAACAATCCTATTAAGCTCTCACATTCCATCAGTAACATCTTGTAATATATAGTGATAATCCAGTAGAATTGAATAGAACCTCTAGATGTAGTTAATGTATGATATAGTCCCTCTATCATGAGTTCCGACTAGATAGCAGGTCATGGATAAATCGTTAAATCTCTTCATCGATCATATGATAGATCCGATCAGTTTAAGTCTAATAGTGATTTCAAATGAAAACTCTTTTTCATCAATTATGCTGCTATAACCATAGATTTATGGACTCAGCTTCTTAAATCTCATAAGACTACTCCTCTCTATCAAGATCGGTAGATGCCATATAGATGCGCACGTTGCTCGCACAGCTCAACCAACTGAAGCCAACATTCACTACAAAAACTCATGATCGAGTTAATATTTATGTGTAGTCAAACTACAATAGTCTTACTATCAGCAACTGTAACATTGCAGGTCAAAGGACCAATCATATAACTATAGTATCAAGATAATCACTGATGATCGAAAAAATTTATATGATCTCTTGTATAGTCGCGCTCAGTACAAGTTGTGCTCTAACAATTATCCATACTTTTCGCTCAGTGTCTCTACACTGTAGACTAAAGATTCATCTATCCTGAAGGAAGTAAACAGTGCGTCAATTTATCTGGATGAATCACCATCCCTATGACTATCCTATGATTGGGAGCAATTTAAAAATTGATCATACATGCCTCTAATTCTCAATACTTGAGAATATGTATCATAACATCAATTTCAAAGATGATTCAAGAATACATAACACTTGAATGAAAAATGAAAACTTGTCCTTTATTGATTGAATCAATAGTTTAAGTATAAATATGTGTCATAGAATAAAAAATATGTCAGTCAATAATTAGCTTCTAGGACATATATCTAACAATCTCTCACTTAGACTAAAGTAAATTGATCATTAATTTAAGCCCTATCTTCTCAAGGTGAGCTTCCATTTTGGGTTGGCTCAACTGCTTTGTCAGCAGATCTGTCACATTATCCGTGGAATCTACTCTTCACACCTTGATATATTACTTCTCAAGGTAGTCACATATGATATGAAACTATCGTTCAATGTACTTTGATTTTTAATGAGATCGGGACTCCTTAGTAAGTGCTATGGTTCTATTGTTGTCACAGCATAGTGATATGGCATCCAATATCATTATACTAAGTTCTACGGTAAATTTTTTAAACCAAAAACCTTCTTTTACAGCATCCAAAGCGACGTCTTACTCAGCCTCTATGGTCAAATCTACAATGATGCTCTGTTTGAAATATTTTCAACTGATTGCACCACCATTGCATATGAATACATACTCCGATGTAGACTTTCTATTATCAAGATCTGATATGAAGTCCAAATCTGTATAACCCTTAATCCATAATTCAGGTGCTTCTCCAAAGATCAAAAATAAATTTTTAGTCTTTCGTAAGTACTTAAGGATGTTTTTCACAGCTATCTAGTACTCCTCGTCAAGATTTGACTGATACCTGCTCGTGACACTCACAGCAAGAATAATATTAGGTCGAGTACATAGTATGGCATACATGAAGCTCTTAATCATTGAAGCATAAGGGATCCTACTTATGCACTCGATCTCCTTAAAAGTGTTAGGACACATCGTCTTGAAGAGTCAAATACCATACCTAAGGGATAGCAAATCTCTTTTGGAGTTGTTCATACTGAACTGTTTCAGCACCTTTTTTATATACAGCTTTTATGACAGACCAAGCATCCTTCTAGATCTATCTCTATAGGCTTTTATCCCAAGGATATAGGATGCTTCCCAAAGATCTTTCATAGAGAATTTCTTAGATAACTATGTTAGAAAACTGCTACAGTTTTGTACGTGTAATTTAAAATTTTTTTCTAAACATCTAAGCAGTGAAAATAAATAAATTAAAATAATTTTAATTTATTTACATATCAGATTTGATCTAAAAATCGTAGCAAGGATCTTGACACGAACATGCAATCATGATCTAAAATTTGAAAGAAAAAATAATCGTTAGTGAAAATAAATGGAGATCGGATCTCCTTATCTTGGCTCTTGTGGATGTCTCAAGTTCTAATCGTAGCCACGCACACACTCGACCTCTGCTAGTATCCATACGAAGATGCTTGATTAGAGCACCGAGATCACTGATGTGCTAGCATCTTGCAGATCTCACTCCTCATCTTTGGATCTAGATCTCTTCTTCTAGGTCTTGAAGAAGAAAATCATTGCGTGAACTCTTTCGCACAGATCTGATGAGATCTAAATCAGATCATGATGAAGAGAAGAAGAACCTTTTTTCTTCTCTTCTTCTCTTTCTTTTTCACTCTTAGATTTGATCACCATCAGATCTGGATGTTGGATGAAGGGGATAAAACAAGAGGAGGCATTGGGAGAGAGTTGTGATTTAAGAAAGAAGCACCTCCATCCTTCACGTCAAAAACCTCACGCACACCCTTCTTTTTGTTGCACCTCCACAAAGTCTTCACACCCCTAAAAGGATAAGATCAGATCTTATTAAAATAAGGGAACCATGGTGTGGAAAAGAGGAAGGAAATAAGTGTGCACCAAAAAGAGATCGCATGATATATATCTCATCCCAATCTTTTAGCGCACGTCCACCCTTTTTTAAAATTTTTTATTGCACAAAAAATATCCCACGCCTCCTTATCTAATCTAATTAGAAGGTTCTCCTTATAAGGCATCTATTCAAATCAAATTTGGATAGATGTCCTAAAGAGAGAGAGTCCCAGAAGTAGTTGGCGCCCTTACTCTCTTCACATGCATAAGGAAATAAGGGGCATGTTTCAACGCACGCCCTCCCCTTCTTGGCATGAATTCTCAAAAGAGAGTCTCAGAGAACCTGAGCTCTCTGAGTCATGGTTTATCTGGTTTATATTGGGTCTCAATCAGATTCAAATCGAGTTTGAATCAAGTCAAATTCGAAAGGCTATCAAGCCTGATCCAATCAAGCTTGAAAGCCAAATCTGATTTGGATAATTAAACTCAATTAGCATTAAATTAAATTAAGTCTAATTAAATTAAATCTAATTTAAATTAATTAAATTTTAATTTATAATTTAATCAATCTTAATAAAATTACAATATTTGTAATTAAGTTTCTGTACTAACAATTAGCAGCTATCAAAACTATAATGCTTATAAATTAGTAGTTTTTAAAATTCAAACTATCAATTTGATTGATAATTTGAATATGATCTAAGCTATTGATCAAATCATACTCTTTTTGTATGTGATCCCTCAAATTCTATTCTATCTGATAGTAAAACATACCATGATCTCCATCACAGCATCATCGAAACTCTTTTCGATGGGTTGAAATGATTCTAACTCACCTCAACAAAGATCGTTGATCTAAAAATGATCTTAGTGAGTTCTCACAATCCACTAGTGACATCTAGCAGCATATAGTGGTAATCCAGTAGAACAAAAAAAATTAACTCTTAGGTACAGCTATCATGTGATACAATCCCTCTATCGTGAGTTCTGATTTGATGGAGGTTATAAAGAACTCGTCAAACCTCATCGTCAGTCATATGCTAGATTGATTCGACTCGAGTTCATTTGTAAATCTCGTGAAAATTCTTTTTCAGTATTCATACTTACTCTAGTGAGAGATTTTTTGAACTCAGTCTTATGAATCGCATAGGACTTTTTCTTTTTTACCAAGGTCGATAGATTCTATCTAGGTGTATCCTACTCCAAACAGCGAACCTAAACCTACAATAGCCAACATACATAGCAATGATCTGAATGGTTAGGGATCAAGAAAATATGCAGTCAAACTAAGTAGTCTCACTACGAATAGCCAATATACCACAGATGAAAGGATCAGTCACACCACTGCAGTATCGAAGAGACCACTGATGAGTGAGTAGAATCCAAGTAGTTTCTCGTATTGATAATGCTCAGTACAAGTTATTCTCTAACAACCACCTGCACTCTCATCCCAGTATCTCTACACCACAGACTCGAGACTCATCTATCCTAAAGGAAGGTGATCCATGCACCGATCTTGAATGGATTGATCACTATCCTCCATGACGATTCTTCGATCGAAAGTATTTAGAAATTAACCACTGATGATGTATGTCTCAAATTCTCAACACCTTAAGAATATACAAAATCATCTTTGTTAATTTTTAGGATAAATCATGGACACATAAGACATGATTGGTTATAAAGACTATCCATCAAGTATAAAATATTCCTAGAGAAAGATATGTGTCAGCTAAGATTGGCTTCTAGGACACACATTTAACAAACTCTCACTTGCACTAAAGTCAATCTGCCATATATTTGTCCCATCTTTTGAAGACAGGCTTCGATATTTAGCTGGCTAAGTGACTCAGGCCTATCACTATTACGTAGAGTCTACTCTCTGTACCTTTATATATTTCTATTTGAGGTAATTGCATATATCCCTATTCTATGTGCATAGACTTTTGGTAAGATCTTGTCTCCTTAGCAAGGGCTATGGACCATTATCTTTACATTATAATATCATAGTTTCTAATGGTATGACATCTAGTTCTGCAACTATCACAAGAACCAGAACACATCCTGCACATCTATAGCATGTTCAGCTTTCGTTGGTCGATTGCTTGGAATCCTTCCAATATATCGAACCAACATAACTCGAGAATATATGCTGATGTAGATATTCTACCATCAACATCAGTGTATTCTCCTACTCTTAGCTCTAATCCTTCTTCAAAGATGAGGAATAATCCCTTAGTGCTTCTCAAGTACTTAAAAATATTTTCATAGCAATCCAATGCTCCCAACCTTGATTCGACTAATATCTGCTCATGACTTTCATAGCAAGATATATCAAGTTGAGTACATAGCATGGCATTCACCCATACCCAAGAGGATAACGGATCCCTTCTTGGAGGTTTCAATGCTGAATCCTTTTAGCACCTCTTCTATATACTTATCTATGAAAAACAAACATCATTTTAGGATCTATCTTTATAGACCTTTTATATCCAAAATGTTTGATCTAGGCCTTTGAAAAAAAAATTCTATATGTAACCACTTATAACTGATGTCAGTATGGGACCCTTCCACTAACCTTCATGTAACTACATAATTCCTCGTATCATGTCGTTGTAGGTTTTGGGATCATTCCTATGTTCCCAATCTTTCTTGAGAAACACTTTCTCTGACTTACTAGATCTATGAGATGGAGGAAGTACTGCATATACTAGCTCATCTTAAATAGGTTGTATAGGTCCTGTGACTCATTGTTCTTTAGAGATTTCTCTTTGAGTTTATCCTCCCACTGTTTTCAAGAAAATAGTATGCTTGCTCACAATCACATTGTGAACCATTGAGAAAAAAAATGACATCACAAATCTTTTTGGGATACCCTATAAATAAGCTCTCACAGACCTATCCTCTAACTTGTTCATCATATCATATTTCATATGATGTGGTGAAACCAACTTTAGAGAAAATCTCATTTAAATTTTAGAAATTAAATCTTATTCCTAAAAAAATAATAGTTAAATTAGTGATGTTCATGATGGACCAGACCATATCACATACAGTGCCATTGCACCTCACAGATACACTATTGAGCTGAGGTGTATAAAGAGAATTTTATCATGAAACTATGTCATTTTCTTTAGATAATCGATAAATTCTTTATTGATATTGCATCCTCGATCTAATCGAAGTATCCTTAAGAATTTTTTGATTTACTTTTCTACTTCACATCTAAATTTTTTGAACCTTTCAAAGTCTTTCAGATTTGTATCTCACATATATATCGATACTATGACTACTCATCGGTAAAGATGATGAAGTAATGATAACCTCCTAGTCTGGCTCATCAAATGGGCCATACACATCATATGTATACTAGGTTAAATATCTTAGTGGTCTTATCCCTTTGACCAACAAAGGATAGCTTAGTTATTAATCTTCAAAGAGATGATTCACAGACTAGATATGACTTAATAGTCAATAAGCCCAAAGGCCTATTTTCTCCAGTTGGTAAATTATTTTTTCTCATACATGATCTAGCCAAAAGAACCATCTGTATACTTCAAGTTATTTGGTTCTGGATCTCTTAGATCAAATGGCATTTACTATTTGCTCAAATAATTTTTATAAATACATCACCATGCAAATGATAAAAATTAAATCCAAATGGTAATCACCAAGATTAGGTGCTCACGATCTCAATATAATTTTTTGCATCATTGCTGACTCAAAAGAGTCACTTCACCTTCTCTCAGTCCTCTTCTTTCCTTAGAGTTTATATTAAAGTGCGTAATATGCACTAAAGTCTAATGGAAAAAAAAATTATAAGATCAATTTTGATCAATTCGACATACCTTCCAAAGACGTGTTAATGTTTCTTTAGGTTCTCCAGGTATGCATCTCTGAACTTTTTAAGGTTCTTTAGTTACTAGCATATTGACTAATTTAGTTAAGATGCTATAATATTTATTCATATAATAGTTTCATAAACTATCTGTATGAATCAAAAATTATAGGATCAAATCCATTAGTAATTTCTTATGTATAGTCATTTCGAGTATTTTAAGCTCTTCAATATCTTTGATCATCGATCATGGACAAACTGCCCATCACGTATCTCATGCATTGTGCAACTCTGATCATCTCACAACTACTATAGATGAATCAGCATATTATTGGCAGTCTACATATCCTTATGCATATATTGAATTTCATCAACTATGAAGTTCAATTTATAGCACCTAACTTAATTGTCAACATCCAACCATTTGTCGAGTATAGCTCATTGACTATGGATTGGACAAGCAGATGACATTGGATTAATCTGATCAAGAATCATGACTTAATTTCTAAAAGCTAAGAATTATTCTTAGATTTTTGAGCCAAAATATGTAATTGATTCTTGTTAAGTGATTGATATCTAAGATTCGAGCTAAAGGGTTGGAAACTGAAGAATTGATCATAAAGAGTAAAGATTTAATTAGATGATTGTACTTGTAATAATTTATTCTAGAAACTTTAAAAACAAACAAAAGTTTCTATTTTTTCGAGTCTCTCATACTCTTCGGGTGGAGAAACAAAAATCCTAACGCGATAAGTGGTTCTAGTAGGTGCTGCAATCCCATTGATGTATGGCACCTCACTTAACAGTTATTGGTGACATATATACCAATGCGTGGATAACTCTTTATCCAAATACTTCTCCAAGCATGTTGCAGTGACTTGATCTCTAAGTTCTATGACCTCACTCAATAGTTAATTGGCACATTTCTTAGTTAAGTTCGACCCATCGTTCACCAGCGAGTGCAAAGCCGTCATTAGGTCTCTCACCTAATAGTTATTGGGTCCAACCACATCTTTACCCCGAGGTATCTAATATCAATAGAGTGATTGTACCTTCTCGATGCAACCGAATCACTATAATCAGTCAAGAACGATCAACGTCAAAAAAGGCACCCGCATCTCTACAATGGTGGAAGATCAGTAGACTTAATATTTAGTGAGGAGATTTGGATTCAGATCTCTTCTAATTAGTCATATACATTTGATATAGTGATTAATCTGATTTGGATCAGCATATTTCATGTCTGACCAACCTAGTCGGCATGGGTGAATTCGGATCAACAAGTAACCTAATACAAAATATAATCTCCCAAAATGGCCAGATAAGTAAAGATGAGTGGGGGTCCCCCTGTTGCTTTTCTTAGATACCAATAAATTGGCCAGATCAGATAATGGAACTAATTAAATAACCACCATCTAATACTTATCTTAGACATCAAATTGGTTGATTAGAATCAATTAGGTTAACCTATAGATCCGGACTCGAATCGCTGAGCTAAATTCGATCTTGACTTAATTAATTCACATCAAATATGAATCAATTTGACCAACTACAACTAAATTCAGTTTTGAGCCCTTTTAATCTAATCCCAACCAACTCTTGATTAGGTTTGATCAACTGCTCAAAATCGAAAAAGGATTCTAACCGGATCTAATCAATGATCCTAGTTATAATTTAGTCTCTAAACTTAATTTGTTCAACCCATATTCGAAGCCCATATTTTATGCATTGAAATTTAGATCTTAAATTCATAATTTTAGATCTTATAATTTTAAATCTTAATTCTTAATTAAATACATTATATACATAGATTTGAGTTTAGATCTCGAAATATTTTCTAATCTAAATCATTTATATTGTATCTCATACAATATCGCTATTTGTAGAATTACATCGAGTCATCCTAGTACACGAATCGACTTGTCACAGTGAGTCGGTACAATACTGAGACAAATAGAAATCTGTAGACCTAGCCTGCACAATTGAGTCGGCTCATCAGCAAATAAGCTGACCTACCAGGGTCTCAAGTCAACTTCAACAAATTAAGTCGACTCACCAAGCACTCGAGTCGACCCAATTAAGAATTGAGTCGACTCCACAGGTATACCAGTCATAGTTTCATATTTTTATTCAAACAAAGCCTAGGATTTTGGATCTAAGATTTTGTAGAAATTAAGTTTTAGATCGTATGCCAAACAATATATCAAATATAATATTTTAACGATCTAAAATACATAAAAATACATGCATAATCTGATTTAAATCTAAAATATGTATCATATACAATTTTTTATTTACTGTTCATCTTCATAAAAAATATCATAGTCGGCACCCCTACATGTTATAAGAGAGAACCCATCGAATGGACAAGAGAGGGACTTTAATCCCTTCATCATCTTATCACCGAACAGTTATGGTGATTATCCCAATTTGATTACTAAGCTATTAAAAATTTAATCTAATATATCGCATATATAATCAATTAAAAATCAAATTTAATTATCTTTCACATGTCAAACATATGAACAATAACTTTGAATCTATGCATGTAAGAAAAATTTTAGCAATCATACTAGATCCAAATTAAATCTTAATTAATATATTCAGATCTAAAACTAATTTTAGATCTAAATAATTCATAATTTATTTTAGATCTGAAATAATTTTAGATCTAAAATAATTTTATAATCATATTACAGCATGTAAAAAATTCAGATCTAACCTTAATCGATATTTTACATCATTCTAGGACAACCGTTCAGCATAACAGAGTTATGCCAGGGCAACCTTATTTCAGAATAAGTAAATCATTAAACTAACCTTCAGATCTGATTTCTACAAATCAAATTTCAGATCTGAGGGATTTTTATATTCGTATTAGAATCTATGCTCTGATATCACTGTTAGAAAATTACTACGATTTCGTACATGTAGTTTAAAATTTTTTTAAAATATAAATACAGCAAAAATAAATAAATTAAAATAATTTTAATTTATTTACATATCAAATTTGATCTAAAAATTATAGCAAGGATCTTGACATGAACATGCATCCACGATTTGAAATCTGAAAGAAAAAACAATCGTTAGTGAAAACAAATAGAGATTAAATCTTCTTACCTTGGATCCTGTGAATGTCCCAGATTCTGATTGTACCGCACATGCACCTGATCTCTATTAGTATCCACATGAAGATGGCTGATTAGAGCACCGAGATCACCAGTGTGATAGCACTTTGCAGATCTTGCTCTTTATCCTTGAATTTAGATCGCTTCTTCTAGATCTTGAAGGAGATCGCTGCACGAACTCTTTCACACAGATCCGATAGGATCTGAACCAGATCACCATGAAGAGAAGAAGAATCTTTCTTTTTCTCTTCTTCTCTCTCTTTGTCACTCTTAGATCTGATCACCATCAGATCTAGGCATTGGATGAAGGGGAGAAAACAAGAGGAGGCATTGGGAGAGAGTTATGATGTAACAAAGAAGCGCCTCACATCCTTCACGTCAAAAACCTCATGCACACCCTTCTTTTTGTCACACCTCCACAAAGTCTTCACACCCCTAAAAGGATAAGATCAGATCTTATCAAAATAAGAAAACCATGGCATGGAAAATAGGAAGGAAATAAGTGTGCGCCAAAAAGAAATTGCATGATACATTTCTCATCCCAATCTTTTAGCGCACGTCCACCCTTTCTTAAAATTTTTTGTCACATAAAAAATATCCCATGCCTCCTTTTCTAATCTGATTAGACAGTTCTCTTGATAAGGTATCTATTCAAATCAAATTTGAATAGATGTCCTAAAGAGAAAGAGTCCCAGATGGATAGGGTGCCAATGGGGCACCAACTATTTGTGCCCCTCCTCTCTTCACGCATGCAAAGAAATAAGGGGCACATTTCAATGCACACCCTCCCCTTCTTGGCATGAATTCTAGAGAGAGAGTCTCAAAGAACCTGAGCTCTCTAAGTCATGGTTCATCTGGTTCAGATTGGACCTCAATTAGGTTTAAATCGAGTCAAATTTGAAAGGCTGTCAAGCCTGATCCAATCAAGCTTGAAATTCAAATCTGATTTGGATAATTGAACTCAATTAATATTAAATTAAATTAAGTCTAATTAAATTAAATTAAATTTAAATTAATTAAAATTTAATTCATAATATAATCAGTCTCAATAAAATTACAACATTTGCAATTAAGTCCCTATGCTAACAATTAGCAGCTGTCAAAACTGTAACACTCACAAATTAGCAGTTTCTAAAATTTAAACTATCAATCTGATTGATAATTCGAATATGATTTAAGCTATTGATCAAGTCATGCTCCTTTTGTGTATGACCCCTCAGGTTCTATTCTGTTTGATAATGAAACACAACGTAATCTCCATCACAGCATCATCGAAACTCTTTTCGATGGGCTGAAATGATTCCAACTCACCTCAACAAAGATCGTTGATCCGAAAATGATCTTAGTGAGTTCTCATGATCCACCAGTGACGTCTAGCAGCATATAGTGGCAACCCAGTAGAACAGAAAAGTGACCCCTAGGTGCAGTTATCGTATGATACAATCCCTCTATCATGAGTCCCGACTTGACGGAGGTCATGAAGAACTCGTCAAACCCCATTGCCGGTCATATGCTAGATTGGCTCGACTCGAGTTCATTTATGAATTTTGTGAAAACTCTTTTTTAGTATTCACACTTACTCTGATCAGAGATTTTCTGAATTCAATCTTATGAATCACATAGGACTTCTCAATTTCTACTAAGATCGATAAATTCCATCAGATGCATCCTACTCCAAATAGCAAACCTAAACCTACAATAGTCGACGTACACAGCAAGGACCTGAATGGCTAGGAATCAAGAGAATGTGCAGTCAAACTAAGTAGCCTCACTATGAATAGTCAATATACTACAGGTCAAAGAATCAGTTACACCACTGCAACATCAGAAAGACCACTGACAAGTGAGTAGACATCCAAGTAATTTTTCATGTTGATTATGCTCAGTGCAAGTTATTCTCTAACAATCACCTGCAGTCTCACCCCAGTGTCTCTACACCGCAGACTCAAGACTCATCTATCCTAAAGAGAGGTGATCCGTGCACCGATCTTGAATGGATTGATCACTATCTTCTATGACGATCTTTCGATCGAGAGTATTTAGAAATTAATCACTAATGATGTACGTCTCAAATTTTAAATATCTTGAGAATATACAAAATCATCTTTATTAATTTCTAGGATAAGTCATGGACACATAAGACATGATTGATTATAAAGACTGCCCATCAAATATAAAACATGCCCTACAGAAAGATATGTATCGATCAAATTGGCTTCTAAGGTACACATCTAACAAACTAAGCCTTGATCGAAGTCAGCATAGGAATATTATTCCCAATAAGGAGGATGTCATCGACGTATAGTATGAGGAAGACAAGTATGCTCCCACTGATCCTTTTATAAATATAAAGTTCTTCTTCATTTTTGATGAAACCAAACAATTTGATCGCATCATCGAAATGAAGATTCCAGTTTCGAGAAGCCTGCTTTAATCCATAGATGGATCTTTACAGCTTGCAGACTCGGTGATCACTATTACTGAATGTGAAATCCAGAGGCTGCTCCATATAGATATCTTCCTTAAGATATTTATTTAAAAAAATAATTTTCACATCCATCTGTCAGATTTCATAATTATAATAAGCTGCAATAGCAAGCAATGTGCGGATAGATTTCAGCATGGCTACAGGTGAAAAAGTGTTATGATAGTCAATGCCTTTGTGCTGATTATAACCCTTTGCCACTAGCCTTGCCTTATAGATCTCTACCTTACCGTCAGTATCTATTTTTCTTTTATAAATCCATTTACATCCAATGAAAATAATTTTCTCCAGTGGATCTCTAAGAATCATATCTGGTTTGAGTGCATTGAGTCAATTTTTGACTTTATTGCATCTAACTATTTTTCTGAATCAATGTCAGACATGTCTTTGTCAAAAGTACTAGGATCATCACCATGACCCCCATCTCCAACAAGGAATGCTTCCTCTACATCCTCTTTCGGTATACCCATATATCTTTTAGGAGGATGAAAGATTCTATCTGTTCTACGAGATGGAAGTGGAATATTAACTACTAGCTCATCATTGAGGAGTTTCTGAGGATCTATAGCTCATCACTCTTTAGAGATATTCTCATCAAGCTCAATTAACCTCCCACTACCATCATCCTGGATAAACTATTTTTCTAGAAATGTGACATTGTGGCTCATAATCACATTATGGTCATGTGGAAAGTAAAAGTAGTATCTAATGGATTTCTTGGGATACCCCATAAATTAAGCTACAGCTGATTTATCCTCTAACTTATCAGCTTTCTAATTTTTAATATAGGCTGGATATCCTCAAGTCTTAAGATAACTTAGACTCGACTACTTACTATACCATATCTCATATGGTGTAGTAGGAACAGACTTAGAAGGATTCCTATTTAAAATATACATTATGATAACTAAGACATGTCCCTAAAGATATATGGATAAATCAATGAAGCTCATCATGGATTAGACCATATCTAATAGGATCTTATTTCTCTTTTTAAATACCTCATTGAGTTAAGGCATGTTGAGAGGAGTCCATTGAGAGATAATGCCATTCTTCTTAAGATATCCCAAAAATTCAACACTCAGATATTCTTCTCCTTGATCAGATCATAGGACTTTGATAGATTTATCTGTTTGCTTCTCTATCTCTTGTCTGAATTCTCTAAATCTTTCAAAGGCTTCAAACTTATATTTCATAAGAAACACATATCGATACCGTGACAGATCATTAGTAAAAATAATGAGGTAGCTACAACCACTCCTAGTCTGCACATCAAATGGGCCACACACATCGGTGTGTACTAGGGTTAGTAACTCAATGGCCCTTTCTCCTTGTTTCACAAAGGGTAACCTAGCTATTTTTTCTCAAAGGCATGATTCACAGATCAAAATCGATTTAGATTTAATTAAGTCAAGGATCCCATCTTTTTTCAATATGTTTATCCTATCCTCTCTAATATGGCAAAGTCTATGGTGCCACAAGTACTTTTGGTTAAACTCATCTCTAGATCTCTTTTGGCCTACAATATTCTCTACTTGCTCATTTAAATTCACATTAGCATCAACATGCAAGTGATAAGGACTGTTAATCAAAAGATCAGATGAAACCAATTTATTTCATAAAAAATAAAATAAAAATTTTTATTAAATAAAAAAATCCATCCAGTGCTAGTACAGAGATCGAAATTAAATTTTGACTAATTACAAGAATAAAATAACAGTCTTTTAAATCTAATCTAAAGCCTGATAGTAATCGAAGAGGATAGATTCCAATGGCTTCTATAGCAACCTTTACTCCATTACCGATCTGAATGGTCATATCATCTTTCTTCAATCTCCTACTTCTTATTAGATCCTGCATTGAAGTATATATATGCGCACTAGAGCCAGAGTCCAACATCCAACTAAAAGTAGAAGAAATCGTTAGATTAGATTCTATTATGAGTATACCTTCAAAAGGTTGATCATCTTTTTTCATCTTCAGGCTCTTCAAGTAAGACGGATAGGTTCTCCTCCAGTGGCCGTCGGAGTTGCACTGGAAACACTTTCCTTTCTCCATAATTTTTTTCAAAGTGTCTTTTTTAGGTTTGCTCTCCTTCTTCTACTTTTTTGCAGGCTTATTCTTTTTCTTTTCTTGAGACTTTTTTTTGGAAGGTGCCCACTCAACAGCAAGAACAGAGCCTCTTGAACTTTTCAAGGTACCCTCAGCAGTGACCAGTATATTGACCAACTCGGATAAGTTGCAGTCCAATTTATTCATACGATAATTTATGATAAACTATCTAAATGAACTGGTCAGGGATTGGAGGATTAAATCAATCTTTAATTCCCTCTACATATTAAGTCTGAGCTTCTCAAGCTCCTCAAGGTCCTTGATCATTGTCATACAATGATCATGGACTGACTGTCCATCGCGTATCTTTATATTGAATAATCACTTGGATAATTCGAGGCACGTGGTCTAGCTCTGCTCACCATACAACTCTTGTAGATGAGTGATCATGGCATGGGCAGTGGGCATGTGCTCATGCTGGCTCTACAACTCGTTTGACATGAAAGCCAGAACATAGCACTTTACCCTAAGGTCATCATCCGTCCATTTGTCCAAAGTAGCTCTTTGCTCTGTTATAGGATGGGCTGGTAAGATTGGAGCATCCTGGTCGAGTACATACCCAATCTTTTTGGATGTCAAGACTATCCTGAGATTTTTGAGCTAATCTTTATAATTTGTACCAGTCAATCGGTTGGTTTTAAGGATGCAGGCTAGTAGATTAGGGACCGACATTGTTTATCTGTGAGAGTAGAGATTCTAGTTAGACATTTGTACTTAAAATTTATATTTGCTCTAAAAACTTTTAGATGCAAATAGATTCGCTATTTTTTCAGATTTTGATACTCTCCAAGTGGAAAGCAAAAATCCGACGCAACTAATGCAAGATTTCTAGTGGGTGCTGCGGTCCCACCGATGCTGTGCACCTCACCTAATAGTTATTGATGACATACATATCAATACGTAGATAACTCTTTGTCCAGATACTTCTCTAAGCATATTACAGCGACTTGGTCTCTAAGTCATTAGAGCTCAAATAACATATATTGCCTCACTCCTTAGTTAAGCCTGACCCACTGTTCATTTGCAGGTGTGAAGCCATTATTAAATCCCTTAGATAACACATATTGGGCCCAACCCCATCTTCACCCTGGAGTAACTCTTTGTTAGTAGAGTGGTTGTATATTCTCGATGCAACTGAAT
This sequence comes from Elaeis guineensis, assembly GCF_000442705.2. Lineage (NCBI taxonomy): Eukaryota > Viridiplantae > Streptophyta > Magnoliopsida > Arecales > Arecaceae > Elaeis > Elaeis guineensis. The sequence goes on along the minus strand of NC_025998.2, from coordinate 114,715,986 downwards.
CACTATAACCATCTGAGAACGGTCAATACCAATACTATGTCTGTACTTCTACAATGGTAGAAGACCATAAGGCTTAATATTAATTAAGAAGGTTTACGTTAGGTCTCATCTAATCAGTCATCACATGACTGATCTAATTAACATAGGCTAAACTAAAATGTCTTAGCAACTAATGAACCCAATCATCCAATTGGTCAGATAAGTGAGATCGGTGGGAGGGTATGCCATTAACTCACCGTAGGCGAAATTATTTAGGTGAGTAGCCTCTCAATTAAAAACCACCGATTAGATTTGTCTTAGACATCAAATGGCTTATTGGTTTCAATTAGTCAGCTTAGATGAATCAGATTCAAGCCATAAAATTAGATTAGGTCCTTAGGTTGACTCAATTCTGTATATGGGATTTAATCAATTCAATCTATAACACTTATAGAATCATAAGCCCAATTGATCTAATCCAAATCAACACTTGACTCGGTTTGATCAATAGCTACATCGATTTCAATCCAATAGGATCTAATTTTAACCTAAGATGCAATTCATTGGCCTAATGAAAAACTACCTATGCCTAATAATTCATGCACTCACTAATTTCAAATCATTGAAATAAATTTCAGATCTAAATTCATTGCATAAAAAGTAAGTTTTTGATTCTCGAAATACTTTCAGAATATACATACAATTGTATATCGTATATATAAAAAAATTTAAATTTTTTAAAAATTAATATTAGATCTAAACATACCATCATATATCATATATATAAAAAATTTAGATCACAGAAATTTAATTTCTAACCTATGCATGCTTTCATATATCGCATATATGAATAAAATTTGAATCTAGATCTGAGTATAAACATATACATCTCATGTATAAACTAAAATCAAAATTTTAAAAATAATTTTTAAAATTTTTATGTTACTTTCATACATATGAACATGTGGTTCTGATATCATTGTTGGATTTTCTACAGATGCTAGTGCATGTAGATTTCAAAATTTTTCTAAATCTAAAATATAATAAAAAAATTAGATTAAAATATTTTTAATCTAAGCATGTATTTATCATATAAAAGTTCCTATGGATCTAGTTCATGTGTTGAAATTAATATAAACTAATTTTAGGATGAATAAATGAAAGTCTGTAATCAATTCACATACCTGAATCGCTTTTCTTTTGCTTCAAATCTGTAACTGAGGTTGAATCCAATTCAATCCATGGATCTGGGGTTGATCAGGCTCTGAATCAGTAGCTCAAGCATTCTACCTCTACGGGTATCCACAGGGTCAATCTCAATTATTTTCTCTTGGATCTTGTTTGCTTGAACCAAAAGCCTGAATAGGCTTGAACCAAACCTGGATAGACTTGAAATTGTGAATCCTTTTGATCTTTCTTTCTTGATTTTTGAAGAAACTAAGAACCTTTCTTGATCCCTTAACTAATCAAGAAGAATAATAATCAAGAAGTGGTTGTAACTAACTCCCAACAGTTTGAGAGGAAGAAGATGAAACTATCTAGAACTTGGTGCCAACCAATTGACACCAAGTAGAAAGATGCCACCCACTTCTCCCTAGCTCCAACAAGGAGATGCCTAGAGAGATAGATGGCATGGGTTAGAGAGAAAGAGAGGAGGGGGCATGGGCACAGTAAGGGTGGTAGCAAAGATGGGAGGAAGTGAGATGATAAAAGAAGTAAGGCTAGAGACCTTTATATAGACAATATAAGGGTGTCCTAATCAAATTAGGATCCCTCATCTTAATCATATTAGAAGTTCTAGCTTAAATATATTTGAACCAAATAAATGGGGCGCCATCCAAAATTCATCCATACTCACACCCAATGCTAGGCATTGTATCATATGGGATCCAATAAAAAATCTCAAATCAACCCACATTATTTCATAAATTCACTGCAAGGGTTCTTAATAAATAAAATTAAGAAACTCTTTCTTGATTTAATTTAAGCCATCAATTAAGCATCCAACTAATGGAGGCTATTGAATTATATTCAATTAAGTTCAAATCAAGTGTAGGAATTGGTTAATGCTTATCATATAAGCAAACCAATAACAAAAGAAATTAGGTTCCCCCAAGTGATAATAAGATTATCATGCACTCAATAGAATTTCTCTAAATCTATATTAATTGATGCTTTATAAGCTCAATTATAATTAATTAAGATCTTATCTCCTTATGTATGATTTTATAGATTCAATTCTGTCTGATAGTGAGATATACCATGATCTCTATTATAAGCATCATTGAAATCTCTTTCAGTCGGTCAGAATAATTTCACTCTAACTCGATAAGGATCATTGATCTAAAATGATCTATTTGAGATCTTATAATCCATCAGTAACATCCAGCAATATGCAGTGACAGCCTAGCAGAATCGAAGTAGATCCTCTAGATATAGTTAATGTATGATATAGTCCCTCTATCGTGAGTCTCGACTAGATGACAGGTTATAAATAAATCATCAAACCTCATCATCAGTCATATGATAGATTCGATCAGCTTAAATCTAATAATAATTCTAAATAAAAACTCTTTTTCATCAATCTGATGGAACCAGATCTAGGGTTTTAGGATTAGATCTTGAAATTTTTTCAAGATCAGGCAGCGGAAGACTAAAATAAATCAAAATTTATCTTATAAAATCAGAGAATCCCTAGATCTAAGATTTTATTACATGATTATTACATGATATTAAATCAAAAATTAAAATATAAAAAGTAAGAACTACATGTTGATCATATTAACAAGTTTCAATACTACATCTAATGTATGTAAAATATAATAGATCAGATCTATTACCTTGCAAGTTAGATGTTCTAACTTTGCTGATCCGGGTTTGAGGATGATGTTGCAAGTTACACACACGTCTGACCTCTAGGAGTCATCCACACGAGCCTATGAATCACGATCAGAAGTCCTGGTCTAAAAAATCAGTACAGTATGCTAGTACTGTACTGATCCTTTTTCGATGGTCGATCAGATACCTCCTTCTTCTTGATTAGGACTCTTCCAAAGATAAAAAGTAAAAAAAAGAGTTTTAGATTTGAGACACTCTTAGAAAACTTATAGATGGAGGAAGGAAAGAGGTGAACACAGCAACTCTAGAAGAAGACCCTCTTCTTCTTCTCTTTGCTCTAACTCAGACACCTAGTTTTGTGTCTATTAGATCTCCTTGCCCCAAGACTCTTTCTCCTTGATTTTTGGATGCTCCAAAGGCCTCTCAATGCTCTATATTCTACAAAAATTTTAAGAAAAAAATTATTTTAAATAGAGAGATATAAAGAGTCCTTTTCTAGGTCAAATATCTAGTCAAGGATTATCCAAACAAGGCAAGACAAGGGGCGCCCAACTCTTGGGTGTCTCCTCCTTCTTTTTCTACCATAGATCACTAGCAAAGGGCACATATTGTGTTCCATAAAAGTCATAAAAATTTTAAAAAAAATTTGAGTAAAATCAATGTCATAAGGAAAGAGTTTTGATTTCCTAAAACTCTATCTCATAGAATTTGAAATCCAAACTAATTCCTACTTTGACTTGATCCGCAACCACTTTCCATGTAAGAGAGAAAGAGAGAAAAGTTTTGGGCACGTGTGAAGATCTAGGAGAAAAGTTTTGTGGTACAAAATAAGAGAGAGTGGGCATGGGGGCTAAATTGGCGCAAGGTGGAATCCTAGTCTTACTAGGATTCAATCTATATCTTGTTCCAATCTGGTTCTCTAACCAAATCAAACCAAAACCAAATCAACCCAATTAAAATAGGTATTAACCCAATTAAAAATATAATTTAATCAGATTAAATTAGATTTAAATATAATTTAATATTCTAATCGAATTAAAAATTAGGTTGACCCAAGTCCTAATTGAATTATGACTAGTTTTTTCTTGCACTTGGCTTATCCAATAAATTAATTGGACTCGATCCAATCAAGTCCAAACCAAATCTAATTAAATCATATTCAATTAGACTTAATCTCAGCTCATTGGATTAATCAAATTAAATCAATTAGCAATCAAATTGCTAATCGATCCTCCTGCAACACTTGCATTAGGTTAAATGTCAATCATATTGATCGTTTAACCCTAGAATGATTCTTAATCATTGATCAATCATCTGATCGGATCGTGAACTCTAATGTGTGTGATCTCATAGGTCCAAACTTAAGCCGATAGCATAGGAATAAATTTTTACATTAATTAAAGTGACCATCTAACAATGATATCCGACGGTCGGATAGGTCGAATGTGTAGAACAACATCCTTAGAACCCATGCGGATATAGTTTCCATATAATTCATCCCCTTGACCAAAATGCTCATAGGACATCTCAGAGTTCAACTGTCAACTCTGATCAGGTTGTCCATATTGTATTTCAAAATCAAATCCATCTGATGGATTATCTTGGTCAAGATTTTGCTAAATTGAAATACAGCGACTCATTCTTCTCCAACTCTTGGAGTGGTCAATCCCATCTCGATCACACTCTGACTTCGTAAGTACTTGACTGTGCTCAGAAACCTTCTATCACTAAATTAGAAATTCAGTTAGTCCAGTACCAAAGCACAGTGAGTTGCTTGCAAGTCACTGAGGCGATCTCAGATCTAAGGGACACTTATACCTATGTCCCATCAGAGACATTCTCGACAGTAGAATGCTCTGGAGTTGGTCACGTTCAATGATGATGTACTTTTACATCTCACCTATTTGCCATACCAGTGTCTTCACACTCTTTGGTTAAAAAGACAACCAACCCATATGGCCTACAGTGACCTATGCTCGATAGAAGCTGTCGTCTTTATTAACAGCCTATCATTTGGTCATGAACAGTTTTAAGAACTAATTGATAAATTCTTTCTTTATCGAACCTAAATAGTCCTAAGGACTTCATCATAACAACGGAGTTCATTAGGAGATGAAAACTTATAATGAAAATACCAAAAATATATTTTATTTATTAACAAATCAATTACAATACTTGGTTGCTCAACCGTTAACAGACTGACGATTGGCATTTGGGACATATTTTCCAACTCCCACTTGTCCTTAAGCCACTCGGCACAGTATCTAATATCCATCTTCGACTTGTGGTTGTCGAACTCTTTTATTGTCAGGGCTTTAGTGAAAGGGTCGGCTAGGTTCTCCTTTCCGTCGATCTTCTGAAGGTCGACGTCATCTCGATCTATGATCTCCTGGACCAGATGGAAGCGGCATAAAATGTGCTTCATCCGCTAGTGTGCTTTGGGTTCCTTCACTGGAGCTATGGCACCAGTGCTGTCACAGTAGAGTAGGACCAGATCATCGAGGGAGGGTGCTACTCTAAGCTCGGTGATGAATTTCCTCAACTACACAGCTTCTTTCACGGCAGCCGATGCTGCGATGTACTCCGCCTCACAAACATTGTCTGCCACAGTATGCTACTTGAAACTCTTCCAGCAGATGGCTCCACCATTCAGAGTAAAGATATAACCCGACACGCTTCTGCTGTCATCATGGTCAGATTGAAAGCTGGAGTCTGTGAACCCCACAAGTTTCAGATTTGACTTGCCATAAACCAACCATTGGTCCTTAATATTTCTCAAATACTTAAGGATGGCTTTAACCATTTTTCAGTGGTTTTCTCCAGGATCAGATTGGTATCTACTCACTACTCCTAGTGAGTATGCCACATCTGGCCTTGTACATGTATGGCATACATGATAGATCCCATGGTCGAAGCATATGGGACTCTACTCATATGCTCTCTCTCTTTAGGAGTTGTCGGACAATCCTTCTTAGAGAGAGAAATTTCATGGCCTATCGGTAGATAACCCTTCTTGAAATTCTCTATGCTGAACCTCTTCAGCACAGTGTTTATATACGTGGACTGGGATAACCCAAGCATCCTTTTAGATCTAACCCTATAGATCTTCATCCCTAGGATGTAGGATGCTTCACCTAAGTCCTTCATGGAGAACTGCGATGACAACCAAATTTTTATTCCCTGTAATGCGGGAATGTCATTTTCGATTAAGAGAATGTCATCCATGTACAAGATAAGGAATACCACAACTGGATCATTTGCCTATTTATAGATGCAGGGCTTTTCTCCGTTCTTAACGAAGTCATACATTTTGATCACCTTATCAAAATGCATGTTCCAACTTCGAGAAACTTGCTTCAATCCATAAATGGATCTCTGAAGCTTGCACACCTTGGACTCATCTGTGGATGTAAACCCCTCAGGTTGTATCATATACACCTCTTCGGACAGCTCTCCATTCAGAAAAGCTGTCTTTACATCCATCTGCCAAATCTCATAATCCAGATGGGCAGCTATTTCAAGCATTGTTCGAATAGATTTGAGCATTGCCATAGAAGAGAACGTCTCGTCATAGTCAATACCATAATGTTGACGATACTCCTTGACAATCAGATGGACTTTATAGGTCTCCACCTTTCCGTCTGCACCCCTCTTCCTTTTGAAGATCCATTTATACCCAATGGGTTTGACCCCTTCAGGTGGGTCAACCAATGTCCATACATCGTTGACCTTCATGGACTCCATTTTGGATTTCATGGCTTCAAGCTATTTTTTAGAATCAGATCTCTGCATTGCATCCATATAGGTGATTGAATTCTCATCATTCTCATCAAGTTCGATGGGATCACCATCCCAGATGAAGAAATCATAGTATCTGTCTGGCTGATGCGGTACTCTATCGGATCGCCTTAATGGTGTAGGTACATTGGGCTCTGGATCTGATCTAATCAAATCTGACTCAGGTTCAGCTATTAGTGTCGGTCCTTCTGCCTATTGAACTTCATCAAGTTCAACTTAGAGGCAACAGTTCCTTCACCAAGAAACTCTTTTTCTAAAAAGATTGTCTTAAGGCTGACAAACACCTTTTGTTCATCAGCATGGTAGAAAAAAATATCTTTTGATCTCTTTGGGGTACCCTATGAATGTGCATTTGTCAGACCTAGGTCCAAGTTTATCTGTAACTAACCGTTTGACATAGGCCGGGCACCCCCAGACCCTAAGGTGTGAAAGTGCTGGCTTACGCCCTGTCCATATCTCATATGGAGTCTTAATTACAGACTTACTTGGAACCCTATTTAACAATAACAAACCGATTTGAGTGTATATCCCCAGAAGGTTATCGGTAAGCTGGCAAAACCCATCATAGATCGGACCATGTCTAACAAAGTCCGATTTCTCCTTTCAGACACACCATTATGCTATGATGTTTCTGGAGGAGTCCGTTGGGAGAGAATCCCATTCTCTCTTAGATATGTGAGAAACTCACCAGAAAGGTATTTTTCTCCTCGGTCAGATCGAAGAGTTTTAATACTCTTCTCATTTTGTTTTTCTACTTCATATCGGAATCATTTGAACATTTCAAATGAATCTGACTTATGTTTCATCAGATAAACATATCCATATCTGGATAGATCATCCGTGAAAGTGATGAAATAGAAATATTCATCTCTAGCACTTGTGCTCATAGGCCCGCATACATCAGTTTGTATTAAGCCCAAGAGCTCAGTAGCTCTCTTACCTTTTCCAGTAAAAGGTGACTTGGTCATTTTACCAAGAAGACAGGATTCACAGGTTGAAAGTGATTCACAATCACTGACTTCGAGGATTCTCTTTTGAGTCAACTTATTTATCCTGTTATTATTTATATAATCTAGCCTACAATGCCATAAGTAGATATCTGATACACTATCTAATCTAGGATGATTGCCAGTGGAATAGACTATGTTAACAGGTTGTGATAATATATACACATCATTTTCAAATGTCCACAAAAAAATAGTAACACCATTCATAATGATATTACAAACTTATTTCTTTATTAAAATTTCATAATCATTTTTGGCCAGAAGGCCTACAGTAATGACATTTAAAAAAAAATTGAGACAGAAATGACAATCATTAAGAACAATGGTATGGGACTCAAATACAAGTTTCAAGATTTTTAATGCTAGAACTAGAACTGATCTTTTATCTCCAACATTCAGGAACCTCTCGCCTTGCTCGAATCTCCTACTGACCTGCAACCCCTGCAACGAATTATAAATATGGTAAGGACTACCGGTATCCAATACCTAGTCAGTTATATCACAAATAGAGAAATTACAAGGAGTTATCGTATAAATATCTTGCCCAGCAATAGCTTGCTTCTTTCTCTGCCTGTTCGGGTCTAGGAAGGCAATGTACTGAGGATAGTTCCTCTTCCAGTGCCCTCGCTTCTTGCAAAAGAAGCATTCAGCTTAACTCTTATCGGGCTTGATCTTTCTGGTCTAGTCCTGCACTGATGTCCCAGCCTGAACTTGCACCTTCTTCATTTTATTCTTCTTGTTCTTCTTCCTTTTCTTAAAGGGTCGAGAACCAGAAGATGAACCTCTCACTAAGTTCACTGACTCCTTGTGGAGTTGGTGATCCTTCTCAAAGTTCTGAAGTAACCCCAGTAATCTATGGTAGTTTACTTCAGGCTTTGTCATTTTATAATGAGTGAGGAATGGGAGATAAGACTTGAGTAGTGAGTTCAATATTACATCTTTTCCAAGTTGCTCATGCAAGGAAAAGTCGAGCTTGCTCAAATGCTCCATCAGCTCGATCATGTACAATACATAATTAGTGATAGAGGCACCATCCCGTATTTTGGCGTTAAAGATGGCACAACTAGTCTTGTGCCTCTCCACATCATCGGGTGTGCCAAAGGCATCCTCCAACACTTGAAGCATGTCCTTTGGCTAAGCCATCTCAAATCTGCGATTGAACTCGTTGCTCATGGTAGCCAGCATGATGCAGCGCATCGTGATCCGATCACTGAGCCACTTCTGGTAAGTGTCTCTGACTGTTCCACGTGTATTGGCAGCTGTCTCCTCAGGTGCAGGATTCGTTATCATATATAGGATCCGTTCATGCTCTAGGACTATCTTCTACTTTCGGTACCAGCTACCGAAGTTGGGTCCCACCAAATATTCATTATCCAACAATGATCAGAGCAATAGGGAAGTGGTCATATCTGTACAAAAAAAAATTATAATCTAATTAATAATTGATTCATTAAACCTAATGATTTGAACTTTAATCAAAAGGTTTCTCCCACTATTTTATTCGAATTAGTAGCCTCTACCTCCAATTCGAGGAATTATCCTAATTCCTTAGTGGGTACTAGAATCCACTTAGATTGCACACAAACCCAACTTTGGTTGGCCAACCCATGTACATCTAAGGATAGATTCATAACCAATTATTTTTCTAAATAATTTTTAGTAATTTAATTTTGCCCCAGTCCCTAATCAGTAGGCTTTGGTCTCCACTGAAAAGGTCTGGTTAGGTCCAACCATTAACATGACCATACTTGACCCATCTAGTCAATGAATGATTAGGCCCAACTTTGGTTGGCTAACCTAACCACCATTTAGAAAGATACAGTTAAGAAATTATATTATGAATGACAATTTCATCAGTCGATAAGCACCAGGCCTTTGGGCCTCCAATGATTATCAACTAATGGACCCATTATCATCCACTTAATGGGAGGCTATGATCTTGTTATCACCATAACTATTTCATTTTAAAGACCTAATAATTTTAAAAAATTTAATTAATTTAGAGGAGGAGGTCAGATGAACCAGCTTATCATGATCCTCCCACTGGCTTCACCAAGTCAACTTAAGGGAGACCATTAAAAATGCTGGTCTAAGAGCACCTAAATCAGTCACACTGATTTACCTAGCTGACATGGGTCAGCTCGAATAGTCAAGTGATCTGATCAAAATATAATTTCACCAAGAGGCCAGATAAGTTCGATTGGTGGGAGGGTCTGCCATAGCTTGCCTTAAACACCATCAGAAATGGCTAGGTAAGCGGGCTCCCAATTAAAAATCATCGATCTGATTTACCTTAGGCACCAACTGGTTTAATTAGTTTTGATTAGATCAACCTAACAGTTCGTGCTTGACCGCTTAGCCAAGAATCAAGTCCATTTGGTTCTCGTTAAAGACATGGACTTGACCAACTACAACTATTGTAAATGATCTAGAGAATTCTTGACCTAATCTAAGATAACAATTGATTAGATTTAATCAATTCTCTAATTAAGTCCATCTTTAACCTAACCTTAGGTCTAACTCAATTAATGGACCTAATTCCCACTAACCCATTAACCCAATGTGTTATGGTTTGTGTCTTAGGTTCTTCAATTTACAATCCTAGAACCTAATCAAACAACTTCTTAATTCTCAATTAAGTTTTGGGCTAAGGGTTGGGGTTCGGCTTTTCGAAAATAATTTTTATGTTTGTAAAATATTTTTACAACATGGTTCTACCAACCAAGTTGCATATTTGATTCATAATTAAAATGCAAGTGAAATAAGTATGAAACTACTTTAGATCTAATCTAAACAGGTTCATGTAATTGAAATAATTTTAACTTTAAACTGCGTAAATTTTTTTGACAAATATAATATAATTTTTTGCACAAAAATTATTAACAAAGAGATTTTATTTTAGATTTAAATATTTTTTAAATTTAATAAATCATAAATTTAATCTAAATCATATCTAATAAATTTATGACTAAAGATAGATCTACACGAACTAGGATAACCTTTGCACTGTAAGGGGTAAACCTTACAGCAGGACAACCTACCGTTCGTGATTGATCTAAAAATTTTAATTTTAGATTTAATAATCAGATTATAAATTAGATCTAATCTAAAAAATAATCTAAGCATATTTAAATAATCATGTAATAAATAATCTGGACTCTGATACCAATTGATGGAACCAGATCTAGGGTTTCAGGGTTAGATCTTGAAATTTTTTCAAGATTAGACAGTGGAAGACTAAAATAAATCAAAATTTATCTTATAAAATCAAAAAATTCATAAATCTAAGATCCTATTACATAATTATTATATGGTATTAAATCAGAAATTAAAATATAAAAAGCAAGAACTACATGTTGATCATATCAACATGTTTCTATACTACATCTAATGTATGTAAAATATAATAGATCAGATCTATTATCTTGCAAGTTAATTAGATGTTCTAACTTTGCTGATCCGGGCTTGAGGATGATGTTGTAAGCCGCACGCATATCCGATCTCTAGGAGTCATCCACACGAGCCCACGAATCACGATCAAAAGTTTTGATCCAAAAAATCAGCATAGTATGCTAGTACTGCGCTGATCCTTCTTCGATGGTCGATCAGATACCTCCTTCTTCTTGATTAGGACTCTTCTAAAGATAAAAAGTAGGAGGAGTTTTAAATTTGAGACACTCTAAAAAAACTTACAGATAGAGGAAGAAAAGAGGTGAACATAGCAATCCTAGAAGAAGACCCTCTTCTTCTTCTCTTTGCTCTAACCCAGACACCTAGTTTTGTGTCTATTAAATCTCCATACCCTAAGACTTTTTCTCCTTGATTTTTAGATGCTTCAAAGGTCTCTCAATGCTCTATGTTTCACAAAAATTTTATAAAGAAATTCATTTTAAATAGAGAGATATGAAGAGTCCTTGTCTAGATCAAATACCTAGTCAAAGATTATCCAAACAAGGCAAGACAAGGGGTGCCCAACTCTTGGGCATCCCCTCCTTTTTTTATCATGGACCACTAGAAAAGGATGCATATTATGTACCATAAAATCCATAAAAATTTCAAAAAAAATTTGGGTAAAATCAGTGCCATAAAGAAAGAGTTTTGATTTCCTAAAACTCTATCTCATAGAATTTGAAATCCAAACTAATTCCTACTTTGACTTGATCCACAACCACTTTCCATGTAAGAGAGAAACAGAAAAAAATTTTGGGCATGTGTGAAGACCTTGGAGAGAAGTTTTGTCGTACAAAATAAGAGAGAGTGGGCGTAGGATAAGAGAGAGTGGGCATGGGGGCTAAATTGGCGCAAGGTGGAATCCTAGTCTTACTAGGATTCAATCTATGTCTTGTTCCAATTTGGTTTCTTAAACCAAATCAAACCAAAACCAAATCAATCTAATTAAAATAGATCTTAACTCAATTAAAAATCTAATTTAATCATATTAAATTAGATTTAAATTTGATTTAATTTTTTAATTGAATTAGAAATTAAGTTGACCCAAGTCCTAATTGAACTAGGACTAGTTTTTTCTTGCACTTGCCTTATCCAATAAATCAATTGGACTTGATCCAATCAAGCCCAAACTAATTCTAATTAAATCATATTCAATTAGACTTAATATCAGCCTATTGGCTTAATCAAATTAAGCCAATTAGTAATCGAATTGCTAATCGATCCTCCTGCAACACTTGCACTAGGTTAAATATCAATCATGTTGATCGTTTAACCCTAGAATGATTCTTAATCGTTTAACCCTAGAATGATTCTTAATCATTGATCAACCATCCGATCGGATCATGAACTCTAATGTGTGTGACCTCATAGGTCTGAACCTAAGTCGGTAGTATAGAAATAAATTTTTGTACCAATCGAAGTGACCATCTAGCAATGGTACCCGACGGTCGGATAGGTCGAATGTGTAGAACAACATCCTTAGAACCCATGTGGATATAGTTTTCATATAATTCATTCTCTTGATCAAAATGCTCATAGGACATCTCAGAGTTCAACTATCAACTCTGATCAGGTTGTCCACATTGTATTTCAAAATATCAAATCCATCTGATGGATTACCCTGGCCACGATTTTGCTAAATTGAAATACAGCGACTCATTCTTCTCCAACTCTTGGAGTGGTCAATCCCATCTCGATCATACTCTGACTTCACAAGTACTTGACTATGTCCAGAAGCCTTCCGTCACTGAATTAGAAATTTAGTTAGTCCAGTATCAAAGCACAATGAGTTGCTTGCAAATCACTGAGGCAATCTCAGGTTTAAGGGACACTTATACCTATATCCCATCAGAGACATTCTCGATAGTAGAATATTCTGGAGTCGGTCATGTTCAATGATGATGTACCCTTATATCTCACCTGTATGTCTACCAGTATCTCCATACTTTTTGGTTAAGAGGACAACCAACCCATATGGCCTACAGCGACCTATGCTCGATAGAAGCTGTCGTTCTTATTAACAGCCTATCATTTGGTCGTGAACAGTTTTAAGGACTAATCGATAAATTCTTTCTTTATCGAACCTAAATAGTCCTAAGGACTTCATTATAACAACGAAGTTCATTAGAAGATAAAAATTTATGATGAAAATATCAAAAATATATTTTATTTATTAACAAATCAATTACAATACTTGGTTGCTCAACCGTCAACAGGCTGACGATTGGCATTTGGGACATATTTTCCAACACAATCATGCTGCTATTGCCATAGATTTGTAGACTCAGCTTCTCAAATCTCATGGGACTACTCTCTATCAAGGTCGATAGATCCCATATAGATGCACATGTTGCTTGTGTAGCTCAACCAACTGAAGCCAACATCCATCACAAAAACTTATGATCGAGTTAATATTTATGTGTAGTCAAACTACAGCAGTCTTACTGTGAACAACTGTGACATCGTAGATTAAAAGATCAATCGCATAACTACAGCATCTAGATAATCACTGATGATCGAATAAAAATCCATATGATCTCTCACGTGTGAAGGAACAGAAAGCTTGTTTCTAGCGGATAATCAGGGTTGTATCTAAAATTTTTTATATATTGAACTAAATAAAAATTAAATCTTTATCTGAATTACAGTAGAATAGAGATCAAATCTTCAAAATTTGGATTCAAACCTTCACATAGGCCTGGATCTGCAGGCCCTCTACTTCACTCGCATGCTAAGCTCTGCAGGAAAATGGGATAAAGCCTCAGATTGAAGCACCTTCGCAAAGCCACCAAGGGAGGGAAGAGAGCTACTGGTGTGACACCTCACAATAGCAAGAAGGATACCCAAGAAGGACCCACAGCAAGGAGGAAGAGGGGCGGCAAGAAGGGGACACCAAGAGGGGATGCCCATTTGGATCTCACGCCTCATGCCTCTCTCTCACTTTCTCTCTTTCACACAATTTGATTACTCTATTTCATAGGTAGAGATCCTCCCTATTTATAGATGATTTCTCATGACTAATAAAATTAAGATTTCTAATTCAAACAAGCTTTGAATCAATCTATAACTTATCAAAGAAGGACTCCTAGTTGAGAAAAGATTGGCACCTAACTCGACGCCTATATGCACCCATGCTCATACCCATGTGGGGTGGCCCACAACCAGCACCAAACTAGGTGTTGGTCGATCATGGAGGTAAGAGAGTTCCAGTGAAAATGAACTCTAAGGATCTCATCCAAAATTAGATCAATTCGAATCCAATTCGAAGCTGATTGAAAATAATTTTGAAAGGATGTCAATCCTAAACTATTTAGAATTTAGGACCAAGTCTAATTTAAAATTTTTAAACCCAATTAAGTTTGATTAAATTAGATCTAATCTGAAATTAATTAGCACTTTAATCCAATCTCTCATAGGTTCTTTGGATCATAGATCAAAAACTGTTCATCCTTGGGATTGAACCTAAACCTCATGTATAGTGCTAGCTAGACATAGTCAACTCTTCAATCTCTTTTGATCCATAACTTAATTCTTAATCAAATTAATCTATGTGTTTAATCAAGTCAAGTATTTCTAAATTGGACATATAAACATAGGTCAATACTTTTCTATAATGCCTGACTTTTGTACGTAACTCCACAAGTTCGAACACTAAGTCGATAGCATAGGAACTATTTTCTGTATGAATCAAAGCTACCATCTAACAATAGTTTCTAACATCCGGATAGGTCAAATAATTGTAAGAGAATACTCTAGAATCTATGCATATAGTTATCACATAATTCACCCCTTTGACCCTGAATGCTCTAGGATGATCTAGGATTAACTGTCAATCCTGAGAGTTTTATCCACATTATATTTCAACCTTTCAAATCTATCACATGGATTATCCTGATCAAGATTTTACTAAATTCAAATACAGTGATATATTAGCTCCTATAATTCAAAGGGATCAATCCCATCTTGATCCACGCACAGACTTCGCAAGTACTTGACTGATAAGTGATGTATTTTTATATTTATTATAGGTATTTTTGGTAAATTTATGATGCTAATATCTTCTTAAAACCCTAATTTCATGAATAAATTAATTTTTTTAAAAAAATAAATAATTTAAAAAAATAAAATTATAATATATTTATAAAAAATAGATGTTAATTTAATTGAGCAATTTGAGCACCAAAATAATAAAAAAATTTTAAAAAATTTAATGCATAATTTTTTTTTTATTTTTCAGATGAAAATTGAAGTAAAAATCAAGCCAAAATATCCTTAAAAATGATTTTTATAGCCTTCGGTGTATGGTGGACCGACCCCTTGGTCCACAGAGTCAGGATGCAGTCTATCGAAAATAATACACGGTCCACAAGCGCAGCTCACGATGGGTTGAGATGATTTTGCACGATCCAATGATCCATAATCATCCTGACTCAGATCCAACGGCTGCTGTTCATTGTCGGTTAATAAGAAAAAGCTTTTGCACGATTCGACGGTTGAAACTCAATCCATCACACGATCAGACGGTCAGTATCATTCCTGACTTTGATAAGGAGTTAAATTGCACAATCCGATGGCCCAGAATAAATTCAAACTCAGAGCGAATGGTTGTGGTTGAATCTGACGTTCATAAGGATTAAAACTGTGATTTTTGGGTAGATCTGAGCGGTCCAAAGCTGATCTGACGGCCAAAAAAATTTTTACAGATAAAATATATTTTCTAAGAGTTTTAGGACTCTTTTTTCTATCAAAAAAAGATAAAAAATTTATCTATAAATAGGGGGTTCGAGAATAAGTCTGGAAAACAAAAAAATTGAGTAGAAAGCAAAGAAAAAAATAGAAAAAAAATATTAGAGCTTTAGGGATCCAAGGAGAAGAAGAAAAAAAGTTAGTTCGCTCTATGGAGCATGAAAGAAGACAGAGAGGTCATCAACCATCTTTTCGATGAGACTGGACTGATCAACTTTAGATTATTATTATAATTTTATTTTTATTTTATTTTATTATTTTTTAAATTTTTTATACTTGAATTTTAATTTCAATTAATATAAAATTTATTTTCTTACATTTTAAATTTCTATCTTTTATTTTTTTTTACAATTAGATACTAGGATCTAATTAATAGATCTTAGTACTAATTTATTTTATATTTTTTAAATTTTTATTATTTATTTTTATTACAAGTAGATGCTAGGATCTAATTAGTAGATCTTAGTACCAGATTTATTTTTCATACTTTTAATTTTTATTTTTTGACTTAAATTATTTTCTTCAAAATTTTATTTTTTTTACAAAAATCAAGGATTTCAAATCAAAATTCTACCTCTCTGTGGATTCGATCTGACTCGCTACTTTCTATATATTTTTAATTTTTATTGAAGTCAAAATTAGATTGATAATCACGGTGTCCTAACGACAACATCGCGATCATATCAATTTTTGACGTCGGAGAAAGCACCAATTTTAATGTTTGATTTTTTTAATTTTCTTGTGAATGTAGATTACTAACTTTTTTTATTTTTTGACCTTTTTACAGAAAAAAAGAGATACAAAGCTTCCAATTTTGCTTGGTGAGATCAATCCTAACCCTAACCCTAATTTTTTTTTTAATTACTATTTTTTTTAAAATTAACCTAAAATTCACCCACATAAATCTAATAAAAATTTCATGACAAGAGTAGAAACTTAATTGTTAGAAGCATTCATCTTCTTAAAATTTCTTTTGGTGATCGCTGGAGACAAGGTAAGCTTTCAAATTTGATTAATTTCGTGCATCTAATTTAGTTGCATAGAACCCTCTTATTTGAAATTGGTTGTGCATATTCATCTCAAATCAATTTAAGAGCAACACTTATAACAAGATAAGATAGAGATTATATCACCCTTTCTTAGCCCAAAAATAACCAACCAGCATCCCGTATTAACCCAAATCTAACTAAAATCAAGTAGATATTGGCCTCTAGGATCAATTGAGTTCAGTTTGAGTATTGTGGTGAAGTCAAGTGCAAAGTAAGTTCGGACTCACCCCTGAAACTGGTGTCTAAGGCTAGAGGTTACAAAGGCTCAGCCTAAGTGGACTCATAGTTATTTAATTGGTTCTGTTAGCTTACCTGACCAATTCAATTGGTGTCTAAGGCAAGCAACGGGGGGACCCCCACGACCCCACCTTTTATCTGGCTAGTTAAAGGAAGTGAGGACAAACCCAATTTGTATTTAGGCTAAGCCACTCTATATCAAACTGTTAGGTCTAAGAAACTCATAGGTGTCTAGGTTTAATTGTTTGTTAACTTGATTGCAATTAACACTTAACCACAACTAATTCTTCTCATCTTTCATCCTTAGGTCTAGGGCTTTTTTAAGGATCTCACCTTTAGAATTTCTCTCTTTCTTTTTCTTTTCTTCTCTTTCTCCTTCTTCTTTTTCTTAAAAAAAAAAATCAATCACATATTAGGGTTTGCACTGGTATATGCACGGTAGAAGATCTTTTTACCCTAACCTAGTTAAACCTAATCCTGAAATTGAACGGCTGATTCACGCTAAACCCAAAAATCAAATGGCTGGAGACCCTAGAGAACCACCTAGGCAGAGGAAGAAATATTTTATTCCTTTTACCTATAACCCATCAACTTGTATCCACTTACCTGATATCCTTGCAAGCCATTATGAGATCAAGTCGACCATAATCTAGATGCTCCCATCTTTTTATGGGAATACCAATGAAGATTTTTACAAGCATCTAGATAAGTTCTTAGAAATCTGTTTCATGGTGAAAATTTAAAATTTTACTGATGATGTACTTAGACTGACCCTATTCTCCTTCTCGCTTAAGGATAAAGCCAAGTACTGGCTTGGCACAATAGGAAGATCGATCCGAGCATTGGCTGAAATGCAGTATGAGTTTCTTAAAAAAATTTATCCCATGGGTCAAACCAACACCATAAGGCGAGCCATCACTGGATTTGCTCAGCTTCCAAGAGAACAAATTCACGAATCATGGGAGAGACTTAAAGAACTTCTTAGAAAATGCCCACACCATGGTTTATCTAAGTGGCAAATTGTTCAAACTTTTTATAAGGATTTAGGTGACCAATACAGACAGATGGTAGATGCATCTTGTGAAGGTACATTTATGAGTAAGAGTGAAGATGAAGCCGATACTTTGTTTGAAACTTTGAGTGAAAATTTGATCAATCATGCTTTATTATCTTCCTATGAAAGATCAATCCCTCACTAAAAGTGGACAGGAATTTTTGAGATCAAGCAAACAGACTTTAGTCCTAAGGTCAATTTGAACCTAATAGCTTAAAAATTAGATAAAGTTGACCTTCTTGCTCAAAAAATAGATCAGTTTCTAACCCTAGGTCAACAATCTCCTGCGCAATACACACCACCTTCTTATTATCAGGAGATTTATTCTATCTGTGCTATCCCAGTCCATCAGGTGAGTGAATGTCCTATCGCTGCACAGTTTCTATCTTTCATTCAAGAACAAGCTCAAGCTATTCAAAGTTACTTTAATCCTATTAATGATCCATTCTTAAACACATATAATCAAATTAGGAGAAACCACCCTAATTTTTCTTGGAGACCCCAACAGACTCAGACTCAGATCTAAATTTTTTCTATGTATAATTTTCAGAATAGGCCCCAATATCACAACTATGCCTATAATAGAGATCAGCTGAGTCAGCCTAGTCAGCCATCCTATTACAATCAGCCGTTATACCCACCTCCTCAACAAACCAATCTAGCTGATGATAGATTTAGCCAACTTCAACAAATGATCATAACCCAATAGCAATCCCTCGCTAGGCTAGAAGCACAAATAGATCAATTAACTGAATCTACCGTGAAGAGAGAACTAGGTCAATTGCCAAACGAACCAATATTGAATTTTGAAAATGATCCACCCATTCACCAACCACCTAGACCTAGTTATCAATCCAATATCTCACCTAAGAATATTCAATTTGAAAGGGACAATGCAAATTTTGAACTTAAAAGTGATAGGATTCTTAAGGACCCATATCAAGATCAGGTGACTGAGGCTAGTACTGATGCTAGCCAAAAAGAGAATTTAGAAGAAGAGATTAGTACGGAGATTAACCCAATAGAAGAACCTGAGCCCAGTATTATTACTAATCTAAGTGACAAAGAGAAGAGAGCGGATGAGTTATCTGAGATATATTCACCAAGAGTTCTATTTTCTTTAGCCCTAGAAACTGATTCTTCTTCTCTAGAATCATCACCTCCTTCAGAACTGAAGTCATCTTTGATCACATCTAAGAATGCATGTTTAGAATCAAATGGCACCCTTTTAGTACCCATTGCATCCAACTCAACTCCTAACCTAAAAACTCAATTCATGAGCATTTTAGAAGAACAAATAGGAGAAATTAAGAAAGGAGATGCAAAATTAAGAAATAGACTTATAAATTATTTTTCTAAAATTAAGAAAGGAGATGCAAAATACTTTCTGAAGATTGGCAACAAAATATTAAAATTTGTCATAAGCCATCTTCATAAGATTGGCAATCCAAAACCATTGAAATTTGTCAATCCAATATTTGACACGGGGTTGGTGAGAGAATCAGTATGGTCTGGCTGAAGTCGGTAAACTTAGCACTTCTTGGGAGGTAATCCAATTTTTAGTTTTTAATTTTTAGCTTTTACTTTTTGTTATTTTTCATATTTTATTTAGGTTAATCAAGTCTTACTTAGAGTCTTTTGTAGGGATCTGAAGACAATCTTGATCAAGTTGGGGGGGAGAATCAATTTTGACAAAGATTTTTAGATCAGATGATATCTCTCCTTTTCTTTCTTTTTGTATGCACCCTTCATTTTTTCTACTCCGTTGAGGACAATGCCAATTAAGTTGGAGGGGAGAATAATAAAAATTTTTAAATTTTTAAAGTCCTCAAGTAAGTTAGTATTTAGCATTTAAGCATCTGATTATACTTAAGAATCAAGTTAAACCAAGTTTTTTTGAAAGACAATTGATGCACAGACCAAAGAGTTTGTGAGATATTGAGGGATCAAGTATTAAGAAAACTCAATAAAGAGTTAAGTTTAGAACTTAAATAGTTTTCTTTGAGTATTTTTAAATTTTCTTACCAATATCGAAGAAGAGTTTACTTCTTATGGGCTTGTGTAGGGTAACTATATGTTTCTTCATATATTAAAAAAAAATATTTTCAAGTACTTCATGCTGAATAATCGAACCTCTTTGCCTAAGCAAGCATTGAGTTTCGCATCAAAAGGTATGAAGGACAAAGGAGCTTTGTTGTAAAGCTAGTTTTAACTCGTAGTCTGTTTAATTCGAGCAAGTAGATCTGAGGAGTATTCTATACCTAGTACCCTAAAGCCGTCTGATTTAAGAGTCACTGACTGAAAACTCACTATATGGGTCAAATAGAAAGCTTAAGGGGTTAAGACACTCAATAGCAGTACAACGTTAAAAAAAATAAAAAAAAATCAATCAATAAATGAAGGATGGAAGTAACAATATACTTGTCCATATGAAGGTTAATGATTTGGAGATAAAGGTAAGAATAATTTGAAAAAGTTAAAAAAAAAATTAATGTTCTTAGTCTAACTCCTATATTGATTAGTATTAATGCTCCAATGACATACCTCACTCACACTCTACTGAACATCAATGGTCCTTTTAAAAATTATTTGGTAAAATTTGAAATTTTAAGTTAAACGATATTTAATTCTAAATTCTTTCTTTACTCGAGGATGAGCAAAATTCAAGTTGGGAGGTGTGATAAGTAGTATATTTTTATATTTACTGTAGATATTTTTGATAAATTTATGGTGCTAACATCTTCTTAAAAACCTAATTTCATGAATAAATTATTTTTTTTGAAAAAATAAATAATTTTAAAAAAAATAAAATTAGAGCATATTTATGAAAAATAGATGTTAATTTAATTTAGCAATTTGAGCACCAAAATAATGAAAAATTTTTAAAAAATTTAATGTATATTTTTTTTATTTTTTTTAAAAAAAATCAGAGTAAAAATTAAGCCTAAATATCCTTAAAAATAATTTTTGTAGCCTTCGATGCATGGTGGACCTGCCACTCGATCCACAGAGTCAGGGCGTAGTCCAACAGAAATAATACACGATCCACAGGCACGGCTTACAGTGGGTTGAGATGATTTTATGTGATCCAACAGTCCACAATCATCCCGACTCAGATCCAACGGCTGCTGTTCGTTGCTGGTTGATAAGAGGAAGCTTTTGCACGATCCGATAGTCAAAACTCAATCCATCACGTGATCGGATGGCCAGCATCATTTACGACTTTGATAAGGAGTTAAACTGTGTGATTCGATGGCCCAAAACAAATCTGAACCTAGATCAAATGGCTGTGGTTGAATCCGACGTTGATAAGATTTAAAACTATGATTTTTGGGCAGATCTGAGCGGTCCAAAGCTGATCCGACAGTCAAAAAAATTTTTATGGATAAAATAAGTTTTTTAAGGATTTTAGAACTCCTTTTTCTATCAAAAAAATAAAAAATTCACCTATAAATAGAGGGTCTGAGAATAAGTCTAAGGAGCAAAAAAATTAAATAAAAAGTAAAAGAAAAAATAAAAAAAATATTAGAACTTTAGGGATCCAAGAGGAAGAAGAAGAAAAGTCAGTTTGCTCTATAGAGTGCGAAGGAAGATGGAGAGGTCATCAACCATCTTACCGATGAGGCTGGGCTGATCAACTTCAGATTTTTGTTACAGTTTTATTTTTATTTTATTTTATTATTTTTTTAAATTCTCTATACTTGAATTTTAATTTTAATTAATGCAAAATTTATTTTTTTGCACTTTAAATTTTTATTTTTTATTTTTTTTTATAATTAGATGCTAGGATCTAATTAGTAGATCTTAGTACCAATTTATTTTGTACTTTTTAAATTCTTATTATTTATTTTTATTATAAGTAGATTCTAGGATCTAATTAGTAGATCTTAGTATCGGATTTATTTTTCATATTTTTAATTTTTATTTTTTGACTTAAATTACTTTCTTAAAAATTTTATTTTATTTTTTATAAAAATCAAAGATTTCAAATCAAAATCTTACTTTCTCTGTGAATTCGATCCGACTCGCTACTTTCTATATATTTTTAATTTTTATTGAAGTCAGAATTAGATTGATAATCATGGTGTCCTAACGACAACATCGTGATCATATCATTGACTGTACCCAGTAGCTTTCTATCACAATATTAAAAATTCAGGTAGTCTGGCACCAAAGCACAGTGAGTTGCAAGTCACTTTGGTGATCTCAGGTCTGAGGGATACTTATGCTCATATGCTACGCGAGCAGTTCTTGATAGCAGAGCGCTCGACAGGTGAGTCACTTATTTAGTAATGATGTACTCCTATATCTCATCTGTATGCCATACCAGTGTCATCATACTCCTTGGTTAAGAGAACAACCAACCCATATGGCACATAATGACCTTCACTCGATAAACGTCATCGTCCTGTAATGACATATCATTTGATCGCGAACATATTTAAGAACTATAGGATAAATCTTTCTTTATCGATTACTAATATAGTTCTAAGGACTTCATCACAATACGAGTTCTACAAGAAAGATGCAATTTTATGATGAATAATGTCAAAATAATATTTATTTATCAATCAATAATTTATATACAAAAAAAATATAATCATCTATATGATTGGTTTTAGAATAACAACTTTCACTTGAACTAAAATCAATCAAGATAGTATCTTATACCCATCTTCCATTTATCATCATCGAACTCTTTGATCCTGAAAGCTTTAGTGAAGAGGTTGGCTAGGTTCTCCTTTTCATCGATCTTTTGAAACTCAACATCATCTCGACCCATGATCTCTCATACCAGATGATAGCGACATAGAATATGCTTGGTGCACTGGTGTGACTTCGATTCTTTCGCTTGAGCTATAGCTCCAGTGCTATCACAGTATAGCAGGATGGGGCCATCAATAGAAGGTGTAACTCCAACTTTGATGATAAATTTTTGCAACTATACTGGCTCCTTTGCCGCATCAAATGCAGCAATGTATTCCACTTTGCATATAGAATCGGCCATAGTATGTTGCTTGAAACTCTTCCAGCAAAAAGCTCCTCCATTCAAGATAAACACATAGCCCGACACGCTTCTGCTATCATCACTATCTGATTAAAAATTGAAATCAGTATATCACATAAGTTTTAGGTCAGTGCCTCCATAGATAAGCCATTGGTCTTTAATATTTTTCAAATACTTAAGGGTTATCTTCATAACCTTCCAATGGTTTTCATCTGGATCAGATTGGTACCTACTCACTACCTCTAGTGAATAGGCCACATTCGACCTCGTATACATCATGGCGTACATGATAAATCCCACTACCGAAGTATATGATATTCTACTCATACGCTCTCTCTCTTGAGGGATTGTCGGACAATCTTTCTTGAAGAGAGTAATTTCATGACCTATTGAAAGATAGCATTTCTTGAAATTTTTCATGTTGAACAATTTCAACATGATATCAATGTACGTGGATTAGGACAATCCAAGCAACCTTCTAGATCTATCCCTATAGATCTTCATTCCTAGGATGTAGGATGCTTTTTTCAAATCCTTTATGAAAAATTGTTGACACAAAGTTCTTCTCCATTCCTAACGAAGCCATATATTTTGATCACCTTATCAAAATATATGTTCCAACTCCTAGATGCCTACTTAAGTCCATAAATGGATTTGTTTAGCTTGCACATCTTAGACTCATCTGTGGATGTGAATCCTTCAGGCTGTATCATATACATCTCTTCTTCCAGCTCTCCGCTAAGAAAAGTAGTTTTGACATCCATTTGCGAGATCTTATAATCTAAGTATGCAGCTATAGCAAGCATAATTCAGATGGACTTGAGCATTGCCATAGGAGAGAACATCTCGTCATAGTCAATACCATAATATTGACGGTAATCTTTGGCAACTAGATGGGCTTTATAAGTCTCTACCTTTCCGTCTACTCCTCTTTTTCTTTTGAAAATCTACTTGCACCCTATGAGTTTTATCCCTTGGATGAATCAACTAGTATCCATACACCATTGATCTCCATAGACTCCATCTCGGACTTTATGGCTTCTAGCCATTTCTGAGAGTTGGACCTTTGCATGGCTTCCATATAGGTGATCGGATCCTCATCGTTCTCATTTAGTTCGATGGGATCACTATTTCGGACCAAAAAATTATAGTATCTGTCCGACTGATGTGGTACTCTACTGGATCTCCTCAATAGTGCCTCTACTGGCTCAAGATTCGATTCTCCAATCAAATCTAATTCTGTATGTGTCGGTCTTTTCACCTCTTGAACTTCACCAAGTTTAATTTTATAGGTATTGGTTCCTTCTCTGAGGAACTCTTTTTCAAAAAAGACTATCCTGTTGCTGACAAATACCTTTTGTTCTTCAGCGACATAAAAGTGGTACCTTTTAATTTTCTTTGGGTACCCTACAAACAAGTATTTATCAGATTTAGGTCCAAACTTATCTATCTTTAAATGCTTGATATAAGCTGGACACCTCCAGACCCTAATGTATGAGGGCACTGGCTTACGTCCAGTTCATATCTTATATGAAGTTTTATCGATAGACTTATTCGACACCTTATTCAGAATATAGCAGGTAGTTTCTAGAGCATATCTCCAAAAGAAGATTGGCCAACTCGCAAAGTCTATCATGGATCGAATCATATCTAACAAGTTTCGATTTCTCTTTTCTGACACCTCATTATGTTGTGGTGTTCCAAAAGAGGTTCACTGTGAGAGAATTCTATTCTCTTCTAGATATATCAGAAAGTTACTGGTGAGGTATTCACCTTCTCAGTCTGACTGAAAGGTCTTAATACTCTTTTCAGTCTATTTCTCTACTTTACTACGAAATCGTTTGAATATTTTAAATGATTCTGATTTATGCTTCATAAGATAGACATATCCATACCTCGATAGATCATCTGTAAATGTAATGTAGTAATATCCTCCTCTGGAACCTATGTTCATAGGTCTGCATACATCACTATGTATCAGACCTAGGACATCATTAGCTCTTTCACTTTTTTTCTTAAAAGGTGATTTAGTCATCTTACCAAGTAGACAGGATTTACAGATTGGTAATAATTCACAATCTTCTATTTTAAGGACATGTTCTTTGATTAACCTTTCAATCTTATTCTTATTTATATGACCAAGCCTACAATGCCAAAGGTAGGATTCACCGACATTATCTATTTTAGAGTGTTTGCTGGATGTGTATATTACACCAACAAGCCATGATATTATGTATATGCTATATCTTAATTGTCCTTACATAATTGCAGTATTATTCATAATGATATCACAAAAATTATCTTTTATTATAAACTCAAAACCAAATTTAGCCAAAAGACCTATAGAGATGGCATTCATAAAAAAAGAAGGACAATAATGACAATCATCTAACATGACACTACTAGACTTGAAAGTAAGCTGTAAAGTTTTCAAAGCCAGAACTGGAACAAAACTTCCATCTTTAATGTTCAGGAACCGCTCGTCTTCTCAAAATTTTTTACTTACCTGCAGTCTCTGTAATGAATTACGTATATTAATCGAACTTTCAGTATCCAATATCCAGGTAGTAGTATCACAAACAAAAAAATTATAAAAAATTATCATATAAGTATCTTGTGAAGTAACCATTTGCTTCTTTCTCTTATTTTTAGGTATGTTTAGATCAAGGATGTCTATGTAAGCAGGATAGTTTTCTTTTTAATGACCTAGCTTCTTTCAAAAGAAGCATTCCACCTGGCTCTTATCGACTTTTGACATTTTGCTCTGCTTAGGATCGACAGCATAATTTTTCTGTACCTTCTTCTTTTTTTCTCTCCTAAAGGATCGACGACCTACAGATGAACTTCCCATAACATACATCGGCTCTTTCTGGAGCTGGTGGTCCTTCTCAAAAGTCTGTAGTAACCCTAGCAAATCATGATAGTTTACTGCAGGCTTTGTCATTCTGTAATGACTGAGAAAGGATAAGTAGGATTTTGGCAGTGAGTTGAGGATAGCATCCTTGCCTAACTGTTCATGCAATGAAAAGTCAAGTTTGCTCAGGCATTTAATTTGTTCAATCATATACAGTACATGATTGATGACTGAAGTCTCTTCTCACATACAAGCATTGAATACTGTACAGAAGGTTTTGTGTCTTTTCGCATCCTCAGGGGTATCGAAAGACTCATTCAATATTTGAATGATCTCCTTTGGTTGTGCATCCTCGAACTTACAGTTAAGTTCATCGTTCATGACTGCCCTCATCACACAATGCACAGTCATGCGATCATTGAGCCACTTCAGATAAGTGTCTCTCGTGGCCCGAGGAGTGTTAGTAGTAGATTCTTCAGGTGCCTTATTCGTAAGGATGTACAGAATTTTTTCGTACTCCAAGACGATCTTCAACTTTTGATACCAGCTATCGAAGTTGGGTCCGATGAGTTTGTCACTGTCCAATGATGAACGTAAGGATAGTGTGTTGGCCATAGTTGAAAGAAAAAGCAAAAGCCTATTAGTATGTGAATTACTTTTAGTCCCAAAGATATGGACTTTAGTTTAAAGTTTCTTCCACTATTTTGTACGAATTGATAGCCTTTATCTCTAACTCGAAGAATTACATTAATTTCTCAGTGGGTACTAGAATCCACACAGTTGTATTCAGGTCTGAGTGTGGCTCGACTAATCCTAGTGCATCCATGGGTAGGTTCCTAACTAATTATTTCTTCAAACAACTTTCAATAATTAAGTTTTGCCCCAGGCATCTCTTCAGCAGGTGCATGGTGCCTCCACTGAAAATTCTGATTAGGTCCAACTATTAACATGACTACACCAAGTGTATCTAACAAATGAATGTTCAGACTTGAGTGTAGCTCGGCCAATCTGAACATTGATTTGAAGGTACAACAAAATGGTCATATAATGAATGATAATTCAAATATCCAATAGACACCAGGCGTATGGCACCTCCAATACCTATTTGGAACATTGGATCTATTATCATGCATCTTAATGGAAGGCTATGAATAAGTTATCACCATAACTGTATCATTTTATGGACCTAATAATTTAAAAATTTTGATTTTATTGACTTGAGAATAAGAAAAGAAGTTAACCTGCAAGTCGTAAATCCTCCCACTAACTTTATCAAGACATGTAGAGGATTAGACATAAGCTAGTCAAAAAATACCTAAATCAGTCATACTAATTTACCTTGATAGCATGGATCAGCTCGAATCAACTAGTGACCTAATCAAAACATAATCTACTATGCTGGCTAGATAAATGAGATCAGTAGGAGAGATATGCCATTAACTCGCCGTAGATGCCATCTAGATAAGTAGCTCCTTATAATAATCACTTGATCGAATCTGTCAGACTTACTTTAGACACCAACTGGTTAATTAGTTTCGATTTGGTCTACCAAAATATTCAAATTCAACCACGGAGCCATAATCATGGTCCATTTATTAAGGTCAAAAATATGGACTTGATCAAACTTCAACTATTGAGGTTGATCTAGAGAAATTCTGACCTAATCTAATTCAACTCTTGATTAGATTTAACCAATTTCTCTACTTAGTCTATATGTATTTCTAACCCTAGGTCTAACCCAATAAAAGGACTTGATTCATGCTAACCCATAGCCCATCGATTTATGTGATGTCTTAACAACCTTCAATTCTCAAATCTATATTATTTAAACTTAATTTAGAATTAAGTATGTGAAACGTATATTTCAGCTTATAGAACTATTCTACCATGGTTTCAGATGAAGCATACCATATATTTCGAGTCATAAAAATAAATTTTTATAATATATTTAATAATTAAATATGCATAAATATGATCTAAACTTCATACATACATCACATGCATTATGATAACTTTTAAATCAATACCGATTACATCTAATGTAATATACTTTTCAGATTCTAAAATAATTTTATATCTAAATTTATCTTATTATAATGAATCATAAATTATTTTAGATCTAATCTAAATATATTTATGATTAAAATAATTTTAAAAAAAATTTTTTTTTTTTCATAAAATTGGATCATAATAACATCCCTACACGTCATAAGAGAACCTGTCTAATGGATAAGAGAGAGAGATTAATCCCTTCGATTTTTTATTACCAGACAGTTTAGTGATCTCATCAATCTGAGTATTGGGCTATTAAGATCTGAAATCTAATTTCATAAGCAATCACATCAACATGTAATTTTGATAAAATAATTTATGTCATGAATATATCTTTGATTTCATCAATCATATTCTTCATCTAATCTAATTACATTTGATGCATCATATACATCATATCAGATCTGAAACACATCTTATATTGATTATAAAAAATTAATTTTAGATCTGATATCATATAAAAAATTAATTAGATACAAACATGAACGCATAAGAATTAATTTTTTGGTTAAATCTATTTTAACGTTACGCAAAATTTTGTTAAAAATTAGATCTGAAAATCTATCAAAATAAGTTCAATTCAGATCTAAAATAAGTCAAACTTCATAATCAAAATAATAATATTAAAATTCTATAAAAAATAATTTAAAATAAATTTTAAATCAGATTATTATTCTAACAAAATTCAACATCAATAAAATTCTATTATAACAAACTTATAACAAATCTTAACCAACTGTTGATTAGATTCTTATAATCTAATTAAAATTAGATCATAAATTTTATTTGAACAGATCTGAATTAGATTTAATATCTAATATAAAATTTTAATTACATACAATATGTAAATAATCCAGAAAAATCAGTTATATATCTATGTAGCAAAATCTGGCTCTGATACCAATTGAAGAGAAAGAAAGCCTGTTTCTAGTAGATAACCAGAGTTGCATCTAAAATTTTTTTATATATTGAACTAAATAAAGATCAAATCTTTATCTGCATTATAACAGAATAGGGATCAAATCTTCAAAATCTGGATTCAAATCTTCGCATAGGCTTGGATCTGCAGGCCCTTTACTTCGCTTGCATGCCAAGCTCCACAAGAAAGTGAAATGAAATCTCAGATTGAAGCACCTTCACAAGGCCACCAAGAGAAGGAAGAGAGCTACTAGTGTGATGCCTCACACCAGCAAAGAGGATGCCCAAGAAGGACCCACGGCAAGGAGGAAGTGGGGTGGCAACAAGGGGACGCCAAGAGGGGACGCCCACTTGGATCTCACACCTCATGCCTCTGTCTCACTTTCTCTCTTTCACACAATCTGATTACTCTATTTCATAGGTAGAGACCTTCCCTATTTATAGATAATTTTTTATGACTAATAAGATTAGGATTCCTAATTCAAACAAGATTTGAATCAATTCATAACTTATCAAAGAAGGACTCCTAGTTGAAAAAGGATTGGCACCTAACTTAGCACCTACATGTACTTAAGCACACACCCATGTGGGGCAGCCCACAACCAGCATCAAACCAGATGTTGGTTGGCCATGGAGTTGAGAGAGTCTCAGTGAAAATAGACTCTAAGGATCTCATTCAAAATTGGATCAATTTGAATCCAATTCGAAGCTGATTTGAAATAATTTCAAAAGACTGTCAATCCTAAACTGTTTAGGATTTAGGATCAAGTTTAACTTAAAATTTTTAAATCTAATTAAGTCTAATTAAATTAAATCTAGTCTAAAATTAATTAACATTTTAATCCAATCTTCCATAGGCTCCTTGGATCATGGATCAAAAATTGTTCATCTCTGAAATTGATCCTGAACCTCATGTGTAGTGCTAGCTAGACATAGTCAACTTTTCAATCCTGTTTGACCTATAATTCTTAATCTAGTTAGTCTACATGTTCAATCAAGTAAAGTACTTTTAAATTGGATATATGGATATATAAACATAGGCCAATACTTTTCTATGATGCCTAACTTTTGTACGTGACTCCATAGGTTCGAACACTAAGCCGATAGCACAGGAACCATTTTCTGTACTAATTGAAGCAGCCATCTAGCAATAGTTTTTGATGTCTGGATAGATTGAATAATCATAAGAAAATATTTCAAAATCTATGCATATGGTTACCACATAATTCATCCTTTTGACCTTGAATGCTCTAGGATGATCTAGGGTTAACTATCGACCCTGAGTGTTTCATCCACATTGTATTTTAACCTTTCAAATCTATTACATAGATTATCCTAGTCAAGATTTTACTAAATTAAAATACAGTGATATATCAGCCTCTATAATCTAGAGGGGTCAATTTCATCTTGATTCACATACAGACTTCGCAAACACTTGACTATACCTAGTAGCCTTCCATCATTGCATTAAAAATCTAGATAGTCCGACACCAAAGCAAGTGAGTTACTTGCAAGTCACTATGGTGATATCAGGTCTGAGGGATACTTATGCCCATATGCTACATGAGTAGTTCTTAACAATAGAGCGCTCTACAAGTGAGTCACTTATTCAATGATGACGTACCTTACATCTCATTTGTATGCCATACCAGTGTCATCACTCTCCTTGGTTAAGAGGACAACCAACCCATATAGCACACAACGATCTCTACTCAATAAACATCATCATCCTATAATGAAATATCATTTGATCGTGAACATATTTAAGAACTATACGATAAATGCTCCTTTATCGATTACTAATATAATTCTAAAGACTTTATCACAACACAAGAGTTCTATAAGAAAGATACAACTTTGTAATGAATAATATCAAAATAATTTTTATTTATCAATCAATAATTCATATATACAAAGAACACAATCGTCCATGTGATTGGATTTAGGACATATTTTCCAACAGTATGGTCACACTCAGTGTAAGTTGTTCTCTAATAATTATCTGTACTTTCTACTCAGTATTTTTATATTATAGACTAGAGACTCATTTATCTCAAAGAAAGCAAATCATACATCGATTTATCTGGATGAATCACTATCCCCTTGACTCTCCTATGATAGAGAGCAATTTATGAATCGATCATACATATCTTTAATTCTCAATACTTGAAAATATATATCGTAACATCAATTTCAAGATGATTCAAGGACATATAATACTAGAATGAAAAATAAAAATTTATCTTTTATTGATTGAATCAATAATTTAAGTACAAATATGTGTCATAGAACAAAAAATATGTCAGCCAATAATTGACTTCTAGGACATACATCTAACACTTTTTCATTAATGGTATAATTAATTGAGATTATTTTCATGTTATTAAATTAAAACCCCAGATGAGAGTTCTTCTTCCATTTTGTTGTTTTTTTTGTTTCATGCATCTTCCTTCTCTCTTTCCATCAAAACATGGTCATAGGCTGCATCGTATACACATTGTTATTATATTTTAAATTATTTGCTCTTTTAATTAAAATATTCAAAAATTTGGTGCACTATTATTAGAAACTATTAGTTAAATAATTAAACAAATAAGGACTAAAACTTGTAAACCTTGCATACACAAAACCCATTAATCAACAAACAATCCATAAAATGGTTTATTTTGATGATCGTAGTTTGATCAAAAATGGAAAGTTCAATGTCTCAATTTTCAAAAGATGGCAAAGCTAAGAAAGATTTTGGCTGACCACCCTTGGGTTGATTTCAGCCATTGAACAATACAATCTTAAACCCTTATTTGAACCAAGTTCCCAATCCACCTTCATATCTGATCCTCAAGAAATCGGTTCTTCTTCTCAACCTAAAACCCTCAAAAAATAGACTTTAATTACCATCATAGGATTCCAAACCCATTACTATCCAAATCCATGAATTTCAAGATCTCCTTTGGAAAGCCAAATTGATTGGATTCAAATTTTGTGAGAGTTATAAGGTTCAAGCCTTAACTAACTCTCTTCATCCATTTTGATCAAACTTTTCGAGAGAACTAAGTCCTAAGTAAGGTGAGTTAACCTTGATAGAGGTGATTAACTCTGTTAGGATTGAAAAATGCTGACTTAAGCTCAAGCACAAGTAGAAGTATGGACCCGGGGTCAATCTAACTAAATCCTATCCTAAACCCCTCAAATCATAAACAATTCAAACTAGAATCTTGAACCCAAAGGAAGAACTTCAAAAAGAAGAATTGTTAGAACTAATCTACCTAGAATCCTTCCTCCAAATCTCCACAAAATTAAAATCGACCAAACCAAACTTGATTGAGTCAAAAGCTATAGAAACACAAGGAACCTAATTTTTACTTTGTATATGGGCAAACCAACCATAAGGCAAAGGATTGTTACTATATATAAGAAGACTGAGCCACAGAAAAAGGTACAAGTACAACCAAATCTCAAGTGAATATGGTCAAAGGTGGTGTGGGATCTTTTCTTTAAATTAGATTCTCAAACTTTCTTAGTTAGCTTCACCTATTCATCTTATGATTTGTAGTTTAATTTGAGAACTAATGTTAATATTTATTTTGATCACTTCTTGTTCTCGACCTTTCAGGAATCATGTGGAGGAAGTGTAACCTTTAGAAATACTAAGTAATATAAGTGCTACGAATAGGACAAGTAGACATGATGTTGATTTCATAAAAAATCTTGGTCCTTCATGAAATGCTGTATGTCTCTAACATGCAAAGAAACCCAGTTAGCATATCTACTAAACAATCTAATGAGCTTATAATCACTCATAATAATGAATTTGCAGGAAAATACTTTGTATCAAATGGCTTATTCAAACTATGCACAATTTTCAATCCTTAATACTAAATCTTCCAACATCAAACATGGAAGACCTGGTCATGTGAACTTTGATGTAATCTATCACATCACACATTTAAATCCCATCTCTAAGATACATCTAGATAAAAAGTTCAAAAGTGAAATTTTTGTATAATCATGAGCACCCAAATAGTTTTTAAGTCTATATGTAAAAGTTCAAATCTTCTGAATCTAGCTCATGGTGATGTGGAACTCCATCAAGTCACAACTCATGTAGTTAATTATAACATTGTAATGTTTGTACATGATTTCTATCAGTATTGTTATGTATATCAAAATAATTCTAAAGATGAAGTTCTAAATAGATTCAAAATCTTTAGTCTGAAGAAAATCTAGATCAAGAAAACCCTTGAAAGACTTACATTTGATCAAGATGGTGAGCATATCTCAGATGACATGGACCGATTCTGTAAAGACTATGTGATCATTTTTAAGTTCGCTCCTTATTCTCCTAAGTAGACACCGTAGTGGAATAGATGTTTCCTAGAGGTAGCAACCCCTGAGGAGGGGGGATGAATTGGGTTGTCAAAAACTTTGTCCAAATTCAACTTTAAGCAATTATGTACTCTAACTAAAGCAAGCTTGAGTGATTGTGAGGTGAAAGCTATAGGGTTGCAGTGGAATTAAACTCATAAAGACAAAGTAAAAATGTAAAGCAAGAATTTAAAGCTAAGCTAAACAAGTAATAAAACAAGTAAAGCAAGAGGATAAAAAGAGTAAAGCACAATTACAAACATATAAGATTTTATAGTGGTTTGGTGCAATCCGCTCCTACGTCCACTCTCTAAATTTTTCTTAGAATTTCTACTGTAATCCATCCTTCATTACAGTGTATTTATTTTCACTGGTCTCACAAACAAATTCAATTGGTTTTAGCACAGGCCAACCAATCAAAATCTTTACATCGTTAGTTTTTCGGGCTCACTAACAATCCAGTTGATTTTTCGAGCCAACCAACCAAAATCTACAAGTCCAATTCTAGGCTTAGATGAGCCTAATCCACAAATTTTTTTTCTTCCAAAGAAACTTGTAAAAAAAATAAAATACAAAATATAAATTTCAGCTCAAGAACAAAAATAAAAAAAATAAACTCTTTGAAGCTTTGCTTTCTCTTCTTTGGAGCTTGAGAGGATGTGCTAGATGTTGGAAATGATCTCTCTTGAAAACCCTCTAAAATCTCAGTTTGAATCCTCTCTTTTCTCTCTTGGTTTGATGTGCAATGAAAACCTCTTAAATCTGAAAAGATTTCTCTTTAATCTCCCTTAATCTTGCTTTTCAAATATTTTTCTAGCTTTAAATACCCTTGAAGATGGTTGGAGAGTGAGATTGGACTGTTGGAGACTTAAACTAGCCATTGGAGGCAAAATAGAGCCCTTGGAGAAGTACAAAAACTAGCCGTTACGTGTCCGTCAAAACCTGTCAAATTGGCTCGAATAGAAAATTGAGCTGACTTGGATGCAGTCAAGTTGGCTCGAGCAGAAAATCAAGCTAGCTCGAGCAAGCAACCAGAAAATGCTGTTTTCTGTCTTTCTGAGAGAGCCAGTTCAAATCCAATTTGAGCCGGCTCGACTGCATGCCAAGCCAAAATTTCAGCCCTATTGCATACCAAAGCTGGCTCGATTCTTCGGTGGGTTGGCTATAAACTTTTCAATTTCATTTTCTTCAATATTTGACCTTCCAAACTTGAGTTTTTTGGTTCCAAACTCTTCTAAACAATATTTTTATCCTCCAAAGTCATTTTCTTCATAACGAGCCATCCTTATTTTATTTTCTCCAAACTCCACCAAGTCTAAACTTAAATTTTCTTTCTTAAAGATTTTGACTTAGTAAATTTTGCGAAGATCTTTTTCAATGAATATTTCTTCAATTTTAATACTTTGAAAGATCTACATGTTGGAATTTCTATGTCAGGGCATGTATGTGCATTTCAAAAATTTTATTTTTTAAATATTACAGTGAAATAAAATATTAAAACTTCTTCTAATCTATATCATGCATGCATAAAATATAAACCATAAGGATTTACTTCATATGCTGAAATTGAATATATATTGAAATTTAATATGTGATCGAATCACATACCTGTTTCATAATTTTTTTCTTCAAATCTGGATCTTGAAGAGAAGAAGTTCTTTCTTAGCCGCACAAGTACCCGACCTCTACAGGCATCCACTCAGGATTAACCTAGAACATCCCTCTTAAAATTGATTTTTTTTCTCCAAGAAAAATCAGCCTGCGAATCTAAAGAAACCAGATCTAGGATTTCAGGATTAGATCTTGAAACTTTCTCAAGATCAGGCAGTGGAAGACTAAAATAAATCAAAATTTATCTTATAAAATTAGAGAATCCCTAGATCTAAGATTCTATTACATAATTATTACATGATATTAAATCAAAAATTAAAATATAAAGAGTAAGAACTACATGTTGATCATATCAATATATTTCTATACTACATCTAATGTATGTAAAATATAATAGATCAGATCTATTACCTTGCAAGTTAGATGTTCTAACTTTGCTGATCCGAGCTTGAGGATGATGTTGCAAGCCGCACATGCATCCAGCTTTGAGGAGTCATCCACATGAGCCCACGAATCACGATCAGAAGTTCTGATCTAAAAAATCAGCACACTATACTAGTACTGTGCTAATCCTTCTTCGATGGTTGATCAGATGCCTCCTTCTTCTTGATTAGGACTCTTCCAAAGATGAGAAATAAGAGAAAGAGTTTTAGATCTGAGACACTCTTAGAAAACTCAAGATGGAGGAAGGAAAGAGATGAACACAGCAACCCTAGAAGATGATCCTCTTCTTCTTCTCTTTGCTCTCACCTAGACACCTAGTCTTATGTCTATTGTATCTCCATGCCCCAATCTTCTTTCTCCTTGATTTTTGCATGTCCAAAAGGTCTCTCTTTTCTATATTTTTCATAAAAAATTCCTAAAAAAAATTATTTTAAATAGAGAGATATGATAGAGTCCTTGTCTAGGTTAAATACCTAGTCAAGGATTATCCAAACATGGCAAGACAGTTGGGCGCCCCCTCTTTCTTTTTGTGCGTGAACCATCAGAAAAAGGTGCATATTATGAACCATAAAAGTCATAAAAATCTTTAAAAAAATCTGAGTAAAATCAGTGCCATAAGAAAAGAGTTTTGGTTTCCTAAAACTCTATCTCATAGAATTTGAAATCCAAACTAATTCCTACTTTGACTTGATCTACAACCACTTTCCATGTAAGAGAGAAAGAGAGAAAAGTTTTGGGCATGTGTGAAGATTTGGGAGAGAAGTTTTATCACACAAAATAAGAGAGAGTGGGCATGGGATAAGAGAGAGTGGGCGTGGGGGTTAAATTGGTGCAAGGTGGAATCCTAGTCTTACTAGGATTCAATCTATGTCTTGTTCCAATTTGGTTTCTCAAACCAAATCAAATCAAAATCAAATCAACCCAATTAAAATAGGTCTTAACCCAATGAAAAACCTAATTTAATCAGATTAAATTATATTTAAATCTAATTTAATATTTTAATTGAATTAAAAATTAGGTTGACCCAAGTCCTAATTGAACTAGGACTAGTTTTTTCTTGCACTTGACTTATCCAATAAACCAATTAGAGTTGATCCAATCAAGTCCAAACTAAATCTAATTAAATCATATTCAATTAGACTTAGCCTCAGCCTATTGGCTTAATTAAATTAAACCAATTAACAATCAAATTGCTAATCGATCCTCCTGCAACACTTGCACTAGGTTAAATGTCAATAGTATTGATCGTTTAACCCTAGAATGATTCTTAATCGTTGATCAACCATCCGATCGGATCGTGAACTCTAATGTGTGTGACCTCATAGGTCCGAACCTAAGTCAGTAGTATAAAAATAAATTTTTATACCAATCAAAGTGACCATCTAGCAATGGTACCCGACGATCGGATAGGTCGAATGTGTAGAACAATATTCTTAGAACTCATGCAGATATAGTTTCCATATAATTCATCCCCTTGACCAAAATGCTCATAGGACACCTCAGAGTTCAACTATCAACTCTGATCAGGTTGTCCATATTGTATTTCAAAATATCAAATCCATTTGATGGATTATTCTGGTCAAAGTTTTGCTAAATTGAAATACAGCGACTCATTCTTCTCCAACTCTTGGAGTGGTCAATCCCATCTTGATCACACTCTGACTTCGTAAGTACTTGACCATGTCCAGAAGCCTTCCATCACTAAATTAAAAATTCAGTTAGTCTAGTACCAAAGCACAGTGAGTTGCTTGCAAGTCACTGAGGCGATCTCAGGTCTAAGGAACACTTATACCTATATCCCATCAGAGACATTCTCGACAGCAGAATACTCTGGAGTTGGTCACGTTCAATGATAATGTACCCTTACATCTCATCTGTATGCCATACCAGTATCTCCATACTCCTTGATTTGGAGGACAACCAACCCATATGGCCTACAGCGACTTATGCTCGATGGAAGCTGTCATCCTTATTAACAGCCTATCATTTGGTCGTGAACAGTTTTAAGGACTAATCGATAAATTCTCTCTTTATCGAGTCTAAATAGTCCTAAGGATTTCATCACAACAACGGAGTTTATTAGAAGATGAAAACTTGTGATGAAAATACCAAAAATATATTTTATTTATTAACAAATCAATTACAATACAAGGTTGCTCAACCGTCAACAGCTTGATGATTGGCTTTTGAGACATATTTTTCAACAACTTCCACTTGTCCTAAAGCCACTCGGCACAGTATCTACTATCTATCTTCGACTTGTGGTTGTCGAACTCCTTTATTGTCAGGACTTTAGTGAAGGGGTCAGCCAGATTCTCCTTTCCGTCGATCTTCTGACCATCTCGATCCATGATCTTCCGGATCAGGTGGAAGCGGTGCAAAATATGCTTCATCCGTTGGTATGTTTTGGGTTCCTTCACCTGAGCTATGGCACCAGTGCTGTCGCAGTAGAGCAGGATCGGACCATCGAGAGAGGGTGCTACTCTGAGCTCGATGATGAATCTTTTCAGTCACAAAGCTTGCTTCGCAGCATCCAATGCTGCGATGTACTTTACCTCACAAACAAAGTCTACCACAGTATGCTGCTTGGAACTCTTCCAGCAGATGGCCTCACCATTCAGAGTAAAGATATAACCCGACACGCTTCTACTGTCATCATAGTCAGATTGGAAGCTGGAGTTTGTGAACCTCACAAGTTTCAGATTTGACTCGCCATAAACCAACCATTGGTCCTTAGTATTTCTCAAATACTTAAGGATGGCTTTAACCACTTTTCAGTGATTTTCTCTTGGATCAGATTGGTATCTACTCACTACTCCTAGTGAGTATGCCACATCTGATCTTGTACATATCATGACATACATGATAGATCCCACGATCGAAGTATATAGAATTTTACTCATACGCTCTCTCTCTTCAGGAGTTATCAAACAATCCTTCTTAAAGAGAGAAATTTCATGGTCTATCGATAGATAGCCCTTCTTGGAATTCTCCATGCTGAACCTCTTCAGCACAGTATCTATGTATGTAGACTGAGATAACTCAAGCATCCTTGTAGATCTATCCCAATAGATCTTCATCCTTAGGATGTAGGATGCTTCACCCAAGTCTTTCATGGAGAATTGCGAAGACAACCAAACTTTTATTCCTTGTAGTGCGGGGATATCATTCCCGATTAAGAGAATATCATCCACATACAAGACAAGGAATACCACAACTGGATCATTTGCCTATTTATAGATGCAGGACTCTTCTCCATTCTTAATGAAGCCATACATTTTGATCACTTTATCAAAATGCATGTTCCAACTCCGAGAAGCTTGCTTCAATCCATAAATGGATATCTAAAACTTGCACACATTGGACTCATCTGTGGATGTAAACTCCTCAGGTTGTATCATATACACCTCTTCGATCAGCTCTCCATTCAGAAAAATTATCTTTACATCCATCTGCTAGATCTCATAATCCAGATGGGCAGCTATTGCAAGTATTATCCGAATGGATTTGAGCATTATCATAGAAGAGAATGTCTCGTCATAGTCAATACCAAAATATTGATGATACCCCTTGGCAACCAGTCGGGCTTTATAGGTCTCCACCTTTCCTTCTGCACCCTTCTTTATTTTAAAGACCCATTTACACCCAATGGGTCAACCAATGTCCTTGCATCGTTGACCTTCATGGACTCTATTTTGGATTTCATGACTTTAAGCCATTTTTCAGAATCAGATCTCTGCATTGCAACCATATAGGTGATCGGATCCTCATCATTCTCATCGAGTTCGATGGGATCACTGTCCTAAACTAAAAAATCATAGTATCTGTCCGACTGACGTGGCACTCCATCAGAATGCCTTAATGGTGCAGGTACATTGGGCTCTAGATCTGATCTAATCAAATCTGACTCAGGTTCAGCTATTGGTGTCGGTCCTTCTACCTGTTGAACTTCATCAAGTTCAACCTTAGAGGCAACAGTTCCTTCACCAAGAAACTCCTTTTCTAAAAGATTGTCTTAAAGCTGACGAAATCCTTTTGTTCATCAGCATGGTAGAAAAAATATCCTTCGATCTCTTTGGAGTATCCTATGAATGTGCATTTGTCAGACCTAGGTCCAAGTTTATCTGTAACTAATCGTTTGACATAGACCGAGCACCCCCAGACCCTAAGGTGTGAAATTGCTGGCTTACGCCCTATCTATATCTTATATGGAGTCTTAATTACAGACTAACTTGGAACCCTATTTAACAGATAACGGGCCGATTCGAGTGCATATCCCTAAAAGGATATCGGCAAGCTGGCAAAACCCATCATGGATCGGACCATGTCTAACAGAGTCTGATTTATCCTTTCAGACACACCATTATGCTGTGGTGTTCCTGGAGGAGTCCATTGGGGGAGAATCTCCTTCTCTCCTAGATATGTGAGAAACTCACCAAAAAAATATTTTCCTCCTCGATCAGACCGAAGAGTTTTAATACTCTTCACAGTTTATTTTTCTACTTCACTTCAGAATTATTTGAATATTTCAAATAAATCCGACTTATATTTCATCAGATAGACATATCCATATCTGGATAGATCATCTGTGAAAATGATGAAGTAGAAATATCCACCTCTAGCACTGTGCTCATGGGCCCGCATACATCAGTATGTACTAGGTCCAAGAGCTCAGTAGCTCTCTCACCTTTTTCAGTAAAAGGTGACTTGGTCATTTTACCAAGAAGACATGACTCACAGATTGGAAATGATTCACAATCACTGACTTCGAGGATTTCTTCTTGAGTTAACCTGTTTATCCTATTCTTGTTTATATGACCTAGCCTACAGTGCCATAAGTAGATATCTGATACACTATCTAATCTAGGGTGCTTGCCAATAGAATAGACTACGTTAACATGTTGTGATAACATATACACACCATTGTTCAAATGTCCACAAAATATAGTAACACTATTCATAATGATATTACAAACTTGTTTCTTTATTAAAATTTCATAATCATTTTTTATCAGAAGGCCTACAGAAATAACATTTAAAAAGAAACTGGGACAGAAATGACAATCATTAAGAACAACGGTATGGGACTCAAATACAAATTTCAAGATTCCTAATGCTAGAACTGGAACTGGTCTTTCATCTCTAACGTTCAGGAACCTCTCACCTTGCTCGAATCTCCTACTGACTTGCAACCCCTGCAACGAATTGCAAATATGGTAAGGGCTACCGGTATCCAATATCCAGTCAGTTATATCACAAATAAAAAAATTACAAGGAGTTATAATATAAATATCTTGCCCAGCAATAGCTTGTTTCTTTCTCTGCCTGTTCGGGTCCAGGGAGGCAATGTACTGAGGATAGTTCTTCTTTCAGTGCCTCCGCTTCTTGCAAAAAAAGCATTCAACTTGACTCTTATCAGGCTTGATCTTTCTGGTCCGACCCTGCATTCAACTTGACTCTTATCGGGCTTGATCTTCTAGTACCTCTGCTTCTTGCACCTTCTTCACTTTCTTCTTCTTATTTTTCTTCCCTTTCTTAAAGGGTCGAGAACCAGAAGACGAACCTCCCACTAAGTTCACCGACTCCTTGTGGAGTTAGTGATTCTTCTCAAAGTTTTGAAGCAACCCCAGTAACCCGTGGTAGTTTACTTCAGACTTTGACATTCTATAATGAGTGAGGAATAGGAGATAAGACTTAGGCAGCGAATTCAGTATTGCATCTTTCCTAAGCTACTCATGCAAGGGAAAGCCGAGGTTGCTCAAACGCTCCATCAGCTCGATCATGTACAATACATGATCAGTGACAGAGGCACCATCCTGTATTTTGGTATTAAAGATGGCACAACTAGTCTTGTGTCACTCCACGTCATCGGGTGTGCCAAAGGCATTCTCCAACACTTGAATCATGTCTTTTGGTTGAGCCGTCTCAAATCTCTGACTAAACTCATTGCTCATGGCAGACAGCATGATGCAGCGCACCGTGGTCCGATCACTGAGCCACTTTTGGTAAGTGTCTCTGACTGTTCCACATGCATTGGCAGCTGGCTCCTCAGGTGCAGGATTTGTTATCACATATAGGATCCATTCATACTCCAGGACTATTTTCAACTTTCTGTACCAGCTACCTAAGTTGGATCCCACCAAATTATCATTATCCAATAATGATCGGAGTGATAAGGAAGTGGCCATATCTATACAAAGAAAAACCATAACCTAATTAGTAATTGATTCATTAAACCTAAAGATTTGAACTTTAATCAAAAAGTTTCTTCCACTATTTTATTCGAATTGGTAGCCTCTACCTCTAATTCGAAGAATTACCCTAATTCCTTAGTGGGTACTAGAATCCACTTAGACTGTACACAAGTCCAACTTTGGTTGGCCAACCCATGTACATCTAAGGATTGGTTCATAATCAATTATTTCTCTAAATAATTTTTAATAATTTAATTTTGTCTCAGTCCCTAATCAGTAGGCTTTGGCCTCCACTGAAAAGGTCTAGTTAGGTCCAACCATTAACATGACCATACTTGGTCCATCTAGCCAATGAATGATTAGGCCCAACTTTGGTTGGCTAACCTAACCACCATTTAGAAAGATACAGTCAAGAAATCATGTTATGAATGACAATACCATCAGCCGATAAGCACTAAGCCTTTGGGCCTCCAATGATTATCTAACTGATGGACCCATTATCATCCACTTAATGGGAGGCTATGATCTAGTTATCACCATAATTATTTTATTTTATGGACCTAATAATTTTAGAGAATTTAATTGATTTAGAGGAGGAGGTCAGATGACCCAGCTTATCATGATCCTCCTACTGGCTTCACCAAGTTAGCTTAAGGTAGATCATTAAAAGGGTTGGTCTAGGAGCACCTAAATCAGTCACACTGATTTACCTAGCTGACATGGGTCAGCTCAAATAGTCAAGTGATCTGATCAAAATATAATTTCACCAAGAGGCCAGCTAAGTTCGATCGGTGGGAGGGTCTGCCAAAGCTTGCCTTAGACACCATCAAAAATGGTCAGGTAAGTGGACTGCCAATTAAAAACCATCGGTCTGATTTACCTTAAACACCAACTGGTTTAATTAGTTTCGATTAGATCAACCTAATAGTTCGTGCTAGATCGCTTAGCCAAGAATCAAATCCATTTGGTTCTCGTTAAAGACATGGACTTGACCAACTACAACTATTGTAATTGATCTAGAGAATTTTTGACCTAATCTAAGATAATAATTGATTAGATTTAGTCAATTCTCTAATTAAGTCTATCTTTAATCTAACCTTAGGTCTAACCCAATTAATGGACCTAATTCTCACTAACCCATTAACCCAATGTGTTATGGTTTGTGTCTTAGGTTCTTCAATTCACAATCCTAGAACCTAATCAAATAACTTCTTAATTCTCAATTAAGTTTTGGGTTGAGAGTTGGGGTTCGGCTTTTCGAAAATAATTTTCATGTTTGTAAAATATTTTTACAATATGGTTCTACCAACCAAGTTGCGTGTTTGATTCATAATCAAAATGCAAGTGAAATAAGCATGAACTACTTTAGATCTAATCTAAACAGGTTCATATAATTGAAACAATTTCAACTTTAAACTACGTAAATTTTTCAGACAAATATATGATGGTTCTTTACGTGAAAATTATTAACAAAGAGATTTTATTTTAGATTTAAATATTTTTTAAATATAATAAATTATAAATTTAATCTAGATCATATCTAACAAATTTATGATTAAAGATAGATCTACACAAACTAGGACAACCTTTGCACTGTAAGGGATAAATCTTACAGCAGGACAACCTACAGTTCGTGATTAATCTAAAAATTTTAATTTCAGATTTAACAATCAGATTATAAATTAGATCTAATCTAAAAAATAATCTAAGCATGTATAAATAATCATGTAATAAACAACCTAGGCTCTGATACCAATTGAAGGAACCAGATCTAGGGTTTCAGGATTAGATCTTGAAACTTTTTCAAGATCAAGTAGCAGAAGACTAAAATAAATCAAAATTTATCTTATAAAATTAGAGAATTTCTAGATATAAGATCTTATTACATAATTATTACATAGTATTAAATTTAAAATTAAAATATAAAGAGTAAAAATTATATGTTGATCATATCAACATATTTCTATACTACATCTAATGTATGTAAAATATAATAGATCAGATCTATTACCTTGTAAGTTAGACATTCTAACTTTGCTGATCCAGACTTTAGGATAATGTTGTAAGCCGCACATGCATCCAATCTCTAAGAGTCATCCACACGAGCCCACGAATCACGATCAGAAGTCCTGGTCGAGAAAATCAGCACAGTATGCTAGTACTGCGTTGATCCTTCTTCGATGGTCGATCAGATATCTCCTTCTTCTTGATTAGGACTCTTCCAAAGATGAAAAGTAGAAGAAAGAGTTTTAGATATGAGACACTCTCAGAAAACTCAAGATGGAGGAAGAGAAGAGGTGAACACAGCAATCCTAGAAGAAGACCCTCTTCTTCTTCTCTTTGCTCTCACCTAGACACCTAGACTTGTGTCTATTGTATCTCCATGTCCCAACCTTATTTCTTCCTCATTTTTGCACACCCCAAAGGTCTCTCTTTTTTATATTTTTCATAAAAATTTTATAAAAAAAATTATTTTAAATAGAGAGATATGATAGAGTCCTTGTCTAGGTCAAATACCTAGTCAAGGATTATCCAAACATGGCAAGACAAGGGGCACCCAACTCTTGGGTGCCCCCTCTTTCTTTTTGTGTGTGGACCACCAACAAAGGGTGCATATTATATTTTATAAAAATCATAAAAATTTCA
Source organism: Elaeis guineensis (assembly GCF_000442705.2). Taxonomy (NCBI): domain Eukaryota; kingdom Viridiplantae; phylum Streptophyta; class Magnoliopsida; order Arecales; family Arecaceae; genus Elaeis; species Elaeis guineensis. Next base: position 114,671,736 of record NC_025998.2, on the reverse strand, counting down.
AAAAAAATCTGAGTAAAATCAGTGTCATAAGAAAAGAGTTTTGATTTCCTAAAACTCCATCTCGTAGAATTTAAAATCCAAACTAATTCCTACTTTGACTTGATCCACAACCACTTTTCATATAAGAAAGAAAGAGAGAAAAGTTTTGGGCATATGTGTAGACCTGAGAGAGAAGTTTTATCGCATAAAATAAGAGAAAGTAGGCATGGGATAAGAGAGAGTGGGCACGAGGGCTAAATTGGCGCAAGGTGGAATCCTAGTCTTACTAGGATTCAATCTATGTCTTGTTCCAATCTGGTTTCTCAAAATAAATCAAACCAAAACTAAATCAACCCAATTAAAATAGATCTTAACCCAATTAAGAATCTAATTTAATCAAATTAAATTAGATTTAAATCTAATTTAATTTTCTAATCGAATTAGAAATTAAGTTGACCCAAGTCCTAATTAAACTAGGACTAGTTTTTTCTTGCACTTGGCTTATCCAATAAACTAATTGGACTTGATCCAATCAAGTCCAAACCAAATCAAATTAAATCCTATTCAATTAGACTTAATCTCAGCCCATTGACTTAATCAAATTAAGCCAATTAGCAATCAAATTGCTAATCGATCCTCCTACAACACTTGCACTAGGTTAAATGTCAATCGTATTGATCGTTTAATCCTAAAATGATTCTTAATCGTTGATCAACCATCCGATCGGATCATAAACTCTAAAGTGTGTGACCTCATAGGTCCGAACCTAAGCCAGTAGCATAGAAATAAATTTTTGTATCAATCGAAATAACCATCTAGCAATGGTACCCGATAGTTGAATAGGTCGAATGTGTAAAACAACATCCTTAGAACCCATGCGGATATAGTTTCCATATAATTTATCCCCTTGACCAAAATGCTCATAGGACACCACAGAGTTTAACTGTTAACTCTGATCAGGTTGTCCACATTGTATTTCAAAATATCAAATCTATCTGATGGATTATCCTGGTCAAGATTTTGCTAAATTGAAATACAACAACTCATTCTTCTCCAACTCTTAGAGTGGTCAATCCCATCTTGATCACACTCTGACTTCGCAAGTACTTGACTGTGCCTAGAAGCCTTTCATCACTGAATTAAAAATTTAGTTAGTCCAGTATCAAAGCACAGTGAGTGGCTTGCAAGTCACTGAGGCGATCTCAGGTCTAAGGGACACTTATACCTATATCCCATCAGAGACATTCTCGACAGCAGAATGCTCTAGAGTTGGTCACGTTCCATGATAATGTATCCTTACATCTCACCTGTATACCATACCAGTATCTCCACACTCCTTAGTTAAGAGGACTTGTTGCCCAGCTATGCAACCCAAGAGGGGGGGTGAATTGGGTTTCTAAAAATTTTAAGCCCAACAAATAACTTATGAAGAACAAAATAATGGCTTTAAATCAATATTTAATTACCTAAAGTAATATTGCAAGGATATAATAAAGAAATAAGATAAAGCAATAAAGCACACCACAAACACAAGGATTTATAGTGGTTCGGTGCTAACCTTGCACCTACATCCACTCCCCAAGATCCCACTTGGGAATTTCAATCCACTATCCTTTGTATTCAACCCGAATACAAAACGTCGGAAACTCCGACACTAGCTATCCCAAGCTAGAATACAAGACGTCGGCAACTCCGACCCTAGCTATCCCAAGCTAGAACACTTATTTCTCGGGTACAAGCAAACCCAAAACACTCCGATTTCAGGTTCGGATCAACCTTTCCTTGTTTTGGAAATCCTCCAAAAACAAGAGCAAAAACTCACAAAGAGTAAGAATATTCAGATGAATACAATAACAGCTCCTTAAATGAGCAAATATAACAATAAAAGCTTTACTCAAATGAAGAACCCCTTTTTCAGATTTTCTCAAGATGAATGAACGGTTGAACGCTTGAGAAGAGGTTGATTGTTGATTGAAGATCTCTTGAAAGCTTTGAACGATCTCTAGATCAAGGTTGAAACGATCGACTTGAAAGATTCTCTCTTTGAATGCTCTTACTTTTCTTTTTCACAAACTCTCTTGAATATTGTGGATCCTCTCTCTTCTTCTTGAATATTTTGTTGATCTCAGATTTAGAATCCTCTCTTCTCTTTTGATCTCACGTTTGATCTCCCAATTTCCACACCTTTTCTTTGCAATTTGATCTGCTATTTAATCTGCAATTTCCTTTCACCATTTTAAGCATTTTATGGCATTAGTAGCAAGAGAAAATAATTTAGGCAGATAAAGAGCCGTTAGAGGATTTTTAGGAAGCATAAAAGGCAATTAAAACGGGCAAAAAAATAGTCGTTGCTGACATTTCCCGTCACAGGGGTCGACTCATGAGTCGACTCATGCATCAGGAGTCGACTCATGAGTCGACTTCTGTTGCAAAGACCAGAAACTTGGATTTCTGGATTTTTTGGCCCAAATCAGCAGAGGTCGACTCATGAGTCGACTCATGCCTTGTGGGTCGACTCATGAGTCGACTCACAGGTCGTGCCAAGCCAAAAATCCAGCGTGCCATGGGAATTTTTTGCGTGCCATTCAGCTCATAGTGCCATGAGTTGACTCATGAGTCGACTCATGCACTTCAAACCTTCATAACTTCAAAAATATAAGTCCAAACACAATGAAATTTTTACCAATAGATTTCAAATCATTTGTTCTACCAAATGGTACTATCAAATCAGAATTTTAGTGAAATTATGATTTTGCCCTTGAAGAGCATAAGGACTTTTTCATTTTAAAATATTGTATCCCTTCAATCTGCTTTGTAATCATCAAAATCAATCTAGGAGCAACAATCTCCCCCTTTTTGATGATGACAAAATATTTGAACAAAAATATTTATGTTAAAGCATTAATTTCAAAAGAATCCATTATAGGTGTATATGCTTGAAAAGAGTATGATTCTTTTGGCATGTAATATAAATGCAAAAATAGTTTATCCATTTTCTTAAAGATTTGAAAAGGGTATTAGATCATTTTGAGTTCAAGATATATCAGAGCAAGAGAAGATAAATAACTTTTTCTATGTATCAAAGCAAAAATAATTTTTACAATGATATCAGAAAAGATTTTATAATGTATCAGAGCAAGAAAATTTTTAATGTATCAGAGAAAATTTTATACAGTATCAGAGCAAATGTTATAATATATTAGAGAAACCTTCACACTGTATCGGATCAAATGTTATCATGTATCAGATCAAGTTGAAAGAAATTGTAGGATGTATCAGAGTAAAACAAATTTCTTATTGATGTATCAAGGTGAGTAAAATTTCAAAAGCAAGTTTGAATATCAGAGCTTATATATAAAAAATACTTATTTGCATTGTACTCATGATTTTGCTTTTGATGGATAACTTTTTGTTAAAGTTCTGTCTGATACCAAATTTTGATACCAAAATTTTTCAAAGTTTTGTTTAATCTTTCAATCCTTGTTTTTGTCTAATTTCTTCAATATTTGTTTAATTTCTTCAATATTTGTTTTAATTTAATTTCTCTCCCTTTTTTTTTCTCATAAATTAGGGTTTTGCTTTTTGTCTAATTTCAATTTTTGTTTAATTTTAATTTCTCCCCCTTTTTGACATCATCAAACATAGTTAACTCTTTCTTTAATTTCTCCCCCTTTTTTTTTAAATATTCTTTAATTTCTTCCTCTTTAGAGTTTTTCACAGATGTTTGCTCCCCCTTAATATAGCAATTATCAATAGCAAACAACAACAAGAAGAAGATAATATTTCAATAGATGTATCAGAAATTGAAATATAACCAAAATATAAACATTACAAAGATATAGGTAAAAGATGATTTCATTAATATCATAATTGTTTCAATACATAAAATTCAACCAGCTAAATGTCAATACATGGCCCCAAGGTATAGATCCTAGAACAAGATACTAACTCCTAAGATCTAGATAAAGATCAAGATAAGTCAATGATCAAGACAAATCATGGATCGGAGTCATCAGATATGGTATGAGAAGATGATGGATCAGAAGTTCGTCCTCTACCCCGTCTGCCTCTGCCACGAGATGAACTGGGAGGCTGAGAACGCTGAGATACTAGGGCTGATACCATGAGTCTGATAGAATCAAGTACGTTCAGTGCTCTGGAAACAGATTGAAGTAGAGCAGTGAACTGGGTGGTAGCATGCTCACTCGATCCTCTGATCTCTTTCCTTAGTAGCTCATATCCACCTTCTAATGCTCCTCTGAGCCTGCCAGCCTCTGCAGTGAGGTCTGTGACCTCAATAGTAGACTCCTGTGGCTGGGGATGGGCCAATGCAAGAACTTGCCCCTGCAAGTCAAGAACTCTGCCAGTAAGTCTCCAGACAGTATCCTCAAGTTGCTGTATCCTGACGGACTGATCTGAAATCATCTGAAATATAGTGGAGATGTGGGGAGTAATGGTCTGATCAGAAGAAGTAGCTCCAGGTGCAAAAGAAGTACTACTCCACTGGCTAGACAACAAAGAAGCCACACGCTGAGAAATATGCTCGATCTGATCATCAGCCAGTCTGAACTCTGATGGAGGTGCTCTGCTCTCTGGCTGATACACTGGTGTGGGCATCCTAGTAAACTCAGAAGGACCAGCCTCAGTATCAGGAATGAACTGTGTATCTGGTGATGCTGCCCTGAAGTCATGTACAGGAGAAGATGGACCTTCTTCTTCTACTCTGCCTTCAGTTCTGTCTTCAGCTCTTTCCTCAGCTCTCTCCTCAGCTCTTTCTTCAGAGCCCTTGATCCAACCACCAACAGTCTTTGTAATTCCCATTCGGTGCAGGCTGTGTTGGTTGAAAGTGTCTACATGTGAGAGCTTGGTAGGTGTCTCCCCCTCACAGCTAACTCCAAACCTCCTAAAAACTCTAGTAAGGGCCATACCATAAGGCAAGTGTGCCTTGGATCTGTTCAAAGTTTCTCTCATGGCCTCTATCATAAGTGCAAGGAGGTTTAGGGGGGTCTGAGTGAAGATATGAAACATGACACATACATCTCTGCCAGATAGTAAGTCATGTCTACCACTCCTAGGAAAGAATAGTTTTGTCACAGTCTGATGCAGGACCCTCATCTCAATGGACAGTAGCTTTGCTTCCAATCTGTTTAAACTTCCTGAAAAATCTTTTCCTAAGATAATTCTGATCCCTTCTTCTTTAATTGGGAGTTCCATATATGAGTATCCTTCACTAGGCAACTGAAGTATCTCTCCCAATATCCTAGAATCCAAACAGATGTCAATCCCCTTTACAGTTGAAGTCACAGACCCGTTTCCATAATTTAGGTTCTGGTAGAACTCTCTGACTAGATCAACATAGGTGACTTCCTTAAGAGAGCAATAAAGTTCCCATCCTTGATTTTTGATCTTGGTAGCAAAAGTAAAGCCTTCTTTCTCAAAGAACCAAAAATCTATATTTTTTCTGGTTTCTACTTTTCTATCAGAAAGAAGATTTACACTGGGGCTTATGGAGGGTTGAGAGGGACCTTGAGCAGGTACTGAAACTGGATTGAGAACAGTGGAAGACTGAGCATGCCTTTTCTTTCGGACAATTTCCTCAGGCTCTCAGATTGATTTCCTTCTTTGGGGAAGTTTCATCTTTGGAGCCATATCCAATAAGGTAGCAGACAAGAAGACTTGAATTCAGTGGAGGAGGGATCACAAAAGAGTAAAGAAGAATTTTGGTGGAGAAAAGAAGTGGATTTTGAATGAACGGTGAAGTTCTAGGGCACGTTCCACCCGCGCCTATCACTGCGAGAAAGCACAGAAAAATCCTTTTCAAGGAGGCGATTTTTGGTGGAGAGAAGGAGGGAGAATTGCCTCAGAAATGATCCTTGGATTTGGAGCAAAAAGAGTTTAAGAGGACGGCTTTCGGAAGGAAGACGACGAGAAGATGAGTCGTCTCATAAACAAGGTTTCCCATTTTAAAAACAATGAACTCGATGGAAGTTGGTGGGATTTACAAGTTTGCCATTGAGTCGACTCATGGGGGTCGACTCATGAAGTTCAGAAATTCAGAAAAAATACAAATAAATTCTAAAAAAATTTAAAATTTTGGGAGAAGGAATTTTGCTCAACGATAAATTTTTAGAGTGATAAATCTGAGCTTTTGGGATCAGGATAGTTGTTGAAAATTGAGCTCTAAGAATATTTGATATCAATTAAGAGAAGTTTAGGCAAATGGATCTTGAATTCCTAGATTTCTCCTAATTTCACAGAATCTTTCCTCACTAAGGGCCTTTGTAAAGATATCAGCTAATTGATTTTCAGTGCAAACATATTCAAGAATTATATTCTTGTTTTGAACATGTTCTCTTATAAAATGATGTCTTATTTCAATATGTTTGGATCTTGAGTGTTGTATTGGATTTTTAGATAGATTTATGGCACTTGTATTATCACATTTTATTGGAGTTTCATTAAGTTTGATTCCAAAATCTTTGAGTTGTTGCTTAATCCACAAGATTTGAGCACAACAACTTCCGGCTGTAATGTATTCGGCCTCAGCCGTAGACAGTGCCATCGAATTTTGTTTCTTGCTAAACCATGAGATTAGGTTAACTCCAAGAAATTGGCAAGTTCCACTTGTGCTTTTTCTATCTAATTTACATCCAGCAAAATCAGCATCAGAATATCCTAACAAATTAATTTGTGAGTCCTTAGAGTACCATAACCCTATAGTTTGTGTACCATTTAAGTATCTAAGGATTCTTTTAACAGCATTCAAATGAGATTCCTTAGGATTAGATTGATATCTTGCACATAAGCAAACACTAAACATGATATCAGGCCTACTTGCAGTTAGATATAATAATGAGCCAATCATACCTCTATAGTATTTTAAGTCTACGCTTTTACCTTCATCATCCTTGTCAAGCTTACTTGAGGGACTCATTGGTGTGCCAATTGGTTTGCAGTTCTCCATTCCAAATCTTTTGAGTAGTTCCTTGGTGTACTTGCTTTGGGTGATGGAGATTCTCTCTTTTGATTGTTTGATTTGGAGTCCGAGAAAGAAAGTGAGTTCTCCCATCATGCTCATCTCGAACTCTCCCTGCATAAGCTTAGCAAAGTCTTGACAAAGGGATTCATTAGTAGACCCAAAAATTATGTCATCAACATAAATTTGTATAATTAGCATATCATTTTGGTTTCTTTTAATAAATAGAGTTGTATCCACATTGCCTCTTGAGAAACCATTATTTAGTAAAAATTTGCTTAGCCTTTCATACCATGCTCTAGGTGCTTGTTTTAGACCATATAAAGCTTTGTTTAATCTGAATATATGATTGGGAAAAGCATGATTTTCAAATCCTGGGGGTTGTTCTACATATACTTCTTCAGAAATATATCCATTTAAAAATGCACTTTTAACATCCATTTGAAATAGTTTGAATTTCATAAAGCAAGCATAAGCAAGTAGAAGTCTAATAGCTTCTAATCTAGCAACAGGTGCAAAGGTTTCATCAAAATCAATTCCTTCTTCTTGATTATATCCCTTAGCAACCAGTCTTGCTTTATTTCTAATTACATTTCCATGCTCATCTAATTTGTTTCTAAAGACCCATTTTGTGCCAATTATTGAATAATCTTTAGGTCTTTTTACTAAGGTCCAAACATTATTTCTTTCTGATTGATTAAGTTCTTCTTGCATAGCATTAATCTAGTTATGATCATTTTCAGCCTCTTCAAAAGTTTTAGGTTCAAGTTGAGATACAAAAGCACAATGATTAAGTACATCTCTAAGTGAAGAACGTGTTTTTACCCCATGCATAGGATCACCGATAATTAATTCCTTAGGGTGGTTGTGAACATACCTCCATTCCTTGGGTAAGTCATTTGTACCTTGAGGTTGTTCTTGAATTTCTTCACCTTTCTCATTTTGTTCATCTTCTTGATCCTTGTCTTCTGGAGTTGCTGAATCTTTCAGAGTGATCTCCTTCATACCTTCTATTAGTGGATCTGCATCATCAACACCCTCATTCTTCCTTGAAGGAAGATCGTTAGATTTATCAAAGACAACATGTATGGACTCCTCAACTACTAAGGTTCTTTTGTTGAACACTCTAAATGCTTTACTAGTGGAGGAGTAATCTAGAAAGATTGCTTCATCTGATTTTGCATCAAATTTACCAAGTTTTTCTTTTCCATTATTTAATACAAAATATCGGCAACCAAAAATATGAAAATAGGCAATATTTGGTTTTCTTCCTTTCCAAAGTTCATAGGGGGTTTTCTTTAAAAATTGTCTTATTAAAGCACGATTTAATATGTAACATGCTGTGTTAATAGCTTCCGCCCAAAAATATTTTGGAAGGTTGCTTTCACAGAGCATGGTACGGGCCATTTCTTCTAGGGTTCTATTTTTCCTTTCAACTACCCCATTCTGTTGGGGTGTCCTAGGAGCAGAGAAGTTGTGGCCAATTCCATTTTCATCACAAAAATTTTCAAAGTCATGATTTTCAAATTCTGTTCCATGATCACTTTTAATATTTTGAATTAAAAACCCTTTTTCATTAGTGACTTTTCGATGAAATTTCGTGAAAATTTGAAAAGTTTCATTTTTGTGAGCTAAAAAGAAAACCCAAGTAAAATGAGAGTAATCATCAATTATTACAAATCCATATCGTTTTCCTCCTAGACTAGTGGTTCTAGTTGGTCCAAATAAATCCATATGTAAGAGCTCTAAAGGTCTAGAAGTTGAAATAGTATTTTTGGATTTAAATGATACTCTAGTTTGTTTACCTAATTGGCATGCATCACAAATTCTATCCTTTTCAAAATTCAATTTTGGCAAACCGAGAACTAAATCCTTTTTGATTAATTTTGAAAGAGAATGCATGCTAATATGTGCAAGTCTACGATGCCACAGCCAACTAGTCTCATTTATTTTAGCATTTAAGGAAACTAGGCATTGCATGTCTAATTTAGTTAAATCATTCAAGTCTACCATATAAACATTGCCATGCCTATGTCCTATAAATTTAATGCCATCGTTAATAGGACTCGACACAATACATACAGATGATTCAAAACTTACTTTATACCCTTTATCACAAAATTGACTAATGCTAAGTAAGTTATGCTTTAAACCTTTAACAAGTAAAACATTCTCAATATATTTGGAGGGAGTGATACCAATGTTACCTATCCCGATGATCTTTCCTTTGCCATTATCTCCAAAGGTGACCATCCCTCCATCCTTAGCATCAAGCATGATGAATTGTGATTCATCACCAGTCATGTGTCTCGAGCATCCGCTGTCAAGATACCATTTCCTGTTTCCTTCTTGGGATGCTAGACACACCTGCAAGCACAGATCAAGTTTCTGTCTTAGGTACCCAAACTTTCTTGGGTCCTTTCAGGTTAGTCAGAATAGTTCCTTTTGGAACCCATATTTTCTTTGTGTTTGCATATTTGTTAATAAGACATGTGTATGATTTATGTCCTATTCTTCCACATTTAAAACAAGTAATATTTGTAGGCTTTTTGCTTGAATAATTTGCATAAATATCTTTCAAAAATTTTTGTTTCTTCAGGGGTTTATAACCAAGTCCAGCCTTATCATATATAGCTTTCTGATTATCAAGGATCATATTTAGCTTGTTTGAACTTAAGGTGAACTTATCTACTATAGATTTCAGCCTGTTAATTTCATCCTTAAAGTTTTGATTTTCTTGAATCAATGTGAATTTTTCAATTGAAAGAATTTCAGCTTGTTTCACTAAGGACTGATTTTCCAATTTCAGCTCTTTGTTTTTCTTCCCTAGTTTCTTTAATTCATCAATTGAATCATAGAAAGCTTCATGCAATTCTTCAAAAGTAAATTCACTAGTGGATTCAGAAGTTACCTCATTTTCATGTGCCATCAGGCACAGATTGGCTTGTTCGATTGAGGTTTCCTCGTCGGAGCTTGAGTCATCACTCGCACTCCAGGTCGCCATCATTGCCTTCTTTTTGAATTTCTTTGGATCTTTCTTCAATTGAGGACATTCGGATCTGAAATGTCCTGGCTTCTTGCACTCGTAGCATATAGGGATTTGATCTTTCTCCTTTTCTATGCTTTGATCCCCTTTTGTAAATTTCTTTCTCATCCCCTGTTTCCTTTTTCTTAGAAACTTCTTGAATTTTCGGGTGATGAGAGCCATCTCCTCATCCTGATCTTCATCTTCAGAGTCATCTGTTTCATAATCAGGTGAAGTTGTGGATTTGAGGGCAATGGTTCTTTTCTTTTTGATTTTATCCTCTTGATGTTGCATCATGCTAAGTTCATGAGTCATCAAGGATCCAAGAAGCTCTTCTAGAGGTAGAGTGTTCAAGTCCTTTGCTTCTTGGATGGCAGTCACCTTGGCTTCCCAAGTTCTTGGCAGTGACCTGAGAATCTTCCTTACAAGTTCACTGTTAGTATAAGATTTGCCAAGACTCTTTAAACCATTGATTATATCAGTAAAATGAGTAAACATAGCAGTTATGGACTCATCATGCTCTATTTTGAATAATTCATATTTATGTACAAGCATGTTTATTTTAGACTCTTTTACTTGATTTGTTCCCTCATGGGTGACTTCTAACCTATTCCATATTTCTTTAGCAGATGCACAAGTAGAAATGCGATTAAATTCACTAGCATCTAGTGCACAATAAAGAACATTCATAGCTTTGGCATTTAATTGTGCCAATTTCTTGTCAACCTCATCCCATTCTTTCTCGGGTTTGGTTGACTCCTCACCATCTATAATCTTGGTGGGTGTGTGAGGACCATTCACTATGATACTCCACATATCATAGTCGAGTGCTTGTATGAAAATCTTTATCCGAGCTTTCCAATAGGTGTAATTAGACCCATTGAAAAGTGAAGGTCGGTTTGTTGATTGCCCCTCGGCTAGAGAAGTTCCAACATGGGTTGCCATAGATCTTTGGCTCTTTGATTGTTAGATCAAAGAAGGGCTAGAGCACTGGCTCTGATACCACTTGTTGCCCAGCTATGCAACCCAAGAGGGGGGGGTGAATTGGGTTTCTAAAAATTTTAAGCCCAACAAATAACTTATGAAGAACAAAACAATGGCTTTAAATCAATATTTAATTACCTAAAGTAATATTGCAAGGATATAATAAAGAAATAAGATAAAGCAATAAAGCACACCACAAACACAAGGATTTATAGTGGTTCGGTGCTAACCTTGCACCTACATCCACTCCCCAAGATCCCACTTGGGAATTTCAATCCACTATCCTTTGTATTCAACCCGAATACAAAATGTCGGAAACTCCGACACTAGCTATCCCAAGCTAGAATACAAGACGTCGGCAACTCCGACCCTAGCTATCCCAAGCTAGAACACTTGTTTCCTGGGTACAAGCAAACCCAAAACACTCCGATTTCAGGTTCGGATCAACCTTTCCTTGTTTTGGAAATCCTCCAAAAACAAGAGCAAAAACTCACAAAGAGTAAGAATATTCAGATGAATACAAAAACAGCTCCTTAAATGAGCAAATATAACAATAAAAGCTTTACTCAAATGAAGAACCCCTTTTTCAGATTTTCTCAAGATGAATGAACGGTTGAACGCTTGAGAAGAGGTTGATTGTTGATTGAAGATCTCTTGAAAGCTTTGAACGATCTCTAGATCAAGGTTGAAACGATCGACTTGAAAGATTCTCTCTTTGAATGCTCTTGCTTTTCTTTTTCACAAACTCTCTTGAATATTGTGGATCCTCTCTCTTCTTCTTGAATATTTCGTTGATCTCAGATTTAGAATCCTCTCTTCTCTTTTGATCTCACGTTTGATCTCCCGATTTTCACACCTTTTCTTTGCAATTTGATCTGCTATTTAATCTGCAATTTCCTTTCACCATTTTAAGCATTTTATGGCATTAGTAGCAAGAGAAAATAATTTAGACAGATAAAGAGCCGTTAGAGGATTTTTAGGAAGCATAAAAGGCAATTAAAACGGGCAAAAAAATAGCCGTTGCTGATATTTTCCGTCGCAGGGGTCGACTCATGAGTCGACTCATGCATCAGGAGTCGACTCATGAGTCGACTTCTGTTGCAAAGACCAGAAACTTGGATTTCTGGATTTTTTGGCCCAAATCAGCAGAGGTCGACTCATGAGTCGACTCATGCCTTGTGGGTCGACTCATGAGTCGACTCACAGGTCATGCCAAGCCAAAAATCCAGCGTGCCATGGGAATTTTTTGCGTGCCATTCAGCTCATAGTGCCATGAGTTGACTCATGAGTCGACTCATGCACTTCAAACCTTCATAACTTCAAAAATATAAGTCCAAACACAATGAAATTTTCATCAATAAATTTCAAATCATTTGTTCTACCAAATGGTACTATCAAATCAGGATTTTAGTGAAATTACGATTTTGCCCTTGAAGAGCATAAGGACTTTTTCATTTTAAAATATTGTATCCCTTCAATCTGCTTTGTAATCATCAAAATCAATCTAGGAGCAACAACAACCAATCCATATGGCCTACAGTGACCTATGCTCGATGGAAGCTGTCATCCTTATTAACAGCCTATCATTTGGTCGTGAACAGTTTTAAGGACTAATCGATAAATCCTCTCTTTATCGAACCTAAATAGTCTTAAGGACTTCATCATAACAACGGAGTTCATTCGAAGATGAAAACTTATGATGAAAATAACAAAAATATATTTTATTTATTTATAAATTAATTATAATACAAGGTTGCTCAACTGTCAACAGCTTGACGATTGGCTTTTGGGACATATTTCTCAATAGAATCTGGAACGCGATCAACTCTTTGATCTTTTTCTTGATCTTCTTTTTCTCTTGCTTTTCTTTTCTTGATTATGTTGCTACCAAGGACTAGAAACCAGCACAAGAGGTGGATGCCCAAAGCTCTTATGGGCGTGAAGAAGATGGACGCCCAAGAGAGGGGACATTGGACGTCCAAGAAAGAAGAGAGGGAGAGAGGAAGAGAGGGCGTGGGGCTCTCCTTAGTGGGTGTGGGGCTACTGGTTTGAGTGTCTAGGGATCTTAAGGGAGGTTCCTTTAAATAGGCATATGGTTTGAATCTTATTCAAAACCAAACAAACTCTTAATACAAGTCCTACTTGCATTAGGTTTCCTAATAACTTAAGTTATTCAACTTCCTTTAGGAAACCTATTAGGCGCCAACAATTGGAGCCCTTACACTCATAAAATCACACCCCCTTTTGCACTCGAGAGATGCCCCATCAAGGATCTACAAGCCCTCTAAGGGTGGGATATGTCCAACTTGATCAAATCAAGTGGCGCCCTATCAAAACTATCAAGAAAATAAATTAAGGACTTGCATCCTTAATTTATTTGATCCAAAATCTTAGGCACCCAACAATTAGAATTCAATGAATCTAATTTATTTAAGTTATCAGTAAGTAATTAAGTTTGAAGTATCTTATCAAATAAAAAAATTAAACATAAAAAAAAAATTGGATCCAATCATGTGCTAACAAGGTTACCTTGAACCCAATAGGATTTCTCTAAATCTAATTGATACTTCATAAGCTCAATTGCTTATTCTTGATCTAATTTCTTTATTGTGTGACTCCATAGGTTCAATTCTATCTAGTAATGAGATATACAATGATCTCTATCAAAATATCATTGAAACTCTTTTCAATGGGTTAGAATAATTCCACTCTAACTCATCAGAGATTGTTGATCTAAAACAACCCTAGTGAACTCTCACAATCCATCAGTGACACCTAACAGTATGTAGTGACAATCCAGTAGAATAAAAAATGAACCTCAAGGTGTAGTTAACATGTGATTCAATCTTTTTATCGTGAGTCCCGACTAGATGGCAGGTCATGGATAAATCGTCAAACCTCAACATCAGTCATATGATAGATTCGATCAGCTCAAGTCCAATCATGATGCTTATGAAAATTTTTTTCTATCAATACACTGCTATGGCCATAGACTCTCAAACTTAGTCTCTCGAATCTCATAGGACTACTCCTTCCTATCAAGATCGATAGATCCCATCTTGATACATATCCTACTCTTATAGTGGACCAACTGTCCCCAACATCCATTATAAGGGCTCATTGAGACCATGTTTATATGTCAGTCCAACTTCAGTAGCCTCACTGTGAGCAGTCATACCATCTTAGGTCAAAAGATCATTCATATAACTACAGCATCGAGACAATCACTGACGATCGAGTAAAAATCTAAGTGATCTCTCATATGGTCACGCTCAATATTAGTTATTCTCTAACAACTATCTGCACTCATCATTTAGTATCTCTACACTGTGGATCAAAAACTCATCTACTCCAAAAGAAATAATCTGTGTATCGATCTATCTGGATCGATCACCATCCTCATGATGATACTATGATCGAGAGTATTTAGAAATTAAATACATATCTCTAATTCTCAATACTTTGAGAATATATATCGAAAAGTTAATTCTATGGACGATTCAAGGATACATTACACTTGAATGAAAAATAAATTTATCTTTTTATTGATCAAATCAATGTATTAAGTACAAAATTGTATCTTAGATTTATTACAATGTGTCAGCCATATGGACTTCTAGGATATACATCTAACAATCTTTTACTTGGACTAAAGTCAATTGACCACTAATCTAAGTCCCATCTTCTCAAGGTGGACTTTCATTTTCGACTGGCTAAATTGCTTTGTCAGTGGATCTACCACGTTGTTTGTGGAGTCTATTCTTCGTACCTCGATATATTTTTTTTCGAAGTAGTCATGTATGATATGATACTGTCGCTCGATGTACTTTGATTTTTGATGAGACCTTAGCTCCTTAGCAAGTGCTATGGCTCCATTATTGTCACAGTAAAGTGGTATGACATCCGATGTCATAACTTCAAGTTCTATGATAAATTTTTTAAACTAAAAATATTCTTTTATAGCATCTGAAGCAGCAACATACTCAGCCTCTGTAGTCGAATCCACTATGATGGGTTGCTTGAAACTCAGCCATCTGACTATGCCATCATTGCATACGAACATATATCCTGATGTAGACTTTTTATCAGCAGGATCAAAAATAAAGTCTGAATCAGTATACCCCTCGACTCGTAACTCAGAACCTCCTCCAAAGACCAAGAACAAATCCTTAGTCCTTCTCAAGTACTTAAAGATGTTCTCCATAGCTATCCAGTGCTCCTCACCTAGATTCGATTGATACCTACTTGTGACACTCACAGCAAGGGCAATATCAGGTCAAGTACATAGCATGGCATACATGAGGCTCCCTATGGCTGAGGCATAAAGAATCCTACTCATGCACTGAACTTCCTCAGATGTGGTTAGACACATCATCTTGGAAAGATTAATACCATATCTAAGAGATAAAAGTCCTCTTTTAGGATTTTTCATGCTGAACTTCTTCAGCATTTTTTCTATGTATAGCTTTTGTGACAGTTCTAGCATCCTTTTCGATCGATCCCTATAGACCTTTATTTCAAGAATATAGGATGCTTTCCTTAGATCTTTCATGAAGAATTTTTTGGACAACCATCTTTTGACTATGATCAACATGGAAATATCATTCTCAATGAGGAGAATATCATCCATATACAATACGAGGAATGTTATTGCGCTCCCACTGATCTTTTTATATATATATGATTTTTCTTCATTTTTGATGAAATCAAATGATTTGATCACATCATCAAAATGATGATTCCAACTCTGAGAAGCTTGCTTTAATCCATATATGGATCTTTACAGCTTACAGACTCTGTGATCACCATCACCAGATGTGAAACCCAAAAGTAGCTCCATATAGATATTTTCTTCAAGATATCCATTCAGAAAAATAGTTTAAACATCCATCTATCAGATTTTATAATCATAATAAGCTACAATAGCAAGGAGAGTGCAGATAGATTTCAGCATGGCTATGGATGAGAAGGTTTCTTGATAGTTAATGCCCTCACACTGGCTATAATCTTTCACCACAAGCCTAGCTTTATAGGTCTCGACCTTACCATCAGCATCTATTCTTCTTTTGTAGATCCATTTACACCCAATGGGTACTATACCCTTAGGTGGATCTACTAAGGTCTATACTTGGTTCGAATGCATCGAGTCAATTTCTGACTTCATTGCATCTAACCATTTTTTGAAATTGATATTAGACATCATCTCGTCAAAGGTATTAGGATCATCACCATGACCTTTATCTCCCATAAAGAATATTTTTTTTATTTTCTCTATAAGCATACCTATATACCTTTCAGGAGGTCAGGAGATTCTACTAGATCTACGAGGTGGTAGAGGAACGTCAACTACTGGCTCATGAATAATGAGTTCCTGAGAATCTATAGCTCTTTACTCTTTAGAGACTTTCATTTTGAGCTTAACTAACCTCCCATTGCCACCATTCTAGATAAACTATTTTTTTAAAAATATGGTGCTTCGACTCACAATCACATTATAATCTTGTGAAAAATAAAAGTAGTATCCAATTGATTCTTTTGGATACCCTATAAAATGAGCTACTACAGATCTATCCTCTAATTTATCAGCCATCTGTCTTCTGACATAGGTCGGATATCCCTTAGTCTTAAGATAATCGAGACTCAATTTCTTACCGTATCATATCTCATACGGTGTGGTAGAAGCAGATTTTAATGGAACCCTATTCAACAGGTGAATGGTGGTTAATTTCATCTCTAGATCTCTTTTGACTTATGACATTCACTATTTGCTCATTTAAATTCACATTCGCATCAACATGCAAGTGATATAGACTGTCAATTAAAAGACCTCGTGCAACCAATATATTTCGTAAATAAATAGAATAAAAATTTTTATTAAAACTAATTTTAAAATCTTCCTGTGTTAGTACAAACACGAAAATCAAATTCTGACTAACTACAGGAACAAAATAACAGTCTTTTAAATCTAATCTAAATCCTGACGGTAATCAAAGAGAATAAATGCCAATGACTTCTGCAGCAACTTTTATCCATTACCGATCCAAAGGATCATATCTCCTTTCTTCAATCTCCTACTTTCTATTAGACACTGCATTGAGGTATATATATGAGCACTCGAATCAGGGTCTAATACCTAACTAGAAGTAAAAGAAACTGTAAGGTTAGATTCAATTACGAGCATACCTTCTGAAGGTTTATCATCCTTCTTAGTCTTTAGGCTCTCCAGGTAGAGTGGATAGTTCCTCCTCCAATGGCCTTCAGCATCACAGTGAAAATACTTTCTCTTTGCTTCAGCCTTCTTAGGAACGTCCTTCTTTGACTTGCTCTCTTTCTTTTGCTTCTTAGCAGATTTAGTCTTTTTCTTCCCAATAGACTTTCTCTTAGAAGAAATCTGCTCCACAGTAAGAATAGTACCCCTTGTGTTGGAAAATATATCCCAAAAGTCAATTATCAGTCTGTTGATGGTTGAGCAACCTTGTATTATAATTAATTTGTTAATAAATAAAATATATTTTTGATATTTTCATCATAAGTTTTCATCTTCTAATAAACTTTATTGTTGTGATGAAGTCCTTAAGACTACTTAGGTTCAATAAAGAGAGGACTTATCGATTAGTCCTTAAAACTGTTCAGAACCAAATGATAGGCTGTTAATAAGGATGATAGCTTCTATCGAGCATAGGTCGCTGTAGGCCATATGGTTGGTTATCCTCTTAACCAAGGTGTGAAAATACTGGTATGGCATACAGGTGAGATGTAAGGGTACATCATCATTGAACATGACCAACTCCAGAGCATTCTGTTGTCGAAAATATCTCTGATGGGATATAGGTATAAGTGTCCCTTAGACCTGAGATCGCCTCAGTGACTTGCAAGCAACTCACTGTGCTTTGGTACTGGACTAACTGAATTTCTAATTCAGTGATGAAAGATTTCTGAGCACAGTCAAGTACTTGCGAAGTTAGAGTGTGATCGAGATGGGATTGACCACTTCAAGAGTTGGAGAAAAATGAGTCGCTGTATTTCAATTTAGCAAAATCTTGACCAGGATAATCCATCAGATGAATTTGATATTTTGAAATACAATGTGGACAACCTGATCAGAGTTGACAGTTGAACTCTGAGCTGTCCTATGAGTATTTTGGTCAAGGGGATGAATTATATGGAAACTATATCCGCATGGGTTCTAAGGATGTTGTTCTACACATTCGACCTATCCGACCGTCGGGTACCATTGCTAGATGGTCACTTCGATTGGTATAAAAATTTATTCCTATACTACTGACATAGGTTCAGACCTATGAGGTCACACATATTAGAGTTCATGATCCAATCGGATGATTGATCAACGATTAAGAATCTTTCTAGGGTTAAACAATCAATACGATTGACATTTAACCTAGTACAAGTGTTGCAGGAGGATCGATTAGCAATTTGATTGCTAATTGACTTAATTTGATTAAGCCAATGGGCTGAGATTAAGTTTAATTAAATATAATTTAATTAAATTTGGTTTGAACTTGATTGGATCAAGTTCAATTGATTTATTGGATAAGCCAAGTACAAAAAAAACTAGTCCTAATTCAAGTAGGACTTGGGTCAACCTGATTTCTAATTCGATTAAAAAATTAAATCAGATTTAAATCTAATTTAATCTGATTAAATTAGGTTCTTAATTGGGTTAATATTTATTTTAATTAGATTGATTTGGTTTTGGTTTGATTTGATTTGAAAAACCAAATTTGAACAAGTCATAGATTGAATCCTAATAAGACTAGGATTCCACCTTGCACCACCTTAGCCCCCCACACCCACTCTCTCTTATTTTGTGTGACAAAATCTTCTCTCCTAGGCTTTCACATACACCCAAAGCTTTCCACTCTTTCTCTCTTACATGGAATGTGGTTGTGGACCAAGTCAAAGTAGGAATCAGTTTGGATTTCAAATTCTTTGAGATAAAATTTTAGGAAACCAAAACTCTTTCCTTATGGCACTGATTTTACTCAAATTTTTTTAAAATTTTTTATGACTTTTATGGCATATATTGTGTGCCCTTTTCTAGTAGTCCATGGTAGAAAAAGAAGGAGGGGGCGCCCATGAGTTGGGCACCACTTGTCTTGCCCTGTTTGGATTTTTCTTGACTAGGTATTTGATCTAGACAAAGATTTTTTATATCTCTTTATTTAAGATGAATTTCTTCTTAAAATTTTCATGAATTATAAAGCCTTGAGAGATCTTTTGGGCATATGAAAATTAGGAAGAAAGAGTATTGGGGTGTAGATATATAATAGACACAAAACTAGGTGTTTAGGTGAGAGCAAAGAGAAGAAGAAGAGGGTCTTCTTCTAGGGTTGCTGAGTTCACCTCTTTCCTTCCTCCATCTATGAGTTTTCTGAGAGTGTCTCACATCTAAAACTCTTCCTATTTGTCATCTTTAGAAGAGTCCAAATCAAGAAGAAGGAGGCATCTGATCGACCATCGAAGAAGGATCAGCACAGTACTAGCATACTGTGCTTATTTCCTGGACCAGGACTTCTGATCGTAATTCATGGGCTCGTGTGGATGACTCCTAGAGGTCAGACGAATGTGCAGCTCACAACATCATCCTCAAGTTTGGATCAGCAAAGTTAGAACATTTAACTTGCAAGGTAATAGATCTGATCTATTATATTTTACATACATTAGATGTAGTATAGAAACATGTTGATATGATCAACATGTAGTTCTTGCTCTTTATATTTTAATTTTTAATTTAATATTATATAATAATCATATAATAAGATTTTAGATCTAAAAATTCTTTAATTTTATAAGATAAATTTTAATTTATTTTATTCTTTCACTGCTTGATCTTGAAAAAATTTCAAGATCTAACCCTGAAACCCTAGATCTGTTTTCTTCAATTGGTATCAGAGCCTAGGTTGTTTATTATATGATTATTTATACATGCTTAGATTATTTTTTAGATTAGATCTAATTTATAATCTAATTATTAAATCCAAAATTAAAATTTTTAGATCAATCATGAATTGTAGGTTGTCCTGCTGTAAGATTTACCCCATACAGTGCAAAGGTTGTCCTAGTTCGTGTAGATCTATCTTTAATCATAAATTTATTAGATGTGATCTAGATTAAATCTATGATTTATTAGATTTAAAAAATATTTAAATCAAAAATAAAATCTCTTTGTTAATAATTTTCATGCAAATAACCATTATATATTTGTCTGAAAAATTTGCGCAGTTTAAAGTTAAAATTGTTTCAACTATATGAACCTGTTTAGATTAGATATAAAGTAGTTTCATGCTTATTTCACTTGCATTTTGATTATGAATCAAATATGCAATTTGGTTGATAAGAATCATGTTGTAAAAATATTTTACAAATATGAAAATTATTTTTGAAAAGTCGAACCCCAACCCTCAGCCCAAAACTTAATTAAGAATTAAGAAGTTGTTTGATTAGGTTCTAGGATTGTGAATTGAAGAACCTAAGACACAAACCATAACACATTGGGTTAATGGATTAGTAGAAATTAGGTCCATTAATTGGGTTAGACCTAAGGTTAGATTAAAGATGGACTTAATTAGAGAATTGACTAAATCTAATCAATTATTATCTTAGATTAGGTCAAGGATTCTCTAGATCAATTACAATAATTGTAGTTGGTCAAGTCCATGTCTTTAACGAGAACCAAATGGACTTGATTCTTGGCTAAGCGGTCTTGCACGAACTGTTAGGTTGATCTAATCGAAACTAATTAAACCAGTTGGTGTCTAAGGTAAACCAGACCGATGGTTTTTAATTGACATCTCGCTTACCTGGCCATATCTGATGGTGTCTAAGGCAAATTTTGGTAGACCCTCCCACCGATCGAACTTATCTGACCTCTTGGTGAAATTATATTTTGATCAGATCATTTGACTATTTGAGCTGACCCATGTCAGTTAGGTAAATCAATGTGACTGATTTAGGTGCTCCTAGACCAGCCCTTTTAATGGTCTCCTTTAAGCTGACTTGATGAAGCCAGTGGAATGATCATGATAAGTTGGTTCACCTGATCTTCTTCTCTAAATCAATTAAATCTTCTAAAATTATTAGGTCTTTAAAATAAAATAATTATGGTGATAACTAGATCATAGCCTCCCATTAAGTGGATGATAATAGATCCATCAGTTGGATAATCATTAGATGCCCAAAGGCCTGGTGCTTATCGATTGATGGAATTGTCATTCATAATATGATTTCTTAACTGCATCTTTCTAAATGGTGGTTAGGTTAGCTAACTAAAGTTAGGTCTAATCATTTATTGGCTAGATGAGCCAAGTATGGTCATGTTAATGGTTGGACCTAACCAGACCTTTTCAGTGGAGGCCAAAGCCTACTGATTAGGGACTGGGGTAAAATTAAAATTACTAAAAATTATTTAGAAAAATAATTGGTTATGAACCTACCCTTAGATGTATATGGGTTGGCCAACCAAAGTTGGGCTTGTGTGCAGTCTAAGTGGATTCTAATACCCACTAAGAAATTAGAATAATTCCTCGAATTGAAGGTAGAGGCTATCAATTCAAATAAAATAGTGGAAGAAATCTTTTGATTGAAGTTCAAATCTTTAGGTTTAATGAATCAATTACTAATTAGGTTATGATTTTTTTTTGTGCAGATATGGCCACTTCCCTATCACTCCTATCATTGTTGGATAATGATAAGTTGGTGAGACCTAACTTCGGTAGCTGGTATCGAAAGTTGAAGATAGTCCTGGAGCATGAACGGATCCTATATATGATAACGGATCCTGTACCTGAGGAGCCAACTGCCAATGCACATGGAACAGTCAGAGATACTTACCAAAAGTGGCTCAGTGATCAGACTACGGTGCGCTGCATCATGCTGGCTGCCATGAGCAATGAGTTCAGTCATAGATATAAGATGGCTCAGCCAAAGGATATGCTTCAAGTGTTGGAGGATGCCTTTGGCACACCTGATGACGTGGAGAGGCATAAGACTAGTTGTGCCATCTTCAACGCCAAAATGCAAGATGGTGCCTCTGTCACTGATCATGTATTATATATAATCGAGCTGATGGAGCATTTGAGCAAACTCGACTTTTCCTTGCATGAGCAGCTTGAGAAAGATGCAATACTGAACTCACTATTCTAGAGTTAAACAATCAATACGATTTACATTTAACCTAATGCAAGTGTTGCAGGATGATCGATTAGCAATTCGATTGCTAATTGGCTTAATTTAATTAAGCCAATGGGTTGACATTAAGTCTAATTGAATATAATTTAATTAGATTTAGTTTGGACTTGATTGGATCAAGTCCAATTGATTTATTGGATAAGCCAAGTGCAAGAAAAAACTAGTCCTAGTTCAATTAGGACTTGGGTCAACCTGATTTTTAATTCGATTAAAAAATAAAATTATATTTAAATATAATTTAATCTGATTAAATTAGGTTCTTAATTGGGTTAAGATCTATTTTAATTAGATTGATTTAATTTTAGTTTGATTTGGTTTGAGAAACTAAATTTGAACAAGTCATAGATTGAATCCTAGTAAGACTATGATTCCACCTTGCACCACCTTAGCCCCCCATACCCACTCTCTCTTATTTTGTGCAACAAAACCTTCTCTCTCAGGCCTTCACGTATGTCCAAAGCTTTTCACTCTTTCTCTCTTACATGAAATATGGTTGTGGACCAAGTCAAAGTAGGAATCAGTTTGGATTTCAAATTCTATGAGATAAAATTTTAGGAAACCAAAACTCTTTCCTTATGGCACTGATTTTATCCAGATTTTTTTTGAAATTTTTGTGGCTTTTATGGCATATATTGTGCACCCTTTGTTGGTGGTCCATGATAGAAAAAGAAGGAGGGGGCACCCATGAGTTGAGCACCACTTGTCCTGCCCTGTTTGAATTTTTCTTGACTAGATATTTGACCTAAACAATGATTCTTCATGTCTCTTTATTTAAGATAAATTTCTTTTTAAAATTTCCATAGATTATAGAGCTTTGAGAGTCCTTTTGGGCATGTGAATAGGGAGAAAGAGTGTTGGGGTGTGGAGATATAATAGACACAAAATTAGGTGTTTAGGTGAGAGTAAAGAGAAGAAGAAGAGGGTCTTCTTCTAGGGTTGCTGAGTTCTCCTCTTTCATTCCTCCATCTGTGAGTTTTCTGAGTGTCTCACATCTAAAACTTCTTCTCCTACTTCTCATCTTTGGAAGAGTCCAAATCAAGAAGAAGGAGGTATCTGATCGACCATCGAAGAAGGATCAGCACAGTACTAGCATACTGTGCTGATTTCCTGGATCAGGACTTTTGATCGTAATTCGTGAGCTCGTGTGGACAACTCTTAGAGGTCGGATGTGTGTGCGGCTCGCAGCATCATCCTCAAGTCAGGATCAGCAAAGTTAGAACGTCTAACTTGCATGGTAATAGATCTGATCTATTATATTTTACATATATTAGATGTAGTATAAAAATATGTTGATATGATCAACATGTAGTTCTTACTCTTTATATTTTAATTTTTGATTTAATATCATGTAATAATCATATAATAGGATCTTAGATCTAGAAATTCTCTAATTTCATAAGATAAATTTTGATTTATTTTAGTCTTCTGCTGTCTGATCTTGAAAAAGTTTCAAGATCTAACCCTGAAACCCTAGATCTGGTTCTTTCACCTTGAACTTTTCAAGGTTCCTTCCATAGTGACCAACATGTTGACCAGTTCGGATATAG
The DNA here is from genome assembly GCF_000442705.2 of Elaeis guineensis. NCBI lineage: Eukaryota > Viridiplantae > Streptophyta > Magnoliopsida > Arecales > Arecaceae > Elaeis > Elaeis guineensis. The sequence continues at coordinate 114,648,017 of NC_025998.2, read as the reverse complement.
TGCAATCGAGTTTGTTCATATCAAAATTTATAATAAATTGACTATATCAACTCTTAAAGGATTGAAGGATCAAATTCATCTATAATTCTTTTTGCATATCAAGCTCGAGCTTTTCAAGCTCCTCAATGTCTTTGATCACCATCATACAGTGCTCATGGACTGACTGTCCTTTACGCATCTTCAAATTGAAAAATCTCTTGGACACTTCGAAGCACGCAATATGGCTCTACTCACTGTACAATTCCTGTAGATGAGTTATCATAGCCCTGACAGTGGGCATATGCTCATGCTGGCTTTGTAACTCATTTGACATAGATGCCAGCACATAGCACTTGACCCGACTGTCATCATCTGTCCACTTTTCAAAGGCTGCTCTTTGCTCAGCAGTAGGATGGTTTGGTAACACTATAGATTTTTGGTCGAGTACATAACTTAATTTTTCTGAGGTTAGGACAATCCTAAGGTTTCTGAGCCAGTCTTAGTAATTAGTTTTGGTCAAATGATTGATTTCAAGAATGCAGACTAGAGGGTTTGAGGCTGACATAGTTTAATTGCGAGAGTAGAGATTCAAATTAGACTTTTATACTTTAAAATTATATTTACTTCTAAAAACTTTAAGATACAAACAATAACTCCCACTAATTTTTTGGATCCCTCCACTCCTCGGATGGAAAATAAAAATCCTAACACGACAAAAAGATTTCTAGTGGGTGCTGCGGTCCCATCGATGCCTTGCACCTCACCTAACAGTTATTGGAAATATGCACACCGATGCATAGATAACTCTTTGCCCAGATGCTTCTTGAGCATGTTGCAGCGACTTGGTCTCTAAGTCATATGGACTCACCTAACAGTTATTGACTATACTCCTTAGTTAAACCTGACCCACCGTTCACAAACAGGTATAAGGTCATCATTGGGTCCCTCACCTAACAGTTATTGGGCCCAACCTCATCTTCACCCTGAAGTAACTCTTTGCTAATAGAGTGGTTGCATGTTTTCGATGCAACTGAACCACTGTAACTAGCCGAGAACAATCAATACCAGTAGCATGCCCGCACATCTATAATGGTGGAAGATCTATGGACTTAATATTTATGGAGAGATTTAGGTCTCATCTAATCAGTCATCATATGATCGATCTAATTGATATGGGCTAAACCAAAATATCAAGCAACCTTATTGAAGACTCAATCTTTCAAATTGGCCAGATAAGTCGAGATCGATGGGGGTCCCCTTGTTGTTTTTCTTAGACATCAATAAATTGATCAGGTCAGCTAACGGAATCAATTAAATAACCACATCTCAATTACTTGTCTGAGACACCAATAGATCAATTGGTACAAATAGGTTAATTCTAGTGAATCAGACTTAAACTATCAAGCCACATTAGGTCCTTAGGTCAATCGATTCTATATACAGAATTCAATTGATTTGATCAACAATAATTGTATGATCATATTACTTAATTAATCTAATCCTAATCAATATTTGACTCAATTTGATCAATTACTTAATCAAATTAGACCCATAAGATTCAAATCAAAAATCCTAGATGCAATCTCATTACATGACCTAATTTTTGATTTTTTCATAACCAAAACCCTCATGCACAAACATAAATTTTAGATTCCAAAACTAAATTTTGGATTTAAATTCTTTACATGAAAGATAAGTTTTAAATCATGAAAATAATTTTTCAGATTTAACATACAAATATATATCTCATATATGTATGTAAAATTCAGATCTAAGCAAAATTAAGATCAACACATGATATCTTATATCTCATACACAAATCATAAATCAGATTGAAAAGAATTTTGTAACCTAAACATACAATCATATATCTCATACATGAATCATGAATTAGATCAAATAAAATTTTAAGTTTATGCATGCATCTACATATGACATGAATATGAACTAGAAATCATTCTAGATCAAAATTCAGATCTATGCATGCTTTAATATATCAACTATATGTTTCAAAATCAAACTAAAATAAAATTTTAGATTTAAAATATTCATCTATACATCTCATGTATCAAAGAAAAATCAGATTTTGAAACTCTTTTCAAAACATGTATATCAATTTTATGCATATAAAACCAGTGGCTCTGATACCACTGTTGAAATTTCTATGTCGAGGCATGCATGTATGTTTCAAAAATTTTATTTTCTAAATATCATAACAGAATAGAAGATTAAATTTTTTTTTAATCTATATCATGCATGCATAAAACATAAACCATAATAATCTACTTCATATGCTGAAATTGAATATATACTGAAATTTAATATGTGATCAAATCACATACTTATTTCGCAATTTCTTTCTTCAACTCTGGATCAGAAAGAAAAAAAACTCTCTCTTAGCCATGCAAGTACCCTACCTCTATGGGTATCCACTCGAGATCAGCCTGGAATAGTCTTCTTAAAATTGATTTCTTTTCTCCAAGAAAAATCAACCTGCGAATCTAAATGAAGCCTGGATTGCGATCAACTCTTTGATCTTTTTCTTGATCTTCTTCTTCTCTTCTTCTCTTACTTTTCTTCTCTTGACTATGCTGCTACTAGGGACAAGAAACCAACACAAGAGGTGGACACCCAAAGCCCCTATGGGCATGAAGAAGATGGACGCCCAAGAGAGGGGATGTTGGACGTCCAATGGAGAAGAGAGGAAGAGAGGGCATGGGGCTCTCCTTGGTGGGTGTGGGGCTGCTGGTTTGAGTGCCTAAAGACTTTAGGAGAGGTCTTTTTAAATAGGCATAAGGTTTGAATCCTATTCAAAACTAAACAAGCTTTTAATACAAGTCCTACTTGCATTAGATTTTCTAATAACTTAAGTTATTCAACTTTCTTTAGAAAACCTATTAGGCACCAACAATTGGAGCCCTTGTACCTACAAAATCACACCCTCTTTTGCACCCAAGGGACACCCCATTAAGGATCCACAAGCCCTCTAAAGGTGGAACATGTCCAACTTGATCAAATCAAGTGGCGCCCCATCAAAACTATCAAGAAAATAAATTAGGGACTTGCACCCTTAATTTATTTGATCCAAAACCTTAGGCATCCAACAATTAGAGTCCAATGAATCTAATTCATTTAGATTATCAGTAGATAATTAAGTTTGAATTATCTTATCAAAGAAAAAAATCAAATATAAAGAGAAAATTGGATCCAAGCATGTACTAGCAAGGTTACCTTGAACCCAATAGAATTTCTCTAAACCCAATTGACACTTTATAAGCTCAATTACTTATTCCAGATTAATTTCTTTATTGTGTGACCCTATAGGTTCAATTCTATCTTCTAGTGAGATATACAATGATCTCTATCAAAGTATCATTGAAACTCTTTTCAATAGGTCAGAATAATTTTACTCTAACTCATCAAGGATTGTTGATCCAGAATAATCCTAGTGAGCTCTCACAATCCATCAATGACACCAAGCAGTATGTAGTGGCAATCCAATAGAATCAAAAATAAATCTCAAGGTGTAGTTAACATATAATTCAGTCTTTTTATCATGAGTCCCGACTAGATGGCAGGTCATGGATAAATCGTCAAACCTCAACATCAGTCATATGATAGATTCGATCACCTTAAATCCAATTGTGATGCTTATAAAATTTTTTTTCATCAATCACACTGTTGTGACCACAGACTCTCAGACTTAGCCTCTCAAATCTCATAGGACTACTCCTCTCTATCAAGATCGATAGATCCCATCTTGATGCATATCCTACTCCTATAGTGGATCAACTGTCGCCAACATCCACTACAAGGGCTTATTGAGACTATATTTATATGTCAATCAAACTCCAGCAGCTTCACTGTGAACAGTCATACCATCTCAGATCAAAGGATCATTCATACAACTACAGCATCGAGATAATTATTGATGATCGAGTAGAAATCTAAGTGATATTTCGTATGATCATGCTCAGTATTAGTTGTTCTCTAACAACTATCCGTACTTGTCGCTCAGTATCTCTACACTGTAGATCAGAGACTCATCTACTCTGAAGGAAGTGATCTGTGCATCGGTCTATCCGGATCAATCACTGTTCTCACATGATACTATGATTGAAAATATTTAAAAATTAAATATATGTCTCTAATTTTCAATACTTTGAGAATATGTATCGAAAAGTTAATTCTATGGACGATCCAAAAATACATCACATTTGAATAAAAAATAAACTTACCCTTTTATTGATCAAATTAATGTATTAAATATAAAATTATATCCTATATTTATTATAATGTGTCAGCCATTTTGGCTTTTAGGACATGCATCTAATACTACAACCATTTTTGAAACATATGACTGGATACATAATATACTCAAAGTTTGGCGATTATTAAAATCAATCACGAGGTCAACAATCTTCCTCTTTTTGATGATGGCAAAACTTTGAGTATATGCTAAAGAAAGAAATAATATACTTCAAGAAATAGAAATAATATATCATGAAGTAATAGCTTAAGCATGAAAATACACACTTCATGGAGATTCTTAGCAAGCCTTCAATTTATTACACATCATTAATTTATTACATATTATTGCATATACTCATATCAAAATAATGTTTCAATTCAAATCAATGAGTAAGATTTCAAGCATCAAAACTTTGAGTTTTTTAAGTATCTGAAGCATCAATCCTTGAAGCATATACTCAACAACTTTTCTCCCCCTTTTTAACAACATCAAAAAGCTCAAGAAAAATATTTTAAGAAAGATATCATCAAAATCAACTTAAAACTCAATTTAAATCTAGAAAATATGTGTCAAATATAGATCAATTTAAAGTTTATAACTTTTGAGATAAAGGATAGAAGCTAAGATCATGCAAGTAGTAATGAATCACTTGAGCATTGTTATTTAAAAAATTTTGAGTCATGATCAAAAAATAGAGTATGTAATGAAAATTCAGAGTGCTTCTTCAAATTTATCAACCAAAAATTTAGATTATGCCAAAAATTCAAATTTCTCCCCTTTTAGGCATATTTGCATTAACACTTCTCTTCTTATTTACTTATTAAATAAAGATTCCAGCAAAATGTTCTTTGTGCCAAGAGTGCCAATTATATATCATTTTTCAAGCATGTGCCAAATATACCACATTCATATTTATTTTAGATTTTATGCCACGTGTATTAATATGTATTTCATACTTTCACTCATTCTCTTTTCTTTGAGGATTTATCTTTTGATTCAAAATATGTTTGAATATAATATCCAAGAAGTTTTTCCCAAATTTTGAATGAATTTGATGCCATAATCAAGAAATATCATCAAAATAAATCAGAATTTAGAAAAATATATCAAGAAAATTTTAATTTTATGAAAGTATCGATTTTAAACTTCATGAGATATTTAATATTAAAATAAGCATGTTTGACACCAAGTTCATATTGATACCACTCTCCTCCCTTTTCAAATGGATTAAATTTAGATTTTTCAAATTGATATTGAGGGATAAAGCTTTTCAAGATATTTGAGTGCATTCGATACCAAATTATGTATGTCCGATGTTAAATTCATATTGATACTAATTTAGATTTTTAAAAGATGGATTTTCTCAAGTAAAATATGTCAAAAAATTTTTGATACCAATTTTAATATTTGTTCTTTTCTTTTCTCAATAGATTTTAGTTAATTATGCTTTGAAAAGTATATACTGGATGTGTATTAAAGATAGTATTATTAAAAATAATTTTAGTCAAATGAGCTGAGAATAATTTTATAAAGATTTTACATTGTATATTAAATTTCAAAAATTTATTTCTAGAAGTAAGAATGTATTTTCAATTCAATTTAACTCCTATTAGTTTTCAAGAATGATCATGCAAATAAAAATTATAAGATTGGTACATGAAAAATTCAGTATCATATTCAGATTTTGAAGTCTTAAAAATATTCAGATTTTCAAGTGAGTTTTAGAATTGGAAATATGTATCAAATTTAGATTTGTAAATAAATTTTAAAATTGAAAGTATGTATCAAAGTCAAATTTGTGGCACATGCCCTTTTGTTCTTTAAATACATGAAACCAAAATATTTTCTTAGATACAAATGTTTCAAAGCTCATCTCTTCATTTCAAATTCAACTCAAAGTATTTTGAGCTAGAGTAATTAGAAATTTCATATAAAGATAAGTCATTTTGTAAAATTCAAATCGTCCTCTTCTTAGAAAAAACAAGTTCAAAAAGGCTTGAAGTTTTTAACTTTGTCTCAAATTAACTTAAGGATATATTTATGCAAATTTGAATTTGAGATGGAAAGATCAATTTCTTTTGCCTCAAAAGAGTGAAACAAATATTTGCAAGGCAAAAACAAGGATACCAAGAATGAAAATCATTTTGTGAAATAATTTTCCAAATTGATCTCGATGCTAATTAATTGTTATAAGATCAATTCATGCAAATCACAAGAGTTCATTCAAAGATTTTTTTTTAAGATTAATGATGATTTTTAGAATGAATCAATAAAATAAATAGATCCAGACGAGCATAGAATGAATATTCATCAATATTCTCAATTTTTATTGAGTTCTTGAAAAGATATCTCTTTTAATATTCTGATAGAGTTTTCTTCCCCCTATTTTTCATAATAAATGCTAGAAATTTAATTTTCTTGTATTTCTCCCCCTTTTTATTTCAAATTTGCAAACTTATGCTTTATAATTTTTGTTACTCCCCCTTAGTTTTACAAATTAATGCATTATCAATCAATTAACTTTTTGAAGATCATAGTTTTATTTTCTTTCCCTATCTTTTATAGGTCAAGGTATTTTCAATTAGATAATCTTTTAAGATCAAATTATTTCCTTAAGTATATTTTCTCTCTTTTTGTAAAAATAAATTCTCAAGTTTAGTTATAAAATTATTTTTAGCTTTAAAGATCCAATAATGATAGATATTTCAGAACTATGAATTTGAATAGATGATTCATAATAAAGCACAAAATATATTTAAATTTATAAAAACCATTCCTTTCTTTCTTTAAGAGATATTAATCCATTTGATTTCAAAGGAAGATATAGCATTTTGAATTTACCTCAAATGATATCATGTCAAGAATATATCAATGCAAAATATATTTGAGATAAATATAAATTTTTTTTTTTGCCAAAGAATACTACACTAAAGTTCAAGGTAAGAATGATACCATCGATATCAAGTATAAGAATTTTTCTTAAGAAAATTCTTTTTGACACCAATTGCTAAAATAATCTTCTTTTATTTTAATATCTTTGAAAATAAAATCAGATAGCAGCTTGCTGAAAAATTTTTCTTGATACCACATGATTTGAAATTCAAATCAATTTGAGAATATATATATTTTTAAAAATGATAAATCATTTTTAGTTGATATTAATAAATCATTCAAGGCAAACAGATTTTCTATGAGTCTTTAAAAGATCATTTCATCCTTTTAGCAATGAAATCCAAGGAGCTGTCTGTACCAATTGATTAAAAATCAAAATCCTCTTCGAATATTTAGTTTTAAAGACATTGACAGCTTTGTTAAAATATATGCATGATATCAACTTCAAACGATTTAAGAGGAGCATTTTTCAAATTCACTTTTTGATATCAATCTATCAAACCAAATATGAGTGATCTTAAGGAAAATTTCTTTTTGGATTAAAAAAGATTTCTCAATCTTGATTGATTATCAAAAACTAATGATCAAAACATGTGAAGTATGCACCTTTGTTCAAAATGAGTTAAATGATCAAAACCATATGAATGCTCAAATAAATTTTAAATGGTTAAGTCAAGATAAGTAAAATACAAAAGTTTGTCAATAAACCTTCATTTAAGTTCAAAAGTGATTTCTTTTACAATATTTAGACAATATTTTCCTTCCTTGTATTTCATAATAGATGTCAATAAATTTTCTTAATTCTTCCATTTTTCTTTAATTTAATTAATCAAAAAGGGTATGATAATCAAACAAATCAAGTATGATCAAATCAAGAGGAATCTATATAATGGTTCTAAAAGTTTAGTTCAACTAGAAAATTTCAAATTCTTAGGGGTAAATTTAAGATGTAATACAAATAAATACATCATACACTCAATCTCTTATGATTAGAGTGTCTTATCTTGCAATTACTTAGATCATACAAATTTTAGAAGAATTTCAATAATTCAAAGTTTTATGGAAAAATGTCAAAGTTTAGCTCAATTTATCATTTTGCAATCAAAATGATCCATGCATAATCATTCAAATTTTAAATTAAGTTTCACAAGTAAGCATAATGTAGGAGACTAATACATTTTGCTGAATTCAAAACATTTAAGTTCACAAGGCATTAGGTAATACATAATATAAAAGCCATAATAATCAACACTCAAGCATTAGATAAATCATTAAACCATAGAATGTGATCATTTTAAGCATATCATCAAAATCATTCTAGTATACTAATTCTATCAAAGCATAAAAAATATTTCAATCAAGCAATTAGAATATGAAATCACATAGAAAGATCATTGAAATCAATTAAACAAACATTGATGGTATAATGAGAAAAGTTTAGATTTTACCAGCATCATCACCCATCCAATTTTATTTCTAAGGCATCTATTCATAAAAATTTTCTTTCTTCATTCCATTGGATCCTTCGTGTGCCTGTAAAATCATTTTATGATTTTTAGTACCCAAGTTCTCTTAGGTCCATAGGGGTTAGTGGTCAAGATTTTTTTTGGAATCTAAATTTATTTAACCAAAGTATGGCCAATTCTTTTAAAGTTACATTCCAAACTTTTGTGACCAAATTGATTGCATTTAAAGTATTTAATACAATGATTTTCAGATGATGCTTTTGTAATCATACTTTTTGAAAATTGCTGTTTTCTTGAAATATGAAGATCAATTTTTGTTTTATTGAAAATAGACCTATTTTTATTCACCATTGATTGAAGATTTTGAAAACTAAGAGTGAACTTTGTAGCTATTGGTTTCAAAATCTCAATCTTTCTTCTCAACTTTTCATTTTTTCTAAAAGCTCTTTCTTTTCATTTAGAAAATTTTTATTTTCTTTTTAGGGAGAATCTTAAATTATCATTTTTTTTTTCAACTCAATATTTTCTTCAACTAAAGAAATTTTTGATTTTACCATTTCTTCCTTATCTTTAGCCAAAGAATTACCATTAGACTAAGATTTTTCCTTTTTAAGCTCCTTATTTTTCTACCTTAATTTTTTAAATTCATGCATTAATTTATTAAAGCCTTCAAATAATTCATCAAAAGTAAATTCATTAGACTTGCAATACCTTCAATAATTTGTTATTGATCTTTGGTGGAGGATTGAAGCTGAAAGTTGAGAGATACATCGATTCAGACTTTATGACTGATGTCGATGATAGAAAATCTACATCGAGGTATATTTTCTTATGTAATAGTGGTATGGTTAGCTGAAAGAGTTTCAAGCAACCGATCATTGCAGATTCGATCATAGAAGTCGAGTACATCACTGCCTCTAAAGCTGCTAAAAAAAATTTTTGGTTCAAAAAATTTATTACGGAGCTAGGTGTGATGCCATCATATGCCATTGTACTGCACTACGATAACAAAAGTACTATAGTCCTTGCTAAAGAACCCAAGTCTCAACAGAAGTTCAAGCATATAGAGCGACAGTTCTACATCATACGCAAATATCTCGAAAAAAAATTTATCGAGATGCAGAGAGTCGACTCCACACATAACATGGTGGACCCACTGACCAAGCCTCTCAGTCAGCAGAAGATCGAAGCTCACCTTGAGAAGATGGACCTTAGGTATATGACCAATTGGCTTTAGGTCAAGTGAGAGTTTGTTAGATGAGTATCCTAAAAGCTAATTGTTAGCTGATATATTTTATATTTTCAAAGCTTATCTTTGTACTTATAATATTTTTATATTAATAAAAAAATTTATTTCAATCATATTTATGTGTCCATGATTTGTCCTAAACATTAACAAAGATGATTTTTTATATTCTCAAAGATATTGAGAATTTAAGACATACATTATTAGTGATTAATTTTTAAATACTTCTGATCAAAGAATTCTCACAAAAGACAGTGATCAATCCATTTAAGATCGATGCACGGATTACCTCTCTTATGGGTAGATGAGTCTCGGATCTGTAGTATAGGGACACTGGGGTGAGAGTGTGGGTAGTTCATAGAGAACAACTTGCACTGAACATGATCAATATAAGAAATTACTTGGATATCTACTCACTCATCAGTGGTTGTCTCAATGCTGCAGTAGTATGAGTGGTCTTTTGATTTACGGAGTTATCGACTATTCGCAGCAAGGCTACTGAGTTTGATTATACGTTACCTTGGTCCCTAGCTATTCGGATCCTTATTATGCATATTGGCTATAGTATGTTCAGGTTCACTGTTAGGAGTAGGATACACCTAGAAGAATCTATCAATTTTGATAGAAAAAAAAAATTTATGCAATTTATGAGATTGAGTTCAGAAAGTCTTTGGCCAATGCAAGTGTGAATACTAGAAAGAAGTTTTCATGGGGTTCACAAGTGAACTCTAGTCGAGCCAATCTAATATATGACTGACAATGGGATCTGACGAGTTCTTCATGATCTCCATCAAATCAGAACTGATGATAGAAAGATTGAATCATACGATAACTGTACCTAGGAGTTCATACTTTCATTCTACTGGATTGTCATTACATACTGCTAAGTGTCACTAGTGGATTGTGGGAATCATTGGACACCATCTTGATAATCGATGACCTTTGAAAGATAGAGCTGAAATTATTTCAATCCATCGAAAGAAGTTTCGATGATATTGTGATGGAGATCATAATATATCTCACTTCTAGATAGAATAGAATCTATGGGATCACACATTAAATGATTTAATCTTGAATTAACCAATTGAACTTGTAAAATTCTAATTGAGTTAGGATTTATTAAAATTCTATTGGATTTAAGAGAACCATGCTGACACATGGTTAAATCTAATTCTTCTCTGGACTTGGATTCCTTATTAGATAAAGATTGAAACAAATCCGTAGCCTTGAACCTAATCTAAATCTATTTTAATTTGGATTTAGCTTAGCACCTATTTGAGGGCCCAAAAGAATTGAATTAAGTCAATGAGTTGGCAAACTAATCTCCTTATTTTCTTTCTTGTTATTTCTTAATGTGATGTGAAAATATTGGAAAGAAGAGAGGAGGTGCAAGCCTCCCCTTTTGGAAACTCCAAGGGGCGCCATCCCTTGGAGAGGGCATGAGAAAGAGAGAGGGGCCCGCCCCCTCTTTTGCTTAGGCATGGAAGGAGAGAGAGAGAGGGGCTACGCCCCCTCTCTTATGCATAAAATCCTAAAGGAGTGCTAAGAGTTGGCGCCCCAACTACTAGCCTTAAATATCAAGTGGCACCCTCTCACTTGCCTTAAAGATGAGGTGCCACATCTACTTGACTTTTGAGGAAAGGACCTTTCCAATTAGATCTAATTTTTTTAAAAAAAAATTAGATTAAAAAATAAGAGACCTTATGAGATAAGATCTAACTTTTTTAACCTGATTGGATATTGATTTGGAATTAAGAGAAGGCCTATTTAAGAAGATGGCCTCCTAGGATTTAATTATTATTGAATTTATGTGAATTAAGATCTATTTCTCTCTTTCCTCATGCCACCCCTTCTTCCTCTCCTTCTAATGCCCAAGGGTTGGGCATCCCATCTTCCCACACATTCAAGGTGAAGGGTGGTTGATTCTACATCAAAGAAAAAGAGAAAAGCTGTAGTTCAAGCATTGAAATCGCGATCAAAGATCAAGAGTTTATCAAAGGTTCAATAGGTTGAGATCCTACTTGGAGAAAAAAGATCAACAATAAGAAGAAAGATTCAAGATTGATCCCGGTAGATATCTATAGAGGTCGGACATGTGTGTGGCTCAAGAACCTTTAGACTAAGATCATCAATTGCGGTGTATTTCAACTCACGTAAGGTATTGAGATCCGATCTCAATTTTATTTTAATTTTTAGATTATATGCATGTCTTAGATCTAAGGTTCGGGTAGATATAGATTAGATCTATTGCATGTGAGGTTAAAAGATTTAACCTAGATCGTTTTTACTGCTACTTCAAAAAGATTTTGAAATTTATGCATGCAATTCTATCCAATTTTCTAATACTATTTTTATATTTTTGGTTACTAATGCTTTGTTTTGAATAATGAAAAAGAAAAAAATTAAAAAATTTGATACTAAATTAAATGAAGGAATCTTTTTGAGATACTCTTCATCTAGCAAGATACATAGAGTCTTCAATAAGAAATTTTAGTTATTGAAGATCTATTCATGTTATATTTGATGAAACTAATAATTTTTTTCAAAAAAGAATGATATTGTTGATGATGATGCATGAACTCTAAGTAAAGGAATGGAAAATCTAGCTTTGAAAGAAGTTCCAACATAAAATGGTGAAAAAGATGATAAGATGGGTGAAGAAGAAAATGATGAGGATGCTCAAAGACATTATAAGAACCAATTCAAGGAGTGAAGATATTCTTATGGATATTCAAAAGACCTTATCATTGGTGATCCTTCACAAGGGATAATAACTCGATTATCTTTAAGAAATATCGATAATCATTTAGTCTTTGTATCTCAAATAGAACTTAAATCTATTGAAAAAGCTAAAAATGACTTAAATTAGATTAATATAATGCGAGAGGAATTAAATCAATTTAAAAAAAAAATAAAGTTTGGAGCTTAGTGAGTAGAACTTTAGATCATCCTATAATTAGAACTAAATAGCTATATAGAAATAAATTAGGTGAATATGAAATAGTTGTAAGAAATAAAGTTAGATTAGTTGCAAAAAATTATAATCAAGATGAAGAAATTGATTTTAATAAAATTTTTATGCCTATTGCTAAATTAGAAGTTATTAAATTGTTACTTATATTTGCATGCTACATGGATTTCAAATTCTATAGATGTTAAAAGTATTTTTTTAATAAATACATTATCGAGGAGGTATATATTGAATAACCTCCTAATTTTGAAAGTTAGACATTTCGAAATCATATTTTTAAACTAAATAAAGTATTGTATGGACTGAAACAAGTATCTTGTGTATGGTATGAAAGATTAAATAAATTTATACTTGAAAATAAATTTACTAAAGCAAATGTAGATACTATACTATTTTTGAAGAAGAGGAATGATATTTTATTAGTAGTATAAATCTATATGTAGATGATATTATATTCAATGTTACTAATGAAATTTTTTGTCAAGAGTTTGCTAAGTCAATATAGAAGAAGTTTGAGATGAGCATGATGGGAGAGCTAAACTTCTTCCTCATACTCCAAGTCAAGCAAACTAGAGAAGAGATCTTTATCAACTAAACTAAATACACAAAAAAAAAAATTGGGATGAAGAATAGCAAGCCAATTGGAATACCTATGAATCCCTCTTGCAAGCTTGACAAAAATAAAAATAGTAAGAGTATTGATACTAAACTTTATCAAAATATAATTGAATCTTTACTCTACCTTACACCAAGTAGATCTAATATAATGTTTAGACATGTATGTATATATTCAAGATATCAATCCAATCCTAAAGAATCTCACTTATTTACTGTTAAAAGAATACTTAGATACTTAATTGGTACTTTTAACATTGATTTATATTATTCTAGATATTCTTCTATTGATTTAATTATTTATCTTGATGTTGATTTTGCTTGTTGTAAACTTGATAGAAAAAATATTAGTGAGATGCACCAATTTTTAAGAGTTAACTTAATCTCTTGGTTTAGCAAAAAATAAAATTCGATAATATTATCTATAGTAGAAGCTTAATATATTATACCTGAAAATAGTTATACTCAAATCTTGTAGATTAAGTAATAAATAGAGGATTGTAACATTAAATTAAACAAGATCTTCATAAAATATGACAGTACAAGTTCTACAAATTTGACTAAAAATTTAATTCAACACTCAAGAACTAAATATATTGAAATAAGATATTACTTCATAAGAGATCATATTTAAAATTGTAATATAATGCTTGATTTTTTTAACATCAATAGACAACTAGCAAACATCTTTACCAAACACTTAAATAAGAAAAGTTTTAGTCTGATTAGAAGAAAGTTAGAAATATGTGACCCATTTGACTAAACCTTATCCTAACGCTACTTTCTCTCTCTTTAAAATTCTCAAATTTGATCTTCTCTTGAATCTTGATTGATTGATTTCATGTTCATTTTCTTCTATTTGGATTTTCTTGAGTCATCTTTTATTTTAAGTGTTGAATTTTTTCATAAAAATTCAACATTTTTCTATCTGAGACTGAGCTTAAGTCGGCTCGAAGTTGAGTTCAAGTTGACTCTAACAAAAATCTTGAGTCGACTTCAATTGGGATAATTTATTTAAAAGTCGAGCCATCCCTTTCTGTTTCACTTTCTATCCTTCACTATTTGCCCTAGAAACTTCTAAATAGTTTCTCCAAACCTTTTTGGGCCCTTCTCTTATCTTTTTCCTTGATTCCTAGTCCCTTGATTTCCCCTGGGATTCAGCATGGAAGGGTCTGAGAAAGTAATTGGCCTGCAAATTGTAGAAGTCTAAAGGTGAAGAACAAGCTGAAAGAAGGTCAACAGCTAGGAGTGACTAAGCCAACCCTAATGCACCCATGAGTCCACCCTCTCCCTTATCCGGTGCTTTCCATGCTGCTAGAGTGATGAATATAGGAAGAAAGATTGACTTTAGATTTTTTGAAAGGAAGGGATTCTCCACTGGGCAAAAGATCAAAGAGCAAGGATGAGAGTTTTTGTGTTCGTTGGATGTCCCCACATATCCAAGCCTTGTTCGAGAGTTTTATAGGAGCCTTAAGCATGGAGCAGGAGGTGCGGAAGCCATAGTGAAAGGGATCCAGATTGTCCTTATTGAGTAGCATTTTGTCAGGATATTATAGTTGCCACATCAGGATATGAGATTGATGAGGCTTTCTGATAGAGTAGAGGCACTCAAAGTAGTTTTGAAGATAGAGAATATAGATTTCATAAAAGAGCTCTTCATGAACCAACTGTCTGTGGAGATACGACTGCTACATCATATCATCGGGAGGATCTTGTTCTTGAAGATGGGTTGTTTTGATTTTGTGTCCAAGAGGGATCTAATTGTTATGGTGTACATACTTTAGAGCATTCTACTCAACCTGCCAGCACTCATGTTTACATATATGAGAGATGCAGCAGGGAAAGAAAAGGCTTTCCTACCCTATAGTATGGCTTTCATCCTCATCTTCAGAGAGTTTAGAGTACCTCTTAAGAGAGAGACTGATCGAGTTTTGTTATACTTTAACACCTACAATAAGTGATCGCTACATTATATGGTCTGCCACAAGTTGGAGAGTAGATAGGTTCGGAGTAACTCGATATAAGAGAGATAGAGAGATAAGGCTAGGCCAAACGGAGCACTACTTGAGTTTGAGCTAGAGTCACCTCCATCAATAGCAGCTGTCACGCCCCCGACCCGAGATTATGAATCGAGGGTCATGGCAACCGCCGCATACTCATAGAAAACTCTTCCCATAAGCATGCAAGGCATCTTATCATACTATCCTAAAACAACAGCGGAATAATTAGTCAATAAATTTAAATCTAAAATATAACGATCTAAATTTTTTTCTTTAATATCTCAATAAATTCAACAACGTTTCAAAGGCTTTGCATCAAATTCAATAAGCCTTTCAACCTAAAATAAAAGTATGAAGATTCTACTTCTGATCACTCTTCCATTCATATCTTGTATCATCTTAATTCTTCAACATCTATAAAAATAGTAAAATAGGAGATAATGAGCTAGACAGCCCAGTAAGCAATGATCACTTTTCAATAGATTTCATCAGGCATTTAAGTAAATCATTATTTATAGAAAATAAGTATACAGAGTTCATCAATTCGAAATCAATTTCAATTATGCAACATAATTCATGCCAAATTCATTTCTTTTTCGAAAATTCAAGTTTCTTTCTAAATTTCAATTTCTTTCATTCTTAAATTCTTTTCGTCAACCATGAGCTATAACCATATTTTTTCTGTGGCAGGGTCATAATACCGTGTATCTGCTTGCAGTGAGCTGCGAATCATCTGGCAGCCAAGTCCTTCGGAACCGCTGGTCTCTCTGGCGGTTTTGTCGCTGGTCTCTCTGGCGACATGTCGCTGGTCTCGCTGGCGACATAAATCTTTAGGACAATCAATTGCCAACGTATATACCCCCATTGGCAGGGTCCTTTACATAGTCAGATTGTCAATTCATAGTATTTCTTATATCATAATTCTTCATAAATCATATTTCATATTCTAATTTTGATAATAAAATATATAATCATGTAGTATCGAAATCAATCAATATAATGCATCATGAAATCAATATGTTCAATCATGCTTCATCATAACATTTCAAATAAGATATTTTCAAAACAAGATATCATTCATCCAATTCATGCATTGTTTCACAAATTATGTCAGAAAAATACATTATAATTTACTGATAAATCTAAAAAAAATGAAACATTACTTACCTCGAACGCATTCTAATAAATCCATAAAATTCTATAAATTTTCTTCCAAAAATTCTGTTCGTAGATCATATCGCGATATCCCATGATCAAACATCCACAATCCTATACAGAATCAATTTCAATAATTAGAAAGAATACGAATACCATATTTCAACGATTTAGATTGGGTCCGATCATCTAATTTCATCTAATCAAAATCTAATTAGGACCTAAATGATCCAAAGTTTGACTATCAAATCAAATCGGATTCGAAGTGATAGGACCGAGATTTCTTTATCGATTTCATAAAATCAAACGGAGAGAGAAAATCAGAGAAGAGAGAATTCATGAGGTACAATTCAAATTGATCAGGTGACACAATCCAACATTACGATTGGTCCAATATCTCAATTGGTGAAACCAACATGATCAAATCAAATCATGGCTAGATCGAAATCATGGATAATCAAATCTAAAGATTCATGATCTGATTAAGGTGGGTGCCAGTACGCTGTCTGACAATCATAGATCAGGGTTCTTCATTAAAATCAGATCAGACTTATTAAAAGAAATTTCTTCATTCACTAACCTTTTTTTTTAGAGAGAGAATCAATCAAGAGAGAGAATATTTTAGAGAGAGAAAATTCTAGAGAGAGAAAATTTTAGAGAGAGAAAACTCATCTTGAATTCTTCAGACAATATGATTCAACAAATTCTGATCGATCAGATCAAATCATGCTAAAATTATCATGTGGATAATTCAATAAAATCATGAGAAATAAAATCTAAAAATACCTGATCTGATCAAAGTGGATGTCGGTGTATCGTCCGACGATCACATATCAAAAATCTATTACGAGAATCATTTAAATTTATCATCATTCTTCTCAAAATTTTAAAAATCTTAGGAGAGAGAAATAATCTAGAGAGAGGATTCTAGAGAGAGAAAATACTAGTTCAGGCTAAAGAGAGAGAGGGAAGAGAGAGAAACTCTCTTTCTCATATTTTATTATTTATATCATTATTTATTAATTTAATTTATTTTTTTTCTTTCTTCTTTTCTTTCCTTTTTTTTTTCTTTTTCTTCACGAAAGAGAGAGGAGAGAAAATTCTATTTATTATATTATTATATTATTATTATTTTATTTTTCTTCTTTCTTTTTTTTTCTTCTTTTTTTTTCCTTTTCCTTTTTTTTTCTTTTCCTTTTTCTTTTCTTTTTCTTCTTTTTTTTTCTTTTCTTTTTCTTTTCTTTTCCTTCTTCTTCTTTTCTTTTTCTTTTTCTTTTCCTTCTTCTTCTTCTTCTTCTTTTTCTTCTCCCGTGGGTTCCTTTTGGGCTGAAACAGGGGACCTTAAGGTCCCCTCGTTGGGTGGCCGGCCGGCGACGCAGCCGGCGTGGGGCGGCCGTCGGCAGGAGGGGGTGACTCGCCGATAAGAAGAGGGCCAAACCGGTGGTCGGCGGTGACCACCGACGACGGAAATCAAAGAAAAACGAGCAAAATATAGAGGTTCTTTCGCAACAAAATCCGGCGACTCCGGTTGCCGGCGAGCGTGCACATCGGCACGGAAAGGAAGAGGGAGAAGAGAGGAAGGGGAGGATGCTTACCTCCGTCGCCGATGAAGCTTTTCCGGCGAGAAATTGAACGGCACAGGGACGGTCTTCCACGAGATTTTTTCGGTGATTGCCGCCATTTGAGCTTAGGATTTTCGGTGAAAAGGAGAGAGGAAGGATCTCCTCCTTAAATAAGGCCGGAGGGAACTTGTTTCCGACTCCGATTAGGAGCCGGTAAACGGAGGAAGAAGACTCCCTTCGGGAGTTCTTCTCCTCTATTTTCTATTTTTTTTTTTTTTCGTTTGGGCTGGCTGGGTTATCACATTCTTCCCCTCTAAAAGAAATTTTGTCTTCGAAATTTTTCTTGCTTGAATCTTCATATTTTCTTACTTGAATCTCATCCTCAAATATTTCAATATTCTAATTCTTGATATAAATTCATTTTTAAATCATTTCATAAGAAAAAAAAGTCGGTACATCAATATCTATTAGAAACGAAACCATTCATTTTCTTATTTATCAAAATCAACATCTCAAAGATTTTCAATGTTTCAAGATTTCGAATTTATGATCTCATTTCTTATAAAAATCATGTTCAATATCTCACGACTCAAATTAAAATCAAATCTATCTCTTGTGAATAGAAAAAGGTCAATGTCTCTATTCTTGCATAAGAACTTCATTCATCATCATTCATTTATTTATTTATTTATTTTAAAATATTAATCACTCTTAATTTCAACCCATCATATGATAGGAAAATATACTTCTATGAATCATTTGACGATATCCCAATCAATCAAAATTTAAAAATATTTTCTCTTATTCGTACTTTCAAAGGTTGAAGATTTATCATTTCAATCTTATTCTCGAACTTTTGATATTTTATTTCTCGATGCAACTTCATCATTAAGTCATTTCATAAAGATCAATATCATCATTGTTGATTGAATCAATATCACTATTTCTAGTCATCGAAATTTTCTTACTCAAACCTTTAAACTCTTAAATATTCTAATTCTTGAAGCAAATTTTATCATTAAGTCATTCCATAATGAAAATCAATAACTCAAAATTTGATCTAAATCAAAACTATATTTTTCTTATATTCAAAATCAATGTCTCTATTCTAAGTAAGTATATCAATTTTTTTTATCTAAATATTAACAACTCTTAATTAATCAATTCATTATCAAATTAAATTATAAATAACTTCAATCCATCTTTTGTAGAACAATCATCAATATCAATAGATAATCTCAATCTTTTTCATTTAGTCAGAGAAATAATAATGATCAAAAGAGTTCTAACTTCAAATTTTATTATACCCTGGAGCTAAATATTTGAGTATAATAATCTAAGATCAAATCATCATTCGATAAATAATCTCAAATTCTTTCTAATAAATAGAGAATTATAAAATTTAATTCTAGGATAGAAAAAATTTATCTCTAAATATTCTAAATCTAAAATCAAAAATCAAAGGTCCACTCATCCTAGAATTAGGATGCTAATTATTTTTGTAGCATAGTAGATGGAAGCTCTACTTTTAAAAATTATATTAGGATATCTAAAATAATTCAAAATTTTAAAATATTATTCTTTCTAATATCAATAAATTTTTTGTATCAAACCATATCATTTATCATAATTCTTTGACTCAAAGAATCAACATTCTTGATTTACTCAAAATAATTCAGATTACCATGCTTCCGCTGCGCACTCTGATTTAACAATCAAAATTTCTTAGGTTCACCAAAAAAATTTGATCAAATTATTTCTTTACCTTATCAATAGAAAAGATCTAAAATTTTAAATTTCAATTGAAGTCAAAGATTAACTTTTGATTCTCATTCATACCTTTACTGGTATACAATAATCTTGATTAACCCTTGAGTCCAATATCATATTTAAACCATCATATAGATTTACTATAATCAATATGAATCAAATCTCAATTCTCATATCAATTTCATTCGATAATTTTTAAACCAAAAATTCTTATAAGTCAAATTAATGAAGAAAAAAATCCTTCGATGCTCCACCAAATTTGGACATAATTTTAATATATAAGAACTTCAAATCATTCTTTTTTTCTAAAATTTCTATCATCAGGATCTTCAATATCTATCAAATATCCTTTCATAACAATCATACAAGCTTTAAAAAAAATCAAATATCCATTTAACAGTAGATTCAATTAGGGATCTCGTTAACAAAAGCAAAAGAAACTCCATATCAATTCTTAAATCCAAAATTTCTAAATTATAAATTCACATAGGTCCCTTAATCTGAAATAAATATAAATCAGATCTTTTATCTTAATCTGAAGATATCAATTTTTCATTAACAACCTCAATAATAATATCAGAAAATCTCTTGATCAACTTAGATACGAAATCTTTAAATTAAAATTTCATACACATTATGTAGTCTCCAAGAGACATAATAAGATCTATTATCTAGATCTAAGGATGATGATTAAAGCTTCCAATACAATGAATATCCTACAATCTCAAAATCAATTTCGTCAATAAGAAATAGGCTTCTTTGCAATATCTCCAAATATACATTCATCCTAATATGCCACTTTATATATATGATCCATATACCAAATTCACTTTCGATAAATATTCCAATCAAGCATCATAAAAAAAAAATTTCTTAGCTCATTCTGGAATAATATTTTATTATCAAATCTTTATCTTGTCAATAATAGTCAACTTCTCAATTAGAAGTAATATCATAGTATTATTCTCACATCTAATTTGAACTTACGATTTACTTGAATAACCAATGATCAAATTAATAACTATAATGCACAATAAAATTTTTATGTCAATTCTTTTGTGATTACTTTCGATCAAGATCTAACTAATCATATAATGATCAATAGATCATCCATCATAGTTCAAACTCCATATGTCATAATCTCTTGTGATCCTTTTATACATAATCTCAATGTTTAATCAAAATTTATAAATATTTCTTCCACTACAATCATCAAAGATCTACACTATAATGTCCTTAGTGTCTATCCACTTATACCTATTTTATATCTGATTCTATGTTTCATAATTCATCTACTTATGCTCTGATATCATATTAATTGTCACACCCCCGACCCGAGATTTTGAATCGAGGGTCATGGCAACCGCCGCATACTCATAGAAAACTCTTTCCATAAGCATGCAAGGCATCTTATCATACTATCCTAAAACAACAGCGAAATAATTAGTCAATAATTTAAATTTAAAATATAACGACTTAAATTTTTCCTTTAATATCTCAATAAATTCAACAACGTTTCAAAGGCTTTGCATTAAATTCAATAAGCCTTTCAACCTAAAATAAAAGTATAAAGATTCTGCTTCTGATCACTCTTCCATTCATATCTTGTATCATCTTAATTCTTCAACATCTGTAAAAATAGTAAAATAGGAGGTAATGAGCTAGACAACCCAGTAAGCAATGATCATTTTTCAATAGATTTCATCAGGTATTTAAGTAAATCATTATTTATAAAAAATAAGTATACAGAGTTCATCAATTCAAAATCAATTTCAATTATGCAACATAATTCATGCCAAATTTATTTCTTTTTTGAAAATTCAAGTTTCTTTCTAAATTTTAATTTCTTTCATTCTTAAATTCTTTTCGTCAACCATGAGCTATAACTATATTTTCCCAGTGGCAGGGTCATAATACCGCGTATCTGCTTGCGGTGAGCTGTGAATCATCTGGCAGCAAAGTCCTTCAGAACCGCTGGTCTCTCTGGTGGTTTTGTCACTGGTCTCTCTGGCGACATGTCGCTGGTCTCGCTGGCGACATAAATCCTCAGGACAATCAAGTCAGGTTGTCAATTCATAGTGTTTCTTATATCATAATTCTTCATAAATCATATTTTATATTCTAATTTTGATAATAAAATATATAATCATGTAGTATCAAAATCAATCAATATAATGCATCATGAAATCAATATGTTCAATCATGCTTCATCATAACATTTCAAATAAGATATTTTTATAACAAGATATCATTCATCCAATTCATGCATCGTTTCACAAATTATGTCAGAAAAATATATTATAATTTATCGATAAATCTAGAAAAAATAAAATATTACTTACCTCGAACGCATTCCAATAAATCCATAAAATTCTATAAATTTTCTTTCAAAAATTTTGTTCGTAGATCATATCGCGATATCTCATAATCAAACATCCACAATCCTATACAGAATCAATTTCAATAATTAGAAAGAATATGAATACCATATTTCAACGATTTAGATTGGGTCCGATCATCTAATTTCATCTAATCAAAATCTAATTAGGATCTAAACGATCTAAAGTTTGACTATCAGATCAAATCGGATTCGAAGTGATAGGATCGAGATTTCTTCATCGATTTCATAAAATCAAGTGGAGAGAGAAAATCAGAAGAGAGAGAATTCATGATCCTGTTGGTGCAAAAATCTGCTTGCGCCGGAGAAGCTGGAGTCGGAGAAGTCGCGGTCGCCGTCGGGACCTGCAAAGGAAGTCTAAACCGGAGGTGGGGTTGCTCCGGCAAGACCCTCCGATGCTCAAGTCAGTTCTCTGCCTCAACAAGAATGGAGTGCTCGAACGGAGAATTTAGCAGAGTTTTTAGATAAGAAATGAGCTTATAGAATAATGTATCTGGGTCCTCCTTTTTATAGGCGGAGGAGGTAATGGATTGATGGCGACGTTTGTAACCGCCTGGTAGTGGGCTGCCCAGGGTCAGGCGGAATTTGCTGCGAAGAGTAGTGGAATGGACCCGTGGCTATCACTGGGGCGTGCCATGTGGAGTCTGCCGCGTGAAGTGGGGCGACGTTTGTTGTCGTGATTTGCCAGCGGATGGGAGAATCGCGCGGTATCCGCTGCAGGAGGTGGAGCAGGATCGCGGCTGTTTATCGTGGCCTGTCAGGTAGTAATGGAGCCGCGTGGGATCCATCGTAGGGAGTGCTGCGATCGTCACTGCGGCCTGTCAGGGAGTGGTGGAGCTGTGCGAAATCCGTCGCAGGGAGTGGAGCAGGATCGTGGCCGTGATAGTGGCCTGGGAGCGCAGATCTGCTGGCTGAAGTTTGGCAGCGGTCGGAGTCTGGCCCCCGTAGGGGTCCGAGCAGAGTCCTCCTTGCGGTTGGGGTCGTGGGTGGAGCCCGGCTCCCATGGGAGTCGGGGTGGAATCCCCTGCAATCAAAATTAGATGCAAAGTCCGGCTCCCGTAGGAGCCCGGACAAGGCTTACCGACAGCTGAGGTTGAGGGCGGAGTCCGGCTCCCATAGGAGTCCGGGCGGAGTCAACTTGAGGTCGGAGTTGTCGGTGGAGTCCGGCTCCCGTAGGGGCCCGGACGAAGTCTGTCTGCAGCCGTTGGAGTCGAGGATGAAGCCCGGCTCCCGTAGGAGTCCGGGCGGAGTCTTCCTGCAATCAAAGTTAAAGGCCAAGTCCGGCTCCTGTAGGAGTCCAGACGGGGCTTACCGGCAGTCGTTGTCGAGGACGGAGCCCGGCTCCCGTAGGAGTCCAGACAGAGTCTACTCGTTGAAGTCATCGGTGGAGTTCGGCTCCCGTAGGAGTCCGGACGAAGTCTGTCTGCAGCCGTTGAAGTCGAGGATGAAGCCCGGCTCCCGTAGGAGTCCGGGCGGAGTCTTCCTGCAATCAAGGTTAAAAGTCAAGTTCGGCTCCTGTAGGAGTCCGGACGGGGCTTACCGACAGTCGTTGTCGAGGATAGAGCCCGGCTCCCATAGGAGTCCGGGCGGAGTCTACTTGTTGAAGTTGTCGGCGGAGTTCGGCTCCCGTAGGAGTCCGGACGAAGCTTGCCAGTAGTTGATGTTGAGGACCGAGCCCGGCTCCCGTAGGAGTCCGGGCGGAGTCTGCTTGCGGTCGGAGTTGTCGAGGGCGGAGTCCGGCTCTCGTAGGAGTCCGGGCGGAGTCTACTCGTTGAAGTCGTCGGCGGAGTCCAGCTCCCGTAGGAGTCCGGACGAAGCTTGCCTTTAAGGTCGGCCTTGCTGGCGGAGTTGTTGATTTTGTTGAGGACTTCGGCTGGGGGTATTTTATACCCAACACTAGTCCCCCTACTTCCGAGTTTGAATTTCGAACGTAGGAAGTACAGAGAGATGGGCACAGCCGAAGCCGTCCCCTCGCATCCTGTGCACTGCCGCCCCCAGATATTTTGGCATTTAATGTGTGCGCATCAGAGCCCATTTTTCGGTGAAGGCGACCTGAAGAGTCTTTTCGGAACCCCTGTCGGAATGCGATCCCAAGTGTCGTGCTACGAAAATTCGTGAACGGTCTCCTCGGACCTCTCCAATCCCCTGGCAGGTGGGGAACTTCAGTTTCAAATGGTAAGTCGATACGACAGCTCGAAGAGCATTAAGGCTGGATCGGCCAAAGATTGCATTATAGGCGGATGGCGCCTTTACCACCAAAAAATTCACCAGAGCCTTGGACTGCTTTGGATACTGACCCGCGGCCACAGTTAGAGCTATCATTCCCTCCGTCGGAACGGCGTCACCGGTAAACCCTATCAAGGGGGAGCAAATCGGTCTCAGATGACCGTCAAGAGTGGACATCCTTGAAAAGGCATCGTAGAACAAGATGTCGGCCGAACTTTCGTTGTCGATGAGAATGCGACGGATGTCGTAATTCGCTATATTCAGAGAAACTACGACCGCGTCATTATGAGGGAATTGGACTCCCTGGGTGTCTTCTTCGGTAAAAGTTATGGGTTCTTCAACTTTTTGCCGCTTGGGGGATGCAGCTGGTATGTTGGTTGCCTCCTGCCGGGATTCCCCCGAGATGGCATTGACGGAATCCGGCAGGGGCCGGTCATCCGACCACTCCTTATCGGCGACCATAGCCGGAGGCAGTTGTGCAAAGGCCTCGTGAGAAGGCATCAGATGAGGGAAGGAGGAGTGGATGCCGGAAAAGATGGCCGGAAGTGGATCCGTTGAGCGCTCCTTTAAGAACAAGGGTACTGCGAAGGTTCGCACCCCTTCCTCTAGCGCCAATCCTGTTGGTGCAAAAATCTGCTTGCGCCGGAGAAGCTGGAGTTGGAGAAGTCGCGGTCGCCGTCGGGACCTGCAAAGGAAGTCTAAACTGGAGGTGGGGTTGCTCCGGCAAGACCCTCCGACGCTCAAGTCAGTTCTCTGCCTCAACAAGAATGGAGTGCTCGAACGGAGAATTTAGCAGAGTTTTTAGATAAGAAATGAGCTTATAGAATAACGTATCTGGGTCCTCCTTTTTATAGGCGGAGGAGGTAACGAATTGATGGCGATATTTGTAACCGCCTGGTAGTGGGCTGCCCAGGGTCAGACGGAATTTGCTGCGAAGAGTAGTGGAATAGACCCGTGGCTATCACTGGGGCGTGCCACATGGAGTCTGCCGCGTGAAGTGGGGCGGCGTTTGTTGTCGTGATTTGCCAGAGGATGGGAGAATCGTGCGGTATCCACTGCAGGAGGTGGAGCAGGATCGCGGCCGTTTATCGTGGCCTGTCAGGTAGTAATGGAGCCGCATGGGATCCGTCGTAGGGAGTGCTGCGATCGTCATTGCGGCCTGTCAGGGAGTGGTGGAGCTGCGCGGAATCCACCGCAGGGAGTGAAGCAGGATCGTGGCCGTGATAGTGGCCTGGGAGCGCAGATCTGCTGGCTGATGTTCGACAGCGGTCGGAGTCTGGCCCCCGTAGGGGTCCGAGCAGAGTCCTCCTTGCGGTTGGGGTCGTGGGTGGAGCCCGGCTCCCGTGGGAGTCCGGGTGGAATCCCCTGCAATCAAAATCAGATGCAAAGTCTGGCTCCCATAGGAGCCCGGACAAGGCTTACCGACAGCTGAGGTTGAGGGCGGAGTCCGGCTCCCGTAGGAGTCCGGGCGGAGTCAACTTGAGGTCGGAGTTGTCGGTGGAGTCCGGCTCCCGTAGGGGCTCGGACGAAGTCTGTCTGCAGTCGTTGGAGTCGAGGATGAAGCCCGGCTCCCGTAGGAGTCCGGGCGGAGTCTTCCTGCAATCAAAGTTAAAGGCCAAGTCCGGCTCCTGTAGGAGTCCGGACGGGGCTTACCGGAAGTCGTTGTCGAGGATGGAGCCCGGCTCCCGTAGGAGTCCGGGCGGAGTCTACTCGTTGAAGTCGTCGGCGGAGTTCGGCTTCGGTAGGAGTCCGGACGAAGTCTGTCTGCAGCCGTTGAAGTCGAGGATGAAGCCCGGCTCCCGTGGGAGTCCGGGCGGAGTCTTCCTGCAATCAAGGTTAAAAGTCAAGTCCGGCTCCTGTAGGAGTCCGGACGGGGCTTACCGGCAGTCGTTGTCGAGGACGGAGCCCGGCTCCCGTAGGAGTCCGGGCGGAGTCTACTTGTTGAAGTCATCGGCGGAGTTCGGCTCCCGTAGGAGTCCTGACGAAGCTTGCCAGTAGTTGACGTTGAGGACCGAGTCCGGCTCCCGTAGGAGTCCGGGCGGAGTCTGCTTGCAGTCGGAGTTGTCGAGGGCGGAGTCCGACTCCCGTAGGAGTCCGGGCGGAGTCTACTCGTTGAAGTCGTCGGTGGAGTCCGGCTCCCGTAGGAGTTCGGACGAAGCTTGCCTTTAAGGTCGGCCTTGCTAGCGAAGTTGTTGATTTTGTTGAGGACTTCGGTTGGGGGTATTTTATACCCAACAAGGTACAATTCAAATTGATCAGGTGACACAATCCAACATTACGATTGGTCCAATATCTCAATTGGTGAAACCAACATGATCAAATCAAATCATGGCTAGATCGAAATCATGGATAATCAAATCTAAAGATTCATGGTCTGATTAAGGTGGGTGCCAGTACGCTGTCTGACAATCATAGATCAGGGTTCTTCATTAAAATCAGATCAGACTTATTAAAAAAAATTTCTTCATTCACTAATCTTTTTTTTTTAGAGAGAGAATCAATCAAGAGAGAGAATATTTTAGAGAGAGAAAATTCTAAAGAGAGAAAACTCATCTTGAATTCTTCAGACAATATGATTCAATAAATTCTGATCGATCAGATCAAATCATGCTAAAATTATCATGTGGATAATTCAATAAGATCATGAGAAATAAAATCTAAAAATACCTGATCTGATCAAAGTGGATATCGGTGTATCGTCCGACGATCACAAATCAAAAATTCATTACGAGAATCATTTAAATTCATCATCATTCTTCTCAAAATTCTAAAAATCTTAGGAGAGAGAAATAATCTAGAGAGAGAATTCTAGAGAGAGAAAATACTAGTTTAGGCTGAAGAAAGAGAGGGAAGAGAGAGAAACTCTCTTTCTCATATTTTATTATTTATATCATTATTTATTAATTTAATTTATTTTTTTTTTCTTTCTTCTTTTCTTTCCTTTTTTTTTCTTTTTCTTCACGGAAGAGAGAGGAGAGAAAATCCTATTTATTATATTATTATATTATTATTATTTTATTTTTCTTCTTTCTTTTTTTTTCTTCTTTTTTTTTCCTTTTTCTTTTTTTTTCTTTTCCTTTTTCTTTTCTTTTTCTTCTTTTTTTTTCTTTTCTTTTTCTTTTCTTTTCCTTCTTCTTCTTCTTCTTTTTTTTCTTCTCCCGTGGGTTCCTTTTGGGCTGAAACAGGGGACCTTAAGGTCCCCTCGTTGGGTGGCCGGCCAGCAGCGCAGCCGGCGTGGGGCGGCCATCGGCAGGAGGGGGTGACTCGCCGATAAGCAGAGGGCCAAACCGGTGGTCGGCGGTGACCATCGGCGACGGAAATCAAAGAAAAACGAGCAAAATATAGAGGTTCTTCCGCAACAAAATCCAGCGACTCCGGTTGTCGGCGAGCGTGCACATCGGCATGGGAAGGAAGAGGGAGAAGAGAGGAAGGGGAGGAGGCTTACCTCCGTCGCCGGCGAAGCTTTTCCGGAGAGAAATTGGACGGCACAGGGACGGTCTTCCGCGGGATTTTTCCGGCGATTGCCGTCGTTTGAGCTTAGAATTTTTGGTGGAAAGGAGAGAGGAGGGATCTCCTCCTTAAATAGGGCTGGAGGAAACTTGTTTCCGACTCCGATTAGGAGCCGGTGAACGAAGGAAGAAGACTCCCTTCGGGAGTTCTTCTCCTCTGTTTTCTATTTTTTTTTTTTTCGTTTGGGCTGGCTGGGTTATCACAGCAGCATAGCCCCAGATATCTACAGTAGCAGCACCCCAGTGTCCACACCACCAGCGACACTAGTTGGAGCTTCACAGTCGACTCGGCCTTCCTCCATTCAATTGGATGATGATCAGATGAGGAGGATCATGGAGTTAGTACTGGATAGACCGAGGACGATAGGGAGTGCATTGTGGTACCTCAGATAAACCTATTCTAGATCATTTTCTTGGTACAAACTGAGCTATAAGGATTGAGGAGTGAGATGGCCTATTTGTTTGATAGGATTGGAGCTCTAAAGCAGTGAGCTAGACCTAAAGAGCAAGGAGACATATCTATACTAGCTTAGGAGGCTACTCACCTCAGGGGAAGGATCAAGGCTAGTGTTGATCAAATACAGATAGAGATCTAGGAGCTTGGAGCCTCTCAGTGCTCCAAGATCTTCTTCCTTCTGACTTTGATGGGCAGACTAGTAGCTTAGTTAGAGAACATTGCATCAGGAGCTGTCGTAGCAACTGCCACCAGAGGATATGGTTGATAAGCTTCATTCAATAAATCTTCATCTCAACAGAGTCAGCCAACCCACCGTACTTAGTCCGCCCAGCCTTCCTAGACCTCCTAGCCATCCCAGCCTACCCATAGACCACTATTTAGGATATATACTAAGTCGATTGTAGGCTTTTCTATCAATCCTACTGGTCCCTCTTGTTGGACTTGGAGTCGAAGGAATTTTCTGAAGCTCACTCTCCCCCACCCATAGACTTTGCCTTAGATAAGGATTAGGTTTAGGGTCTCTAGGTATCTATTCGGTACCTCACTATATTTATACTTTCTTTTGTTATATATTGATAATATCTTCCTAATTATATCATTAGTGCACTATAATAAATCTCTTTTTTGTATACAGTATACTCATTTTGTTTGTAAAGATATATATTTATGCAATGAAATGAAATCTTTCTTTTGTATATATCATATAATTTTTCTACAATATCCTTTGGATTGATGACAAAAAGAGGGAGAGATATGAAACCTTGAAGTGAATAATGAATAACTTAAAGCAAAATTATTGAATTACTAAAGAAGTATTGGAACAAATATAATCACCTTCATATGAAAGTATGATATATCATTAATAATTCTTGCTAAAATTCTTGCTCTAATACAGTCTGATATAATTATTCTAATACTTAATTTTAGCTCTGATATAATCTTGAGCCCTTTCAGCTCACTCCAGCTCTGATACTTTAAGCCTTAATACAACTTTCAAAATCTTTAGCTTTGATATTTTATCTCTAACATGAATATATCATTAAATCTAGTACATCATTGAGCTATGATATATTTTTTTTTTATTTTTTTTTGCTTTGATATATTATTGATCCTATTACACTTAATTTATATTGTCTTGCTTTGATGGATAGCCTTGCATGAATTTCTAGATCTCTCTTATGTCAAATAGATAAAATTTGCTTTGATACAAGTACATTGATTATATTAATTAAGATTTTATCATCATCAAAAAGAGAAAGATTGTTGATTTAAAAATTAATTTTAATGAATATAAAATATTTGAATACTTATTTTGATACTACTGAGTTGTTAAAATTCTTGTGAAAATAGTTTCAGAAAGCTAATATTATTTTTGGGAACCATGTATGGAATGAAAAATTTTGAAGATAAAAGAAGATAATTGAATAAAGCTACATCATGAAAAATCAAGAAGAAACTAAGAGTTGACTCCTAGATTCAAAGAGTTGACTCTGACATATATATATGATGTGGCACAGTCTAGGAGTCAACCTCTACCTCGAGTTGACTCTCCCAAAAAAGATAGAGAAGTAGTTTCTATGGATCAGTCTTTGAGTTGATTTCTACTTTTATGGAAATGACTCATAGTTTACTCGAGTTGACCCCTACTTGTTCTCAGATCAACTCAACTATGATTAATAGCTCTAATAGCTAGTTCTTTAAAAAATTTAAATTTTTTCAAATAATTTCTAATGGCTAGTTTTTATCTCTAACAGCTAGAAATAGTTATTTTGGCTCTTTTAAAGGATTTAAAGGCTACCAAACAAAATTAAGAGCCAAGAGAAAGAAAAGAAAAAGAGAAAAATAAAGTGAGAATCCAAGAACATTTATTGTGCATTCAAGAGAGCTGCAAGCATCCAACTACTCAAAAATCTTAAAGTATTCAAAAATTTTTTAGAGCATTGATTGCAAAGCTTCCTCAACTCATTCTCAAAGAGCTTCATTGACTTTTTATTCATCTTTTTAGGAGCTTTTACTATATTTATAATTGTATCTCTTATTTATTATTATAAATAAGTTTCAATTGAGATTGAAACTTGAAGAAAGGCTTGTTCAAGTCTAGAATTGGATAGAATTTATTATAAAAGCTTAGGATTGGCTTGAGGGTATAGTTGTAGTTAATTTTATTAAGAAAATCAATTACATTTTGATTATGAGCCTGGAAAATAATCAAGCTGTAATCTAAGAAGTGGAATTCCTAAGGATGACTTAGAGAGTGGATGTAGGTGCTGGATTTAGGACCGAACCACTATAAATTTTTGGTATTTGTGTGCGACTTCTCATTTCTTTACATTGCTTCTTATTTGTTTAATTATTTTAGCATTCATTATTTAGTATACTCTCACCATACTTTAAATTATCTAAAATTTATGCACATTAAGTTTAAATTTTTGAAAATCAAATTCATCTCCCCTCTCTTGAGTTATCTCTATGGGCAATACAATCACATCTTATAGCACCATGGAGACTATGTTAATATTTTTGCATAGTACATGGACAGAGACAAAGTGGACTCAAAAAACTTATATTAAATTTTCTTTGGTACCAAAATCAATTTCAGCCATATCAACATATCATGGTAGTAAGGCTGTAATCAAACTAATAGATTAAAAGAGTACCAATAAAAAGATGAACCAATAATTTTGGCTTGATTACAAATACATAAGATAATATTAAAAGCAATTTAATTTTTTAGAATATGTTAAATCGCAAAAAAGCTTAATATCTTGTGCCATTTTATATGCCAAATTGGTCATTGCATGGGCAAGTCTTAACAAGGCTATTCTTCACTTTAAGGCATATTGGTATGAAAGGGAACCCTTTTACTATCATAGCGTGGATTAACTCCCACTCTAGTGGCAAGAAAGTAGGAAAACTACTGTCAAGGGATATACACCAACAAAAATGGGCTGCCTTAAGTTTCCAAGCCTCACATGTGTACCATGAGGGTAACTGGGCCACTGACTAGTTTGCTGGACAGGCACTAGACCCAGATGTTACATTTGATTGCCAGGCCCCTATTCCACCGACATTGGACCAAATTTTGGTTGCTAATGCAACAGGGTGTATGGTTCATGCAAGTTTCGTTTCTTTTCTTTGCGCCTTCACCCCTTTGTATTCCAAACAATATCTTTGCAAATCAATTAACCAATGGTTTATCTAGTAGTGGAGTTCTAGAGTCATCCATAGGGATAAGGCTGAAGCTCATCCATTGGTCACTAATGATAGACACCTAACCTCAATGATGGGAGATGCCATAAAGATATTCAATATGATAGAAACAAAGTTAATTAAGTAACGATGTCAGGGTATATCTTTCAAAGAACATCTCTACCCATCCTTATATAATGAGTGCTCATTTTAGTAACAAAATAAACTAGAGATTGAAATATACTCTTAATAAGCCCAAAGCTAAAAATCTACAGAATATTAGGTCGCAGGTACCTGTGGAGGGCTCCCTTGCATGAGAATCATCATAAAGGCTGTGATTAACTAATGCTATAAATTCTCATAAAAAATCAAGATACTAAGTATAATACTTTTAATATATATATTAACGGTATAAAGATCCCAGGTCTATATTACCTGTGATGTGTAAAAGTCTAAGATAAGAACTTAATTAAAGGTATAATCCACCACAGCTTCTTCAGATGGATATAATTGACACTAAATGAGGTTCATTTTCATTTTGGATGTTTAAATGCGATTAAACTTGCATTCGTAAACTCCAAGAATCCCAAGCCTAGTTGGGCATTATTGATGTCAGGCTAGTGACTACACACGCACTTGCTTGTACAGCATGGCTCAGCTTAGGTGTGCCATGCATGTGTGCATGGCATGGCAAGTTATAGCATGCATGTGCACCATGCGAGCACATACATGGTTGCCTTTTTGGCCATGCACTCTACTAAATTAATTTATTGAATATGTAACATAAGCATTATAGATTTCAATGATTCAAATTGATGTATTTGAATTTAATTTTTAAATTTGAATTTGAGCTAACTTTGGATTGTTACATAAGCATTATAAGGCCCTATACACATATTGTTCGGCCTTTACGAGGCACTAGCACATCTACACAATTAAGAAGTTTATTGAGAAAGCCTTTGGGCTATGCTATTATCGACCTCTCTGAGGATTACTTGAATAAAGCCTATATAAAGGCTTCAAATCCAAGGTATCAAAATAGTCTAAGAAAAAATAGATTAGGTATCATGTGAGTTAATGTACTATTTTCAAGATCTTCTGCTACGTCGCTCCTTGCTCCTTTCTCTATCTTT
Source organism: Elaeis guineensis (assembly GCF_000442705.2). Classification (NCBI taxonomy): domain Eukaryota; kingdom Viridiplantae; phylum Streptophyta; class Magnoliopsida; order Arecales; family Arecaceae; genus Elaeis; species Elaeis guineensis. The sequence goes on along the minus strand of NC_025998.2, from coordinate 114,615,197 downwards.
TTTTCTTATTTTCTCACTCTCTTTTTGTTGGGCCCAATGAATGATTTTGATGATTACACGACATTAAAACATAAAAATGGACTAATATCTTTGAAGCTTGATTAAAAATATTTCTGTAGAAAGCAAATCCTTGTGATATGCTGAAGTCATTTAGAAATATTTGGAAAATTTTGGAATCAAGAAAAATCAAGTTTAAATGAAAATTGAATGAGAAAGACTGAATGAAGGAGTTCGAATCGACTCTAGCATATTTCGAATTGACTCTAGCACAATCAAATTGTGGCATATAAGACTGGCATATTTTTGAGCTGACTTCAAAATATTTTGAGCCGACTTGATTCACAAAATAGAGAGTTATTTTCTGTACACTGAGACTGAGCTGACTCCAAAATATTTTGACTCGTGCTGAATCCAAGCTGACTCGTGGACTGTTTGAGTCGACTCGACTGTTTCTGGTAGCCATAATGGAATGCATGGAATCTATTGGAGAAGCATTGAAAAGTCATTCAAATAGCTGAAATCCATCTCCAACATTCAAAAATGGCTAGTTTTTGAATTCAAATTTCTTTAAATAAAAAAAATATATTTTAATGAAGGAAAAGTCTAATTGACTATCAAGAATAGCTTATTGAAGAAAAATAATCAATTTTCAACCTCGGACTGACTCGGTAATCTACCCTTTTGTCTTTCATAACAGTCATGGCTAATTGACCCAACTACATCTCTAAACGGAAAATAGCTTGGGTGTTAGCTATTAGCAGTTGACCAATGGTTTGCATTAAATTATTAAGGGTAGTTGTGCTATCAGAAGTTGATTTTATGAAAACCTCAACTCCTTTTCCAGTGTACTAAGCCTTTGGTCGTTGCTGAAGCCTGATGGATTATTCAGTGATTGAGCTGGCCTTGGGTGGGATTCATTGAGGGCAGGTCGACTTAAGTTTGACCCTTATGATCAAGAAAATTGGGATGGTTCTTCCATTTTGGATTGTAAGTTGGTGTGTAAGGGTCGTTCATCGATCTCTGGTATGCTGTATTGACTTGTGCAAATCCATTTTCATTTGGGCTCCTTAGGAAGGGGCACTCCTCCAAGACATGATCAGATGCACTGCATCCATTGCACATGGATATGGATATTTGGTTTGCTTGAAGGTGTCCTTGAAGTTCTAAGGCCTCAATTCTTCGGATCAAGTTCATAATTCTAGCTTCTGCAGCTAGGATGTTGGGATTTGGTGCATATCACCTCTCGTTGGTGTAGATTTTCTAGTTTCCTCTCACTGCAGACTCTTTTTTGTTAGATCCTCTAAAAATTGTCAGGCCTCATTAGGTTCTTTGTGCGTGAACTAGCCTTGGCACATTGACTCTAGCATAGTTCTGAAACTTGGGTCTAGACCTTCATAAATGATTTGGCATAACCTCAAAGTCTCTATCTCATAGTGCGGGCACTGACTCAAGAGGTTCTTAAATCAGTCTAAACATTTCCAGAAAGACTCTCCCCTAAACTGATAAAATTGATTAATTTCGTTTCTTAACTTGGCTGTTTTGTGATTTGAAAAGAACTTCCTCAAGAATACTTTTACAAAGCCATCCCATATTGTGATCGACTAGTTGGGCAGACTATATAACCATTTCTTGACATTTTTCTTGAAGACAAAATTAATTAGCCTAAGTTTAATAGCATCTTCAGAGAATTGGTGTATCCTCATGGTATCACATACTTCCTCAAATTCTCTAATGAAAATATTTGCATCCTCAATTTCGGTGAATTTGGAGAGCATGTTGATGATTTGAGGTTTAATCTCAAAATTGGTTGCATTAGTTTGGGGTAGTCGGATACAAGATGGTTGGGTTGACCCAGTCGGATAGCAAAGGTCTTTCAGGACCTGAGGTTCATGATTGAGTTCACACATGGTGGACTCGAAGACTACTTGGCTTAGGATAGGGTTTGGATCTATTCTCATTAATCAATCAGATTCTTTTTTTCAAGCTGTAATTTTGTAAAAAAAAAATTTTAGAAAAAAGAGAGAAGAGGTAGGTGAGATTTCTAAAGATAGAGTTCTGAGGAGTCCTAAATCTAGAGATGAAAGAGAAAAGTACTTTAATTAAGTTTAAATTTTAATAACAAGCAAGTTATAGATACAATAAAATTCTATTTAGAGTTATCCTAGGTCTAAATAGCTCCTAACTGCCAAGTCAATCTTTGAGCACTCCAAGTTCGAACCAATTCACTAAATTGACTAGATAAGCGTAAGATCAATGAGAGGCTCTCCGTGCTTTCGCAATTGTCCTTTATATGTGTTCGTTGCAGCTAACCTATCTTCTTCTATCCACATAGCTCAGCCATTATATAGCCATATTCACAAACTCTATAAGGTTGGCACAGTTTGAGGCTAGCGATGCTCGCTTCCAGGTCAAGGCATTGAAACAAAAAGTCTCCAAGGCGAAGGAAGTTGCGAAGGCCCAAATGGAGGCAAAAATACTGAGGCTGAAGCAAAGCACCTTAAGGAGGCACTAAAGAAAGCCGATGCATCACTAGGAAAGGCCAAGGTAGAGCTTGCCCAAGAAAGGAAGAAATGCCGAGCAGCCCAGAAAAAGGTCGTCGAGAGCAAAAAAATAAGTTGAGGGTCAAATCATCGAGGAGGGTTGTTTGGCAATGGAGGACTTCCATCGGAGAAGCTTACCAATGAAAAAAATTAAGTTCATTCAGGAAGCCTTCATCATCGAGCAAGACATATGTAATCAATGGGTGGCTAGCCATTTATTCGAGCTAGACTTATCTTTTTTTGGACAAGGAGGATGACGCTAGCGAAGATCAACCTCAGTCGGAGGCCATCACAATGAAAGTGCAAGCTTAGCGAGAACCCATGGCCGTCGAAGAGACCACTGAACCGGTGGCCAACACACCTATAAAATCCTCAGCCGACCCTCGACCCGAGGTCATTGCCGATGCATCAACTGAGGCCTAACCTTTGTACTTTTACTTTTCTACTTATCAAGTATCATGAAGGAGCTGTAAAAATGATCCTTTTCTTTAATAAAAAAGTTTATTTTTCACATCTCAGATCTCTTGCTCCTTTAATTTCTTTGCAACTTTAGTCTCGCTTTGATATAGTTGAGTTCTCATCGATTTTGTGGATGCTCAGTTAGTCATGACCAAGCTAAATCCTTGCCAAAGAGTGATGTTCAGATAATTGACCATTTCAGTTGAGGTCTCTAGGAAGAAGTGATTGAGGAATCAAATCAGCTTAAGCACAATCTTAATGCTTGCATAGAACATATGGCCTCTTTGGATAATGTGATGGTGCTTGAGGACTTGGCAGCAAAAGAAATCCAAAAGAAAAAAACAACATTGAGAATTGGAAATACTACAACTGAAAAGGATAAATTCATGATCGAGTTTGTTGATTACTCTTTGTGGGATTATAACTTTGGTTATGATGAATGCATAAGTATGATCGAGCAGCTCTATTTCTTGACCAAGGTTGGCTCTCATGTTCTTCAGAATGATGAAGCAAGGGCAAATGATAGAGCTGAAATATTGAGCATACACGTATTAAAGACACTTCCAAGACTTAAGTAGGTTTGTATTTACTACTCTCTCTTTTTTTTTGGTATGTCGCTCACCGAGCAAGTATTGTAGTTGATTACTCCAAGCTTTTAAAATTAATGAAATATCTACTCATTTTTCAATGCTTATTTTCATCAATTCGATCATGCTAACCTCCGAAAGTCTTCTTCCAATGCCATTCCATTCATCGTAGTAGCTTTAGGTCGTCATCTTCAATGCTGGGGATTAGAAGTTTGATTTTAGAGTCCCATAGGGTAGCCACTGGATTAGCCTTAGGGTTGCATCAGTCGCACTTATACTCGATGGGCCTTGAGGATCCTCTAGGATTATCCCATGTCTCTTGAATGGCCAAGATTTTTCTTTAGCTCAAGAATAGTTTGGGAGTTTTGAGGGTCCTTTAGGGTTGACCCTCGCTTCTCAAACAGCCAAGGTTTTTCTTCATCTCGGCTCATCTTCGGGTCAGATGCCATCTAAGGGACCTTTTAGGTTATCTCTCACTTCTTAGTCGTCTGAGATCTTTGGTCCAAAAATAGTTTGGGGGCTCCAAGGGTCCTTAAAGGTTTTTCCTCGCTTCTCAAACGGCCAAAATTTTTTTTCAGCTTGGCTCACCTTCGAATGAGGGACTATCTGAGGCTTATTTTCAATTATCCCTCACTTCATGGTTATCCAAGGTCTTTGGCCCAGAAGTGGTTTGGAAGCTTCGAGGGTCCTTGAGGGTTAGCCCTCACTTCTTGAATGGTCAAAGTTTTCTTCAGCTCACCTCACCTTTGAGCAAGGGGCCATCTAAGGGTCTTTTAGGTTATCCATCACTTCTTGGTCATCTGAGATCTTTAGCTTAGAAGTCCTTATAGATGAAAGTCTTAGGCAATCTGCAAAAACTATTGATACAAAGGTGAATTTATTTCTGATTAAGGGTAATGGTCGTTACATTACGGATAGTGCATCCATAGGTTTTCAAAGTTCTATGGGTGCAAATATGGGATTCCATCAAGCTGCTTCAAATGTTAAGTTTCGAGCCTAACGATCTCATCCACTTGGTAGGAACCTTCTCAATTAGGAGATAGCTTTTCTTATTCACTCGATTGAGATATTTCGGCTCGGCATAGCATCAAGTTGCCACTTTTGAACATTTTGCCTCTACTGCGGGAGTTGTAGTATCGCATGACTTTATGCCGATAGGCCACCATCCTTACACTGGCACTTTTTCGAACTTAATCAGGCAAATCCAAGTTTGTTCATAACCATTCTAGGTTGTTTTGCCCTTCAAAGTTCTTGACTTGTGGTGATGGGACTCTGATTTCAACTAGGATGACTGCCTTCATCCCGAAGGCAAGGTTGAAGGGAGTTTCTTCAATAGAGATTCTTTACATACTTCGAAATACCCAAAGTATGTGATGAAGCTTATCAGCCTAAGATCTTTTGGCATGATGCAACCTCACCTTTAAACCTTGCAAAAGAGTCCAATTAGTCACCTCAATCGGCCTCCCCATTAGCTTGGGATGGCCCACCGACATAGAATGGTGCAAGATGCCCAACTCTCAGCAAAACTAAGCAAATCGGGCTCTAGTGAATTGTTAGCCATTATTTATGATTAACATCTGAGGTAGGCCAAATTGGCATATGATGGACTTCCAGATGAAATCTTTTACTTTGGCTTCAGTGATGTAAGCTAGTGGTTCGGCTTCCATCCATTTGATAAAATAATCAATGGTAATCAATAAGAACTTCTATTGGACCGTTGCTTGAGGAAATGGTCGAGGATATCCATCTCCCACTGCACAAAGGGCCAAGGTGTGCATATGGGGGTCAATGGCATAGCCGATCGATGTTGGATGTTGGCATTCAGCTGACACGGATCACACCTTCTAACTAGGTCGACTGCATCATGGTGCATAGTAGGCCAATTATACCCCACTATAATACCTTATAAACCAATGATCTGCCTCCCAAGTAGTTCCCGCATATTCCCTCATGTACCTCACACAGTGCATAGTCGGCTTCAGATGGGTGTAAGCATTTGAGGAGAAGGAAGAATGACCTCTTGTATAGCTTATCTTTGCATATAAAGGACATAGCGAGATGCCTAGTACCTTATTTTCCAAGCTTCTTTCTAGCCTGCCAGTAATGTCCCATCTTAGAGGTAGCAGGCCAGTGGATCGATCCAACTCAGCTCGTCATCTATTTGTAACATCGAGACAGACTCCTCAATGCTGGGTCTCTTCATCACTTCAAAGAAAGTTTCTTTATATAGATCTCCTGGCATAGAGATCACTATGTTGGATAATAGGTCAGCTCGAAAATTTTCCAACCTCGATACCTGCTGGATATCAAAGATTGTCAATGCAAAGATCAAGTCCTTTACCTTCCATAGATACCTCTTTATGTTTTCCTCCCTAACTTCATAGTCACTTTTGACCTAGCCGACCACCAGTTGTGAATTACTGCAGACCTTCAGATACCTCACTCCCATCTCCTTAGCTATTTTGAGTTGGGTGGTTAGGACTTCATACTCAGCTTCATTTTTAGTAGCTGAGAATTCAAGATGCAAGGCATATTCTACAATGCTTCCCTCCCAATCCTGCAAGGATCAAACTTGCTTCTAGCCCGATGGAGCTTGACAATCCATCCACATGCATGATCTACAATTCCTTATGCTCTTTTTTCAGTAGATCCTTCTTCAACAGATCAGCTTTTGTAGGCTTTTCCTCAGGGATGGTGCATTTTAAGATAAAATTTGCCAACACCTATGCATTAATAGAGGGTTAGGGCTAAAACTTTATGTCAAACTCTGAAAGTTTTATTGCCCATTTAGCTACCGACCCGATGTGTCCGACCGATGTAAAATGGCCTCCAGGAGTTGATCGATAAGAAGAACTATGGTATGGCCCAAAATTAGGATCGGAGCTTTCTGACCAAGGTAACAAGTGTAAAAATCATCTTTTCAAGTCTTGTGTACCTAGTTTCTGTGTCATGGAGGAATTTTGCTGATACAATGATTGGCCTTTGGGTCCCATCTTCCTCATGGACAAGGATTGAGCTTATGGCCATAGGCAAGACCACTAAATAAAGATAAGGAGAGGAGTCAAAGTATCTTTTCAGTCCCTTGAACACTTGCTTGCACTCCTCGATCCACTGAAAGTCCTTCAGATGATTGAGAACTTTAGAGAAAGGTAGACACCATTCAACCAACTTGGAGATGAATCGATTGAGGGTGGCTACTTTGCTTGTGAGGTATTGGACCTCTTTTATTATCTTTGGGGGGCTCATTTCATGCATTACCCAAATCTTCTCTAACTTAACTTCTATGCCTCGATGCGAGACTATAAATCTGAGGAATTTCTCTAAAGTGACTCCGAAAGCATACTTTATTGGATTCAACTTTATTTGATATTTATGGAGGATCGTGAAGGTCTCCCAAGATCACTGATATAGTTGTCGAGGCCTAACTTTTGATCAGATATCATCCACATATACTTCCATCTTTCAGATGATCTAATCCTTGAAGATCTTATTTACTGAGCACTGGTAAGTGGCACCTACATTTTTTAGATCAAAGGGCATAACTATATAACAAAAAAGACCATGATCAGAGATAAAAGTAGTTTTTTCTCCATCCTTGGATGCCATCTAAATTTGGTTATAGCTAAAGAAGGCATCCATGAAGGTGAGAAGCTCGTGGCCTAAAGTAGCATCCATAAGTTGATTGATCCAAGATAGTTGGTAGCTATCTTTTAGACAAGCTTTGTTTAGATCAGTAAAGTCTATGTAGATCTATTATTTTTTATTTACCTTCTTCACAAGAACCATATTTGCGAGCAGTTTGGGTTAGTTACCTCTCTGATGAACTTTGCACTGAATAGCTTGTCCACTTCTTTAGCGATTGCCCCTTGTCGTTCTAGGGTAAAGATTCGTTTCTTCTACTTGATCGATCAGCATGTTGGATCTCTATTCAGCTAATATGTCATGACTCTAGGCTCAATGCCTAGCATGTCGGCAAGTGATAAGGTAAAGACATCGGTATTTTCCTACAAATGGAAAGTAAGATGACTTCTAGTTAGCTCATCTAAGTTAGACCTAATCTGGACTGTATGCTCTACCTTTCTTTCTTCCAAAGGGATCAGGATGAGATCTTCCACAGGCTTGCCATACTTCTTAGCTAGCTCATCATAGGTGTCCAATCCTTCAATAAGAAGAATGTTGGAGAACCTAGCTCCTTGAAGAGCAATCGTGTAGCACTATCGCACCATGGTCTGGTCTCCTTGAATTTCTCTGACCACTTGTTTTGTTAGAAACTTCACCAACAAATGGTACATCGACATCACAACTCAGAGGGTATTTAATCCCGACCACCTAAGAATCACATTATATGCCGAGGAAGTTCTGACCACCAAGAAGTTGACTTGCATAGTGGATTATCATGGCACCCATCCTGCGGTGACTGGTAGGATGATGACTCTCTCAATAGAACGACATCTCCAATGAACCTTACGAGCAGGAAATTGAGTCTTCCTAGCCGATCCAAGAAAATTTTCATCTTAGAGAAGGTATCATAAAATAATATATCATTCGAGCTTTCATTATCTATCAAGATGCAGCGTACATCATAATCTGTGATATTTAAAGCTACAACTATCGTATCATTGCATAAAAATTAGATCCTTTGTGCATCTTCTTTGGAGATCAGGTGATGGCCTCCTTGGTTATCCACTTTTTGGTCAGCTCCCCAGGACCTTTAGACCTCCAACTGCACTGTCCCCCTGCGATAGCATTTATCACCCCAACTATTGGTCGATTATCTATGGCTTCTTCTGGGTGAGATGGTGCTGGTCGTTAGGGTGGTCCTGGCAAAGCCTCGTGCTACTCTCACCTATATCTGATGAAGTGATCCAACCACCTACATCAGATGAACTCCTCAATCTCATCCTAAAACTGGATGCATTCCTTGGTGTTGTGGCTATGGTCATAGTGATAAAGACAATATTTGCTCAGATCGCACTGACCTAGCTTGGATCACATCCTCCTCGCTCTCAGGAGTTGCTCCCTTATTTCCATCAGTACCTATTCCCTAAGGCCATTCAAGGGAGTGTAGTTGGCGAACTTCCTTAGCATTGACATGAGTTGCTAGCCCCTAGGACTCCTAGGTCATCGACTTCGAGAAGTTCTGGATCACTGGCATTAGGATAGAGTCCTGGATCATTATCGATCTTTCTAATGATCCTCTTACCTTAGCGAGAACTTCCTATTTTTTTCTCTCTTAGTGTCTATCGAGGTTCCATGTAGCTCAAAGGCTTCTTCAATACAGGTGTATTTTTTCATCCGAGCTAATATTTTGACAAAGTCTATCGAATATCTCTTCTCTAGTGAGAAGAGGAACACATTCTTCCAAAGCCCGTCTTTTAAGGTGATCATCGTGATCAATTGATCCAAGTCGCATACTTTGAGAGTGGCTGCATTGAAGCAGCTCATGTAAGATCGAAGGGATTCTCCTTTTCTCTAATTGATATTAACCAAGGAATCAAACCCCTAGAGTTATCTTCGGTTGCTCATAAAGTGGACCACAAACAATGTACTAAGCTGGTCAAACGAGTGGATAGATTCCAACTTCAAACTAGAATACCAGTACCGAGCCATATTTTTCAATATGGAGAGGAAGGCTCGGCACAAAGTACAATTAGTTGCCCCATGAAAGAGCATTAGGACCTTGAAGTTTTCCAAAAGGTCCACTAGATTGGTGAACCGTTATAGGTTTCCAACTGCGGTATCTTGAAATGATTGGAAAGCGGCTCCTGCATGATCCGAATGCTGGAAGGCAAGTTGGTGTTCAAATCAAATCTATCATTCTGATTCATGGCCTAATTACACAGTGCCTCGATCTGTTGATTCACCTCTCGCAACCTGTGGTCAATGTCAGCATCTCGGGTGGAATAGGCCTCTGAGTGCCATGTCGGAGATTGATCCGGGGTAAAGCCTTGACCAGACCAAAGAGTCGAAGATTATCGCCTCCTCCATTTAGGACTCTCGAGCTAATTGTGTCAGGTCTATTTTTTCTGCTCCAAACTGTTCGGTGGTTGAGGTGGTTCCGATTGAGGTTCCTCTTGTAGTGTGGGAGCGGATTGCTGCATCACTTGAATTGTCGCAATCAAATCTCGCACTTGCTGGACCGATAGGTTAAACTAATCGAGATCTACCCCGACCAATTGGGATGGCAGAGGTGGTGCTTCCAATTGAGCATGGGTATTGGTTGGGTTTTCAATTGACCCGAAGTTTGTAGCATTGGAGCATTGGAGCGACGCGATGAGGTCCCTCTATATGGCAACATGGTGTTCGATTTCTCGCTCCTTCTCTCAAATGGGCCTAGACCCTTCCTCTAGTACCAATCTATTGTTACAGAGCTCCTAGCTCAAATGTGCTTGGTTGAAGCTGCATGGCGACTATAGAATAGTGATGGTGGTGCTTGCAAAATAAGTTTCTGATCGAAGTCAGCTCTGATAGAGACTCTTCGATGCTCAAGTCAGAAGTCTGGAACAGATGGGAAGGAGTGAGCGTGAGAGAGATTGTGCATTCCTTATGATCTCCTGTGTGTTGGGAATAGTGTCCCAAAGCCAATCGTCAGCCTGTTGATGGTTGTGCTCCTTTTTGTATTAGTACATGAATTATAAATAAATAAAAGTTATTTTGGTATTTTTTCATCACAAATGTTTCATCTTCTAATGAACTCCTGTGTTGTGGTGAAGTCCTTAGGACTATTTAGACTCGACAAAGGAGGATTTGTCGCTTAGTCCTTAAACATGTTCGCGACCAAATGATACGTTGTTACCAAGGATGACAACGTTTATCGAGCATAGATCGTTGTGTGTCATATGGGTTGGTTGTCCTCATAACCAAAGAGTGTGGAGACACTGGTATGGCATACAGGTGAGATGTAATGGTACATCTACACTGAACGTGACCAACTCCGAAGCTATTTCTGCTGTCAAGATTTGCTCTGATGGGATATGGGTATAAATGTCCCTCCGACCTGAGACCGCCATGGTGACTTGCAAGCAACTCACTGCACTTAGGCACTGGACTACTTGAATTTCTAATTCAGTGACGGAAGGTTGCTGGGTGTAGTCAAGTACTTGACTTGTCGGTGTGTGTGTCAAGATGGGATTGACCACTCCAGTTTAGGAGCTATGTACAGACGTGTTTCAATTTAGCAAAACCTTGGCCAGGGTAGTCCTAGTGAGGAGTCACAGGACTAATTGAGTTGAGCATGATTCGGATGATATCATCAGGGTTGACAGTTTAACCCTGAGTCGTCCTAAACACAGGGGTCAAAATGGATGAATTATACGGTAACCATATTCATGTAGGTTCTGAATGTTGCGATTGTGATTATTCGACCTATCCGATCATTGGGTACCATTGCTAGATGGTCACTTCGATTAGTACAGGAATTGGTTCCTGTGCTATCGGTTTAGGTTCGAACCTGCGGGGTCACACACATTAGAGGTTCCTTTCTGATCTGATGGCTGATTATGAGTCTTATCTATCTGAGACTCTATGATTGAGAATTAGGATTCTCTAATCATGAGTTCCACACATTTTGAGTACCGGGGTCAAAATTTTGAATTTCAAATTTTGAATTTGAAATTTGAACTCTTTGATCAGGGTTTCATATCGATGGTCTCTGATGCCTGATTGCCCATTGGATTTGAACTCAATATTTATGAGAGGTTTAATTAGTGATTTAATCACTAATTAACTCAATTTAATTGAGTAATTATTTTTGGATCAAGTCCAATTGAATTGGATTCAGTTTGGATTGACCCGATTAGGTTAAATGTTGACCTAATCGCTAAGGTGGTTTAGTCCCTGATTTGATCAGGGGTTAGGTTTAGTTAATTCCTGATTTGATTAGGATTTTATTGAGCTTAATTAAGCCTAATTATATTGGGTTTAATCTGGTCTAATTGTGCTTAACCTATTTTAAACTAGGTTGGCTCAATTTGAATCAAACCACCTTGTTTTAAATTTCCTGCGACACCCAACTTCCTTGCACCCATTTGAATTCACGAGAAGAAACTTCTCGTGAAATTTTTCTCACGCAAAACCCTTCCCCACACCCTCATTTGTGCGCCATATGGATGGATAAAATAATTAGTTAGCCATTCAAATTCAAAGCATGTTTGAATTTGAATGGATAACTTATCACTTGCCCTTTCATCCTTATCTATTTTGTGCGCCACATTACTTACACGAGAAAAGGTTTCTCGTGAAACATTTTCCACGCACAAAGAGCCATGCCCCTTCTCTTCTCACGCCCAAAAGGATAGGGATAAGTTGGTTTTCGTTTGAATTCAAATTTGATTTGAATTCAAATGTGTAACCTCTTGTCTTTATCCTCTCACGCGGATAAGACACGTTCGATGTTGCTTTAAAAAGAGGAGAAAGGTGGGACGTGCGTAGAAATTTTAGGAGAGAAACTTTGGGGCGTGAGGAAGGCTTTTGCATAAGGTGAAGGTCCAAAACCTTACGAGAGAAAAAGAAAGAAAAGAGAGAAAATTGGGCGCAGGGTTTTTGGTGTGTACCCTAGGGTTTCTACCTAGGGTTTGGGAAGTGAGATTGGTGTGCCACGAGTGTCGTGAGTCCACCAAATTTTAGGAAGAGATCCATCAGCCTCTCAAGCAACTGTGCAGATGATCCGGAGTATCCAAAAAGTCGACACACATCGATCAAAGGAGTTCGATCAACTTCTGCCATCAAAAGGGTGAAATCACGAACTAGCATTCGTGAGGAGCTGATCAGACGGGAGCTTCGTGTGGATGATCCGCAGAGGCTAGATATTTATGTGGCTATGACGTGATGATCAGAGCCCCCCGACGGTGATCAGATTGTGGTGATCGACTACCCGCAAAAGGTGATGTGTTCTGAACACAGTACTGTAAAATGTTTACTGATTCAAATTTGAATTTCAAATTTAAATGCATGCTGTTGTATCATATTTAGATCCTAGTGTAGGGTTAATTAGTATTAATTAATGAGATTAATTAATAATTCTACTGTAAAATAATAATTTTGAAAAAATTTTAAAATTACCATTTTGCCCCTGCACTAAATTTTTGCTTCAAATGGTATCAGAGCATGGTTCTAGAATATGATATAGATATGCATGCGTAGATTAAGGTGTAATCTATAAGTTTAAATTTGAAATTTAAAATTTAAAATTTAAAAAGATTTAAAATTTAAAATTTGAAATTTGAAATTTGTTAGAAGTTTCAAATTTGAAATTCAAAATTTAAAATTTGAAATTTGGTTGAAATCTCAAATTTGAAATTTAAAATTTGAAATTCAAAATTTGAAATTTGAAATTCAAAATTCAAAATTTAAAATTCAAAGATTGAAAATTCGAAATTTAAAATTTGATTGAAATCTCAAATTTGAAATTTAAAATTTGAAATTTGAAATTTGAAATTTGAAATTTGAAATTCAAAATTTAAATTTTAAAATTGGCATATTTAGATATACTTGATCCAAGTAGCAGGTAATCTAATTGGGTTGGTTGCCATGGCCGTCCGGTCATAGGAGAAAAGTAGGGTTTAAAGGCCCTCTCTTCCCATTCGATGGGGTCTCCTATGGCGGTAGGGGTGCCGATACAATTATATCCCATGCCGATGAAGTAGCGAAAGGACTTAATTAAGAAATTTATCATGAATGTGTTAGATTAGATCTAAAAGAAAATTTATGATTTATTTTGAGTTATTTTTTGTTATGAAATGAGCAATAGAATTGCTGTTTATGAAATGTGCTGACCTGTTTGTGAAATGAATTAACACATTTGGTGAACAGAAAATAAGATCTTTCAAATTTGAAAATTGTTTTCAAAATGCCAAACCCTGACCCATCAGCCCAAGTACTTAATTAAAAGAATTAAGTGTTGTCTAGTAGGTCTAGAATTGTGAATTAAGACCTAAGACAATTGCATAAACTTATGGGTCAATAGGTTAGATGAATTAGGTCCATAATTGGGTTAGACCTAAGGTTAGTTTAAAAAATAGACTAAATGAAGTAATTGGTCAAATCTAATCAAAAGTTGAATTAGATTAGATCAAGGATACTCTAGATTCAACTTCAATAGTTGTAGTTGAATGGGTCCATGTCTTTAACTAGACCAAGATGGACTTAATTCATGGCTACGCGGTGGAGCCCTATTTACTAAGTTGATCAAAATTAAAACTAATGAACCGGTTGGTGTCTAAGGTAAGTTCGGCAGTTTTGATCAGTGGTTCATAAGTGGGAGCTACTCGCATTGATTTGATCATTGACGAGTTAATGGCAAATCTCCACCACTGATCTCACTTACCTGGCCAATCTGGTAAGTTAGATTTTGATTAGATCACTTGGTGATTAGAGCTCACCCATGTCATTAGGTAAATCAGTGTGACTGATTTAGGTGCTCCTAATGCCAGCTTTAATTAAATCCTTTTTTAATCTGACTTGGTGAAGTCAGTGGGAGGATTGAAATTGGCTGGATGATTTCTTCTCTACTATTCTTTAATAAAATCCTCAAAATTATTAGGTCCCTAAAATGATTAAGTTATAATGATAACTAAGTCATAGCCTCCCATTAAATGAGTGATAATGAGTCCATTAGTTCAATGATCATTGGAGGCCCAAAGGCCTGGTGCTCATTGGCTAATGGAATTATTATTCATAATATGATAATTTGATTGAGTCTTTCTGATGGTGGTTAGGTTGGCCGGCCAAAGTCGGGCCTGATCATTTATTGGTCCGATTCACTAAATTAAGTCATGTTAATGGTTGGACCTAACCAGATCTTTTCAGTGGAGGCCAAAGCCTACTGATTAGGTTCTGGGGCAAAATCAATTACTAAAAGTTGTTTAGAGAAACAACTGGTTAAGAACCTACCCATAGATGCACATGGGTTGACCAACCAAAGTTGGGCTCGTGTGTAGTCTGTGTGGATTCTAGTACCCATTAAGGAATTAAAGTAATTTCTCGAATTGGAGGATGAGGCTACCAGTTCATAAAAATATTGGAAAAAACTTTAGACTAAAATCCAAGTCTTTAGTATTAATTTATGTACTAATAGAGGTCTCGTTTTTCTTTAAGCAGCTATGGCCACTACCCTATCGCTCCGGTCATTATTAGATAATGACAAGCTCATGGGATCCAATTTCGATAGCTGGTATCAAAAATTGAAAATCGTCCTTGAGCATGAGCAGATCCTTTATGTAGTAACGGATCCAGCACCTGAAGAGCCAGCTCCGAACGTTAGTAAGGCAATCCGAGATACTTACTTGAAGTGGCTCAATGACCGCACCACCGTTCGATGTATTATGCTGGCAGCAATGAATGACGAGTTCAGCCGAAGGTTTGAAAACGCCCAGCCACAGGAGATGCTTCAAATGTTGAACGACTCCTTTGGCACGCCTGACGATGTTGAAAGGCATAAAACTAGTTGTGCCATTTTCAATGCTCGGATGAGGGATGGGGCCTCAGTCACTGATCATGTACCGTACATGATCGAGATGATTGAGCGCCTAAGCAAATTGGGCTTTCCTCTGCACGAGCAGCTCGGTAAGGATGCGATCCTTAATTCCTTGCCCAAGTCCTTCCTCCCATTCCTTACTCATTTTCGAATGACAAAGCCTGCAGTAAACTACCACGGATTGTTGGGGTTGCTGCAAAACTTTGAGAAGGATCACCAACTCCATAAGGAGTCGGTGAATGTAGTGGGAGGGTCTTCTTCTCGTCGTCAACCCTTTGGGAAGGGAAAGAAGAACAAGAAGAAAAAAAATAAGAAGGTGCAATCTCATGCTGGGACAGTAGCACGGGGTCAGACCAAGAAGCGCAAGCACGACCAGAGCCAGGCGGAGTGCTTCTTTTGCAAGAAGCACGGGCATTGAAAGAGGAACTGTCCTCAATACATTGCCTCCCTGGACCCGAACAGGCCAAAGAAGAAGCAAGGTAATTATATGATAACTCCTTGCAACTTTTCGATTTGTGATACTACTGCCTGGGTATTGGATACCGGAAGCCCTTATCATATTTGTAATTCGATGCAGGGTCTGCAGGTCAGTAGGAGATTTGATGAAGGCGAGAGGTTCCTGAATGTTGGAGATGGAAGCAAAGTTCCAGTTCTAGCTTTAGGAATCATGAGTCTTGTAATCAATTCTCGTAATATAATTCTGAGTGAATGTCACTATTGTCCAAGTTTTTTATTAAATATTATTTCTGTAGGTCTTTTGGCCATGTACGGTTATGATTTTTTAATAAAAAAAATATTTGCAATATCATTTTGAATGGTGTTACAATATTTGTTGGACAATTAAATAATGGAATTTACTTACTATCACAGCCTGTTAATGTGGTTCAAAAATTCGGTAAACGTTCTAGAATAGATAATGAGTCAGAAGTCTACCTTTGGCACTATAGGCTAGGTCATATCAATAAGAACAGGATAAACAGGTTGGCTCAAGAAGGAATTCTTGAAGTTAGTGATTGTGAATCATTTCCAACCTGTGAGTCCTGTCTTCTTGGGAAGATGACCAAGTCACCTTTTACTGGAAAAGGTGAGCGAGCCAGTGAACTCTTAGTTCTGGTACATTCTGATGTATGTGGACCCATGAGCTCAAGTGCAAGAGGTGGATTTTTCTACTTCATAACCTTCACAGACGACCTATCTAGGTATGGGTATGTCTATTTAATGAAGCATAAGTCGGAATCATTTGAAATGTTCAAACTATTCCGAAATGAGGTAGAAAAATAAACTGGGAAGTGTATTAAAACTCTTCGATCTGATCGAGGAGGTGAATACCTTTCTAATGAGTTTCTAACGTATCTAGGAGAGAATGGGATTCTCTCTCAGTGGACTCCTCCTGGAACACCACAGCATAATGGTGTGTCTGAAAGGAGGAATCGGACCCTGTTAGATATGGTTCGATCCATGATGGGGTTTGCTGGTCTGCCGATCTCCCTCTGGGGATATACGCTCGAATCGGCTTGTTACCTTCTAAATAGAGTTCCGAGTAAGTCTGTAGCCAAAACGCCTTATGAGATATGGCTAGGACGTAAGCCAGTACTCTCACACCTTAGGGTTTGGGGGTGTCCGGCTTATGTTAAACGTTTAATTACAGACAAGCTTGGACCTAGGTCTGACAAGTGTAATTTTATAGGGTACCCAAAAGAGACCAAAGGGTATTATTTCTACCTTGCTGATGAGCAAAAGGTGTTGGTCAGTCTTAAGGCAATCTTTTTAGAAAAGGAGTTCCTTAGTGAAGGAACTGTTGCCTCTAAAGTCGAACTTGACGAAGTTCGACAGGTAAAAAAATCGACACATGTTACTGAACCTGAACCGGATTTGATTAGATCAGATCCGGAGCCCATTGATTATGCACCCTTAAGGCGGTCTGGTAGAGTACCACATCAACCGGACAGATACTATGGTTTCTTGGTCCAGGATGGTGATCCTGTCGAACTTGATAAAAACGATGAGGATCCGATCACCTACATGGATGCAATGCAGAGACCTGACTCTGAGAAATGGCTAGAGGCCATGAAATCCGAAATAGAGTCCATGAAGGTCAACGATGTGTGGACATTGGTTGACCCACCCGAAGGAGTAAAACCCATAGGGTATAAGTGGGTCTTCAAAAGGAAGAGGGGCGCAGACGGAAAGGTGGAGACCTATAAAGCCCGTCTGGTTGCCAAGGGATATCGTCAACGTTATGGTATAGACTATGACGAGACGTTTTCTCCTGTGGCAATGCTCAAATCCATTTAGATTATGCTTGCGATAGCTGCCCATCTGGACTATGAAATCTGACAGATGGATGTGAAGACAGCTTTCCTAAACGGAGAGCTGGACGAAGAGGTGTATATGATACAACCTGAAGGGTTCACATCCACAGATGAGTCTAAGGTGTGCAAGCTACAGAGGTCCATTTATGGACTTAAGCAGGCATCTCGGAGTTGGAACATACGTTTTGATAGGACGATCAAAACGTATGGCTTCGTTAAGAACGGAGAAGAGCCCTGCATTTATAAGTGGGCTAATGGTCCAGTAGTAGTATTTCTTGTATTGTATGTGGATGACATTCTCTTAATCGGGAATGATGTCCCTGCATTACAGAGAATAAAGATTTGGCTATCGTCACAGTTCTCCATGAAGGATCTGGGAGAAGCTTCCTACATCCTAGGGATGAGAATCTATAGGGATAGATTCAAAAAGTTACTTGGCTTATCCCAGTCCACGTACATTGATACTATGCTGAAAAGGTTCAGCATGAAAAATTCCAAGAAAGGCTATCTACCGATAGGCCATGGAATTTCTCTCTCGAAGAGGGATTATCCGACAACACCTCAAGAGAGAGAGCGTATGGGTAGGATTCCATATGCTTCGGCAATGGGATCTATCATGTACGCCATGACATGTACACGACCAGATGTGGCATACTCACTAGGGGTAGTGAGTAGATACCAATCTGATCCAGGAGAGAATCACTGGAAGGTTGTTAAAACCATCCTGAAGTATTTAAGAAATACTAAGGACCAGTGGCTTATATATGGTGAATCGAACTTAAGACTTATAGGGTTTACAGACTCTAGTTTCCAGTCTGATCGCGATGATAGCAAGAGTGTGTTAGGATTTATTTTTACCCTTAATGGTGGGGCTGTCTGCTGGAAGAGTTTCAAGCAGCACACTGTGGCTGATTCAGTATGCAAGGCGGAGTATATTGCTGCATCAAATGCTGCCAAAGAAGCGGTGTGGCTGAGGAAATTCATCACCGAGCTCGGAGTAGCACCCTCCCTTGTTGGTCCAGTTCTGCTCTACTGCGACAGCTCTAGAGCCATTGCTCAGGCGAAAGAACCAAAGGCACACCAGCGGACGAAGCATATTCTGCGCCGCTACCATCTCATCCGGGAGATCATGGATCGAGGTGACGTCGACCTTCAGAAGATCGACGGAAAGGAGAACCTGACCGACCCATTCACTAAAGTCATTGCGGTGAAGGAGTTCAACGACTACAAGTCGAAGATGGGTATTAGATACTGCACCGATAGGCTTTAGGCCAAGTGGGAGATTGTTGGGAATAGTATCCCAAAGTCAATCGTCAGCCTGTTGACGGTTGTGCTCCTTTTTGTATTAGTACATGAATTATAAATAAATAAAAGTTATTTTGATATTTTTTCATCACAAATGTTTCATCTTCTAATGAACTCCTGTGTTGTGGTGAAGTCCTTAGGACTATTTAGACTCGACAAAGGAGGATTTATCGCTTAGTCCTTAAACATGTTCGCGACCAAATGATACGTTGTTACCAAGGACGACAACGTTTATCGAGCATAGGTCGTTGTGTGCCATATGGGTTGGTTGTCCTCATAACCAAAGAGTGTGGAGACACTGGTATGGTATACAGGTGAGATGTAATGGTACATCTGCACTGAACATGACCAACTCCGGAGCTATTTCTGCTGTCAAGATTTGCTCCGATGGGATATGGGTATAAATATCCCTCCGACCTGAGACCGCCATGGTGACTTGCAAGCAACTCACTGCACTTAGGCACTGGACTACCTGAATTTTTAATTCAGTGACGGAAGGTTGCTGGGTGTAGTCAAGTACTTGACTTGTCGGTGCGTGTGTCAAGATGGGATTGACCACTCCAGTTTAGGAGCTGTGTACAGTCGTGTTTCAATTTAGCAAAATCTTGGCCAGGGTAGTCCTAGTGAGGAGTCACAGGACTAATTGAGTTGAGCACGATTTGGATGATATCATCAGGGTTGACAGTTTAACCCTGAGTCATCCTAAACACAGGGGTCAAAAGGGATGAATTATATGGTAACCATATTCATGTAGGTTCTGAATGTTGCGATTGCGATTATTTGACCTATCCGATCATCGGGTATCATTGCTAGATGGTCACTTCGATTAGTACAGGAATTGGTTCCTGTGCTATCGGTTTAGGTTCGAACCTGCGGGGTCACACACATTAGAGATTCCTTTCTGATCTGATGGCTGATTATGAGTCTTATCTATCTGGGACTCTATGATTGAGAATTAGGATTCTCTAATCATGAGTTCCACACATTTTGAGTACCGGGGTCAAAATTTTGAATTTCAAATTTTGAATTTGAAATTTGAACTCTTTGATCAGGGTTTCATATCGATGGTCTCTGATGCCTGATTGCCCATTGGATTTGAACTCAATATTTATGAGAGGTTTAATTAGTGATTTAATCACTAATTAACTCAATTTGATTGAGTAATTATTTTTGGATCAAGTCCAATTGAATTGGATTCAGTTTGGATTGACCCGATTAGGTTAAATGTTGACCTAATCGCTAAGGTGGTTTAGTCCCTGATTTGATCAGGGATTAGGTTTAGTTAATTCCTGATTTGATTAGGATTTTATTGAGCCTAATTAAGCCTAATTATGTTGGGTTTAATCTGGTCTAATTGTGCTTAACCTATTTTAAACTAGGTTGGCTCAATTTGAATCAAACCACCTTGTTTTAAATTCCCTGCGACACCCAACTTCCTTGCACCCATTTGAATTCACGAGAAGAAACTTTTCGTGAAATTTTTCTCACGTAAAACCCTTCCCCACGCCTTCATTTGTGCGCCATATGGATAGATAAAATAATTAGTTAGCCATTCAAATTCAAAGCATGTTTGAATTTGAATGGATAACTTATCACTTGCCCTTTCATCCTTATCCATTTTGTGCGCCACATTACTTACACGAGAAAAGGTTTCTTGTGAAATATTTTCCATGCACAAAGAGCCACGCCCCTTCTCTTCGCCTAAAAGGATAGGGATAAGTTGGTTTTCGTTTGAATTCAAATTTGATTTGAATTCAAATGTGTAACCTCTTGTCTTTATCCTCTCACGCGGATAAGACACGTTCGATGTTGTTTTAAAAAGAAGAGAAAGGTGGGACGTGCGTAGAAATTTTAGGAGAGAAACTTTGGGGCGTGAGGAAGGCTTCTGCGCAAGGTAAAGGTCCAAAACCTTCCGAGAGAAAAAGAAAGAAAAGAAAAAAAATTGGGCACAGGGTTTTTGGTGTGTACCCTAGGGTTTCTACCTAGGGTTCGGGAAGTGAGATTGGTGTGCCACGAGTGTCGTGAGTCCACCAAATTTCAGGGAGAGATCCATCAGCCTCTCAAGCAACTGTGCAGATGATCCGGAGCATCCATAAAGTCAGCACACATCGATCGAAGGAGTTCGATGAACTTCTGCCATCAAAAGGGTGAAATCACGAACTAGCATTCGTGAGGAGCTGATCAGACGGGAGCTTCGTGTGGATGATCCGCAGAGGCCAGACATTTGTGTGGCTGCGACGTGATGATCAGAGCCCCCCGACGGTGATCAGATTGCGGTGATCGACTACCCGCAAAAGGTGATGTGTTCTGAACACAGTACTGTAAAACGTTTACTGATTCAAATTTGAATTTCAAATTTAAATGAATGCTGTTGTATCATATTTAGATCCTAGTGTAGGGTTAATTAGTATTAATTAATGAGATTAATTAATAATTTCGTTGTAAAATAGTAATTTTGAAAAAATTTTAAAATTATCATTTTGTCCCTGCACTAAATTTTCGCTTCACTGTGAGCCAGTATTTATAGGCAGAGATCAGATGCCGTAAAGAGACAGGAGCATGGGAAGTCATTCCTATCGTAGCAGGCACAACGCTCCTAAAATCATCACCTAACTTTGTGGATTCAGTGGTTGTCTATTGCCTTATTTGCTCATTATTAGTTATTACCAGTGATCGCGGGATTCAAAAAATCATATGGAGCCATGAGTCAATCTTTCCCATTATATGGGCTTGGGCCGGCTTCAAGAGACAGGAGCATGGGAAGTCATTCCTATCGTAGCAGGCACAACGCTCCTAAAATCATCACCTAACTTTGTGGATTCAGTGGTTGTCTATTGCCTTATTTGCTCATTATTAGTTATTATCAGTGATCGCGGGATTCAAAAAATCATATGGAGCCATGAGTCAATCTTTCCCATTATATGGGCTTGGGCCGGCTTCGGGCATACTTTGATTCGGCCACACTAAGATCGGCAGGATCGAAGTTACACTTATTTCAGCATCAATAGAGGCAACCACTTCACCTTCAAACGGGAAAAAATTCTTCATCCACGTCAGATACCTTTCTACCGGAAAAAAAATGTATGAGAATACCTATATGTACCCATAAGTTCATATGTCAAGAATCAAGAATATATTTTACATATATGACCGATTCACTCATATCACGATACGTGTCCTTGTGAAAGCTAGGATAATTAGACAGGTGGCAAGCATTAGGAGCAATAAAATAAAGGCCAGCCCACTTGCCCATTCATAAGTGCCAAGCAAGCTCTTTTGCCTTTTGGTTTATGTATACGCAGGCTCTTCTTTTTTATTCCTCGTTACTTTAGTCGCGCCATCCGATGCTCCGATTTGTTAACCTATTTCCTCTCTCTTTTTTTAACTTATGGCGATCACACTTTGGCCTCTTTTTCTCCGGCATCGGGCCTGGCATCCGCAACGCAACCGCGCATCGATCTCCAAAAGCGCTCTCTCTTGCGCGCATGGCTGGCCAGTAAGAGACAGCGCTTTGCTGTGGGTAACAATCGGGGCGCAGAGCTACGCAACGCTCCAAGGTTTAGAATTATATTTATTTCATCGGATTCCTCAGCAACTACCAAAAGTGCTAGGCTCTTATTCCCCACCAATTATACCCACGCTTCACCACATGCTTGACGGATGCTGGTGCTTCCTACATTTCAAAAGAAGAAATTATTATCTATACCGCATGCACCAGTATTGCTGTGCACCCAGTCAACCACGATCATCGGTTTTTATGATGGTACACTAAGATGCATGTTAGCTGTTATTGGTTAGCGGTGTAGGCAATAATTTCTCGTTTCAAAGGGTGGGAAGGAGTAGGCTTTGATAATTTATATAACTCTATCTTCTTGTTTTGAGATCCATCACACCTCAAATCAATAGCTTGATTATATTTAAGGGGGATGAATTGGATCTTAGCAATGCGTCTTGGGGCTTATAATATATATTGTTGTGACTTAGATTATTAGGCAAACAATGTGCTCTAGAGGTGGTTTACTGATGGAAAAGCCAGATTGTATCTAGTACAGGATTGCCCATATGTATGCAGTTTAGGAGTCACGTGTCATGTAGTGATAGTTTCTCTAGCCTTAGCTGGTAGGGAGCTAGGGATAAATTAGAAAATTGTCCAAGTTGTAGGCGAGATATTCCAGACAAAATCATATGAGCAGCTTTCCTTAAAAGGATTACAAGCAACACCTAATGCCTTGATCACCGCTGTAGCATATTTTAAGAAGAAATGGCATTATAAGTGGGTGAGGCCTATGATGGCAATTAATTTTGTGAATTGTACCGATCTTCTCTTATCACATGTAAGAGGATTGTGCGCGAGCGCACAATGAGAACCCCGTGGCATTACCTCTTAGGTTTTTCTTGGAGGAAAAGATAGATATACTATCCAACGGAAATAACAAGTTAATATTACTTACATTATATGACAACTTCGACCATAATTGTCTTGAGATATTAAAATCTCAGGGTAACTTAATACGCAACTCCAGGTAAGTCGAATATCAAAACCATAGCTAGTAGAAATTTGTTTTCTAGATGGTCAATAATGCCAACCTTGTTCTTCCTACCGAGAGATAAAAGTCATATTGGCAATCATTAGCTCTGTAGAGTTCTGACTAGGGCATTATAACTTCTACCATATGTATATGATACATAGAAGTCTAATGGTACGGTGCTTAAATTGGCTCCTAGAAACGTCTAGTTTGGCGTACTGGATTGACTATGACACCAATTTGATCCAAACGTACCTCTTTAGAGCATCGCAAAATCCTCGTGCCTATCCCTACCACTGCTCCATGTACTCATGCATTGAGATCATGTAAAGTACATCTAGTACATATAATGAAGACCATAAATTTTAGGTTGCATTCGATACATCACCGAATAATCTTGAAATGCAACGTAAGTCATTTTCAAAATAAATTATTATTATTAAATTATCAATAATATTAATTATTATATTTAATATATATAAATAATATTGTAATAAAATTTTTAAAAATTTTGATTGACTTGTTGACGCAGCCTAAGTCAAATTTGATGAAAAAAAATATATATATATGAAACAAAAATAATAGTAAAAAAATTTTTTTCAAAATTTTTTATTCAACTATAATATCTTTTGCTAAAATTTTTTCTTAGAGTTTTTAATTTAATAACAAAAAAATAAACTGACTATAACATTGGCCAAAAAAAATTATATTTATAGATGAAAATAATCCTAATTAAATGCAAAAACAATCCGAAACAAAATAAGAAAAAATTAAGACTTTCAATTTATCTAGGATCCTCTGACTCCCGTTGATTTATCAAATGATAAAATCTAGCTCTAAAACTTACTGTCGATGAAGCAATCAAGCTCGTAGAGCACTGAAAGAACTTTTCAAATTGGGATCTCATAAGCAATTTTGACTTCAGATGAGTGAGTTATGCCTATTTTAGCATGATGAGGTCAAAATCAGCCGAATCAGATGCAATCAGCTTGATTTCTTACCCTTTCAAATTCGATCTGTCAAATCAAGAGATTTACCAATTAAAATGTCTGCATCACATATATGGTATGACAATCAGATTATTAGTAATGTAAAATCAAATTCTCAAAATATCCCAGTAATTTTGCATGAGAAGTGGTGGGAGTGATGTGGGTGTAGTGGTAGTACGGACAAGCAGCAAGACGAGGGGTGTGGAGCAAGCATATGCAGAGAAATCATGGGGCAGGGTGGTAGGGACAAGCGCAGGAGAGCCGCAAGCAAGCAAGAGGGGTGGAGTTGTGGGCAGACGGGGGGGGGGGGGGGGGCAAAGGAGCTACAGGTAGGCAATAATAGGGTGGAGGAGTCGTGGGCCGGCGATGGGGATGAAGGAGTCATGGGCAAGTGGAGGGAGATGGAGGATCTGCGGGCAGGGGGTGCGTGCATAGGAGCCGCAGGTGGCACTGAGGGAGGGGGGTGAAGAGTGAGGATTAGGTGATGGATTTTGTTTAATTTTTTTGAGGGATAATTTTATCCAAAATTTTTATTACAATATTATCAAAAAAGTAGTAATTGGATAACCATCCCCTTCCAAGACTATATAAATTGCTCATGGGAGGTAATATAAATTGTCAAGATAATTTGGATTGCCATATAAAAAATATATCAAATACAGCAATCCAGTGTGCGCACTTTAAATTACCGATAATATGGATAGAGCTACAAACATAACTCAAAGATATTAAACCTAAATTTCTCATGTACCTAGTCCATTGATATAGAGATTCTTCGTAGCAAATTGCACAATATTGATCGTGAGATTAAGAACTGATCCACTCTAAGCCAGCTCAAGAAATAACTTGACAATGTAGCAACGAAACATTATTAGATGGATGAAATCTACCATAAATTTAGGATGAAATCATCATAAATGGATTCATTTATCTTAAGATGCTTCACGTTGGATCCACGGTAGATCTGACCTATCTAATAATTTTTCAGGCAGTGACTTACCTACCACGCGTGACACGTACCGGAGAGCAGGTCAATCACCGTGCAATGAATGACAGATCTCCAACTCCAACGTGGACGGCGGTGGATGGGAAATAGGGGCATCGACCTAAAAGTATCCGAGCACAGTGGAGCGGTGGAGCCTACGGTTTTGCGTCGGACTCGGTCCAGGGGCGTTGCATCCCAGCAGTACATCCTGCCCTGCCCACTGTTCACTGGCTTTGACGTTTGGTAACAATGGGAACAAAAGGCCAAGGTGTACCTGATTCTTTAGTGCCACCGGCCCAAGGGCCATCCAAAGCGAGGGTTCGTCATTGAAACGAGCTGACAGAGAGAACATCTGTCTTTTAGCTCTCTGGTCTCTATCAATGTACAGAAATAATTCAATTGTTTTAGAGGTTGGACGCCGCGTTCGTACATACGTCTAGAGGGTCACCCTCCTTTTATAGTAACAAACACACCGACCTTCGTAACAACAGTGGCTCGTGAGCAATTGTGAAGTTGAATTGGATATAGTTCATATATATATATTTTTTATTTTATAAATATAAATATAAATTTAAATATATTTATATTTATATTTATTTTATTTTATAAATATAAATTAAAAATAAATATTAATCAAATATAAAAAATTATATTTATATTTATTTTAAAATTTTTTACATGTATACTCTTCTAAATATTTAAATTTATGAGAATATCCTTTCAAAATTAATATTTATATATATATCCTCATAAAATATTTTTTTTACATATATATTCTTCTTGTATATCTTTCTTTTTTTTTATTTTTTTGCATATATATTCAAATCATCTAACATCGTTAAAAAATTAATGATTTAAAATTTAAATGACTAAAATACCCTTATAGATAGATGGGCAAAAATAAAATTTATAAATATATATATATATATAGTAATTTTACAAGAATATTCATGCAAATTTGAATGTTTAGAAAGATATACATACAAAAAATTTTAATTTAATTTTTTTAATTTTATCTAAATGAATTCAGATTCTCTTACTCTATAATATAGTAACATATTACATAGTATAATAACATAATGATAATATTATATAATATTCTATATACTAGAATACTATATTATATTTTATTTTTAAGTAAGATGAGATGACTATATCTATCTGGTAATAACATCATATATCTTATACATTTCATAAAGATATTTTTGATAAAAAAATTTAAAATAAAATATAATAAAATTATAAATTCTCATTGATACGTAATATCCAAATCTACAACTATGTTCATTCTGTATAAATATACAAGCTATCCACCTAATATCAGATTTAGATATTTTTCTCAGAAATATATTATTATACATTAGAGAAAATATGGATGGTTACGATCTATCTATTAAAATAATTTTGATCTATTATTTGATAAAAAGATCATTTTATCCATGTAAGTCAATAAAATAAGTATATTTATTATTTTAGTTATACATGTTAATTTTTTTCTATTAAAATAAAGAAAGAATTAACAAATCAAGAGAGGTGTATGACATCCAAAAATTTTAATTTAGATTTTTTGCATGTATACCCTTCCAAATATTCAAATTTATATGAATATTCTCATAAAATTACTATTTACATATATGCCCTTATCATTTTTTTTATACATCTACCCATAAGGGTATTTTAGTTATTTTAATTTTTAACAGTATTAGATGATGTGGGTATATATGCAAAAAAAGATATTTTATGAGGATATACATACGGATGTCAGTTTTGAAAGGATATTCATATAAATTGAAATATTTAGAAGGGTATATATGTAAAAAAAAATTTATTTTAAATAGATATTGATACAAATCGAATATCAAAAGTATAAATATAAATATAAATATTAATTAAAAAATTAAACATTATGATCATAGAATCAAAAATATTAATATATAGACAAACAATCTCCTTTAACAGTTTATGAATGCTATATAAAATTAAATAGAGTTATAAATGAAAATAGATATTCAGATACAAGTGGTTGTTTATCTATATCCATATTCATTTTTTTTGACATACATACATATATATACATATATATTATATATATAGATATTAATTAGATATTCAGATTTTTATTCATATTCGAATATATTCAGATACGAAAATGAATCTGAAGGGATGTTGTCCAATCTATTTCCACTGTTAGTGAATGTGCTCTTATCACCGCATGATATGTGTTGGTGGAATTGTCGACTACTAAATTAATGGCAAGCAACGCTTGTATGGTTGAGACCCTAACTTTTTACCATGGCCACCAACATGGATAACATGCCTCCTACTTGCTCTGCCACACACTTGCAAGGTTGAATAATAAGTTGAGCTAGTATATATATTTATCTTGATAATGCTTATACATTTATCTGGATAATGTTTTTTTGACATAGAACCCTTGACAAGGAAGCAGGAAGACCGACCATCCAACGACCTACCATGCGCCAACCACTTCCTTATCGTGAGAAAGTGGCGATTTGTGGGGTACCACCTGCTCGGGCCATTAATATGTGCATGCACTTCACTTACTTGACACCAGAGAGTGGTGGGTTGAGGTCATCTTGGTCGGATAAGAGGCTTGCAAGAGGAGCCATCAAGCCACGTATGCTGACGTGGAGAGCGTGTGATTATTGAATTTTTAGATAAATTTTCTGCAAATTGGCATCAGTGGATTGAGAAGTAGATATATTTTAGTAAATGTGGTGGTGTAAGTTTTGAAAAGAGCATTGATCCATTAGAATTAATCTCAATTTCGAAAAATTTTCATTTCATTTTTTTCTTTATTGATTCGGCTGCTTTACAAAGCCCTTAAATTAACTCTTTATTTTATGAAAAATATTTTTCCCCACATTTTATAAATAATACTAAAATAAACATTATTTTAGTAGTATTTTAAAAACATTGAAATATTTTTTTTGTCCTGTATTTATGATAAATTATCAAATATTAGTTTGTAGCTTGTCTTTGTCAAAAAATTTTTGAAAAAATATTTTAAGGATATTTTTGAAAGCATCCAAAGTAATACTTTGATACATATTTATGGTAAATTGCTAGAGTTTAGTTCACAACTCATTTTTATTTTTTCTATCAATAAGTCAGAAAGACTTTTAGAAGATATAATTAGCTGAAACAAAATAAAACTTTTGGTAGGAATATATATTAATGCCAAATTCAATTCCGATTCCAATAAAGGATGCATGGAATCAATTTGGCCAAAGATCTCAATTACTGATCCACTCAGATTTTATATCAAAAATATATTAAAAATTTAAATTATTTAAAATAAATATTAAAATTTTATATATTAAATCTTATTATTATTTTTAGTTTTAGCATAAATAAAAGTATTTATTTTAAAGAACTTGCAAGAAAAAAAATATAAATATATAGGACTACGCTAAATTCATTGATATTTTTAAATATTATAATTAAAATGGTTTAAAAATAGCATAAAAATAAAATGAAATTATTTATTTTTTTACTTTTTTTATTGAAGAGGAAAACAACTGAACTTTAATTTATAAAAAGAAATAATTATTAAATATGACATATCACAACATATTTTGAATGAGTATAAATTCATAATATGCATAAGGTTTAAGTAAAAATTATAACATATTTTAACTTTAACAAAGTAGATTATTGTCATGGTGCCTAAGATGGTTCTTAGCTGCCTGATGGGAAAATCACCAACTCTTTGCATTTCATAAGTACGGAGAGATGTCACCAAATGCCCATATTTCAGGAGATGCGGAGAAACGCAGGGGTGAAATCCTTAAGCTGACACTTGTTCGGCATTCCTAAAAAATATAGGAGATTTAATGGGCAGCATTTTTCTTTTTTTTTTTTCAACACATTTAACGATCGAGGCTTCTATGATTTTTTTTTTTTTTGGGGTAAAGAGGTTTCCATGATTTGTTGCAGCGATGCCTCTTCTACTTGCTCAGCTAAGGACTCCTTGCTTCAACCATAAGTTAAGCTATGTATTCATATTATAATATGCTCAGGTATTTATCTGAATAGTGATTTTTGAAATGGACTCATTGGTGATGAAGTACGAAGACTGACCTACCATGCACCACCCACTTCCAAGGGGTGGTTAATTCGTGGGGTACCACCTGCTCGTGCCTTTGATATGTGCACGCACTTGCTTCTGTTACTTGTATAAAGCCAAAGGGTGGTGGGTTAAGGTCATTTTAACAGGAAGAGGAGCTCCATCAAGCCATGTTTCTTGGCATGGAGAGCACGTAATTGCTTGGATCTTACATATAAATTAATGTCCGGAGAATTGGGATTGATGGATCAATTATAAGTAGATACATTTTAGTAGATAAGGCACAATTGTAAGTTTTGGAAAGAGTGTTAATCCTAGATAGGAAATTCTTTTAACCGGTTGCTTAATAGATTTTTTTTTTTTTTTTTTTTTTTTTTTTAAAGCCGACTTTGCAATCTATCTGGTTCATCCTAGACTAATTGGTTTAAAGTGGAAAGAGATGTTCACCTAAATATTTTCTTTGACTCAAAATTTACCAAACAAATAGGTTGAAAGGTTCCACGCGTTAATTTATGAATCGGCTTAGCCTAATCATTTTCAAGTTTAATGAATCAACATTTAATGTTTTTTTAATGAGAGAGAGTGATAAAGGAAGAGAGAGGAAAACCTATCCGGATTATAACTAGCTAGTCCCATATCTTTGTGGTGCTCGTCTAAAAATGTACCTAGAATGTCTAGATGTCCAATAAAAAGTTTGATCACGAAATAAGCCCCAATTGACTAGAAAAAGAAAAATTATTTAGATAGACCTATTACGACTCAAATAATCTGGTCAAGGTGAATAAAAGCATGCTTTAGTTAGTCAACCTAATATTTGATGTAATGTTATTTCTAAACCTCCCGAGTCCAAGGTAATATTTTGACTAATGAGACTAAATGAACTTGGATTCTTTGCAGCAAGAACATGGTTTTTGCTATTGTTATTGTTTGTATTTTTAGATTTTTGATTCTACTAAATTCTCTAAAATGTTCTGATCAATATCTTGTGTAGCTACATATGTTTGTATAATTGATAGTCAAGAAAACAAACTTTTCTATGATGTCATTTTTTTAAATAATATTGAATGGTACTTCTATTAATATTTTAATATTATTTTTTCTCTTTAATTAGACATGGAGAAGGGTCTATTATAAAACAACTAATGCATTCTAACCAGTTGTCTTAAAATAGTTAATATTGATGTCAACACTTTAAAGGGTCATTGCTAAGAGCAATAGTAAGAGGGCTCAAATAGTATGGATTTGCATCTACTTTATGCAAAAAACAGAAGAAAAAAAAATTTTTTTTTTTTCTCTGTTGTCATGATGCTCCAATAGAGTGCTAATGTAGCTGGAACTGGATATCTGTCGAGATCTATGATATCGAAGGATATCTATAAAAAAATTCATATTCATTAAAGGTGTTCTGATTGGAGACTCTCCGATACTTAAGTTAGTCAGAGCTTCAGGAACAGTGAAGAAAAAAGATAGCAACAATGAAATTAGCTTGCTTATCCTAGAGGTCTCCTTCTTACCTCTTTTATTTGGAGATGAGCTTGTAGGCTGCTAGCCAAAATTTATGTTTGTTAGACTTAGCTTTGCAGACCGGTAGGCTACATTCCGACCTTCATCATAGGAGGAATCTCTCCTACTCTTCTATATCAATATTGTAAGTCGTGGATATTAAACGTAGGCTTCTCCTGCATAGCTGACCATATGAATGGTGTGTAAGCTCATAGTTGGTGTGATCTTACTACATTATCTTGGGTATACTCCTGCGAAAGATTGGTCTCAATTGGTAGATCTCTTCCATAATATTCTTCAATTCTATCTCTCTCAATACCCCAAATCACCTGGACAATAACCAGGCAATGCCTTCTTTTACTTCCGTTAATACTTTAGGGGCTTTGACTTTTTTCCACTTTAGTATTTATCTTAACATTTATAAATCACAGAGTTGACTCATCCAACAAATTATTGGAGTGAACGAGCTTGCATTCCAGGAGATGTAATACCGATCTTTCATTGTGTTGATCGGAGCGGTTTGCATTGCAAGGGATCTAATACTGATCTTCCATTGTGTTGATTGGAGCGGCTTGCATTGCAAGGGATCTAATACTGATATTCCATTGTGTTCATTGGAGCGTATCATAGTCCATAGTAATGGGCATCATTTTTTCATAGCATGTAGATTGTGCTAGGAAAAATTTAAGAACAATAAGCTATTACCTAATATAATTATATGATAAACAAAGTTTGAATCTCATCATGTTACCGATAGTTATAAAATTAGTTTCCAAAATAAAATTTAGGCATGGCTATCTTAATAGTTATCATTAAAATCATGGGTTTTAAATATCATGCTCGAAGTACCTTCCTAAGTCAACCGCCATATCCAAGTTCTATTAAGAAAACAAACATGCACATGCATCATAAAATTTCGTTATAATAATAGATTTTTATGAAGAAAATAATATCCTATATATGTACATATATGTATATATGTATTGCTAGAGTGACAACTCAAGAGGAGTAAATTGGGTTTTTCAAAATTTAAATTTGCTGTGCATAAATTTTAGAGTAAGTGAAGTATGGTGAGACAATCTAAAGCAAGAAAAGCCGAAATAAATAAGTAATAAAGATTCAAGACAAGAAAAACTAAAGCCACACATAAATATCAAGGATTTTATAGTGATTTGGTGCCTAACCCAACACCCACACTGCAAGAAATATTTTTTTACTGATGGTTATTAGTGACGATAATTTTACCATGGCTAATAATAATTTTTACCGACAGTGAATTGTGACCAATAAATTTGCTGTCGCAAAAAAAAAATTATTAGCAATGGCAATTTTGACTTTTAGTGACGGCAAGTTGCGTCTCTAATAAAAAATAATTTTATTTTTTTAATTTGATTCTAAGATTATTAGCGATGAAGTTATCTTATTAGTGATGGCATTTTATCATCGCAAATAACTAAGTAATTTTATTTTTTTTAATATGATTTTAAGATTATTAGTGATAAGGTTATCTTATTGGCGACGGTATTTTACCATTTTTAATAACCAAATAATTTTATTTATTTTAATTTATTTTTAGAATTATTAGCAACAGATTTATCTTATTAGCGACGATAATTTGCCGTCACTAATAACCCTAAATTCCCCTCCTCCCTATCCTGCAAACTTATTAGCGACGGCTTAAATACTTATTAACGATGGCTATAAATTTAAATTTTAAAAATATGTATTAGCGACGGCTTTAGCGATAAAAGCTAGCCGTCGCTAATAGTCTACCCTAAATACTCCTTATGTCTCCAACTGCCTCCCTGCTTCCCCCTACCTCCCCTCTTTCCCCCCCACCTTCGATCCCCCTTCTCTCCCATCACACCGTCGGAGCCCCTGACCTCCTCCCCCTAGGCCCCGCGCTACCATCTCTGCCTCCGATCTGGTGTTCCCTCACCAGATCTTGTGTTCCTAAGCCCTCCCCTTACTGGATCGTCCTCCGCCTCCCCTCTTCCCCTCGCCTTCGGTCCCCTTCTCTCCCATTGTGCCGCCAAAGCCCCTGACGTCCTCCACCAAGCCCTCGCACTGGCATCCCTGCATCTGATCCGACGTCCCCTCACTGGATCACATGTTTTCGAGCCCTCCCCTTGTCAAATCGCCCTCCTTTTGCCAGATCGAGGCCCCCACCGCCTCCCCCTTTGTCGGACTACCCCTCCCCTTACCGAATCGAGCCCCCAGCCGCCTCTCTTTTCTCCTCTGCCCCTCCCTTTATCGGACTGAACATGCGGTCGCCTCCCCCTTCTCCGCCCGCCCCTCCCCCCTTTGGACACCCAACCGTCGAAGCGCTGCACCGCCAACCCACTGTCGGACCCACCGCTGTCAGAGCTGTTAGGTGATTTTTAGTGACGATGACGGTCGTCGCCATCACCACAAGCCATTCCCATCATTTTAAATTTTTAATATTTAAAATTATATTTATCTAATTAATTTTAAATTAATAATATTTGAATTTAAATATTATTAATTTAAATATTAATATTATTAATACTATTAATTTAAATAATATTATTAATAATATTATTTAAATTAATATTATTCTCGGGAGGTAGAACTACTTTAGGAAGCTCTCCAGCGAGAGTAGCCCTACTGCCTTCGATAGTAAAGGTTCGAGATTGGGCCACTGTCAGATCGATTCTAGCCTACTCATCTACTCCAGTGGCAGTCAAAATAACTCGATGATTAGACTCTAGGCCCGACCCAAGATCTAAAAAAAATTTTCAGACTGGACTCAAGAAGGGGTGTGACTTGGCCCACCCGACCGGTTTTCAATCTTATTTGCAATCCCGCTCAGTACTTTGGAACCTCCAAGATGAAATTTATCGAGATGCTATACTGGTGTGCTCGCATAGCTTAGTCGTCTGGTACACTCCAAGTCTGCATGCGCGGGACGTGCGTCCTGACCACCTCTGTTTACAATGATGTCCTTCACTTAGAAATCCAGTATTTTAAAAATTTTAAAAGTTTTGCATTGCATATAATGATAGACCTATCTTTTGATTAATGTATATATTCTACAGTATCTATACATTTATATATTTTTATATGGATCAGAGAATTATGTACATTGATCAATTGACTATCTAGTTTGGACAGTTTAAAAATTATAATTAATTCTATAGATAATTATAGTAATCAAACGGTACATTGAGGGTTTAAGCAAAATTTTAGATAGTATTTTTTTTTAGTTCTTCTCACACATTTACAGCCGTATAGAGAGAACTAAGAAAAAATACTATCAAAATTTTTTTCGATCCTTATTGCACATCATTTGATTACTGTAATTAATCTATAGAATTAATGTAATTTCTCAATGAGATAGGACCTTCTATACCTATTACTTGATAATAAAATATATTTATTATGTAAGCTATTTTAAATGATAAAATATTTGATAAGTATTTTATCTTATATTTATATATGCAGAATCCTTAAATAGTGTGTCATGGACCGTAGTTGGATGGACCATCGAGTAGTCGACGGGATGACTTTTGCTGAACATAAGGAGGGTGTCAAATACTTTTGTGATTATGCTTTTAGGAATACTGTACTCTTAGTCTAATGACGGGCTCATTGTTCTTATAAGAGATGTGTCAATAGAGAAATGCTTGATAGGGATATAATAATTACCCATTTATATAGGAGTGGATTTATACAAAACTACAAGTATTGGTATCTACATGAAAAAATATGGGAGACAATTGTAAGGGTTAGAAGTCCTCAGCAGAATAGGAACACAGACAGAATGGTAGACATGGTTATGGATATAGCTGATCCTGAATTTGACTAAGATAATAGAGGATGATCCAAAAGCTGACAGCGATAATTTCTATCGTATGCTAAAAGATACTGATGAACCATTATGGTTGGGATGTGAAATACACACTATATTATCAGCTATGTCAAAGTTGTTGAATTTGAAGGTCGAGTTTAATATGATGGTTAATTGTTATAATAGGATGGTAGCAATAATAAAGAAGATGCTACCCAAAGATGAGAAGCTTGTTAGGAGTTTCTATACTTCAAAGAAAATGACGAAAAAGTTGGGCATAGGATACAAGAAGATAGATGCATGCCGTAATGATTGCATGCTTTTCTACAAGGAGGACCAACTGAAGATTATATGTGATGTATGCAGTGAAAGCCAATTTAAGTCGAGACAAGAGGATAGAAATCAGAAAGATATATCATATAAAATTCTTCGATACTTTCTCCTTACTCCTAGACTTCGAAGACTCTACTTGTCCAAGAGTACTGTCGGGCAGATAAGATGGCACAAAGAAGAGATTCACAAGCACACTAATATGATGAGTCATCTGTCGGACAATGAGGTATGGAAGAAATTTGATGCTTGCCATTCTTTATTTACTTAGGAATCATGTAATATCTGACTGGATCTATCTACAGATGGGTTTACATCGTTCAATCATGCAGTGGTCTCTTATTCATGTTGGCTAGTCTTTATTACTCCATACAATATGCCACTTGGGATGTGCATGAAGGAACATAACATCTTTCTTACATTAGTTATTTCTAGATCATGACACCCTAGTAGAAGCATTGATGTATATCTAAGGCCTCTTGTTGATGAGCTGAAATTCTTATGGTCTGATGGCATATGTACATTTGATGTATCGAAGAAGTAGAATTTTGTAATGAAGGCTGTATTGATGTGGATCATTAGTGATTTTTCTGCTTATGGGATGCTGTCAGAGTGGAGCACTCATGGGAAGCTAGCATGTCCCTATTGCATGGAGAATATAAGATCATTTCAGTTGAGCATGGTCGTAAGCTCTGCTGGTTCGATTGTCATCATCAATGTCTCTCTAAGCATCATCTTTTTTGAAAGCAGCGGGATAGTTTCAGGAGGAATAAAATAGAAAAGGACTGTGCACGCCCATGTCTCAGTGGTATGGAAGTGTTTCAGAGACTATCCCAAATAGATAAAGTTCCATTTGGCATGCTATTTGACAAGCAGAAACCTTAGGGGTTCGGTAGAACTCATAATTGGGTGAAGCATAGCATCTTCTGAAAATTACCGTACTGATCGATCAATTTGATCCATCATAACCTTGACATCATGCATATTGAAAAAAATATATTCGATAATGTTTTCTATACTATTATGGATGTCAAGGGCAAGACGAAGGATAACCCCAAGGCTCGAGCAAATATGAAGAATGTATGCAAGCGTCCTCTATTAGAGTTGGTTAAGGTGTCATCTGAGAAATTTCTGAAGTCGAAAGCATCTTGTACCCTAACAAGAGAGCAGTTGAAGGATGTATGTGAATGGTGTTAAAATCTTAAATTTTTGGATGGTTATGCAAATAATCTAGCTTGGTGCGTCAATATCAAAGATTGCAGGTTCTATGGGCTAAAGAGCCATAACTGTCAAGTCTTCATGCAATGATTACTCCCATTGATTTGGCATGATATTTTTTCCAACTCCATATGGAGTTCTTTGATCAAACTTAATCTTTTTTTCAGAGATATTTGTGCTACCAAACTATCCGTAGATCACATCTCCAGTCTTAAGGCTAGCAGTGTAGAGACTATATGCAAGTTGGAGAAGATATTTTCTCCTAATTTTTTCAACTCCATGGTGCATTCGTGATTCATCTGATGTATGAAGCTAGGGTGGGGGGACTAGTGTAGTATAAATGGATGTATCCATTTAAAAGATACATGCATAATCTCAAGAAGAAAGTAAAAAATAAGGTCAGAGTCGAAGGTTCTATTGTGGAGACTTACATAATAGAAAAAATTTTTAATTTCAATCGATATTATTTTAACCCTAGTGTGCAAATAAAGCTGACTCAAGTGGATCGAAATGATGATGGTGGTGAGAGATCAGAGGTGGAGATCTCAATATTTGCTTATCCCACTCATGAATTTGGGTATGAGATTCATCGGATATTAATTGATATTGAAATTTAACGGGCAGAGATATATATTTTGCTAAACTATATGGAGATCGATCCATGTATTGAGTAAATATCCATCACAATCTCAACTCTTTAATTATTTATCATCATGTACTTATCATATGCATGTATAGGCAATATGATGAGATACCAAGATGGGACAACCCGATGATAAGCGAGGAAGAAATCTCCACTCATCGCTCACAGAACTTGGCAAATTAGTTCCATCAACTGGCAAGCAACCATTATCATTTTATTTATTTTATTTTTTTTTAATTTATTCTTTTTATAATATACAAATCATGCAAGGGGCGAATCCATCTTTAGAAAGCTAAGACCATTAGGTTACAGACCAACAAAGTATGTGACATGTTATAATGGCTGTAATGTAAATAGTTTTAAATTTTATACACAGTAATATAAATATTATAAGAGCACAATAAACAATAGTATGTGTATAAAGAGCAGCTAGTGGGTAGAGGTGGAGAGTGACTACTATGAAATCCTCGAAGAAGTAATCAAGTTAACCTACGTTGGAGATAATAGTGTCATTCTATTTATATGTCGATGGTTTGATATCGATAATTGTATGAAGGTTGATCTATGGTACAAACTTATTGAAATCAATAATGGAGCAAAAGTATATGTCAATGATTCTTTTGTGCTAGCCTAATAAGCTGTTCAACTGTATTATACTCTATTCCCATCAAAAGAGAGAGAGAGAAAAAAATGGTGGGCTATATGAAAAATTAAATCTTGAGCCGTTCATTACATGCTCGAAGAAGAAGAAGAAAAGCCTCATTTATCAGAATACTTTCAAGAGGATGAAACAGTTGGAGTTCATCAGTCTTTTATAGATGCAGAGTTAGATGCTCTAGATTTTCTTCTATATGATTGCCAACATGAGGAGGTAGATAATTCTTAGTTTGTTTTAAAGAACAATCCTATCCAAAAAAGAAAAGAAGAGGAAGAAGATGAAGAAGTGGAAAAAGAGAAAGAATTAGATGAAGAATCCGAAGGGTACCAAACATCTGAAGAGGTCGATGAGTAGTGCTCCTTGCTGGTGATGAACTTCCCCATCTCTGACTCATTTTAAATACTTATCTTGTATTGCCATCTATCTGAAGGATACTAAACATCCGAAAGGTACCAAAAAGCTAGACCCACCAATCGATGTCGATCCGCCATTAGAGAGATCAGACTCTACATAATACCGAGCATAAAAAGCAACCATATGTGCATAATATGCTGGGGGAACTGTCCAAAAAAAGATGTTATGTAAGATTGTTAGTTAGCATCTGTAATATATCAGCAAAAAAATAATTCTCATCTAGCAGTACACGATAATATGTTGGTCTGCTGGTACAAAGTTAAGATATCATGATATATAATTAAATAAATATGATACATAGTTATTTTATTCTGGTACACAGTTAATCTAATATGATATATAGTTATTTGTATTTTCAGAGATTATAGATCATGTCTTCCCGAGGTCAAAGCTATCGTAATGGAGGAGAGAGCTCTCATGCCACTAGCTCACATGCTTCTAAGCCACACATACAATATGGTAAACTTTAATACTTTAGATATTCTTTTTTATATTATTTTATCTTTTATTATCTAATATAATATTCTTTATGATGTCTTAATACTCTCAGATTCAGACGATGAGGGGTCACCAATGACCCCATAGTCACACGGAGCCGTGTTCGACTCTCAGAGTCAGAGGCATGTTAGAGGATCCACCCAGCTCATGGCACCTTCGACTCAGTAGAAGGATAGAGAGCTCGTTCACGTTCAGAGCTGCATGTAAGTACTATATATCTTCACTGAATATATTTAAATTTTAGTCATTTTAGAGTCTAATATTTATTGTTCAAAATAAATTTTACAATGCATTTATAGAGCCTGAGGTGCCTTATATGGTTACCGGCATCATCCGACGATTGATGCTAGGGCTAGTGAACGAGTTCTCCAGTTGACCATCGGAGGCTTGTGATGCAGCCTGGGAGATGTTCCTGATAAGTTAAAGATGTTTAATTTTTAAATCCACGATAGGTTTGTATTCTATTTATTACACGGTTGCTTCTACTTACAGAAATACTATCGATTCGAGACTCCTCGGGATGAGAAGGTTGGCCGTCGTATCTTTGAGGAGGTGGCCATCCGGAGGTTCTGAGATGGACTGTACAGTCTTCGATAGTCCGTCATAGAGCACTCTAATTTTGAGTCACCATCAAATTGAAAGTTTTACACAAATCATTGGATGCGGGTGGATATGGGAGGCCCTCTATGACCAGTGGAGTACTGAGGAGTACTCCAATAGGCAATAGAGGATACGATAGAATCGATCCACCCAGCAGCATCCGATCAAGCACATTGGCAACTCTGTTGGCACATATATTGTGGCCAACAGATTGATAAAAAATTTATTCTTAAATTAATTTCATATTAAATTAATCATATATATATTTTAATTAATTTAATTTTATTATTTATTTATTGTAGACACGGTAGTTGAATCATGCATCAGAGCAGCTACAGATATGGGAGGCCACATATTAGTCTAGAAGGACTAATGATTACTTAGATCTTCATTCTCGACTAACAACTTAAAATATTATTTATTAAGTTTTTATATATACTGATATATATGAACTAATGAATTTCTAAACTGTATAGGTGGATTATATGGAGTATCTCGTATCATGGTACGATGAGGATCCATCCTCTTAGCCTCTCTTTGACCTCGAGGGATGGCTCAAGGCCACCAAAGGGGTGAGTAGGTTAGGTAATAGGATTCAGCTATAGCTTCGACCCTCCACTAGTTCGAAGGTCTTCATCGATGTCTTTCTCTTAGGGCTCGACGACCCAGACGTGGTCTAACGCATATGTGAAGAAGGTCGTGTAGAGACTTTGGAGCTAGCGATCTCAAAGCTTCCAAAATACTGTCCATGATATAGTCATTGAGATCTCTAGGATCCATATCTGCATGATTAGCTGGGCTCATTATCACAGTCATTATAGCAGATAAGTCTATTAATAATTTTTTTTATTTATTTTTAATTTTATATTTAGAAGCTTTACGTATTTAGGTTTGAGTCTGAAAAGAAGATATAGAAGGTAAAAATTTAATCTAACCATCCAAATAATAGGTTGGAGGTATTTATAGCTCCGTATCATCGAATGAAATGTGTAGAAATAATCTATTCGAGAATCAGAGTAGTATATCAAAATATACATCTCCGAATCGATATATAGACTTTTATATCAAAATTTATTAATAATATTTTATTTTTTTCATTACAGGATGCTGGAACATCTGACTCTCATTCACCAACTACTGAAGATGATGTACAGGAGCAAGAGAAAGATGAGGAGGATGAGAAGGAGGATTGTACATGATTTTTTTTTGATATGTATGTAATTTTGATAATTATAAAGCAATATCTATATGTAAAATTATATAATTTATATTTTTAATATAATATAATTAATTTTATATTTATGATTATATTTCATAATTATTATCTTATTTATAATAAATTTTAAAAATTATTATTGCTTGTTACTGTGATTAAAGTAGATTTTAAAATATTTAATTATAAATTTTTTAGAAAAAAATAAAAATTATTGACAATGGTATTAGTGACGCAAACTGCCATTGCTAATAGTTTTTTTAATTTTAATTAAAAAAATAAGAAAACTATTAGCAACGATAGTAGCAATAAAATCACCATCGCTAATAGTTTTTTAATAGTTTAATTAAGAAAAAATAAAAATTATTAGTCATGGAGCTTTGTCGCTAATACGATCACTAATTATCTTTATTAGTGATGGCGAATTTACCATCGCTAATAATATTAATTAGCGATGAAGTTATTTTCGTTGGGCACATCGTCGCTAATATAATTAGCGATGGCAAATTTACCATCGCTAATAATATTAATTAGCGATGAAGTTATTTTCGTTGGGCACATCATCGCTAATTAGCGATAGTAATTAGCCATCGCTAATAGTCTTTTTCTTGTAGTGCTATGGCTACTCCTCAATCTAAATCCAGCTGATTTTTTGAGCTCACCCATCAAAATCTATCGTCAAAGCCGCTCCTAGGCTTTATTAATCAAACATAATCAAATTTCAGGCTTGGATTAACCTTCTCCCAAGTTTCAATCCCAATTGAAACTTGTTACCACAAAAAATAAGAGATACAAATGAAAACTCAATAAAAACTTCCAATGAAGTAAATAGAAGTTGATGAAGCTCTTCGAAGACTTAGTTGAGGAAGCTTTTGGATCAAAGCATTGAGAATCTCTTTGTATGCTTCAAGGATTGGATTGGTTTCAGCTCTTTTGAATGATTTTTGGTGCACTCTTGGCATTTTTCATCTTTTTCTATCTTTCAGCACTTCTCTCTTGTATATTCTTATTTTAATCATGTTTGAATATCTTTAAATAGTCCAAAATAGACAAACAAGCCATTTCTAGCCATTGAGGACCAAAAACTCATTTGAAACTTTTAAGAAAAATCTAAATCTTTTACAGAACTAGCCATTATTACTGTGTGTTACAGTCTAGTCGACTCGAGGCCAACTAAGGATCGATTGAAGCACTATTTGATAGAAACACATCTCTATCTTGTTTGAAAAAGCCGGCTCGTACTTAAATAGGGATCGACTCAAGGTCTGATATTGAAATATCCACATTTTGTTTGATTGAGAGAGTCAGCTCGTACTTAAGTAGCGATCAACTCTATGCTTGTGCCACTTGTAAAATATATATCAGAGTCAACTTTTTTGAACTAGAGGTCGACTTTAAGTTCCTATTTTTTGATTTTTGATGGTATAGCTTTAACTAATCATCCTCCTTTTCTTCCAAAACTTGTCAATTGATACAAGCTTTTGAAAAATAATTTTAGCTTTCCTAAACCATCTACATAACAACTTCATCAATCAATAGTATCAAAATAGATATTCAAATATTTTGTATTCATCAAAATCAATTCTTGAGTCAACAATCTCTTCTTTTTGATGATGACAAAACTTTTACACATATAGTGTACTTATATCAAAACAAATTATGTATTGAATGTATTTGATTGTGATAACTTCAATGATATATCAGGGCAAAGGAAAAGTCAAATAAAGGCTTGATAATTTATAGAATTTAATGGTGTATTTGTCAAAGACTTGGAGATAAATATTTTGAAACCTTTGTATCAAGTTATAAAGTAATGTATCAGAGTATATATTGTATCAAGTCATAGAGTAATGTATCAGAGCGTATTATATCAAAGGAATCAAGATGTATCAAAGCTCAAAATGCATCAGAGTAAATTGTAACCATAATAGGCAAAGCAAACAAGAATTTATCAACAATAAGAGTTTATTATGTTGTTTAATTTGTTTCAGGGTTCCATTCTTTTCATATGTTCTTGTGATACTCATATATCTCTCCCCTTTTTTGTCATCATTCAAAAAGATAGAGAAATAACACACAAATGATATGAAAGAAAGAAATATTCTTCATATTTCATAGAAATAAAATTTTACAAATAAAAGGGTGTACTGAGTACAAAATGAAGTCAACACAGTACACATTTGGTAAAACATAAAAGCAGATGGCACAAATAGAAAACCTAAACCTAGTCTTCATTTGATGCAAGAACAATAGGAAAGCAAACTCTCAAAGAAGAAGCTCCACTCCTCCTACTCCTAGTCCTACTCGATTGGTTGATAGGGTGAATAAAGAAACCTATATCAGACCTAGTGATTGACCTAAATGGTGGTCTAGA
This sequence comes from Elaeis guineensis, assembly GCF_000442705.2. Classification (NCBI taxonomy): domain Eukaryota; kingdom Viridiplantae; phylum Streptophyta; class Magnoliopsida; order Arecales; family Arecaceae; genus Elaeis; species Elaeis guineensis. The sequence goes on along the minus strand of NC_025998.2, from coordinate 114,572,669 downwards.
AGTAGGTTGAGATGGCTAGACTGGCTGAGAAGGGTGAGCATGATGGGTCGGTCGGCTTTGAGATGAAGAAGATCTAGCAGTAGAAGCCTAACGACCACATCCTTTAGCAGCTACTGTAGTGGCTCTAGGTGCAATACGCTTCAATTGTCCTATCAAGGCTCCCATAGTGGTTAGGAGAGAAAAGATTCTAAAGTGCTGAGAAGTTCCAAGCTCTCTAACTTTTGACTGAATCGGACATACTCTAGTCTCAATCCTCCCCCTAAGATGAGCAGCCTCCTGGGCCAGTGCAACTTGGTCAGTATGACCCTTAAGCCAGTCTCACTGCTAATCCTATCTGGCAGTCTGGCCACCTCGATCTGAAGACTCTGCATCCCTATTTGAATCAAGGAGATGATATGCTGAGATTACTATTCTAATAACTACTCATGCTCTAACTTCAGTCTATCAAATAACAAATCTTCTAGTCTCCTCATCAGATCATCATCTAGGTGAGTGGAGGAGACTGATGATCTTGGACGTGGTGGAGTAGAGGGTATTGCTACTATAGTGGTGGGAGTCTATGGCTCTACTGTTGCTGGAGTAGGAGACTCTGGCTGTACTCTACTCAGTCTAGCATTCTCTCTTTGATGCTCCTACCCTAAGATCCTCTTGATCCATCTTCCATCCAACTTACAACAGCCCATCCAGTATAGTGATCGCTCATTGTAGGCATCAAAGTACATTAAGGATCTTACAGTCTCTCCCTCAAAAGATACACCGAACTCCTTAAATATCAAAGTGAGTACTATGCCATAGGCTAGATAGGCCTTCGTTCTCCCTGCTGCCTTTCTCATGTATGAGAATATCATAGCAGGCAGGTTGAGTAAGATCTCCTAAATGACATGGACCATGACAATCAAGTCTCTCTTTAAGACAAAATCGAACCATCCTGTCTTGGGAAACAAAATCCTCCCAATGATGTGGAGTAATCTCATCTCCACCGACAATTGACTGGTGCATAGTTCTTCCATTAAGTTCACTTCCTCTATTTCTAAATAGCCTTTAATACCCCCTTTCTATCTGATAAACTAGTAGGAACTACACCCTACTGAGGTATCCAAATAAATCTTGCAAACCTTTGTTCATTGAGCACAATTCTCACACCTTTAACCACTATTTCAATTGCTCCCGATCCACACCTTAAATTTTTATAAAATTCTCTTACAAGACTTGGGTAGGCCAACAAATCTAAAGAATAAAGATAATCCCATCCTTGCTACTTGATTTTCTAACCAATCAAGAAATTTTTCTTCTCTAAAAATCTAAAATCAATCTTTCTTCCCATTGTCATGGGTCTTTCGATAGAGATATGCTAGATGATGGAGAGTAAGATAGAGAAGGACTCACAAGATCTTGCCAAAGATCTGGGTCAAACCTAGCCTTAGACTGCCACTCGACTTGCTCAACTTCTCTTGACCTATTAAGTCAGTAAGTGAGTTGCTTCCGAGGATCCATCCATGCTCAAATCCCAAAGGAAAATTGATAGAAATCATGAAGAGGGATAAGGATGAGAGTAAAAAATGGTTCGAGGAACAACAAAGGTAGATCTAGGGCAAACAGAAAAGGGGATGAAGTGAAAATGAAAGGGATGATTTATATTTTAAACAGATGGTCCCAACTTCAAGTTGACTCGAGCTTTGTGCTAGAGTTGGCTCAAGCAAGAGTCAACTCGGACTTAACTACTCAATCTCAGACAAAAAATTATTGAATTTTCAAAAAAAAAAATCAACTCTTTAATACATAAGATGGCTCAAGTAAGTTCAGAGAGTAAAAAATAATCATAAGATTAATCAAATTAAGTTCAAAAGATGATCAGAATTGAGAGTTTCAAGGATAGAGGGAGGAGTTCTAGGATAAGATCTATTCAAATGGATCATGAACTCTTAACTCTCTTCTAATCAAGTTAAATCTTTTCTCACTTATTGAAAATATTAGCTAATTGTCAAATAGTACATACAAAGTCAAGCAATACATCATCATTTTGAATATGATCTTTTATAAAGTGATATTTTATTTCAATATGTTTAGTTCTTAAGTGCTGAACTAAATTTTTAGTAAATTTATAGTACTAGTATTATCACATCTTATGAGAATTCTATTCAATTTGATGTTATAATCTTCTAGTTGTTGCTTAATCCACAAGATTTGAGTATGACAACTTTTGACTGTAACATATTCAGCTTTTGCTATTGATAATGCTATTAGATTTTTTTTTTGAGAAACCAAGATATTAAGTTAATACCTAAAAATTGATAAGTTTTACTTATATTTTTTCTATTTAATTTACAATCAAAAAAATTAACATCAGAATATCTAATTAAATCAATAGAAGAATATCTAGAATATCAGAAACTAATATTCAATGTACCAACTAGATATCTAAGTATCCTTTTGATAGCAAATAAGTAAAATTCTTTAGGATTACAGTGATATCTTGCATGTATACATATACTAAATATTATATCAGGTTTACTTGTAGAAAGGTAGAGTAAAAGTTCAATCATACCTCGATAAAGTTCAGTATCGATATTTTTACTATTTTCATCCTTATCAAGCTTACAAGTGGGACTCATTAATATTCTAATTATTAAATATATACCCCAGAAGCTAATCTTACTGACATATTTATTCTTGCTAGGATATAGTTTTGTACTTGATCTTATTATTTATTAATAAAATTAGATAATTTATTTTTATTCATATTGTGTATGTGTCCATGAATCATCTAAAAAATTAATAAGATGATGATACATATTCTTAAGAGTTAAAAATTTGAGACATATATCATTGGTGATTAATTCTTAAATTACTTCCCATTGATGGATTGTCATGTTAGATGTATGTCCTAAAAGTCAATCAGACTGACACATGTAATCTTTTTAAGGGCATAATTTATAATCTTAACTTATTAATGAAATAAAATTTAGATTATTTATTCATTCATATTATGTAATATGTTTATAAACTATCCAATAAATTAATAAAATGATGATACATATTCTCAAAAGTTGAAAATTTGAGACATGTGTCATTAGTTGTTAATTTAAAAACTACTCTCGATCATAGGATCATCATGGAGATGATGATCGATACAGATAGGTTGGTGCATAGATCGCTTCCTTATAGATAGATGAGTCTCGAATCTACAGTGTGGAGATACTGAGCAAGAGTGCAGATACTTGTTAGGGAATAAGATACTGAGCATGACCAACACGAGTAGTCACTGGGATATCTATCTTCTCATTGTAACATACTCGATGCTGCAATAGTGTGAATAGTTCTTCGATCTGCAGTACCTTGATTATTCATAATAAGGTTGCTGTAGTTTGACTGCACTATAACTTGATCATCCAGTCATATGAAGCCTTGAGGTATATTTGACTGTAGTAGGTTCATTGTAAGAATAGGATGTGCATCCATATGGGATTTATCGATCTTGATAGTTAAGAAAAAGTCCTATAAGAATCATGAAACTAAGTTCGAAAGTCTCTGGCTAAGGCAAGTGTGAATGATAGAAAAAAATTTTCATGAGGATTCACTAAGAACTCAGATTGATTTAATCTTACATATGATAAGATTAGGTTGATGAGCTATCCATAACTTTAACCTTATCAGAACTCATGATAGAAGAATCAGACCACACGACAACTACACCTAGAGGTTCATCTATTCAGTTCTGTTAGATTATCACTACATACTGTTAGATGTCACTGATAGATTGTAGGACCAATTGAGAATTATTCTAATGATTAATAATTTTTAAATTGACTGAATTGGAAAGAGTTCCAATCTATTGAAAGAAATTTTAATGATATTGTTGATAAAGATCGTAATATATCCTACTACCAGATAGAATTGAATCTATAGGATCACACAATAAGAGATTTAATCTAAGATTGATCAATTGGACTCACATGGTCCAATTGGGTTAAGGATTTGAGAAATTCTATTAGGTTTAGAAATACTATACTAGCACATGGTTAAACCCAAATCTTCTTTAGACTTGAATTCCTATGAGATGGAGATTGGACTAAGTCAATTATAAGCATTATAGACAGCTAAGAGTTGGTTTTGCCTCATAAATAAAGTTAGAAGAAATTGGGCTTAAGCCCAAATGGATTGGATCTATAGAGCACCAACTATTGGTGCCCCCTTGACCTACTACAACAAGGAATTGGAGACTAGGATGGGGTAAATGCCCCATCAGGGTCTGGCACCAATTATGGCAGCTAGGAGGCACCCAAGACTCCTAATAAGAGTTGGTTTTAGATTTCTTATGAGATAAAGATCTGATTTGATCAAACTCCTAAACCAAGTAGGACTCTTTTTGGCCTATAAAAGGGGCTTTCAGATATGATCTCTAAAGACATAAGAAAGTAACCAAAAACCCCAGCCTCCCTAGCTCTCCACTCACCACTCTCCCTCTCTTCCTCATGCCCATACCCAAAGGATTGGGTGTCCTTGGTTTTCACACCCAAAGGTTGGGCATCTTCTTCCTTCTACGCACCAAAGTTCAAGATGCTGATTAGAGAGAAAGAGTTCTCTTGTCTTCTTCCTTCTTTCTTGAATTTGCTTACTGGTTTCCGAGTGAAAAAAAAAGAAGAGCCTTTCTAGATCTATCTCGTGGATATTTATAGAGATCAGATACTTGTGCGGCTCAAAAAAAATCGAAGAGATATCTACGATCATCAATTGTGGTAAATAACTACCTGCGCAAAGGTGAAGATGAGATCTTTATGTTTTCACTTTAATAAAATTTTTATTTGCTGTATATAGATCTTAAGAATATGATAGAGATGATTTTATGAGATAAGATCTAGAAGTTGCATGTAAGATTAAATTGCTTCCACTGTCTGTATAAATTTTTTTTGTTGTTCTAGCATGTATATCCTAGTTTTTTCTTTAACTGGTATCAGAGCATAGATTGTATGATCATATATTTAGATCTAAAATTTAGATTAAATCTTAATTATTTTACTTATGATTAGATCTCTGTTTCAGATTGAATCTAAAAATTCATGTTTATCAATTATATATAAAGTTTAGATGAGATTTGAATTTTATGTTTTTAAATAAACATGATTGTTAGATTAGATCTAATTTTCTATTTTATTTGAATCTAATTTTTTTGTTCTTTGATCTGAAATTTAGATGAGATCTAAAACATTAGATCAAAAATTTTAATAAAAAATCAAAAATTATGATTGATAAATACAAAAGGTTAATCAAGGATCATCTTGACATAAAGTTATCCTGGCATAACAGATGTTATGCTGAAAAATTATCTTAGGATGATAAGAGATGAAATCCTAATTACACATCTAAAATTTAGATTGAATCTGAAATTTTAGATTAGAGATCTAATTGATAAGCAATTCGATTAATCTAAATTCATCCTGACATAAGGTTGCCATGGCATAAAGTGGTTATGCTGAAAGGTTGTCCTAAGTTGATAAGTGATCGAATCTTTTAAATTATAAGTCATCTTTTAAGGAAAAAAAAGATTTAATTAGATTATAAGATAATCACGATGTGGTTCATTGATACATGTAGTGATCACATTGAATCACTATGACCCTTAGTGTGGGGTTGTATCATGAATTCACTTAAATAGTTGTAATAGGTCAATTAGTAGTGAGGAACCAAAAGCCATAGCCAATTTGGATGAGGTTGATCTATTGGTGTCTAAGACAAGTGCCTTGAAAGATAGTTACTTAATTAGGACTGTTGCACTAGCAGCGAGGAGCCTCCTATCAATCTCCACTTTCTAATCAATTTGGTTGACTAAATCTGATTTGGGGTGCTTAGCATTAAGTTCACCATGATTGCATTGCACTATGAGTTTGGCCTTGATGAGTCAAGACACGATCTCACTAGTATATCCAATCTAATTATGGATTTATATACGATGTAAATAAATAATTAAACCTAAAGAAGATCTAAAATAAATCTTCTCACAAAATAGTAAGTCGAGTGGTCTTCTATCATTGTAGATGTGCGGGTCCTTCCGAATGTTGATTGTCCTCTACTAAATACAGTAGTTCAGTTGCATTAAGGAAGATGTAACCACTCTATTAACATGCGATGATAAGGGGTGGAGATGGGGTTGGACCCAATAATTATCAGGTAAGGGTCTCAATGACGACTTCACTTTCGTAAGAATGGTGGGTCTGACTTAACTAAATAATGAGGCTAATAACTATTAGGTGAGATTTTAAAAATTAGAGATCGATGACCACTATAATTTACTTGAGAAGCATAGGATAAGAATTATCCACTCATTAATTGACATATCGTCAATAACTGTTAGATGAGGTGGTATGCCAATTGGTGGGATTGCAGTACCCACTAAAAATCCTAATCGTGGAGGTTTTCATTTTTCTAGTTGAAGAGTGTGAGAGATTCGAAGAAATAGTGGGAGTCAGTTTATTTTTAAAATAAAAATTTTAAAATAAATTAAGAAGTCAATTACAAAATCTAACTAGAATCTTCTCCACTCTATCAGAAAAATATCTACTTCAAATCCTCTAGCCCATATCTTAGAAAATAACCGATTGACTGGATCCAATTACTAAGATTAGCTCAAAAACTTAAAGATACTCTTGAGTTTCAAAAAGTTGAGCTATGTACTTGATCAGGACCTTCCAGCATTACCAGCCTGTCTGACCCCTGATCAAAGGGCTACCCATAAAAAGTGGTTGGATGATGACAATAAGGCCCGGTGCTACATGCTGGCTTCTATGTCCAATGATCTCCAATACTAGTATGAGGACATAAAAACTGCCAAGAGTATGTTAGTCCACCCACAAGAGTTATACAGTGAGCAAAGTCACATAGCTCACTATAAAGTGTCCAATAGACTCTTCAAGGTGAAAATATGTGATGGACAGTCAATCTATGATCATTGTTTGATCATAATTAAAAACTTTGAGGAGCTTGAGAAGCTCGAGATGTCCATGGATAAAGAGTTGCAAATTGATTTGACCTGTACTCTCTTACTGATTCATATACATAGTTTATTATAAACTACCAAATGAATAAAACCAAATACACCAAGATCGAATTGCTCAACATGTTGGTGACTATGGAAGGCACCTTGAAGAATTTAAGGGGCATTGTTCTAGTTATAGAATGGACTTTTTCTTTTAAGAGAAAATCTACTGGGAAGAAAAGGAAATCTGTGAAGAAGCAGAAGGTGGAGAACAGGTCGAGGAAGGAGATTCTCAAGAAAAAGACCATAAAGAGAGGAAAGTATTTTCACTATAAAAATGACAGTCATTGGAAGAGGAACTATCCTGTCTATCTGGTGAGCCTGAAGAATAAGAAGGACAGTACACCTTTTGAAGATATATCTGACCTGCTCGTTATCGAAACTAACCTTACGATTCCTTTTACATCCAATTGGATTATAGACTTTGGTTCAAGTGCTCATCTGTGTACTTCTATGTAGGATCTTGAGGATAGTAGGAGACTGAGGGATGGTGAGATGACCCTATGAGTCAAAAATGAAGCAAAAATTACCATTGTGGTTGTGGGGACATACCCCCTGCGACTACCATCAGGATTTAGTTTAATTCTTAGGGACCGTTATTATGTACCTACAGCTATTAGAAATTTGATTTCAGTATCTTTTTAGCACATAATAACTATGTAATTAGTTTTCATAAGGACTATTATACCATTTATTTTGAAAATAAAATAGTTGGAAGTGGTTTCTTGATTAACAGTCTCTATCAGCTACATGTTGATGTTTTTGTGAATATAACTGAGCAGGATGTGAATGCCATAGGAACTAAATGATCTAGAGATGACATTAACCTCAAGTATATGTAACACCTTAGGCTAGATCATATAGGAGAAAAAAGGATCAATAGACTGGAGAAAGATGGGCTACTGGGCTCATTGACCTCTAGGTCTTATCTAGTCTATGAGTTCTGTCTTAAAAAAAAAAAGACCAAGCTATCCTTTGTGGGATAAGAGAAAAAGATCACTGAGATACTTACTCTGGTACACACTGACGTATATGAACCATTTGATGTGGCAGTCAGAGGAGGTTATCTCTATTTTATCATCTTTATCAATGATTACTCACGGTACGGATATGTGTATCTCATGAGACACAAGTCTAAAGCCTTCGAAAGGTTCAAAGAATTTAAAAATGAAGTAGAAAAGCAAACTAAAAAATCTCTTAAGATTCTTTGATCAGATTGAGGAGGTAAATATCTTAATGAGAAATTTCTCAAAGAAGATGGCATAGTCTCACAGTGAACTCCACCTGAAATATCTCAACTCAACAGGGTTTCAAAATGGAGAAATTGAATCCTATTGGATATGGTTTGATCTATGATGACCTTCACTGACCTTTCTACATTTTTTTTGAGGATATGGTGTTAGATGTGTATCCTAGAAGCCAATTGTTGACTGATACATTTGTAATTCTAAGATCTATTTTTGTACTTGTAAAATTTTTATCATTAATAAAAGATATTTTTGTTTCCAATCATATTTATGTGACCATGATTTTTTCTAGAAATTAACAAATATGATATTGTATATTCTCAAAGTATTGAAAATTTGAGATATATATTATTAGTGATTAGTTTCTAAATATTTTCGATCGTGAGATCGTCATGGAAGATAGTAATCAATCCATTTAAGATCGGTGCATAGATCACCTTCCTTTCAGATAGATGAGTTTTGAGTCTGTGGTGTAGAGATACTAGGGTGAGAGTGCAGGTGGTTGCTATGAAATAACTTGCACTGAGTGTGACCAACATAAAAAATCACTCGGATATCCACTCACTCATCAGTAGTCTTCTCGATGCTACAATGGTATGAGTGATCTTTTGACCTGCGGTGTCATCGGCTATCGTAGCGAAACTACTGAATTTGACTGCATATTTTTTTGATCCCTAGCTATTCAGATCCTTGCTGTGTATGTTAACTACAATAGGTTCAGGTTCACAGTTAGACTAGGATGCATCTAGATAGAATCTATCGATCTTGATAAAAAAGGAGAAGTCCTATGCGATTAGCAAGACTAAGTTCAGGAAGTCTTCGACCGAAGCAAGTGTGAATACTAAAAAAAAATTTTCACAGCATTCATAAGTGAACTCGAGTTGAGCCAATCTGGCTTATGACTAACGATCAGGTTTGATGAGTTCTCCATGACCTCCGTCAAGTCAGAACTCACGATAGAAGGACTGAATCACATGATAACTGCACCTCGACGTTCAAATTTTTTTATTCTGCTGGATTGCCACCATATGCTGCTAGACATCACTGATGGATTATGAAAACTTACTAAAATTATTTTTAGATCAACGACCCTTATTGGATTGAGCTAAAATTATTCTAATCTATCGAAAAGAGTTTCGATGATATTGTGATAGAGATCATAGTATGTCTTACTACCAGATAGATAGAACCTGAGGGATCACACATAAAAAAATTTTGATCTGATTAATGATTTGGATCAAATTTGAATTATCAATTTGATTGATAATTTAAATTTAGAAATTGCTAATTAGTAACTATTACAGATTCAGTAACTACTAATCATTAGCACAGGGACTTAATTACAAATGTTATAATTTAATTGAAGCTGATTAAATTATGGATCAAGTTCTAATTAATTTAAATTAGATTTAATTTTATTAGACTTGATTTAATTTAATGCTAATTTGGTTTAATTATCCAAATCAGATTTGGATTTCAATCCTGATTAAATCAGGTTTGACAGCCTTTCAAATTTGATTCGATTCAGGATCAAATTAGACTCAATTTGGACCCAATTTGAACCTAATTGACCCTAACCTCTAGAGCATAGGTTTCTTAGGCTTCTCTATCCAAGTGGCTGACCAGATAAAAGGAAGGGTGATGAAAAATCTTGCTGCTTTTGTGCGCATATGTGGGAGGATAAGTGGTGGTTGGTTTCTTGGTTAGCTTGGCTTCTTATCTTGATAAGGGATAAGCCTAACTAATCAAGATTTGAACTAATTGATCCTAATCTGATTAGAATTAGTTTTGGCATAGAAGAGGGCTTAGTTTTGTGCAACAAAAATTATAAAAGGGATGCATGAAGTCAGGTGGTATTATCCCAAGTGTTGTGCGCCAATGACCACCTTACCTTGCCGCCCCCCTTCTCCTCCACACCAACCATCTCTCATCCCTTCTCTTTCATGCCCTAGTTCTTCCACCTCTAGATAGAGATCTGAGAGAAAGAGATGCTTTAGAGAGAAAAAGAAAAAGAAAAATCAAGAAGAGTTCTTGATTTTTTCTTGATGGTTTGGATCAATCCCTAAGATCTTTTACAAGGCGATTTCAAGTGATATTGAGTAAAGAGCCCTAATCCAAGCCGAAGAACGAAGCCTGCAAGGGAGCTAGCACCCTGAAGATTTTGGAGTTCTAATCAAAATATCTCTGTATGGATACCAGTAGAGATCGGATGCTTGCGCGACTATGATAGCAACTCCAAACATCTGCAGGATCTGATCCGAGGAAGGAGGAGGGAAAAGCAATCAGGTATACCATTTTCTTGCTATTTATGATTTTAAATTTATGTTTGTAAATTTATTTATGCATATTAGATGATCCTAGAGATGATTATGATTTAGATTCAGCATGCTTAGGTCAGATTAAAATTTTTAAAATCTACTTCCACTGTGATTATTGTAATCGTATCGATCTATGCATGTAAATCAATCTATTTTTTAATAATGGTATCAGAGCTAGATTAATAGGCTAACCTAATCAATTTTAATCAACTAATTTGGTATCTAAGGTAAGTACATAGATGGTGATTATTTAATTGGTTTTGTTATCTGATCTGATCAATTTGTTGATGTCTAAGAAAAGTAATGGGAGGACCCCCACACATTTTAACTTACCTGATCATTTTGAAATATTATGTTCTGTATTAGGTTACTTGTTGATACGAGCTAGCCCATGCCATTGGATTAGTCATAACCATTATGACTAATTAAGAAAGAGATCTAAATCTAAATCTTCTCAATCAAATATTAAGTCTAGTGGTCTTCCATCGTTATAGAGATGCGGGTGCCTTCCTGGTGTTGATCGTTCTTGGCTAGTCATAATGGTTCAATTACATTGAAAAGATACAACTACTCTATGGCATTGGATGTCCCAGGATAGAGATGGAGTTGGACCCAATAACTATTAGGTGAGAGACCCAATGATGGTTTTGCACCCACTGGTATACGGTGGATCTGACTTAACTAAGAAATATATCAATAACTGTTAGGTGAGGCCACAAGACATAGAGATCGAACCTGCTGCATCTTGCTTAGTGAAGCAATGGACAAGATGTTGTCTGCTCATTGATTCATGCGTCACCAATAACTGTTAGGTGAGGTACACATGAATCAGTGGGAGTGTAGTATTCATGAGAAACTGATCACATATAGGTTTTTATTTCTCTACCCGAGGAGTTTGGGAGACTCGTAGAAATAGTGGAAGCCTTGTTTGTTTATTAAAGTCCCTATAACAAACATTTACAAGTATAAATATCTAATTGAAAATTATTTCTCTCTGCAATTGATTAACCATGTTGAGTTCAAATCCTCTAGCTTGAATCTTTAACACCAATAGGTTGATCGGATAAAACTACAAAGACTGGCTCTAGAGCTTGAGAATTATTCTCAGTTCTGAGAAATTAACCAATGCCCTAGACCTGGAGATGTCTATGTTGCCAGCTCGACCATCCTCTGAACAGCGAGCTGTGTTTGAGAAGTGAATGGATGAAGACAACAGGGCTAGATGCTATATTCTTGCATCCATGTCCAATGATCTTCAGCGTTAGCATAAAGATATGAAGACTACTAGATAGATTTTGACTCACCTACAAGAATTGTATGATGAGCAAAGTCGCACGACTCACTTTGAAATCTCTCACAGACTTTTTAGAGCGAAGATGCATGATGGGTAGTCCGTGCACGATCATTGTTTGATAATGATCAAGGATATTAAAGAGCTTCAGAAGCTCAGAATGAATATGGATAAAAAATTACAGGTGGATCTAATCATGCAGTCCCTTCCTGATTCGTATGAGCAGTTTATTATGAACTACCATATGAATAAGATTGATAGTACCTTGTCCGAGTTATTAAATATATTGGTGACAGTTGAGGGCACCTTAAAAAATTCAAGAAAAATGGTTCTTACCATGGAGCAGACTTCTTCCAAGAGAAAATCTACTAGGAAAAAGAAGAACAAAAAATTTACGAAGAATCAAAAGATCGAGAGCGAAAAGAAAAACAAAGCTCCAAAGAAAGCCAGCAACAAGAAAAGATATTTTCATTACAATATCGAAGGCTACTAGAGAAGAAATTATTCTGCATACATGACCATAGTAAAGAATAAGAAGAAAGATGCATCTTCTGAAGGTACGTTTGAATTACTCATTATTGAAACTAATCTAATAATTTCCTCTTCTTCTAGTTGGGTTTTAGATTCTAGTTCGAATACTCATTTGTGTACTTCTATACAAGGTCTAGAGAAGTTAAAAGACTGAGAGAAGGTGAGATCACTCTTTGAATCGATAATGGGGCAAGAGTTGCTACTGTGGCCATTGGAACCTACTCTCTAAAGCTACCATTAGGATTTAGTATTGTTTTGTACCTGTAGCCAGTATAAATTTAATTTTTATTTCTGTACTGGCACAGGATAATTATAATTTTTATTTTAATAAAGACCTATGTTTAATTTATTTTGAAAATAAAATTATTGCACGTACTCATTTGATAGACGATCTTTATCATTTGCATGTTGATACGAGTGTTAATCTTAATGAACAAATTATGAGTGCAGTAGGATCTAAGAGATTTAGAGATAGGATTAGCCAAAAGTATCTATGGCATCTTAGGCTAGACCATATTAGAGGGGATAGACTTAATAAATTGGAAAAAGATGATCTTCTGGGGCTATTGATTTTCGAGTCTAATCCAATTTGTGAGTTCTATCTTCAAGAAAAGATGCCTAAGCTATCCTTTGTAGAACAAAGAGAAAGAGCCACTGATATATTAGTCCTGGTGCATACTGACGTGTGCAGTCCATTCGATGTACAAGCCAGAGGTCGCTATATTTACTTTATAACCTTTACTGATGGCTACTCATGGTATGCATTTGTGTATTTGATGTACCATAAGTCTGAGACTTTTAAACCATAAAGCTTCTTCGATCAGATCGAGAAGGTGAATATCTTAGTAAAAAATTTTGGACCTATCTTAAGGACAATGGCATAGTCTCATAGTGGATACCTCCAGGGATGCCTTAGCTCAATGGGGTATCTGAAAGGAGGAATCAGATCCTATTGGATATAGTCCGATCTATGATGAGATTCACAAATCTTCCAATTTTTTTTTGAGAATATGCATTCATTCTACTATTCACCTTTTAAATAGGGTTGTTGGGAATTGTGTTCTAAAATTAATCGTGTGATGATTGAATTTCTCTTTGTATATGAATTATTTAATAATAAATAAAAATTATTGTGATATTTTTCATCACAAAGTTACATCTTCCTTATAGAATTCTTGTATTGTGATGAAGTCCTTAGAACTATGTTAGTGAATGATAAAGAGAAGATTTATCATATAGTTCTTAAATATATTCATGATCAAATGATATGTCATTACAGGATAATGACATTTATCGAGTAGAGGTTGTTGTGTACAATATAGGTTTGTTGTTCTCTTAATCAAGGAGTATGGTGACACTGGTATGGCATATAGTTGAGATGTAAGAGTACATCATTACTGAATAAGTGACTCATCTGTTGAGCATTCTGCTGTCAAGAGCTGCTCGTGAAGCATATCGACATAAGTATCCTTCAGACCTGAGATCACTATAGTGACTTGCAAGCAACTCACTATGCTTTGGTGTCAGACTATTTGAATTTCTAATGCAGTGACGGAAGACTATTGGGTACAGTCAAGTACTCACAAAGTTTGTGTGTGGATCAAGATGGGATTGACCCCTCTAAATTATAGAAGCTGATGTATCACTGTATTTCAATTTAGTAAAGTTTTGGTCAAGATAATCTATGAGATAGATTTGAAAGGTTGAAGTACAATGTGGATGAAACATTCTGGGTTGATAGTTAAACCTAGATCATCCTAGAGCATTCAGAGTCAAAGGGATGAATTATGTGGTCACCATATGCATAGATTCTAAAATATTTTTTTGCAATAATTCGACCTATCCAAGCATCAGAAACCATTGCTAGATGGTAACTTCGATTAGTACAGGAATTAGTTCATGTGCTACTGACTTAGTGTTTGAACCTATGGAGTCACACACACAAGTCAGACAATATAAAAAAATATTTACCTATGTTTATATATCCAATTTGGAAGTAGTTGACTTGATTGAACATATAAATTAACTTGATTGAGAATTAAGTTATGGATCAAATGGGATTGAAGAGTTGACTATGTCTAGCTAGCACTACATATGAGATTCAAGTTCATTCTTGGAGATAAACAGTTATTGATCTATGATCCAAGAAGCCTATGAGAGATTGAATTTAAGTACTGATTAATTTTAGATTAGATCTAAATTAATTAGATTGAATTAGTTCAAAATTTCAAATTAGACTGGATCCAAAAATCCTAAAAAGTTTAAGATTGATAGCCTTTCGAAATTATTTCGATTTAGCTTCGAATTGGATTCGAATTGGACCCTTTTTGGATGAAATCTTTAGAGTCCTATTTTCACTAGGACTCTCTCACTCCTTGGCCAACTAGCATCTGGTATGGTGTTGGTTGTGGGCCATCCCACATGGGTGTGGGTTTGGGTACAAAGTGGATGCCATATATGGCGTCAATCCTTTCTCATGTAAGAGCCCTTCTTTGATAAGTAGTGGACTAATTCAAAGTGTGTTTGAACTAGGAGTCCTATACTTATTGGGTCATAGAAATTATCTTTAAATAGAGAGGGTCTCTACCTATGGATGTATAAGAGAGAGCATAGAAATCAGGGAGAAAGAGAGAGAAAGAGAGAAAGAGGTGTGGTGAGCTAGTGGGCGTCCCCTTGGCATGTCTCCCTCCTTGCCGCCCCTCTTTTCCAAGGTGTGGGCCCTCCTTTGGGCATCCCTCTTATTGGTGTGAGGCATCACACCAGCACCTCTCCTCCCTCCTTGGTGCCCTTGTGAAGGTGCATCAATTCAGAGATTCATCTCACTTTCCTGCGTTGCTCGGTGTGCGCGTGAAGTAGAGGGCCTGCAGTTTCAGGCCTACACGAAGGTTGAATCTAGATTTTAGAGATTTGATCTTCAATTTCACAGAAATTTAGATAAGGATTTGATCCTTATTCATATAGATTTATAAAAAATTTTTAGATATAATCCTGGTTATCTGCAAGAAATAGATTTCTTTTCTTTCAATTGGTATCAGAGTCAGAATTTGATAAATAGATGCATAACTAATTTTTTTTAGATTATTTACATATTGTATGTAATTAAAATTTTATATTAGATATCAAATCTAATTTAAATCTATTTAAATAAAATTTTTGATCTGATTTTGATTGGATTAGCTGAACCTAATCAATGGTTGATTAAGGTTGTTATAAGTTTGTTATAACATAATTTTATTATTGCTGAATTTTTATTGGAATAATAATCTGATTTAAAATTTATTTTAAATTTATTTTAATAAAATTTTAATATTATTATTTTAGTTATGAAGTGGGATTTATTTCAGATTTGAAATGGATCCATTTTGATAGATGTTTAGATCTGAATTCTAACAAAATTCAGTACTACACCAAAACAAATTTAACCAAAAATTTGACCATTATGCATTCATGTTTGCATCTAATTAATTTTTTATATGATACCAAATCTGAAATTGATATTTTATAATCAGTATAAGATATATTTCAGATCTGATATAATGTATGTGATGCATCAAATCTAATTAGATTAAATGAAGAATATGATTGATAAGATCAAGAATATGTTCATAACATAAACTATTTTGTCAAAATTGTATGTTGATATGATTACATATGAAATTAGATTTCAGATCTTAGTAGCCCAATACTCGAATGATGAGATCACCAAACCATCCGATTATAAGAGATCAAAGGAATTAATCTCTTTCTCTTGTCCATTCGACAGGTTCTCTTATGACATATAGGGGTGTCATTGTGATCTGATTTCATGAAAAAAAAAATGAATAGATTCTTATGAATTATTTTGATTATAAATATATTTAGAATAGATCTAAAGTAATTTATAATTTATTATGATAAAATAAATTCAAATATAAAATTATTTAAGAATCTGAATAGCATGTTATATTAGATGTAATTGATATAGATCTAAAAGTTATCATGATGCATGAAATGTATGTATAAAGTTTAGATCATACCTATGCATGTTTAATTGTTAAACATATTATAAAAAATTATTTTCATGAGTTGAAATATATAGTATGCTTCACATGAAATCCTAGTAGAATAGTTTTATAGAGTGAAACACACATTTTATACACTTAATTTTGAATTAAGTTTGAATGATCTAGATTTAAAAATTGAAGATCATTAAGACATCACATTAATCGATGGACAATGGATTAGCATGAATCAGATCTTTCTAATAAGTTAGACCTAGGGTTAGAAATATATATGGACTAAATAGAAAAATTAATTAAATCTAATCAAGTATTGAATTAGATTAGGTCAAATTTTTTTTAGATCAACCTCAATAGTTGAAGTTTGATCAAGTTCATATTTTTGACCTTAATAAATGAACCATGATCATGGCTCTGTGGTTGAGCCCAAATCTTTTGATAGACCAAATCAAAATTAATTAATCAGTTGGTGTCTAAAGTAAGTTTAGTAAATTCAATCAAGTGATTTTTAATTGAAAGCTAATCACCTAGATGCATCTATGATAAGTTAAGGGCATATCCCTCACACTGATCTCACTTATCTAACCAATATGGTAGATTATGAATTGATTAGATCACTAGTTGATTCATGCTGACCCATGCCATCAAGATTAATCAGTGTAACTGATTTAGGTATCTTTAGACAAGCTTGTATCTTAATTCTCTACATGACTTGGTGAAGTCAGTAGGAGGATTTATAGCTTGCAGGTCCACTTCTTCTCTTATTCTTTGATCAATGAAATCAAATTTTTTAAATTATTAGATCCATAAAATGATATAGTTATGGGGATAACTTGTTCATAGCCTCCCATTAAGGTATGTGATAATGAGTCTAATATTCTAAATAGGTATTGGGGATGCCACATGCCTGGTGTCTATTAGACATTAAAATTATCATTCATCATATGATCATCTTATTATACCTTCAGATCAATGCTCAGATTGATCGAGCCACACTTGAGTCTAGACATTCATTTATTAGATGCACTTGATGTTATCATGTTAATGGTTGGATCTAACTAAGATCTTCAGTAGAGGCACCACACGTCTACTGAAGGGATGTCAGGGACAAAATCTAATTGCTAGAAGTTGTTTGAAGAAATAATTAGTTATGAACCTACCCATGGATGCACTAAGGTTGGCCGAACCATACTCGGACCCGAATGTAGTCTATGTGGATTCTAGTACCTACTAAGAAATTAATGTAATTCCTTGAACTGAAGGTAGAGGCTATCAATTTGTATAAAATAGTGAGAGAATCTTTAGACTAAAGTCCATATCTTTGAGATTAAAATAATTCATATACTAATAGATTTTTATTTTTTTTTCAGCTATGGCCAATACACTATCTCTTCATTCACTGTTGGACAGCGACAAGCTCATCGGATTCAACTTCGATTGCTGGTATCGAAAGTTGAAGATCATCTTGGAGAACGAGAAGATTCTATACATCCTTACGGATGAGGCACCTGAAAAATCTGCTACCAATGTTACTTGTGCCGCGAAAGATACTTACATGAAGTGGCTCATGATTGAATGACTATGCATTGTGTAATGAGGATAGCTATGAACTACGAACTTAACCGTAAGTTCGAGGATGCGCAGCCTGAGCAGATCATTCAAATGTTGAATGAATCCTTCGACACCTCTGAGGATGCGAAGAGACACAAACCTCCTGTGCAGTATTCAATGCCTGTATACGAGAGGGAGCTTCAGTCACTGATTATGTACTATACATGATTGAGCAGATTGAATATCTGAGTAAACTTTGCTTTTCGTTACATGAACAATTAAGCAAGGATGCTATTCTCAATTCACTATCGAAATCCTACGTATCCTTTTTCAGTCATTACAAAATGACGAAGTCTGCAGTAAACTATCATGGTTTGCTAGAATTGCTACAGACTTTTGAGAAAGACAACCAGCTCCAAAAGGAGCCGGTGAATATAGTGGGAGGTACATTTGTAGGTTGTCAATCTTCTAGGAGAGAAAAGAAGAAGAAAGTGTAGAAAACTCGTACCGTCGATCTTAAGCAGAGCAAAATCTCAAAAGTTGACAAAAGTTAGACAAAATATTTTTTTTATAAAATGCTGGATTATTAGAAGAGAAATTATCCTACTTATATAGTCACCCTTGATCCAAACAGGCCTAAGAACAAGAGAAAGAAGCAAACGGTTCCTTCGCAAGGTACTTATATGATAACTCCTTGTAATTTTTTTATTTGTGGTACTACTACCTGGATATTGGATACCAAAAATTAGATTAATATATGCAATTCATTGTAGGGACTGCAAGTAAGTAGAAAGTTTTGAGAGGACGAGCGGTTCCTGAACGTTGGAGATGGAAGCCTTGTTCCAATTCTGACCTCAAAAATTTTGTAGCTTGTCATCGAGTCCAGTAGTGTCATGTTAGATGATTATCATTATTATCTTTTTTTTTTATGAATGTTATCTCTATAGGCCTTTTGGCCAAACTTAGTTTTAAATTTATAATAAAGGATGATTTTTGTGATATCATTATGAATGATATTGCAATTATACGTAGATAATTAAGATATGGTATATACATAATATCACAGCCTGTTGGTATAATGTACACATCCAGTAAATATCCTAAATTAAATAATATCAATGAATCCTACCTTCGGTATTGTAGGCTTGGTCATGTGAACAAGAGTAGGATTGACAGGTTGATCAAGAAACGTATCCTTGAAATAGATGATTGTGAATCATTACCTACCTGTGAATCCTGTCTACGTGGTAGGATGACTAAGAAAAGGTAAAAAAGCCAACGATATCCTAGGTCTAATATATACTGATATATGTAGACCAATGAATATAAGTGCCAGAAAAAGATACTACTACTTTATTATATTTACAAGTGACCTATCGAGGTATAGATATGTTTATCTTATGAAACATAAGTCAGAATCATTTGAAATATTCAAACAATTTTATACTGAAATAGAGAAATAGACTAGAAAGAGTATTAAGATCCTTTGATCAAATCGAGAAGGTGAATACCTCACTAGTGACTTCCTGACATATCTAGAAGAGAATAGAATTCTCTCACAATGGACCCCTTTTAAAACACCACAACATAACGGGATATCTGAAAGGAAGAATCAAGTCTTGTTAGATATGGTCCGATCCATGATGGGCTTTGCGAGTCTACCAATCTCCTTTTGAAGATATGCTCAAGAAACTGCCTGCTACATTCTGAATAAGGTATCGAGCAAATCTATCGATAAAACTTCATATGAGATATGGACTGGATGTAAGTCAGTGCTCTCACACCTTAGGGTCTGGGGGTGTCTAACTTATGTCAAGCATTTAAAGACAGATAAGCTTGGACCTAAGTCTGATAAATGCTTATTCATAGAGTACCCAAAGAAAATTAAAGGGTACTACTTCTACCTAACTGCAGAGCAAAAGGTGTTTGTCAGTAACAGGACAATCTTTTTTAAAAGAAGTTTCTTAGAGAAGGAGCTAATACCTATAAAATTGAACTTGATAAAGTTTAAGAGGTGGAAGGACCGACACACATAGAATTGAATTTGATTGGAGAATCGAATTTGCAGCCAGTAAAGGTACCATTTAGGAGATCCGATAGAGTACCATATCAGTCGGACAAATACTATAGTTTCTTGCTTCAGGACGATGATCCCATCGAATTTAATGAGAACGATGAAGATCCAATGACCTTTATGGAAGCTATGCAAAGGCCCAACTTTCAGAAATAGCTTGAGACCATGAAGTCTGAGATGGAGTCCATAGAGATCAATGGTGTATGGATACTAGTTGATCCATCCGAAAGGATAAAACTCATAAGGTGTAAGTGGATTTTCAAGAGAAAAAAAAGAGCGGGCGAAAAGGTAGAGACCTATAAAACCTATCAAGTTGTCAAGGGTTACTATCAGTATTATGGTATTGACTATGATGAGACGTTCTCTCCTGTGACAATGCTTAAGTCCATCTAGATTATGCTTACTATAGCTGCACACTTAGATTATGAAATCTGACAAATGGATGTCAAAACTATTTTTTTTAACAGAGAGTTAGAAAAAATAGTGTATATGATACAGCTTGAAGAGTTCACATCTACAAACGAGTTAAAAGTGTGCAAACTAAATAAATCTATTTATGGACTTAAGCAGGCATCTAGGAGTTGGAACATGCATTTTGATAAGGTGATCAAAACGTATAGCTTCATTAGAAACAAAAAAGAGCCTTGCATCTACAAGTGGGCTATCAATTTTATAGTCATCTTTCTTATACTGTATGTGAATGACATACTATTACTAGAAAATGACATTCCGACTTTGTAGAGTGTGAAGCTGTAGTTATCATCACAGTTCTCCATGAAGAACTTAGGAGAAGTATCTTACATCCTAGGGATGAATATCTATAGGGATTGATCTAGAAAGTTGCTTGAATTATCCCAATCCATGTATATCGATACCATATTGAAGCGGTTCAATATGGAGAATTCCAAGAGAGACTATCTTCTAATAAGCCATGAAATTACTCTCTCTAAGAAAGATTGTCCAACAACCCCTGAGGAGAGAGAGTATATAAGTAGAATACCATATGCTTCAGTAGTGGGATCTATCATGTACGTCATGATATGTACGAGATCGGATGTGGCTTATTCACTAGGGGCAGTGAGTAGATACCGGTCTGATCCAGGTAAGAACTATTATAAGGTTATGAAGGCAATTCTTAAGTATTTAAGAAATACTAAAGACCAATGGCTTATCTATAGAGATACTGACTTGAAACTTATGGGATATACTGATTTCAATTTTCAATCAGATTGTGATAATAGCATAAGTATGTTAGGCTACGTATTTATCTTGAATGGAGGAGCTGTTTGCTGAAAGAGTTTCAAACAATATACTGTGATCGATTCTGTATGCGAAGCAGAATACAATGCTGCATCGGATGCTACAAAGGAGGTGGTATGGTTGTAGAAATTTATCATCGAGCTGAGAGTTACACCTTCTATTGATGGCTCTGTCCTGCTGTATTGTGACAACTCTGGTTTCATAGCTCAGGCGAAAGAACCAAAATCACACCAGCGCACCAAGCATATTCTGCATCACTATCATCTGGTATGAGAGATTATGAATCGAGATGACATCGAGATTCAGAAAATCGATGGAAAGGAGAACTTAGCTGACCTCTTCACTAAAGCTCTCGGGATCAAAGAGTTCAATGACTTCAAGTGGAAGATGGGTATAAGATACTGTCCCGATTGGCTTTAATCCAAGTGAAAGTTGTTGAGAATTATATCCTAAAATCAATCATGTGATGATTGAGTTTCTCTTTGTATATAAATTATTCAATGATGAATAAAAGTTATTTTGATATTTTTCATCACAAAATTACATCTTCCTTGTAGAACTCTTGTATTGTGATGAAGTCCTTAGAACTATGTTAGTGAATGATAAAGAGAGAATTTATCATATAATTCTTAAACATATTCGTGACTAAATGATACGTCATTACAGGATGATGACGTTTATCGAGTGGAGATCGTTGTATGCCATATGGGTTGGTTGTCCTCTTAACCAAGGAGTATGGTGACACTGGTATAGTATACAGATGAGATGTAGGAGTACATCGTCACTAAACAGGTGACTCACTTATTGAGTATTTTGTTGTCAAGAGCTGCTCGTGAAGCGTATGGGCATAAGTATCCCTCAGACCTAAGATCACTATAGTGACTTGCAAGTAACTCACTGTGCTTTGATGCCGGACTATCTGAATTTTTAATACAGTGATAGAAGGCTACTGGGTACAGTCAAGTACTTACAAAGTCTGTGTGTGGATCAAGATAAAATTGACTCCTTAAGATTATAGGAGCTGATATATCACTGTATTTCAATTTAGTAAAGCTTTGACTAGGGTAATCCATGAGATAGATTTGAAAGGTTGAAGTACAATGTGGATGAAATATTCTGGGTTGACAGTTAAACCTAGATCATTCTAGAGCATTCAAAGTCAAAGAAATGAATTATACGGTAACCATATGCATAGGTTCTAGAATATTCCTTTGCGATAATTTGATCAATTCGAACATCGAAAACCATTGCTAGATGGTAGCTTCGATTAGTATAGGAATTAATTTCCGTGCTACCAGCTTAGTGTTTGAATCTATAGTGTCACGCACATAAGTCAGACAATATAGAAAAGTATTGACCTATATTTATATGTCTAATTTGAAAGTACTTGACTTGATTGAACATATAAACTAACTTAATTGAGAATTAAGTTATGGGTCAAACAGGATTGAAGAGTTGACTATGTCTAGCTAGCATTATACATGATGTTCAGGTTCAATCCCGGGGATGAACAGATCTTGATCTATGATCTAAGAAGCCTATAAGAGATTGAATTTAAGTACTGATTAATTTTAGATTAGATTTAAATTAATTAGACTTAATTAGGTTCAAAATTTTAAATTAAATTTTATCCAAAAGTCCTAAAGAATTTAGGATTGACAACCTTTTAAAATTACTTCGAATCAGCTTCGAATTGGATTCGAATTATATCCTTTTTGGATGAGATCCTTGGAGTCCTATTTTTATTGAGACTCTCTCACTCCTTGATGGACTAGCACTTGGTATGGTGCTGGTTGTGGGCCATCCCACATGGGTGTGGGCATGGGTGCAAAGTAGGTGCCATATATGGTGTCAATCCTTTCTCATGTAGGAGTCCTTTGATAAGTAGTGGACTGATTCAAAGCGTGTTTGAAATAGGAGTCCTATACTTATTGGGTCATAGAAATTATCTATAAATAGAGAGGGTCTCTACCTACGGATGCATAAGAGAGAGCATAGAAATCAAGGAGAAAAGATAGAAAGAGAGAGAGAGGCATGGTGAGCCAGTGGGCGTCCCCTTGGCGTGTCTCCCTCCTTGCCGCCCCTCTTCTCCAAAGCATGGGCCCTCCTTTGGGCATCCCTCTTGCTGGTGTGAGGTGTCACACCAATATCTCTCCTTCCTCTTTGGTGAACTTGTGAAGGTGCATCAATTCAAAGATTCATCCTGCTTTCCTGCATTTCCTGGTGTGCGCATGAAGTAGAGGGCCCGCAGTTTCAGGCCTACACGAAGGTTGAATCCAGATTTCAGAGATTTGATCCCCAATTTCACTGTAATGCAGATAAAGATTTGATCTTTATTTAGATAGATTTATAGAAAATTTTTAGATGCAATCCTGATTATCCACGAGAAATAGGTTTCTTTCCCTTCATAGGGTTCTCTCTAAATCCATTCCTATCACACCATATGAGTTATGACATGATAAGAAGTTGAGTCTTGGTTACCTCAAGATTTGGAGATATCCGATCCATGTCAAGCGATAGCAAGCGGACAAGTTAAAGGTTAGGTCACTTAGAGCTCATTTTATAGGATATCCTAAGAAATCCATATGGTACTATTTCTATCTTCTAGATGATCACAATATGATTGTGAGCCATCATGCCATCTTCTTAGAAAAAAATTGATCCAAGATGGAGACAGTAGGAGAAAGATTGAGCTCGAAGAAAAGATTTCTAAAGAGTATCGAGTCCAAGAGCCTGAACCCATGAGTGAGCCAATTGATGGGGTACCTCCTCCACCTCATAGATCTAGTAGAATCTTCTGTCCTCCTGAAAGGTACTTAAGTATTCTTATAGAAGACTTAATGGAAGTATTCCTTGTAGAAGATAGGGACATTAAAAATAATCTTAAGATCTGTGATGAAGCGATGTTAGATGTAGACTCCGAAAAATAGATGAAAATGATAAAGTCACAAATTGACTCCATGCATTCCATTCAGGTTTGGACTTTAGTAGATCCATCTGAGGATATTGTACCTATTAGATGTGAATGAATCTATAAAAAAAATTAGGTCAGATGGTCAGGTAGAGACCTATAAGACAAGACTGATAGCGAAAGGATATAGTCAATATAAAGACGTTGACTATCAAAAAATCTTTTCGATAGTGGCCATACTGAAATCTATTCAAACTCTACTTGCTGTTGTAACTTACTACGATTATGAAATCTGATAGATGGATGTGAAAACTATCTTCTTAAATGAATATTTTAAGGAAGATATCTATATAGAGCAATCTATGGATTTCACATCCAGTAATAGTGATCACAAAATCTGTAAGTTGTAAAGATCCATTTATGGACTCAAGTAAGCATCTTGAAGTTGGAACACCCGCTTTAATGATATGATCAAATCATTTCATTTCATCAATAATGAGGAGGAGCTGTGTGTATACAAAAAGATCAACGAGAGCACTATCACATTCCTCGTATTGTATATGAACAACATCCTCCTAATTAAAAATGATATTTTCATACTGACCTCGGTCAAAATATGATTATCAAAAAAATTCTCTATGAAAGACTTAGGAGAAGATTCCTACATTCTTATTATAAAAGTCTATAGAGATAGATCTAAGAGAATGATAGTACTTTCTTAGAAAATATACATAAAAGAGGTGCTGAAGAGGTTCTACATAAAAAACTCCAAAAGGAGCCTTTTGTCCCTTAGACATGGCATCTACCTCTCTAAGAAGATGTGTCCTGACACACCTGAGAAGATTCAACGCATGAGCAAGATCCCTTATGCTTCGACTATAGGAAGCCTCATGTACACTATGCTGTGTACTCGATCTGATATAGCACTTGCCATAAGTATCATGAGCAGATATCAATCGAATCTAGATAAAAAATAATGGATTGCAGTTAAGAACATCCTTAAGTACTTGAGAAGGACTAAAGATTTATTCTTAATCTTTGGTGAAAGTTCAAAGCTGAAAGTAGAAGGATGCATCGATTCAGACTTCATGTCTGATGTCGATGATTAAAAATCTACATCGGGATGTATTTTTCTATGTAATGATGGATCGGTTAGTTGGAAGAGTTTCAAACAGCCGATCATTACTGATTCGATCATAGAAGCAAAATACATCACCATCTCTGAAGCTGCTAAAAAGCATACTAGTACAAAAAGTTCATTGCAGAGCTAGATGTGATGCTATCGGATGTCATTGCACTGCATTGTTACAACAACGATGCCATAGCACTCACTAAAAAGCTCGGGTCTTATCAGAAGTCTAAGTATATAAAGTGACAGTTTCATATCATACGTGACTACTTCGAGAAAAAGTTCATCGAGGTGCAGAGAGTCGACTCCACGTAGAATGTGATGGATCCACTAACAAAGCCTCTTAGCCAGCAGAAGACTGAAGCTCACCTTGAAAAGATGGATCTTAGGTATATGGCCAATTGACTTTAGGTTAAGTGAGAGTTTATTAGATGTGTGCCCTAGAAGCTAATTGTCAGCTGACATATTTATAATTCTTGAGTCTATTTTTGTACTTGTAAAATTTTTGTCATTAATGAAGAGTATTTTTATTTTCAATCATATTTATATGTCCATGATTTATCCTAAAAATTAACAAAGATAATATTATATATTCTCAGGATGTTGAGAATCTAAGATATACATTATTAGTGGTTAGTTTTTAAATGCTTCCGATCGTAGGATCATCCCGGAGGATAGCAATCAATCTATTTAAGATCGGTGCATGGATCACTTCTCTTCTGAACAGATGAGTCTTAAGTCTGTGGTGCAGGAACACTATGATGAAAGTGCAGGTGGTTGTTAGAGAATAACTTATACTGAGCATGATCAATACGAGAAACTATTTGGATGTCTACTCACTCGTCAGTGGTCTTCTCAATGCTGTAGTGGTGTGAGTGGTTCTTTAACCTGTGATGTCATCGGCTATTCACAGCGAGGCTATTGAGTTTGACTACACATTTCTTTGATCTCTAGCCATTTAGATCCTTACTGTGTATGTTGGCTACAGTAGGTTCAGATTTGCTGTTAGAGTAGGATGCATCTAGATGAAATCTATCGATCTTGATAGAAAAAGAGAAATCTTATACAATTAGCAAGACTGAATTCAGAAAGTCTTCGATCAAAGCAACTATGAATATTGAAAAAGAGTTTTCATAAAATTCATAAGTGAATTCGAGTTGAGTCAATCTATCTTATGACTGACGATAGGGTTTGATAAGTTCTCCATGATCTCCGTTAAGTCAGAACTCACGATAGAAGGACTGAACCATACGGTAACTGCACCTAGGGGTTCAAATTTTTTTGTTCTACTGAAATATCACTATATGCTGCCAGACATTATTGGTGGATTGTGAGAACTCACTAGAATTATTTTTGGATCAACGATCTTTGTTGGGTTGAGCTAGAATTATTCTAGTCTATCGAAAAGAATTTTGATGATATTGTGATAGGGATCATGATATATCTCACTATCAAACAGAATAGAATCTGAAGAGTCATACACAAAAAGAGTTTGACCCGATCAATGGTTTGGATCAATTTCAAGTTATCAATTTGATTGATGATTTAAATTTGAAAACTACTAATTTATAAGTGTTACAAATTTAGTAAGTACTAATCATTAGCATTGGGACTTAATTATAAATATTGTAACTTAATTGAGATTGATTAAATTATGGATCAAATTTTAATTAATTTTAATTAGATTTAATTTAATTATATTTGATTTAATTTAATACTAATTAAGTTC
Organism: Elaeis guineensis; assembly: GCF_000442705.2. Lineage (NCBI taxonomy): Eukaryota > Viridiplantae > Streptophyta > Magnoliopsida > Arecales > Arecaceae > Elaeis > Elaeis guineensis. The sequence goes on along the minus strand of NC_025998.2, from coordinate 114,545,600 downwards.
AATTATCTGAATCAGATTTGAATTTCAATCTTGATTAGATCAGATTTGACAGCCTTTCGAATTCGATTCGATTCGGGGTCAAATTGGACTCAATTTGGATCCAATTTGAACCTAATTGACTCTAGCCTTTAGAGCTAGGTTCATTGGGCTTCTCTCTCCAAGTGGCCAACCAGATAGAAGGAGGGGCGATGAAAAATTGCATTGCTTTTGTTCGCACGCATGGGAGGATAAGTGGTGGTTGGTTTCTTGGTTAGTTTGACTTCTTGTCTTAATAAGGGATAAGCCTAAGTAATCAAGATTTGAACTAACTGAGCCTAATTTGATTAGAATCAATTTTGGCATGAACGAGGGCTTAATTTTATGCGACAAAAATTATAAAAGGGGTGCATGAAGTTAGGTCGTATTATTCCAAGTGTTGTGCGCCAATAACTACCTTACCTTGCCGCCCCATTTCTCCTCCACGCCAACCGCCTCTCATCCCTTCTCTTCCATGCCCTAGTTCTTCCACCTCTAAATAAAGAATTGAGAGAGAGAGAAAGAGGCCTTAGAGAAAAAAAAATCAAGAAGAGTTCTTGATTTTTTCTTGATGGTTAGGATCAATCCCTAAGATCCTATACAGGACTGTTTCAAGTGATATTGAGTAAAGGGCCCTGATCCAAGCTGAAGAACAAAGTCTGTAAGGGAGTTAGCACCCTGAGGGTTTTGGAGTTCTGATCAGGATATCCTTGTGAGAATACCAATAGAGACCAAATGCTTGCATGGCTACGACAGCAACCCCAGATATCTGTAGGATCCGATCTGAGGAAGGAGGAGAGAAAAGTGATCAGGTATACCATCTTCTTAGTATTTATAATTTTAGATCTGTATTCATAAATTTATTTATACATATTAGATGATCCTAAAGATGATTATGATTGAGAATTAGTATGCTTAGTCAGATTAAAATTTTTGAAATCTACTTTCGCTGTGGTTACTATAACCGTATTGATCTATGCAGGTGAATCAATCTGTTCTCTAATACATAGTTTATTAATAGCAAATTATATGTTGAATAGGGTTCCTTCTAAAATCATTCTTACCGGACTATATGAGATATGGCATGGTAAGAAATCAAGTCTGGATCATCTTAGAATTTAGGATTGTCCAGTCCATGTCAAAAGACAACAGGCGGACAAGTTAGAAGCCAGATCTCTAAAGGCTCGTTTTATTAGATATTCTAAAGAGTCTTTAAGATATTATTTCTATCTTTCAGAGGATCACAATGTGATTATAAGTTGGCATACTATCTTTTTTAAAAAATAATTTATTCAAGATGGAGGTATAGGAAGATAGATTGGGCTCAAAGAGAAAGTCTCTCAAGAGCAACGAGCTTGAGAACCTGAAGAACCAATTCAAATCGAGCCAATACATGCATCTCCTCCTCCACCTCATAGATGTAGTAGGATTTTTTATCCTCCTGATAGATACTTAGGTATCATAATAGAGGATATAGAGGAAATATTCCTCACATGAAATGGGATGCATGTTGATGACCATAAGACCTATGATGAAGAGATCAGATATCGACTCCAAGAAATGGTTAGAGGCAATGAAGTTGGAGATTGACTCAATGCACTCAAATTAGGTCTAGACCTTAATAGATCCATCAGAAAGTATTGTACCTATCAGATGTAAATAGATCTATATGAGGTAGATAGGTTCGGATGAAAAGCTAGAGACCTTTAAGGCAAAGCTTGTAGCAAAAGGTTATAGTCAATATGAGGGCATTGACTATTTGGATACTTTTTTGCTGATGGTCATGCTAAAATCTATTCAAATATTGCTTGCTGTTGCAGTATATCATAATTATGAGATATGGCAGATGGATGTGAAAACTGTATTTTTGAATGAATATTTTGAGGAAGATATATATATGGAGCAGCCTTTGGGTTTCACTTCTAGTGATGGAGATCACAATGTTTGCAAACTGTAAAGGTCACTTTCCTCACACTATACATGGATGATATACTCCTGATTGAAAATAATGTTCCCATGTTGATATCAGTCAAATTATAGTTGTCTAAAAAAATTTTTCATGATGGACCTTGGTGAAGCATCCTTTATTTTGGGGATTAAAATCTATAGAGATAGATTTAAGAAGATGCTAGGATTTTCACAGAGGATGTATATAGAAGAGGTGCTGAAGAGGTTCGGTATGGAAAACTCTAAAAGAGAACTTATGCTCTTTAGGCATAGAATTCATCTTTTCAAGAAAATATGCCCCAACACACCGAAAGAGATAGAATGCATGAGCAAGATCCCTTATGCTTCAGTCATAGGGAGCCTTATATTTGCCATGCTATGTACCTGATATGATATAGCCCATGCTGTGAGTGTCATAAGCAAATATCAGTTGAATCCAAATAAAAAATACTGGACATCTATGAAATGTATCTTTAAATACTTGAAAAAGACTAAGGATATATTCCTAATCTTTGGAGGTGGAGAATTGAAGGTGCAGGGATATACTGATTCAGACTTCATGTCTGATATTGATGATCAAAAGTCGACATCAAGTAGTGTATTCTTATCCAATAAAGGTACTGTGAGCTGAAAGAGTTTCAAACAATCTATCATAGCGAACTTCACCATGGAAGCAGAGTACATCGCCACATCAGAAGCTGCAAAGGAGACATTCTAGTTAAAGAAGTTTATTATGGAACTAAGTATATGCCATCAAATGCCATTTCTCTCTACTGTGACAACAATGATGCCATAGTGCTAGCTAAAGAGTCAAGATTTTATCAGAAGTTCAAGCACATCGAGCGATGATTCCGCCTAATCCACGATTATCTCGAGAAAAAATACATCAAGGTTCAAAGAGTAGACACCATTGACAATATGGCTCATCCACTGATGAAGTAGCTGAGCCAACAAAAGACTGTAGTCCATCTTGAGAAGATAGAATTTAGATTTGTGGCCAATTGACTTTAGCACAAATGAAAGATTGTTAGATGTATGCTTTAGAAGCCAATCAAATCGACACATGTAATCTTTCTAAGGGCATAATTCATAATCTTGACTTATTAATAAAATAAAATTCAAATTATTAATCCATTCATATTGTGTAATGTGTCTATGAATCATTCAATGAATTAATAAAATGATGACACATATTTTTAAGAGTTGAAAATTTGAGGCATGTGTCATTGATGGTTAATTCATAAACTACTCCTGACTGTGGGATCATCACAGGAATAGTGATCGATCCAGATAGGTTGGTGCACAGATTACTTTCTTATGGATAGATGAGTCTCGAATCTATAGTGTAGGGACACTGAGCGAGAGTGCTAGTTCTTGTTAGGGAACAAAGATGCTGAGCATGATCAACATGAGTAGTCGCTTAAATATCTACCTTCTCGTTATGACATATTCAATATTGTAGTAGTATGCATAGTTCTTAGATCCACAGTACCTCGACTATTTACAATGAGATTGCTATAGTTTAACTACACTATAACTCAGTCTCTTAGTCATATAGAGCCTTGAGGTGTATTTGACTGCATTAGGTTCATTGTAGGAATAAGGTGTACACCTATATAGGATCTATTGATCCTGATAGTTAGGGAGAAGTCCTATGAGGATCATGAAATTGAGTTCAGAAGTCCATGATTATGGAAAGTATAAATAATGGAAAAGAGTTTTCATGAGGATTCACTAAGAACTTAATTTAATTGAATCTTACATATGAAAAGATCAGATTGACGAGTTATCCATAACCTTAATCTTGTTGGGACTCATGATAGAAGAACCGGACCACATGACAACTGCACCTAAAGGTTTATCTATTTAGTTCTATTAGGTTGTTACTACATATTGCTAGGTGTCATGATAGATAATAAAACTAATTGAGAATTATTCTGATAATCAATAATTCTTAAATTGACTGAATCAAAAAGGGTTCCAACCTATTGAAAAGAGTTTCAATGATATTGTTGATGGAGATCATAATATATCATGCTACTAGATAGAATTGAACCTATGGGATCACACAACAAGGGCTTTGATCTAGGATTGATTAATTGGACTCACATGATCTAATTGGGTTAAGGATTTAAGAAATCCTATTGGGTTTAGGAATACTATGCTAGCACATGGTTAAATCTAAATTCTCTGTAAACTTAAATTTTCATGAGATGGAGATTGGATCAATTCAATTACAAGCATTATGGGCAGTCAAGAGTTGGTTTTATCTTATAAATAAAGTTGGAAGAAATTGGGCTTGAGCCCAAATGAATTGGATCCATGGGGCGCCAATCGTTGGTGCCCCCTTGACCTACTACGATAAGGAATTGGAGACTAGGATGAGGCACACACCCCATCAGGGTTTGGCAATAATTATGGCAGCTAGGAGGAGCCCAAGAGTCCTAATAGGAGTTGGTTTTGGGTTCCTTATAAGATAAGGATCTAATTTGATCAGACTCCTAAACTAAGTAGGACTCCTTTTGGCCTATAAAAGGGGCATGAGATGTGATCTCTAAAGACATAAGAAAGCAACCAAAAACCCTAGCCTCCCTAGCTCTCCATGCCCCACTCTCCCTCTCTACCTCACGCCCATGCCGAAAGGGTTGGGCATTGATGAATACTTGAATTAAGTCACTAGAGGCACATAATTCTATTAAATATATGTTCTAGAAGCCAATATGGCTGACACATTGTAATAAGTTTAGGATATAACTTTATATTTAATACATTGATTTGATCAATAAAAAGATAAATTTTATTTTTATTCAAGAGTGATGTGTCTTAAAATCATCTATGGAATTAATACTTCGATACATATTCTCAAAGTATTGAGAATTAGAGATATGTATAAAATTTTTAAATACTTTCGATATAGTATCATTATGAGGACAGTAATCGATCTGGATAAACCAGCACACAGATCGCTTTCTTCAGGATAGACGAGTCACTGATCTACAATATAGAGACATTGAACGATGAGTATGGATAGTTGTTAGAGAACAACTAGTACTGAGTATGTTCATATGAGAAATCACTTAAATTTTTAATCAGTCATCAGTGATCATCTCGATGCTGTAATTGTGTAAATGATCTTTTGATCTACGATGATACGACTACTCGTAGTGAGCCTGTTGGAGTTTGACTGCTATATAAACCTGACCTCATTGAGATCTTGTAGTGAATGTTGGCGACAGGTGATCCACTGTAGGAGTAGGATGCACATCTAGATGAAATCTATCAATCTTGATAGAAAGGAGTGATCCTATAAGATTTGAGAGGTTAAGTCTGAGAGTTTGTGGCCACAGTAATGTGATTGATGAAAAAGAATTTTTATAAAGATCATAATTAGACTTGAGTTGATTGAATCTATCATATGACTGATGATGAGGTTTGATGATTTATCCATGACCTGTCATCTAGTCGAAACTCATGATAGAGGGACTGAATCACATGTGAAGTACACCTTGAAATTTTTTTTGATTCTACTGGGTTGTCACTACATACTGCTATATGTTACCGATGGATTGTGAGAGCTCACTAGGATTGCTCAGGATTGATAATCCTCGATGAGTTAGAATGAAATCGTTCCAATCCATTAAAAAGAGTTTCAATAATACTATGATAGAGATCATAGTATATCTCACTATTAGATAGAATTGAATCTATGGGGTCATATAATAAAGAAATTAGATCAGAAATAAGCAATTGGACTTATAAAATTTTAATTGAGTTTAGAAAAACCCTCCTGGATTCAGCGTAACCTTACTAGCACATGGTTGAACCTAATTTTCTCTTTACATTTGAATTTTTTATTTGATAAGATTAATTCAAGTTAATTATCTGCTAATAATCTAAATGAATTAGTTTTAATAGGCTCCAATTATTGGGTGCTTAGGGTTTTGGATCATAAGAATTAAGGGATTAAACCCTTAATCAATTTTCTTGATTGTTTATATGGGGTGCCACTTGATTTAATCAAGTTGGACACACCCACCTAAAAGAGGGCATATGAGACCAGCATAGGGTGTCCCCTAGGCCCCATATGGCATATGAAAAAGTGGGTGCAAAGGCTCCAATAGTTGGTGTCTAATGGATCTCCTAAAGGGGGTCAAATATCTAAGGCTATAAAGATTCCTAATGCAAGTAAGACTTGTATTAAGGGGCTATTTAGTTTTGAATAGAATTCAAATCTTTTACCTATTTAAAGAGGCTTTCTTTAAGGCTCTTTACATCATATTTTTAGCAGCCCATGCCTCCCATAAGATCCCCCCACGCCTCCCTCTCTTCTCCCCTTTGGATCCAACACCCAAAGGAGTTGGGTGTCCTCCATCTCCACGCCCAAGAGGAGCTTGGGTGTCCTCTCTTTTTTACTAATTTTCAGATCTTGGTTGCTTCATAATCAAGAAAAAAAGTAAGAGAAGAAGAGAAGAAAAAGATCAAGAAAATGATCAAAGAGTTGATCGCAATCTAGGCTTCATTCAGATTCGCAGGGTGATTGTTCTTGGAGAAGAAAGATCAACACCAAAGAAGACTGTTTCAGACTGATCCTGAGTGAATACCCATAGAGATTGGGCACTTGCATAGCTTAGGAAGAACCTACTCTCTTTTAGATCCAAATTTGAAGAAAAGAATTACGAAACAAGTATATGATTCTATCACCTATTTAATTTCAGCATAAAATTCAGCATATGTCTAATTTTAGTATATGATGTAGATCTATATGTTCTTTATTTTATGCATGCATGATTTAGATTAAAAAATATTTTAATCTTCTATTTTATTATAATATTTAGAAAAAAATTTTAAACATACATGCATGTCTCAATAAGAAATTTCATTAGTGATATCAGAGCCAAAGATTTCATATGCATAAAATTAATATACATATTTTTGAAAAAAATTTTAAAATCTAATTTTTTTTAATACATGAGATATATAGATGATTGCTTTGAATCCATAATTTATTTTAGATTTAATTTTTAGATCATATATTTTAATATATGAAAGCATGCATAGATCTGAAATTTGTTCTATATAGATTTCTAGTTTATGCATATATGATATATAGATGCATGTATAAATTTAAAAATTATTTTGATCTAATTTATGATTCATATATGAGATATATGATTACATATTTAGGTTTAAAAATTAGTTTCAATATATTTCATAATTTGTATATGAGATATATGATATCATGTAATGATCTGAATTTTAATTTAGATCTGAATTTTACATACATATATGAGATATATGCTTGTATGTTAAATCTGAAAATTAGTTTTATGATTTAAAACTTATTTTTTATGTAAAAAATTTAGATCTAAAATTTAATTTTAGAATCTAAAATTTATGTTTGTGCATGAGAGTTTTGGTCATGGATAAATCAAAAATTAGATCATATAATAAGATTACATCTAGGACTTTTGATTTGAACATAATAGGTCTAATTTGATAAAATAATTAATCAAATCAACTCAAGTATTGATTAAAATTATATCAATTAAGTTTAAGATCATACAATTATTGTTGATCAAATTGATTAAATCTCATATATAGAATCGATTAATCTAAGGATCTAATTCGGCTCGATGGCTTGAGCCTGATTCGCTTAAATTAATCTATTTGGATCAATTGATCTATTAGTGTCTAAGGCAAGTAATTGAGAGGTAGTTATTTAATTAGTTTTATTCATTGATCTGGCCAATTTATTGGTGTTTAAGGAAAGCAACGGAGAGATCCCCACCGATATCTACTTATCTGGCCAATTTAGAAGATTGAGTCTTGAATAAGGTTGCTTGGTAGTTTGGTTTAGTCCATGTCAATTAGATCGATCATATGATAACTAATTAGATGAGACCTAAACCTAAACCTCTCCATAAATATTAAGTCCATAGATCTTCCACCATTGTAAAAGTGCGGGCATGGTACTAATGTTGATTATTTTTGACTGATCACAGTGGTTCAGTTGCACTGAAAACATGCAACTACTCTATTAGTAAAGAGTTGCTTCAAGATAAAGATGGGATTGGGCCTAATAACTGTTAGGTGAGGGACCTCATGATGGCTTTACACCTGCTTATGAATGGTGGGTCAGATTTAATTAAAAAGTGTGGTCAATAACTATTAGGTGAGCCCATATAACTTAGAGACCAAGTCGCTGCAACATGCTTAGAGAAGCATCTAGGCAAAGGGTTGTCCACGCATTGGTGTGCATGTTATCAATAACTGTTAGATGAGGTGCATGGCATCAGTGAGACCAGAGCATCTACTAGAAATCTACTTATTGTGTTAGGGTTTTCGTTTCTCGTCTGAGGAGTGGAGAGATCCAAAAAAATAGTGGGAGTCATTGTTTACTTCTTAAAGTTTCTATAGCAAATAGAAATTTAAAGTACAAAAATCTAACTTGAATCTCTACTCTTATAGTTAAATCATGTCATCTTCAAACTCTCTAGCCTGCATCCTTGAATTCAATCATTTGATCAGAACCAATTATAAAGACTGACTTAGAAATCTCAAGATTATCCTGACTTCTAAAAATTTAGGTCATATACTTGATCAGAAACTCCAAGTATTACCAAACCATCCTACTACTGAGCAAAGAATAGCATATGAAAAGTGGATGGATGAAGACAGTCGGATCAAGTGCTATATGCTGGCTTCTATGTCAAACGAGCTGCAGAGACGGCATAAACATATGACCACTACTAGGGCTATGATCACTCATTTGTAAGAGTTGTATAGTGAACAGAACCACACAGCGTGCTTCAAAGTGTCCAAGAGATTTTTCAATCTAAAGATGCGCAAAGGGCAACTAGTCCATGAGCACTGTATGACAGTGATCAAGGACATTGAGGAGCTTGGGAAGCTTGGGCTTGAAATGCAAAAGGAATTGCAGATGGATTTGATCCTTCAATCCCTTACGAGTTCATATCGTCAATTTATTATAAATTTTCATATGAATAAACTTGATTACACTATACCCGAACTGGTCAACATGTCGGTCACTACTGAGAGAATCTTGAAGAGTTCAAAGGGCACTGTTCTTACTATGGAGCGGACTTCTTCATCCAAGAGAAAGTTTGATTGGAAGAAGAAGAGTAAACCTACAAAGAAGCAGAAAAAAGAGAGCATGCCTAAGAAGAACGTTTCGAAGAAAGTTGAAGCAAAGGGAAAGTACTTCCACTGTGATGCTGAAGGCCACTAGAGGAGAAACTGTCCACTCTATTTGGAGAGCCTGAAGATCAAAAAGAATGATAAACCTTCAGAAGATATGCTCATAATTGAATCTAACTTTATGATTTCTTCTACTTCTAGTTGGATATTGGACTCTAGTTCGAGTGCTTATATATGTACTTCAATGCAGGGTCTAATTGAAAGTAGGAGGTTGAGGAAAGATGACATAATCTTTTGGATCAGTAATAGAGCAAAAGTTACTGCAGAAGCCATTGGCACTTATTCTCTTCGATTACCGTCAGGATTTAGATTAGATTTGAAAGACTATTATTTTGTTCCTGTAGCTAGTCAAAATTTGATTTCCTTATCTATGCTCACACAAGATGGTTTTGATTTTAATTTTAATAAAAAATTTTATTTTATTTATTTATAAAATAAATTGATTATACATGATCTTTTAATTAATAGTCTTTATCACTTGCATATTAATGCGAATATAAATCTAAACGAGCAAGTAGTGAATGTCGTAGGTCAAAAGAGACCCAAAGATGAAATTAACTAAAAGTACTTATGGCATCATAGACTAGGCTAATTTGGAGAGGATAAGATAAATAAATTGAAAAAAGATGAGATCCTTGATTTTTTTGATTCAGAGTCATATCTAGCTTGTGAATTTTGCCTTCGAGAAAAAATTATCAAGTTATCCTTTGTAGGACATGAGGACAGAGCCATCGAGTTATTTATCCTTGTACACACCGATGTGTATGGATGATTTGATGTACAGATCAAAGATGGTTATATCTACTTCATTATCTTTACCGATAATCTGTTACGATACGGATATATATATCTGATAAAATACAAGTCTGAAGCCTTTGAAAAGTTCAAAGAATTCAAAAATAAAGTAAAAAAATAAATAGACAAACCCATTAAGGTTCTTCGATCTTATTAAAAAAGAGAATACTTTAGTAGAGAATTTTTGAGATATCTTAAGGACAATGACATAGTCTCTCAATAGACTTCTCCTGAAACACCTCAACTCAAGAGAGTATATGAAAGGAGGAATAGAACCTTATTAGATATGGTCAGATCCATGATGAGCTTCACTGATTTATCCTTATATCTTTAGGGACATGCCTTATTAATTATAATTCATTTATTAAATAAGATTCTATCAAAATCTGTTCTTACCACACCATATAAGATATGGCATAGTAAGAAGCCTTATCTAGGTTATCTTAAGACTTGAAGATGTCTGATCTATGTCAAGAGATAAATGACTGATAAATTAGAGGATAGATCTGTAATAGCTCATTTTATAGGATATCCAAAAAAATCAATGGGATACTACTTCTACTTTCCACAAGATCATAATGTGATTGTGATTCGTAATATCATATTCTTAGAAAAATAGTTCATCAAGGATGGTGGCAGTGTGAGGATAGTTGAGCTTAAAGAAAAGGTCTCTGAAAAGCAAAGAGTTATGGATCCTTAGAAACCCATTATTCATAAGTCAGTAGTTGATGTTCCTCTACCACCTCATAGATCTAGCAGGATCTTTCTACCTCCTGAAAGGTACATAGATATGCTTATAGAGGAAGTAAAGAAAATATTCTTTATAGAAGATAAGAGTCATGGTGATGATCCTAATACCTTTGATGAGACGATGTCTGATATCGATTTTAAGAAATGGTTAGATGCAATGAAATCAGAGATTGACTCGATGTACTCGAACCAAGTATGGACCTTAGTGGATCCACCCAAGAGTATAGTACCCATTGGGTATAAATGGATCTACAAAAGAAAAATAGATGTCGATGGTAAGGTAAAGACCTATAAAACTAGGTTCGTGGTAAAAGATTATAGTCAGCACGAAAGTATTGACTATCAGAAAATCTTCTCACCTGTAGCCATACTGAAATCCATCCACACTTTGCTTGCTATTGCAGCTATTATGATTATGAAATCTGGCAGATAGATATGAAAACTGTCTTTCTGAATGAATATCTTGCGGAAGATATCTATATTGAACAGCCTTTGGATTTCACATCTGATGATGGTGATCATCGAGTCTGCAAGCTGTAAAGGTCCATATATGGATTAAAGCTAGCTTCTTGAAGTTGAAATCTTCATTTTGATGATGCGATCAAATCATTTAGTTTTATCAAGAATGAAGAGAAATCTTGTGTATACAAAAGAGTCAATGGGAGTGCAATTACATTTCTCGTATTGTATATGGATGATATTCTCTTTATTGGAAATGATATTTTCATGTTGACCTCGATCAAAAGATAGTTGTCCAAGGAATTCTCTATGAAAGATCTAGGGAAAGCATCCTATATTCTTGGAATAAAGGTCTATAGGGATAGATGTAAAAGAATGCTAGGCCTATTACAAAAGCTATACATAAAGAAAGTACTGAAGAGGTTCAGCATGAAAAACTCAAAAAGAGGACTCTTACCTTTTAGGCATGGTATTCATCTTTTCAAGATGATGTGTCCGACTACATTTGAGAAAGTTCAACGCATAAGTAGGATTTTTTATACCTCGATCATAGAGAGCTTCATGTATGCCATACTGTGTACTCGACCTGATATTGCTCTTTCTATGAGTATCACGAGCAAGTATCAGTCAAATCTAGTGAGGAGCACTGGATAGTTGTAAAAAATATTCTTAAGTACTTGAGAAGAACTAAGAATTTATTTTTGATTTTTAGAAGAGCTTTTGAGTTGTAAGTCGAGGGGTATACTAATTCAGACTTCATGTCTGATCCTGATGATAGAAAGTCCACATCAAGATATATGTTTGCATGCAATGATGGTGCAGTTAGTTAAAAGATTTTCAAGCAACTCATCATAACAGATTCGATCACAGAAGCTGAATATGTCTCTACTTCGGATGCCGCAAAGGAAGGCTTTTGGTTCAAAAAGTTCATGGAGCTTGGGGTAATGACATCGGATGCTATACCATTTTATTGTGATAACAATGGAGCCATAGCACTTATTAAGGTATCAAAGTCTCATCAGAAATTCAAGCACATCGAGCGGCAGTTCTATATCATACGCGACTACCTCGAAAAGAAATATATTGAAATGCGAAGAATAAACTCCGCAGACAATGTGGTAGATCCACTAATAAAGTAATTGAGCCAGCTAAAGATGCAAGTCCATTTTGAGAAGATGGGACTTAGATTAGTGGCTAATTGGCTTTAGTCCAAGTGGAAGATTATTAGATGTATGTCCTAGAAGCCAATACAGCTGACACATTGTAATAAGTCTAGGATATAATTTTATACTTAATATATTGATTTGATCAATAAAAGAATAAATTTTATTTTCATTCAAGAGTAATGTGTTTTTGAATCATCTATGGAATAATACTTCAATATATATTCTCAAAGTATTGAGAATTAGAGATATATATAAAATTTCTAAATGCTCCTAATCATAGTATCATTAGGAGGATGGTGATCGATCTGGATACATCGGTGCACAGATCGTCTCCTTCGAGATAGATGAGTCTCTAAGCTATAGTGTAAAGATATTGAGCAATGAGTGTGAGTAGTTGTTAGAGAACAACTAGTACTGAGCATGACCATATGAGAGATCATTTGAATTTCTAATCAATCGTCAATGATCGTCTCGAGGTTGTAGTCGTGTGAATGGTCCTTTAATCTGTGATGGCACGACTGCTTGCAGTGAGACTGCTGGAGTTTGACTGACACATAAATATAGCCTCATTGAGATCTTATAGTAGATGTTGGCAATAGTTCATCTATTGTAGTAAGATATACATCTAGATAGAATCTACTGACTTTGATAGAGAGAAGTAGTCCTATGAGATTTGAAAGGCTAAGTCCGAGAGTCTGTGGCCACAGCAGTGTGATTGATAAAAAAGAGTTTCTATGAGGATCACAATTATACTTGAGCTAATCGAATCTATCATATGACTGATGATGAGATTTAATGATTTATCCATGACCTACCATCTAGTTAGGACTCATGATAGAGAAACTGAATCACATGTGAACTACACCTTGAGGTTCTTTTTTGGTTCTATTGGGTTGCCACTACATACTGCTGGTATCACTGATAGATTGTAAGAGCTCATTAGAGTTGCTCAGGATAAACAATCCTTGATGAGTTAGAGTGGAATCATTTCGACCCATTGAAAAGAGTTTCAATGGCACTATGATAGAGATCATAGTATATCTTACTACCAGATAAAATTAAATCTATGAGGTCACACAATAAAAAGATTAGACCTGAAATAAGCAATTGGGCTTATGAAGTTTCAATTGGGTTTAGAAAAATCCTATTAAGTTCAGGATATCCTTTCTAGCATATGGTTGAACCTAATTTTCTCTTTGCTTTTGAATTTTTTATTTGTTAAGATTAATTCAAGTTAATTACTTGCTAATAACCTAAATGAATTAACTTTATTGGGCTCTAATTGTTGGGTGCCTAGAATTTTAGATCATATGAATTAAGGGATCAAACTCTTAATCAATTTTCTTGATTGTTTACATAGGGCGCCACTTGATTTGATCAAGTTGGACATGCCCACCTAAAAGAGGGCATATGGGACCAGTATAGGGCATCCCCTAGGCCCCATGTGGCATGTGAAAAAATGGGTGCAAAGATTTCAATAGTTGGTGCCTAATGGATCTCTTAAAGGGGATCAAATATTTAAAGCTATAAGGATTCCTAATGCAAGTAGGACTTATATTAAGGGGCTATTTGGTTTTGAATAGGATTCAAACCTTTTGCCTATTTAAAGAGACCTTCTCTAAGACTTTTTACATCAAATTTTTAGTAGCCCATGCCTCCCATAAGGTCCCTCCATGCCTCCCTCTCTTCTCCCCTTTGGATCCAATGCCCAAAGGAGTTGGGCATCCTCCATCTCCACACCCAAGAGGAGCTTGGGCATCCCCTCTTTCATACTGGTTTTCAGACCTTGGTTGCTTCAAAATCAAGGAAAGAAGATCAAGAGAAAAAAAGAAGAAAAGGATCAAGGAAAGGATCAAAGAGTTAATCATGATTTAGACTTCGTTCAAATTCATAGGGTGATTGTTCTCGGAGAAGAAAGATCAACACCAAAGAAGACTGCTCTAGACTAATCCTGAGTGGATACCCATAGAAATCAGATACTCACGCAGCTTAGGGAGAATCTATTCTCTTTCAGATCCAGATTTAAAGAAAGAAATTACGAAACAAGTATGTGATTCGATCACATATTTAATTTCAGCATAAAATTTAGTATGTGTTCAATTTCAGTATATGATGTAGATCTGTGTTCTTTATTTTATGCATGTATGATTTAGATTAAAAGATATTTTAATCTTCTATTTTACTGTGATGTTTATAAAAAAAAATTTGAAACATACATGTATACCTCGATAAGAAATTTCAATAAATTTGATTTAATTATATTTTATTTATTAAGAATTTGATGCTCTCTAATCTATTTTATAGGTAATTGAGAGTTTGGGTTCATATAATTCAAATTAAACTCAAATTGGATCATATTTGAGTGAACCAGACAAGCAGCTCTCATTTCAGTGTGAACGTAACTTAAAGATCAAGGATCAAGAAGCAACCTCTCTAGTCAAAGGCCAGATTAGAAGATACATAAAACTAAGTATGAACGCAACTTAAATATCGAGGACTTAGGTTAAAAAATCAGTCTTCATGAAGATTCAAGTGTGAACGTGACTTATTGATTAATGGAGAAGAAGCAATATGAAGATCCAAGGATCCTTATTCACACTCTCACCTCTCTTTTTATGAAACCCTAGCCTCCTCTCTATAAATACACCCTTAATCCACCTTTCTCAAACCATCAACCCCCTTATGGGGATCATCCCCTCCTCTTCTCCATCAAGCCAACACCTAGATTTGTCTTCAAGCTGCCACCTCCTTTCTCTTCCTCTTCCTCTCATCTCTATAAGTCTAGGGGAGGTACTAACCCTAGCAACCCCTCTTCTTCTTCCTTGTCAATACCATATTCTTCTATAGATCCCTTCTCTACATCCCAAGAAGTCTAGGAGAGGTCCTAACCCTAGCACGCCTTCCATCAAATCTAGGAGAGGTCTTGATCCTAGTGCTGCTATCTTTCTTTTTCATATTTCCATACTTTCATCTATCTTTCTTCCTTTGAGTTTCTATACCAAGTCTTCCAACCATCCTGCTGCTGTCTGCATGAAGAAAGACGAAAGGATTCAAGAAAGCACATCTACCATCGGGCATAATTAAAAGATTAATTTGGTTTAGTTGTTTTGTATCGTACTTTTATTTCTTTTTCTTTATGTATGTTTCTTCAATTGATCAATAAAAAGTATTTTTTTTATAATTTTCATATTTATTTCTTAGTTTCTTGCAATCTATTATTCTTTTCTTTTATATTTTCGAAACAATCAACTAAGATCCCCATGGATACGATCCCGACTCACCCTATTTACATGTAGTGAGTAGGATTAATTTTGGTATGCTACAACATGCATCAAATTTTGGCATCATTACCGGAGATCTTGGTATGATTATTTTAAAAAAAATCAAAAAAATCAAAAAAAAATATTTACTGCTTTATTTTTCTAGTTAATTATTTCTTTCTTTTTCACTCTTACTTTACATACTTTATTTTGTAGATTGTTAATTTATCTTTTATTATTAATTAATTTATTTTAATTTTTTAATTATCTTTTATTTATTTTTTTAAAAATTTTTGCCTTATATTGCTTTTCATATATAGTAGATTTACTATTTTCTAGTTAGATTACTTTATTTGTATGCATAGAAAAATTTTCTACTTTCTATAGCCTAGTGATTTACTGCATTCTATAGCTTAGAATAATTTATTACTTTATATAATTAGTGATTTTTTATTTTTTAAGTAGATTTGACCCCTTGCCTTTTATTTAGATTACGTAGTCACCATTTATTCCTAACTTTCAGATTATTTTATTTGCATAGTTAAGTAGTTATCTTATTTTACATAAATAATTTACTATTTTATATTCTTAGGAATTTATTACTTTTTATAGTTTAGAATAATTTACTACTCTTAAAGTAGATTTGAGTTCTTGCTTTACTTGTAGGTTACCTCATTACTTTTTTAATTTTAGCATAATTTAGTTCTTATTTAGTTAGATTCTATAAATCTCCTCATATCTAATTAACTTAATTAAAATCTACCTGTTATTCTTCTTACTTTAAATAATCTAACATTAAAAGAAAACAAAGACACTACATAATACTTAACTAAAATAGAGAAACCTAAAACACAATAAAAAAAAATTTAATATATTTGGACACCTTTTCTAATTGTATTGCATTTTTCATAAAATATTTTAAGGATACTTAACCCAATTAAATAAGATGAGGTGGGGATTTGATCATCCTTCTTTCGCCCAAAAACCACCACCCTTCATATTACATTGACCTAAACTTTTAATTTAAAATCAAATAGACATTGACCCCTAAAGATTTCGAGCTCAATAGGATAAGTGACCCTGAGAGTTGGATCGGGTTAGATTTGATCAGCTAGCATGTGTCTAGACAAATGGTTCAGAGTTTACGTTTCGAAGAAAGATGATTATTTAATTGATTCTATTCACTGATCTGGCCAACTTAGTTGGTGTCTAAGAAAAGCAACGAGGGGATCTCCACCAACCTTACACTTACCTGGCTAGTTGATTGGTCAAGCTCCAACTTGGAGGGCTTGAAAGCTGACTTGGAAAATTATGAGCTGTCTAGATCTAGGTTAACCCTAGGATAGAGTTGATTTGATTGCATCAATTATTTAAAAAATAAAAAAATAAAAATAACCTTCGCATCTATCGTCTCTAGGTCTAGGACTCTCTTAGAGTTCTCATATTTGAAACTTCTCCCTTTCTTCCTCTTCTCTTCTTCTTTTTCTCTCTCTCCCTAAAAAAAATAGAAGAGGATTGTTCTGATCTAGACCTTTTGAAATCAATCAAAACAATCCAATAAATTAGATCTGTGCTAAAAATATAAATTTCTACAGTAGAAAGAATGAGCTATCCCATAAATAGATCACCTACTAGCTATTAGACACTCTCTTTCTACATCTTTTCTTCTTGCACAACAAGTTGAATGCCCAGCCATGCACCAATTTTTTGAGTTTAGGTATGGACAAGTTCATCAAGATCATGTCCAAATAGCCTACGAATTAGAAAAAACTCATTCTTTAATGACTACAATTCAAGTTGGGGTTTTAACCAAATTTTTTGTAAAATCCACATCCAATGGGTACCCCGACAACACAAGGATCTATGTTTGTAGAAGTACCCTATTACGACATGCCCTATTCACAATATTAATCTTCTTTAACTATCTATAACCCATCATTTGAAAAGAAGATTCTGCAAGCACTAGATAGGATTAAAAGCACCAATCAGCTCCTTCACTCCTCTATGCAATCCTTAGCTAAACTAAAAATTCAAGTCCATCAATCAGTAATCACAATCAGTAGGAAGGAGGAAAGAGAGTTGCCTAGTCAACCTAAGAGTAACTCAAAAGGATAATACCTAACTAGAAATTTTAATATCCCTAAATTTTTTTTTGAACAATCGATTATGACTCTTGGGAATGAATTGATCATAGAACAATCCTGCATAATCAAAACGACCAGCATAGATAATTGACTAAGATAGAAATATCTAGGAAGAAATTCGAATGGTGGGACGAACCAATCCCATCATCATCTTACCTACTTATGTTTCCATTCCCAAGTACCTTAGAATCATCCATTCCTTATAATAGGAGAGGATAAATTGATGAAATAAAATTAATTGAGACTTTCCAAGGACCACAAAGGAATAATATAATAGAGGAAGTTACATCCACAATTTTCTCCCAGGATTCCTTAGATCCCGATTTAGCTCACTTCGGGGTGGTCGATTTTGATGTCAATGGGTATACCATAAAAATAAATGATCTAGTCGATATATCCTATCCTAAAATCACTCCTCTTTAGATCAAAAAATATGAGCTATCACCTAACCCCCCAATAGCTCTTTTGTTAGAATCACCACCTGCTCTAGAATTGAAGTCACTTCTTGATGTACCTACTAACACCCTTCTAGTGATCATTAATCAGGAAATTCAACTTGTAGGTATTCTAAAAGCACATAAAGAAGCTGTTGGATGGGATATCTTTGAAATAAGAGACAATAATATTGAGATTTTCATAACTGATTTCTCTATTTTTGGTATTACTTTCGAGTACTATCTTCAAAATCTTTCTATGATGTTAAAACGATGTATAGAGATAGATTTAATGTTAATTTAAAAAAAGTACCATGCTATAGATTGAGAAGAGATGATATCAAAATATGTCATACCTGAGATAGAGATTAGAGTAGATCAGTTCTAATTGAAAAACTCTTAAACTACCAACCCTAATCTCGGTTCAACAAATACAATCCCTTCTTGATCATCAAAAAAATTATGAGAATATTGTTAGTCCCTGGTATTGCGTGCTTGCCCAGTATGCTCTTTTGGTTTGGACTAATCATTGTAGAGAATATTTTTCTGCTATGATGATAAGGCCTCCTGATTAGCCCTATCCTTTTGACTCTTTGAGGGACGTACCTAAGTTAGTTATAGGTGGGACTCCTTCATAATGTCCGACTGAGGACATTAAACTTAACACTTATGGGAGACAACTCAATTTCTTAGGAGTAACTTTAATAAACATCTGGCTAAAGATGTTAAACTTAGTATTTATTGAGAGGCAACCCAGCTTATACAATATTTTTTTTAGTTTCTTTTCATTTTATAGGAATTTCTAGAAAGACAATTAGCCAAGTTGAATGTATATAGTGGAGTGGATGAGTGATGCTACTAAACCAAGTTGGGAGGAGAGCCACATTCACGCCAGCTGGAGTCAAGAACATACCACCTCCAATCCCTCAACAATGAGTGTTCACATCAAACTCAAGTGGTATCCTTCTTTGTTATATTTTATTTTGACTTTGTTATGATTCTCTTTTTCCATTGGGGATCATGAAAATTAAGTTAGGAGGGAAGAATAACTAATTTAATTAAATCTTCGAGTATGGTAAAAAATAATTAGCTTTGTATACCCAAATTTTATCCCGATTTAGAGTTAATCAAGTATCTTAATCAATGAGTGATTAACGGTTTAGATAATTTTAGAGATATCGAGGAGAAAATTATTAAGGGCACCCAATAAATGGTAGGGTTTAGATCAAAATAAATTTTAGAGTAATTCTAGAACCCTCTTCTTACCTATCTCAATAAAGAATCTACTTCATGAGGGTATGGACGAAAATATCAAAATATGCAAAAGATCCACATTAATAAAATAGATTTTTAGTATTTTTCACTGAGTAACCAGACCTCTTCGTCTAAGTAAGCACTGTTGTTCGCATCAAAAGGTGAGAATATAAAAAAATCTATTGTAGAGTAAGTCTTAAGTCGTAACCTTTTTGAGTCGAGTCGGTAAGCCTGAGGAATGTTTGACATCTAATGCCTTAAAGCCAACTAGTTTGGAAGTCATTGGCCTAAAGCTCGCTACAAGAGTCAATTAAAAAGCTTAAGAAGTTAGGACATTGCACCGACTGTATATATAAATATTCTTTCAAAAAAAATAAAAAAAATAAAAAAAGAAGAGAGAGAATAAGAAGAATAAACTGCAAAATGATAATACACCAAACCCACAGTAAGTTAGAGGACTTAAAGAGTAGAGTGGAGAGTTGGTAAAAAAAGATCTCTAAAAATTTTTATGGCTAATACTCAACCACTAGAGGTACATAATTTTATATAATTATACTTTACTTATTAAGAATTGATACTCTCTAGTCTATTTTATAGGTAATTGAGAGTTCGGGTTCATACAAATCAAATTAGACTCAAATCGGATCATATTTGAGTGAATCAAGCAACCAGCTCCTATTTCAATGTGAACGCAACTTAAAGATCAAGGGTCAAAAAGCAACCTCTCCAATCAAGGGCCAAATTAGAAGATACATAGAACTAAGTATGAATATGACTTAAATATCAAGGGCTTAGATTAAAAGATCACTCTTCATGAAAATCTAAGTGTGAACGTGATTTATTGATCAATGGAGAAAAAGCAATATGAAGATCCAAGGATCCTTATTCACACTCCCACCTCTCTTTTCATGAAACCCTAGCCTCCTCTCTATAAATACACCCCTAGCCCTTCTTTCTCAAACCATCAGCCCCCTTATGGGGATCATCCCCTCTTCTCCATCAAGCCAACACCTAGATTTCTCTTCAAGCTACCGCCCCCTTTCTCTTCCTCTTCCTCCTTTCTCTATAAGTCTAAGGGAGGTACTAACCCTAGCAACCCCTTTTCTTCTTCCTTGCCAATACCATATTCTTCTATAGATCCCTTCTCCACATCCCAAGAAGTCTAGGGGAGGTCCTAACCCTAGCACGCCTTCCATCAAATCTAAAAGAGGTCCTAATCCTAGTGCCGCTACCTTTTTTTTCATATTCTTATACTTTCATCTATCTTTCTTTCTTGAAGTTTCTGTACCAAGCTTTTCAATCATTCTGTCACTGTCTATACGAAGAAAGATGAAAAAATTCAAGGAAGCATATTTATCATTGGACGCAGCTAGAAGATCAACTTGATTTAGTTATTTTGTATCATACTTTTTTTTTTTTTTATGCATGTTTCTTTAATTAATCAATGACAAGTACTTTTATTATAATTTTCATATTTTTTTCTTAGTTTTTTGCAATCTATTACTCTTTTTTTTTATATTTTTGAAACAATCAATTAAGATCCCTACGGATATGATTTCGGCTCACCCTATCTACATAGTAGTGAGAAAGATTAATTTTGATATGCTACGACACGCATCAGGCATCCTTGGTTTCGACACCCAAATGTTGGGCATCTTCTTCTTTTTACGCACCAAAGTTTGGGGTGCTGATTTGAGAGAAGTTCTCTCATCTTCTTCCTTCTTCCTTGAATTTGCTTGCTGGTTTCTTGGTGAAGAAACAAAGAGGAGCCTTCTTAAATTTGTTCCAAGGATACCTATAGAGATCAGATACTTGTATGGCTTAAAAGGAACTGAAGAGATATCCATGATCATCAATTACGGTGAATAACTACTGATGCAAAGGTAAAGATGAGATCTTCATATTTTTACTTTAATAAAATTTTGTTTGCTGCATTAGATCTTAAAAATATGATAGGAATGATCTTATGAGATGATATTTAGAAGTTGCATATTAGATAAAATGCCTTAGTTTTTTCTTCACGTCATAGAGACGATGATTGATTCGATAAGATTGGTGCATGGATCGTTTTTCTTTGGATAGACGAGTCTCGAGTCTATAGTGTGAGAATACTACAGCAAGAGTGTAGGTGGTTGTTAGAGAATAAGGATACTGAATGCAATCAATATAAGAAGTTATTTGGATATCTACCCACTCGTCAGTAACTTTCTTGATGCTATAGTGATATGACTGGTTCTTTGACCTACAGTACCTCGACTATTCATAATGAGGTTGATGTAGTTTGACTATACATACACTTGATTTCTAGCTATTTAGATTCTTATAGTACAGATTGACTATAATAGGTTTGTTGTAGGAATAGGATGTGCATCTTGATGAGATCTATTGATCTTGATAGATAAGGAGTAGTCCTATGTGATTTATGAGATTGAGTTTTAAAGACTATGCACATGGCAATATGAATAATGAAAAAAAAAATTTATAAGATTTTATAGTATGAACTCAAATTGAATAAATCTTACATATGATAAATGATGGGATTTAATGAGTTTTTCATAATCTCCATCTTATCGGAACTCATGATAGAAGAATTGTATCACATGGCAACTATACTTAAGAGGTTCATTTCTTCTATTCTGCGAAATTGTCACTACATATTGCTAGACATCAACGATGAATTGTGAGACTCATAAAAATTATTTTAATAATCAATAATTCTCATTGAGTGAGTTGAAATTATTCCAATCTATTAAAAGGAGTTTCGATGATATTCATGATATAGATCATAATATATCTTACAACCAGATAGAATAAAATCTATGAAGTCACACACAATAGGGAATAGGTTAAGAATTTAAAATTGAGCTTGAGAAGTCCTAATTAAATTAAGATTTATGAAATCCTAAAGAATTTTAGAATACTATGCCAGCACATAGTTAAACCCTAGATTCCTTATGTCATTAAGAGTCCTTATGTAATAAGGATTTTGATTTTGATTTTAATTTGAGCATGCTTCCAATTATTAATTGTGTCAAGAGAGAGTGGCCACCATGAGCCTGAGTCCTCTTCAAATAAGGATTTGAGAAATTAAAAGAATTGAACTAAATCAAAAGGTTTAATTTAGTCAAAGCTTTGTGGGACTTGGACTCCTTATTGTTATAAGATTAGATCTCATAATTAAACCCATACGGCACCTATCCTTAATCCCCCTTTTTTTTGTACCATGATATCACATCTAAGAGAATTTTAGTGTGGACTATGAGGGGCGCCAAGGAGTCTTATTTCAGAAGGACTCCTAGCGCTTCTAGTTGGTTCACATAACAAAGCAATGCCGCCTCCTTTTTCTGTTTCACACCATAACACTAACGTGAAAGGTGTTTCACATGATTAAAAACTCTTGTGAACCCCCTCTTCCTAGTGTATTAGGGAGTTCAATCTGGTTGGGACTCTTGGATGCCCAAGAGTCCAAGGCGTGGAAGGAGTCCACGCCTATAAAAAGAAGGGTGCTGCATGTGGTGTGTAAAGGTAGAAAAAGGAGCAGATTTCAAACCAGATTCCAGCGCCTCCTCTTCTCTCTCTCTCTTTAACACCCAAGGTTGGGATGCCCAAGGTGTTGGGTGGGTTTGAAAATTTTTCTCTCCTTTCTTCTTGTATTTGGTGATCAAATGTTGACACTTGATCAAAGACTGCGAAAAAAAATTCGATGTGCTGATTTTCTTGAGAAGAAAATCAAATCTACTGAAGAGAATCCTTGATCTTTCCTGTGTGGATATCTATAGAGACCAGACGCATGTGTGGCTTCAAAAAAACCTTCAAGATTATGATGAAGATCTATCCATGCAAGGTGAAGATCATATCTTCCTCTCTTTTATTTTTATCTTAATCTTAAATTATGAGGGATCCTAGATTTTTGAGATACTATCTCATGCATGCATGCTTGTCTGAATTAAAATAATTTTAGTTTTTCTTCTTTTCACTGCATTTATATTTTAAAATTTTAATCTTGCATGCTACTGATTTTTTAACCCCAATTTACCTACTATCTCTATCCTAAATTTTTTGAGTATTTTCTTGGTGTATTTGGTATGGTTGATGAAGATTTCCTTTTTAATTTGTTTGATTTGAAGTCCGAGAAAGAAGTTTACTACTCCCATTAAGCTTATCTCAAATTTCTCCTATATTAACTTAGCAAACTTTTAACAAAGAGATTCATTAGTAGTATTGAATATAATGTCATCTTCATAAATTTATACTACTAATAAGTCATTACTTCTTTTCTTGAAAAATAAAGTAGCATCTATATTTCTTCTCATAAAATCATTCTCAAGAAGAAATTTACTTAATCTTTTGTACTACATATGAGGTGCTTATTTTAATCCATATAATATCTTATTTAATTTGAAAATATGATTTAGAATTGCATGACTTTCACAATCAAGTGATTGTTCAACATATACTTTCTTAGTGATATATCTATTTAAAAATATACTTTTAACATCTATTTTATAAAGTTTGAAATTCATGTAGCAAGTAAATATAAATAGTTTAATAGCCTCTAATCTAGCAACAAGAACAAAAATTTCATCAAAATTAATTTTTTCTTTTTGATTATATCTTTTTGCAATCAATCTTACTTTATTTCTTATAATTATTCTATTTTTATCTAATTTATTTCTATACATCCATTTAGTTCTAATTATAGGATGATCTATATATCTATTTACTAGGATCCAAACTTTATTTCTTTTAAATTGATTTAATTTTTTTTGCATAGCCATAATCTAATTTAGATCATTTTCAACTTCTTCCATAGATTTTAAGTAATTTTCTGTGTTTTTCAAAAACAATTGAGTTCTTATCCCATATGATGGATCATCAATGATAAAATCTCTTAGGTGTCCATAGGTATATCTCCATTTTTTGAATAAGTTCTGATGATATTTTTAAGCTTTCTCATGATTTCCTTCATTAGCTACTTTATCACTTTCTTCATCATTTCATACCAAAATGTTTTTTAAGGTTAGATCTTCTATTCTTTTGCTTATAGTTCTTACATCACCATCTATAAAATCTTTTTTTCTCGAGCTCTTTAACAACCAAAATTCTCTTATTGTTGACTTTATATGCGTTGCTAGATGAAGAGTATCCCAAAAAGATTTCTTCATCTCACTTAGTATCAAATTTTTTAATTTTATCTTTTTCATTATTCAGAATAAAGCATCGATATCTAAAAATGTGAAAATAACTGATATTTGAATTTTTTTCTTTCTAAAGTTCATAAGAAGTTTTTTTTAATATTGGACAAATTAAAGTATGATTTATAATATAACATGCTATGTTAATTACTTCCACACAAAAGTATTTTGGAAGGTTACTTTCGCACCACATAATATGAGTTATTTCTTTTAAAATTATATTCTTTCTATTATCTTATTTTGTTGAAGTATCTTAGATATAGATAAATTATTCTCAATTTTTTTTTCATTATAAAAAATTTTAAATTATTAATTTTTAAATTCAGTTCTATGATCACTTCTTCTACAAACCAAAATAGAGTTTTTTTATTTGAAACTTTTCAATAAAATTTTAAAAATATAAAAAAGGCTTCATCTTTTTATGCCAAAAATAAAACTCATGTAAATCATAAGAAATCATCAATAATTATAATTCTATATATTTTTTCTCCTAGGCTCGTAGTTCTAATGAATCCAAATAAATCCATATGTATAATTTTAAACATCTAAAACTTGAAATAATATTTTTTGATTTGAAAGAGCTCCTAATTTATTTTCCAAATTAACAAGCATCATAAATTTTCTTCTTTTCAAAATTTATTTTTGGTAAATCTTTAACTAGATCCTTTTTTAATAAGTTTTGAAATAAAATTCATGATTGCATGTCCCAATATATGATGTAACAACCAACTAGTCTTATTAATCTTGATATCCATTACCACTAGATATTGACCATTCTTCATAGAGAGATCATTTAGATTAACCATATAGATATTACAATGTCTATATCCAGTAAGAATAATGTCATTATTATTGGGACTAGAAATAATATACATTAATTATTCAAATGCAACTTTGAAATCTTTGTCATATAATTGACTAATACACTATAAATTATATTTCAATCCATCTACAAGTAAAATATTCTCAATATAGATAGAAGAGATGATTTTTATACTACTAATTCCAATGATACGTCTTTTATCATTATCGCTAAAGGTCACCATCCCTCCTTCCTTTGCTTCAAGAGTGACAAATTTAGCCTTATCATCCATCATGTGCTTTGAACAGTCATTGTCAAGATACCATCTCTTTTTTTTCCATTGGCTATAAGAGATACCTACATAAAGAGACTAAGTTGTAATTTTAGGTATTCAAGCTTTCTTAGATCTATTGAGATTGGTTATAATGGTTCTTTTTGGAATTCAAATCATTTTAATCTGATTATTATTTAAGTTTTTGAAATTATATAAGTAAGCTTTATGTCCTAACTTTTCATAATAATGATAAGAAACATTTGTGAAGATTTGACAAAGAAGTTCTTTAAAAACTTTTACTTCCTGTGAGGATTGAAAACAAGTCTGATTTTATTAAAAACAGCTCTTTGATTACTCAAAATCATATACAACTTTTAACAATTTTTTTAATAATCGATTTTAGTTTTTGAACTTTATTTTTCATATCTTGATTTTCTTTTAGCAAAAAATCTTTTTTTAAAGAACTCTTTCTTTTCTCTAATCAAAACTTAGTTGCTTTCTTAAGTTCTTTATTCTTCAAATCAAGTTTCTTAAATTCATTCAAAAGATCATAAAATGTATCATGTAACTCATCAAATGTAAATTCACATTTTATTTCAGATATTACCTCCACTTCTTATGTTATAAGATGTAGATTGGCTTCCTCTTGAGTTTTCTCTTCGAAGTTTGAATCCTTGTGATCTCTCCATGCAGCTAACATTGCTTTCTTTCTAATTTTCTTTGAAAACTTCTTAAGAAAGAGACAGTCAATTTTGAAGTGCCTGAACTTCTTGCATTCATAACAAATGGAGTGCTCCTTATCCTTCTCTTTCTCCTTGCTAGGCTCTCCTTTTGAAAAGAACTTTCTTTTGAAGCTTTGTTTCTTCTTCTTCGAAATTCTCTTGAATTTACATGTGATAAGGGCCATACTATCATCTTCTTCATCTTTCGATTCTTCACTTCTCTTTTCAATTTGAGTAGTATACTTGAAAGCTATTATCTTTCTTTTCTTTACTTTCTCCTCACTATTTTGCTTCATAGTTAACTCATGTGTCATAAGAAAACTAAGAAGTTCTTTTATAGATAAGGCATTGAGATTCTTGACTTCTTGAATAGTAGTGATTTTAGCTTCTCAGGCTCTTAGAAGAGATCTAAAAACTTTTCATACATGTTCATTGCTAAAATAAGATTTTTCTAAACTTTTAAGACTATTAATAATATGAGCAAACCTAGTAAACATATCAGTAATAAATTCATTGTGCTCTATTTAAAATAATTCATATTGATGACCCTACGATCAATTTTAACGATTATAAAATATTGAATAAAAATGAAACTAATCATGTATTTCAAGGATGGATATAGGATTTCTTAGATACTTATAATAAAAAAATTATCCGTAAAAAGAATTCTCTCAAAATACTAAGTCAAAGCTCTTAAAAGAACAAGTTCTCACAAGTTTGGATGGCTCATTATGAAGAAAATAAAATTAAAAAAAGTAAATATCATTTGAAAGTATTAGGACTAAAAAATTCAAGTTTAAGATATCAAAATATGAAAAGAATAAAGTTAAAAAATTTTGAGTCGACTCTAGCACATTGGCACCAATAGCACAAAGCTTAAGTCGACTCCTAAAAAGCTCGAATTGACTCTCTCAGAAAAGATGGAGAGTAAATTTTCTGAGTGCAATCCATGAGCTGACTCCTGAATAGTAGAAGTCGGCTCCTAAATAGTAAGAGTCAACTTTTGAAGACTGTGAGTCGACTCATGAGTAGGAACAACCTAACAGATAGTTTTTCTGGATGCTTCTAATAGCTAGTTTTTGGATCTAACTGCTAGTTCAACCTTTGATCAAAACTCATTCTTCAGTCAATTTCAATTTTTTTAAAATTAAAAAATTATTTAGAAAGTAAGAGGAAGGGAATTAAATAGAAAATTTCATTATTTATGAGAAGAAATATTGAATATCCTTAAAGAAGAGGAAAAGAGAAGAAAGTTATGCAAAAAATTCAATGAGCATAGAGTGATCTTTTTCATTATCAACAATATCTGCTCAAACATTAAAAAAGAGAAGTCAAGCTTCAAAAGAGCAATCTTTCAACTTCTTCTCCAAGCATTAAAGAGTTTATATTCTTTATTTTTATTTGCAATAAAAATTTCTATCTCTTGTATCTTCTGTTTTATTTACAAGTTTCTTTAGGATGAAAGAAACTTGAGTCAGGCCCGTTCAGACTCAAAATTAGACTTATAAAGTTTTGGTTGGTGATCCTATAAAATCAACTAGATTTAATTATAATTTTAAAAAATAATTATATAAGATTTTTGTTGGTAATCTTAAAAATTTAATTAGATTTAATTATTTATCTGGATAAAATAATCACATTGTAATTGGGCTGATTATATTGAAATTTCTAAGAAAAGCTTGAAAAGTGGATATAGGTGTGGGATTGCACTGAACTGCTATAAATTTATGTGTTTGTATTATACTTTATTTTTATGTGCTTTATTTTTTTACCTTGCATTTATCGATTTAAATTTTGCTACTACACATATCAAATACTTCACAAACACTCAATTTAGCTTAAATTGAAGCATATAATTGTTCAGATTTGGATTTAGTAAAAATTTTTAAAGAATTCAATTCATCCCACTTTTTGGGTTACCAACCTTTTTGGACAATCAGTGGTATCGAGTGAGTGTCGAGCGAGTACTCTTATATTCTTTATTGATCTAGTGATCTTAAGTCAAAGATCATGGTAATCCAAACTAAATCTTTTCTTATAAAAGATCATTCTATAGATTGACCTCTACTTTTTAATGGATCAAATTATACTTAGTAGAAAGCTAGAATGAAAATTTTCATAGAAGCACATGATTATAATGTATAAAAAATTATAATTGATGATCCACACACACCCTATGTATTGATTAAGGATGATAAAAAAAATATCCTAACTAAATGATAAGGCCATGAATATGCTTTATTATTCATTGGATATAGATAAATTTAATATAATTTCTTCATGTATTTCAACTAAACAAGTATTGGATAAATTGAAAGCAATCTATGAGGGAGCAAATCAAGAAGAAGAATTAAGCTTCAAAGAAGATAAGAAAGCACTCTCCAACTTATGCCTCATGGCTCATGAGGATGAAAAGAAGAAGAAGAAAAAGCAAAGGATAAAAAAGCATTGATTAAGGAGGAGCAAGGCAAAGAAAAGAAACATGAGAAAGAGAAAGAAGATATTGTAAATCTTTACCTCATGGCACACAACGTTGAGGTAAACATTAAAAATTCTTTCGAATTTACTATTGATAAATTATTTGAAGCCTTTCATAAACTAATGGATGAGTACAAAAAAATAAGAGTAAAAAATATAGAGCTCAAAAATTCAAATATATTTTTAGCTGAAGAAAAGAATAAGCTTTAAATTGAAAAAGAAGAACTTTTGAAGGAAAAAAAACTCCTTGGCTGAAGGAAAAAAAACCTTCTAAAATTTGAAAAATGCTTAGTAGAAGAAAATATAAAATTAAAAAAAGAGATTAATACATTGAAGCCTATAGTTGTAAAGTTTACATTTAGTTCTCAAAAGCTTAAATTAATGTTAAATAATCAAAAGACTATTTTCAATAAAGCTAGAATTAATTTTAATCTTTTTAAAATATAGATATTTATCAAAAATCTATTTACTAGAGCATCACATAAAAATCATTCTATTATTATTTTTTTGAATATAATAAAGTACGCTATAAAATTTTTGAATAAAATATCTCTAGAAATGATCATACTTATGTTAAACAAATTTAGATTTCAAAAGAAATCATGAGCACTAACTTCTATGGATTCAAGAAAGCTTAAGTACCAAAGCTTAGAAAATAATTTTGTACATACCTCAAGCTGTTAGATGTTTGCCCTAGAAGTCAATCTGACTGATATATTTATTTTTTTTAGGATATAATTTTATACTTACCTTATTATTTAATAATAAGATTGGACAGTTTATTTTTATTCATATAGTGTATGTGTTCATGAATCGTCTAACGAATTAATAAGATGATGATACATATTCTCAAGTGTTGAAAATATGTGTCATTGGTGATTAATTTTTAAAATTACTTTCGATCACTGGATCATCATGGAGACAGTGATTGATCTGATAAGATTGATATACAGATCACTTCCTTTTGGATAGATGAGTCTTCAGTCTACAGTGTGGAGACACTAGAGCAAGAGTGCAAGTAGTTGTTAGAGAATAAGAGTATTGTATGTGGCTAATATGAGAAGTTATTTGGATGTCTACTCACTCGTCAGTGATTTTTTTTGATGCTATAGTTATGTGACTGGTTCTTTGATCTATGGTACCTCGACTATTCATAATAAAATTATTATAGTTTGACTGTATATATGCTTGATCCCTAGCCATTCGGATCCTTATGGTGTAGATTGATCGTTGTAGATTCATTGTAGGAGTAGGATATATATCTAAACGAGATCTATTGATCTTGGTAGATAAGGAGTAATCTTATGTGATTTATGAGACTGAATTCTGAAAATCATGGCCATAGTAGTGTGAATAATGAAAAAAAAAATTTATAAGATTTCACAGTATGAACTCAAGTCGAATAAATCTTACATATGATAGATGATGGAATTTGATAAATTTTTCATAACCTCCATCTTATCGAAACTCGTGATAGAAGAACTGTATCACATGCTAACTATACCTAAAAAGTTCATTCCTTCTATTCTACTGAGTTGCCACTATATACTGTTAAGCATCACTAATGGATGGTGAGACTAACGAAAATTATTTTGATGATCAATAATTCTCATTTGATGAGTTAGAATTATTTCAATTCATTGAAAAAAATTTTAATAATATTAGTGATGAAGATTACAATATATCTCATTATCAGACAGAATAAAATCCATGGGATCACACATATAAGAGGTCCTAACTAATTGGATAGTTGAATTACGATTTTGAATTATTAAAAGATTCGATTATCAATATGATTGATGATTGGATTGATTTGTAAAATTACATAAAAGGACTTGCTAAGAGTTAGTGAGTTATAGGAGGATCTATTTGCAATTATTACTATATTATTTGATTTGATCAAATAATTAGAGTTGAGTCCTAGTTAAATTAAATTTAGATTTAATTTGATTGGATATGGTTTGAGTTTGACTTAGATTGAATTTCATAAGTCTAAAAGATTTAGACTCAATAAGTAGTTGACTTATTAAGAATCCAAACCATATTGGACTCCAACCAATGTTTGACTTGGACTAGGAGAGGATCCACACCATAAAAGAGAGAGTCCTTCTCTTTGGGGACTCTCCCATACGCCAAACTAAAACCACCGGTGCTTTTTGGTTTAGCATGGAGATAAGTAGCACCACAAGAGTTCGGGTGCAACTATATATCAAAAAGTCCCAACGCCCAAGGATTCTTAACAAAACCCTAGGGTTGAGATTTAAATGGCATGGAGATTTTGGATGAGTATATCCTAATCGATAATTGGAGGGTGTGCGTGAGAAATAAAGGCACAAGAAATCAGATCAGCGTGAAAAGAAACCAGTGCCTTCTCTCCTCTAAAATGGGATAACACGTGAAATAAGTTCATGCACAAAATAATGGGGCATGTGCTTGATCTGAGGATTCTTCCTCTCTCTCTTGAAACATCCAAGGGATCTCATATCCTCTCTTTCATCCCATCTTCTTCCTCCTCCAATTCTCTATTATTCTCTTACGAAGAGAAATGGAAGAAAATATTCAGCATCCAAGGAGCGATCTTTGCAAGGGAGCTAGCATCCCGGTGAGATTGAGATCTTCTGATTAGATTTACCTTGTGTGGATACCTATAGAGATCGAATGCGTGTGCAGTTTTAAAGAAACCTTCAAGACATCTATAGATCATCGGATCATAGTAAAGATCTACATACACAAGGTAAAGATTAGATCTTTCTCTATTTTATAATTTTAGATCTAAATTTGATCTCTCATATGAAGATCTTGTTAGATACTTTTGTAGATGAGATCTTATGCATGCCTCTTTGATTAAAAATATTTTAATCTATATTATTTCTACTGCATTCTTATTTTAAAATTTGCATGTATGAAAATGCTGGCTTTCTAACACAAGCATCCAATGGCATAAAAGGAGAAATTCTTAATGAATGGATGTTTATGACTCAAAATGAATGGATGCTGATTTTTGATAAAAGCTAAACTCTTTAACATCATACCTCCATTGTTTGCTGAATTTATTTTACTGAATTGATTAATGTTGATGCCCTTTTAATATTTATGCATGATATTAGAACACATATTATGATGATTTTATTCCTTGTCTTGAATGTTTTGATGTTCATAACAAGTATATGCTTTATCTTAAAATCTGCATGTTCCCTTAATTGTTTATATTATGTGATTTCAATTGTTAATTATATAATAAAGATGAATTATAATAATATTGAATGCATAAGAAATTATCTATGTGTAAATTATATGAACTAAATACTAACATTCTCATAAGATTTATATATACTGAAATTCCTAAAAAATTGTATGATCTAAAAACCTCAAGATAAGACATCTATTCATAAAAGATCGTGTGAAAGATGTTGTATTGCATGATAAATCACTACATTTTGATAGATTTAAATTTGATCTTTAGGGCTTGGTTAATCTCCTACTTGAACTACTCCTTTAGAGCCCTCATCAAGTTCTCCCTTGATTTAGTGTTATCTAAATTGATTGATTCTTAATCTCCTATTTGATTTATTTATTCTAATTTAGATATCATTTTTGATCATTAATTTGATTTGCCTATGATTTCTATCCTATTTGAGCTAATCTTTTTTGGATCAAAACTCCTTGAACTGTTTTCTCCTTTGAGAAGTTGACTCTTAGATTCGAAGAGTTGACTCACAGTTTTAAGAAGAAAAATAATTTTATGAGGAGCCAACTCCTAGTGTTACTAGAGTCGACCCCTCTTCAGAAGCCGACTCTTGATTTAGCAAGAATCGATCCCTGTGTCTGAGATATATTTCTTAATTAAAAATATCCAAGGCTCTATCATTTCATTTTCAATTTTCTCAAGCTATAATTCCAAATTTGAAATTTTTCTCTCTATTTCTACCTGATTCTTGTGGTCCTTGTTCTCCAATGGCACCCTAGAAGTAATTCACCCAATGCTAGAGGAAGTTTCATGCGAAAATTCAAGAATTTAGAGCTTCTCCAAGTAATTCTCCCATGCAAAAAATAGGATCAAGCTTCGAGATGATCATGAGCAAAAAAATAGGCTTTAAGTTTATGAAGTAAAAAGAAATTATAATTGATCAAAAAATTAAGAGGATGAGTTGGAAGTCTAGTTTCTAAAGTAGAAGAGATACAGATTGAGATAGATGTTGATAGCATTGGATGCACACAACATATACAAACTGATGGGAATACCTCAGATTGTCTTAAGTAGTGATCTATTTGAAATTTATATTGGATATTGAAATGATGTCGAGGCCATCGAGGACATCAGTGCTGGCCAGCTGAGTGTAGAAATATAGCTACTAATCATATGATCACTAGGATATTCTTTATATCGAAGGGAGACATCATGGTTATGTTTCAGATTCTTCAAAAAATTTCACTTTGGATGTTGGTATTCATGCAATAGTGGATATCAGATCAAAGGAGCCAACAGTGTAGATAGAGCAGATAAAGACAACTTTACCTCCACCGACTAGTCATCCAGAGAACTCAGATCATCTATTTGGCATTTCGGATGAGGATGTGCTTATCAAAATGATTTCTATCATGATCGCCACTTCAATCTATATGGAGTTTTAGAGGTATACATCTGAGGCATAGCAAGCAAGAAGAGACCTGATGGAAGTCCTGTCTTTGTTAGAGAAAAGTCTACCAAGTTGATATAGGCTATCACTACTGCGAGGGTTGATTGGGGCTAGCTATCTGAAGATCCTAGACCTCCCTCACGATCTAGCCAGTCTGGACCATCTTCTTAGGCTATACTGATCTTCTTTTTTATAGGATGCTAGGATTTCTTTCACAGAGCTTTAATGACTCTAGCAAACCACTTTTTGATAGATATAGCTCTCATATATTTTATATTTTTTCTTGTTTTTTCACAATTTGTAATCTTACTTTGCCAATCAATGAAATTTGACTATTCATGAAAATCTAATATGTTTGATGCTTTTATTTGTTTAATTGAAATCTACTTTGTTTGTAAAACAATGGGGGAGAAATGAATGGTTAATTGAATGAATATGCATAATTTTGAAAAACAAAGGAGGAGAATTAAGAAACAAAGAATTTTCTAGCATTTACTATTTAAAATAAGGAGAGAATTAAAAAAAAATAATTTTTTTTAGCATTTATTATGAAAAATAAGGAAAGAAATCATTATTAATCTTAAATAAATATTATTGATAAATATTTGTACCTTGCTTGTTGATTTGTTCATTTAATTTATTTTAGAAGAAATCATCTTTGAAACTTAATAGGAGGAATTATTTTGGACCTTAAAAGTGAAATTATTAATAAATATTTATATTTTACATGATCTAGTTAATATTTCTATTGGTATCAAGCTGAATTTGAAAAATATTTTGCTTTGATTGATTATTTTTGAAAAATAAGTCTGATAAATGTTTTTTTTAAATCTTTAATCAATATTAAGGGAAAAATTTTTAAAAAAAGTTATTATTTGACTTGAATTTCAAAACAATTGGTATCAAGAAGAATTTTTTTAAAGAAATTCATAATTAGGTGTTTTTAAAGAAATAAACTCAAATTCTTTTTAATTGGTGTCAAGCAGAAGCTCTCAAAGATATTATCATAATTGGTATCAGACAGCTTATTATTATTTTGCACTTCATTACTTTATCTTTGTCAAAAAAAAAATTATTTTATCTCAAATCTATTTTGCATGATGTGATATCTTTTCTAAACTTAATTGTGTGATCTTTCTTAGAAAAAGAAAAACATAATCTATTTGAAGAATACTAGAAAATATGTTTGTGAATGATCTACTTTGGTGTCAACTCAAAAGGGAGAAGCATTATTCTCTTTGATATAAATTTTCAATACTTTCAAAAAGGGAAAGAAGGTATAAAATCTAAATTTGAAAGTTAAAACTCAAATCAAACTCTGAAAATAAAAAAATTCAAATCAAATTGAGACTCTATTTGAATACGTATATGTTTGAGTTTTCCCATGATTTTGATGATCCTCTCTAAATCTTTCCCTTACACTTTTTGATACTGTTAAAAAGGAAGACATGGAGAAGTTATGTTGAGCATATACTTAAGTTGATCACATGCTTCATTATGCTTGAAATGCTCATTTGTTTGCTTGAAATGATCATACGAAATAAGCATATGTTTAGATGTATGAATTCTTGAATAGATGTATTAAATTTTTGGTATCAGAAGTTATGATAAATCTAATTAAAGCATTCGTGAAGTATATTCTTACAAGTGTTTAATCATTCACTTCATGATTTATATTTATATTAATAAATTAATTTAAAATATTATATTTATTGTGCCTACATTTAAAATTTTGCCATCATTAAAAAAGAAGAAATTATCGATCATATGAGTGATTTCATAAAATGTTGAATAAAAATAATACTAATCATTTATTTTAAAGATGGATGTGAGATTTTTTAGATGCTGATCACAATGAAGAAATTATCTATAGAAGAAATCCTCTTAAGATGCCAAGCCAAAGCTCTTAAAAGAATAATTTTTTACAAATTTAGATGACTCATTATGAAGAAAATAAAATTAAAAAAAGTAAATATTATTTGAAAGTATTAGAGCCAAGAAATTCAAATTTAAGAGATCAAAATATGAAAAAAATGAAGTTAGAAAATTTTTAGTCGACTCTAGCATATTGGCATTAAGTGATATAAAGCTAAAGTCGACTTCTAAAAAGCTCGAGTCGACTCTCTCAAGAAAGATAGAAAGTAGATTTTTCGGGTGCAGTCCACGAGCTGACTCCTGCAGTCCATGAGCTGGCCTTTGAATAGCAAGAGTCAACTTCTAAATAGTAAGAGTTGACTCTTAAAGACCACGAGTCGACTTGTGAGCAAGAACAGCCAAACGGCTAGTTTTTCTAGATACTTCTAATGACTAATTTTTGGCTCTAATGATTAGTTCAACCTTTTTAATAGTCAAAACTCATTCTTCAGCACTTTCAAGCTATTTAAAAGCTAGAGAATCATTTGAAAAGCAAGAAAAAGGGGATTAAAGAGGAAAATACATCATATATGAGAGGGATTATTGAATATCTTTGAGGAAGAGGAAAAAAAAGTTGTGCAAAAAATTCAGTGAGCATTCAAGGGTAATCTTCTCCATCATCAACAACATCCTCTCAAGCATTAAAGAAAAAAAGTCAAGCTTCAAAAGAGCAGCCTTTCAGCTTCTTCTTTGAGCATTAAAGAGTTTATATTTTTTATTTTTATTTATGCTAAAAATTTCTATCTTTTGTATCTAGGATTTTGTTTAGAAGTTTCTTTAGAATGAAAGAAACTTGGGTTAGGTCCATCCAAGCCCAGAATTAAACTTGTAAGATTTTAGTTGGTGATCCCATAAAATCAATTGGATTTAATTATGATCTTAGAAAATAATTATGTAAGATTTTGATTAGTGATCCCAGAAAGTCAAGTGGATTTGATTTTGTGTCTGAGTAAAACAATCATACCATAATTGGACTGATTATAGTGAAATTCTCAAGAAAAGCTTGGAGAATAGATGTAGGTGTGGGGTTGTACTGAACTACTATAAATTTTTTTGTGTTTGTGTTATGCTTCATTTTTCTTTGCTTTATTTTTTTGCCTTGCATTCACTATAAATTTCACTGCTGCACATATCATGCACTACACAAACACTCAAGTTACCTTAAATTAAAGTATATTATTTAGATTTAGATTTAGTAAAAGTCTTTAAAGAATCCAATTCACCCCTCTCCTATTGGGTTGCTAACCTCTTTGGACAATAATATCTATATACAAACATATTAATTTTAGATTTTTTAACTTGGTTGGTACCCTTATGGATAACCTTTAATCTATCCCATATTTTCTTTGTGAAAATATAAGTAGAAATCCTATTCAGTTTATTTGCATTCAAAGAACAGTAAAGAACATTCATAGCTTTAGCATTCAATTGAACCATTTTTTTATATAAGTCATCCCAATCCTTCTCCAATTTGGGCATGATAATGCCATCTTCCATAATTATGGATGTGTGTGGGCCATTAATAATGATACTTCAAAGATTATAATCAAGTACTTGAATGAATATGTGCATACGTGTGTTTTAATAAATATAATTTGTGCCATTATATTAGGATGGTCTATTGGTGGATTGTCCTTTAACAAGAGAAGCACCAATTTAGGCTATTATTTGATCTATGACTCTTAATTATTAGACCAAATAGAGCCGAGCACCAAAATTAGATACTACTTGTCGCCTAAAAAGACAACCTAAGTAGGGGTGAATTGGATTTTTCAAAATTTAAACTTATTGTGCACAGATCTCATAGTGAGTGAAGTGTGATGAGACAATCTAAAGCAAAGAAGTTGAAATAAATAAGCAATAAAGATACAAGGCAAGCAAAATTAAAGCTACACACAAATATTAAAGATTTTATAGTGGTTCGGTGCTAAACCCAACACCTACATCCATTCTCTAAGTATTTTTTTGAAAATTCTACTATAATCTACACAGATTATAATAAAATTATTTTTCAGGCTCATAATCTAAATTTAGTTGATTTTTTGGGATCACCAACCCAAAAATATTCTCAAAGTCACTCTTAGGCTTTGTCAATTAAACACAATTCAATTTTAGATTTGGATTAGCCTTCCCCTAAGTTTCAATCCCAATTAAAACTTGTTATAGTAAAAAATGAGAGATACAAATGAAAACTCAATAAAAACTCCCAATGGAGTAAATAGAAGTTGATGAAGCTTTTCAATCAAAGCACTAAGAATCTTTTGTCTACTTCAAGGATTTGATTATTTTCAACTCTTTTGAATATTTTTTGTCACACTCTTGGTTTTTCTCCTCTTTTCATATCTGTTGCCATCTTTTTTTTGTATATTCTTATTTTAGTCAAGTTTGAATATCTTTAAATAGTCCAAAAAAAAAGCAAACTAGCTATTTTTAGCTGTTGAGGATCAAAAACTAGCCATTTAAAACTTTTGAAAAAAAAAATCTGGATGTTCTGCAGAAGTAACTGTTATTATTGTGCATCATAGTCAAGTCGACTCGAGGCCAACTAGGGATCGACTTGAGCATTGTTTCATAGAAACACATCTGTAACTCGTCTAAGAGAGTTGGCTCGTACTTAAATAGGGGTAGATTCGAGGTTTGGTATTGAAATATCCATGTTCTATCAGATTGAGAGAGTCAACTCGTACTTAAGTAGGATTGACTCTATGCCTATACCATTTGAAAAATGTGTAGCAAAGTCGACTCTTTTGAACTAGGGGTCGACTCTAAGTTCTTATTTTTTGATTTTTAATGATGTAGCTTTAATCAATCAACCTTCTTTTCTTTCAAAACTTATCAATTGATCAAGCTTTCTAAAAATATTTTTAGCTTTCCGAAACCATCTACACAATAACTTTATCAACTCATTAGTATCAAAATAAGTACTTAAATATTTTATATTTATCAAAATCAATTCTTAGATCAATAAT
This sequence comes from Elaeis guineensis, assembly GCF_000442705.2. Taxonomy (NCBI): domain Eukaryota; kingdom Viridiplantae; phylum Streptophyta; class Magnoliopsida; order Arecales; family Arecaceae; genus Elaeis; species Elaeis guineensis. The sequence continues at coordinate 114,507,167 of NC_025998.2, read as the reverse complement.
ATGTATCTATATGTATATGTATCTATATCTGCATCTATATTTGTATCGATATATATTTTAGGAACATGGTGAACAATGAGGATTGGATGGCAATGCTTGCCATTTTTTCATTCCAACCAAGTTATCGATCGAGTAACAAGGAAATGTTTGATTGGGTTATATATCAACCTTTAGATATTTACATGGTGAGATGTTATTTGATAGCTTTATGGTGCATCGATCATTCTAACATGGAGCATTCAAAATGAAAATATATCTCAGACCACATATAGCAAAAACATCTTCAGCAAAGATAGTGGAAACATTATTAAATAGTTAATAGTTAATCACCAAAATAGTAAATATTGTTTAATATTTAATGATAATATAATTAATAATTTATCATCAAAGAATGTTTCTTTTTTATAAAAAATATCGTTCATAAATATATATGACCCTGCTGATCTTCTAATGAAGTGGCACGTATATAAAAAAGTAAGACCAAGGATTTAGGTCCCAATGGAACATTCCACAAGACACCAGAATGGGGTACCATTCCATGTGTCAGGACAAGATATCCCGCTAGTATCCTAATGTCCCAATCGAGATGCTTTGGGACATCCTCTGTCCTAAGTGTTGGGATGAAGCGGAATAATGGCACATCCTGTTCTACGAAAAAATTGAGACAGCACCATTTTATAGGATTTAAAATCTTGGGTAAGACCATCTTAACTTAAAACTCATACAAGAAAAAGGAAGTCACTTTGTCTCCATCAAGATCAAGAAAACATCTGGTATAAATGTTGGAAAATAATATGAGATTATATAGGTTTTTCAAAGTATAGAAAAATATGTTCAGTTTTCTTAATATCCATTGGTCCATTTGATAGGAAACAAATTAGTCCACTGTTCGTCTTCTCTTTTTTTTTTAATTTTTCTTTCAAAAAAAAAAATTTAGGAGGTAAATTAGGAAGAAAGAAAAGGCACTAAGTATTGCTCCTTGAATTGATTTTGATAATTATAAAGTATTTGAGGGGGTTACTAATGATTTTGGCTTGGAAAAAGATTTATTATTTTTCAGAGGCAAAATTGTAATTTTACCAAGTCCTAATTCGAAAGTTTTAAGAGTAAGAACAGAAGATTTGTGATCTATTGAAGAAAATTTTATAATTTTTGGATGTATATTTTGAAAAAAAATAATATTTATAAAATTGAGTCGACCCCATGAGTCGACTCATGTCAAATGGAACTGAACGGCACGCTGTTTTTTGGCTGGCACACCCAATTGAGTCAACCCCTATGCATGAGTCAACTCTATGAATCGACCTCTATTACTGTGCATGTCAAAATTATAGAACAATCATTTTCTGTTCTGTGCCACAGTAGTCGACCCCATGAGTCGACTCATCTGTATGAGTCGACCCAATGAGCCGACCCCTACGATGAAAAAACTCCATAACGATTAATTTTTTAATTTATTTTGACGTATTTAATGTTCATTTAATAATCTCCAATGGCTCTAAAACTATCCAGATCACTCTCCATCATTTGAAGCTATAAAAGGCACTTAAAGGAGGGAATAAAGAAGATTTTTTAAGCATTCATTTCAGTCCTAAGCAAAGAGCCTTTTTGAAGTTAAAGAAGCTTTCATTTCAAATTCACTAACCCCTCAAGAGCTTATTCAAGTCTTCAACAACCTTGAGGGGAATCAGAAAAGCTTCTTCATTATTATGTAAAGTGTATTTAAAGCCTTATTTGCTCATTAAAGGAGCTATATTTGTATTTTCGTGTGATTAACTGTCATACTCTATTTTTGAGTTGATCTTTAGTTTTGGAAGGATTCCAAAATGTGAAAAGGTTGATTCGAACCTTGAATCGGATTGTATTGGGTTGGCTTGTATCCAAAAAATAAGTGTTCTAGCTTGGGATAGCTAGAGTCGGAGGTACCGATGTTGTATTCTTGTTGAATACGGTTTAGTGGATCTAAATTTTCAAGTAGGAGCTTGAGGAGTGGATGTAGGTGCAAGGTTAGCATCGAACCACTATAAATCTTGATTGTTTATGGTATGCTTACTTGTTCTCTATCTTATTTTCTTTTCCTTCTTGCACTCTTGCATCTAATATTTTCACTTTGCTTAAATCACTCATTTCAACTAACTTGCCTTTTATTACTTAATCCTTGTGGTTCTAGATTAATTTTAAATTTTCAAAAATCCAATTCACCCCCCCTCCCCCCTCTTGAGTTGCATAGCTGGGCAACACTAAGTGATAAATATAAGATCATGATTATGTAAGAAAAAGGTAGAAGTATGTGAGAATGAAAAATACATATATATGTAGCTACATACATGCATACAAACACACACACACACACACACACACACACACGTAAACATACATGCACATGTTCGCAAGCGTGCACACACACACATACATACATACATACATACATACAGACATCCTACACACACATACATATGTATGTATATATGTAGGTATATGTATATATATATATATATGTATATGATGAAATGTCTATGTGTACCAAAGCTTGGAGGTCAAATTTATACTTATTCTAGAGTATTTCTGCTTATTCTGTAGAGTTTGTAATTATTTTGAAATAATTATATTTATCCTATTTTTGTTTATTCTAGATCCATTTGTACTTATTTTAAAAAAAATTATATTTATTTCATTTAAAGTTTATGTTTATCTTCCATTATTTTTATTTATTGAGGGGAAGACATAAAATGACCTATCTCATCCGCATTAATGGTTGGGATAGATAATTTTATGTCTCCCTTATTAATAAATAACAACAATGGAGAATAAATATATATTTCAGATGGGCTTCCATCCTATCTGCATTGATGGCATCATGGATTTATGTTCCATCCATATTAATAACTTATTTTTATATTTTTTTTAAATCCAAATAGTGGGAAAAGTGAATGTTGATTTTTTTTTTTTTTGTCGATCCAATCAACCTGATTCTAGATAGAGTAACAAGGAAATATTTGATTGAGATATATATCAGCTTTTAGATACTTATAGGATAAGATGTTATTTGATAGCTCTATGGTACACCAATCATTCTAATATGCAGCATTCAAAATGAAAACATATCTTAGACCACACATAGCAAAAACATCTTCAGCAAAGATGGTGGAAACATTATTAAATATTTAATAGTTAATCACCAAAATAGTAAATATTGTATAACATTTAATGATAATATAATTGATGATTTATCATCTAAGAATGTTCATTTTTTATATCTTAATAAGTTTTTAGATATTTACATAGTGAGATGTTATTTGATAGCTCTACGGTTCATTGATCATTCTAACATCAAGCATTCAAAATGAAAACATATCTCGGACCACAGATAGCAAAAACATCTTCATCAAAGATAGTGGAAGCATTATTAAACATTTAATAGTTAATCACCAAAATAGTAAATATCATATAATATTTAATGATAACATAATTGATGATTTATCTTATTTTCTTTTCTTTCTTACACTCTTGCATCTAATATCTTCACTTTGCTTAAATCACTCACTTCAACTAACTTGCTTTTTATTACTTAATCCTTATGGTTCTAGATTAATTTTAAATTTTTAAAAATCCAATTCATCCCTCCCTCTTGGGTTGCATAGCCGGGCAACAAGTGGTATCAGAGTCCAATGCTCTAGTCCTACTTTGATTTAACCATCAAAGAGCTAAAGATCTATGGCAACTCAAGTTGGTGCTTCACTAGCCGAGAGGCAGTCTACAAACCGACCTTCACTTTTCAATGGATCAAATTATACCTATTGAAAAGCTCGGATGAAAATCTTTATTCAAGTACTTGACTATGACATGTGGAGTATCATAATAAATGGACGACACACACCCACTAAAATAATTGATGGTGTGGAATCAACTAAATTCAAAAAAGAATAGGATGAGGTTGACAAGAAAATGGCTCAACTTAATGCAAAAGCCATGAATGTTTTATATTGTGCTCTAGATGCTAATGAATTCAATCGTATTTCAACATGCATGTCAGCTAAGAAAATATGAGATAGATTAGAAGTAACTCATGAAAGAACTAATCAAGTGAAGGAATCAAAAATTAACATGCTTGTGCATAAATATGAACTCTTTAAAATAGAGCATGATGAATTAATAACTGAAATATTTACTTATTTTACTGATGTTATTAATGGTCTAAAAAATCTTGGTAAGTTTTATTCTAACAGTAATCTCGTGAGAAAGATTCTTAGATCTTTACCAAAGACTTGAGAGGTCAAAGTGACCACAATCCAAGAAGCCATAGATCTGAATATCTTACATTTAGAGGAGTTTCTAGGATCACTAATGACACACGAGCTAAGCATGAAACAACATCAAAAAGAAGATGTCAAAAAAAAAGAGGACAATCATTCTCAAATCCACTGCTCAACTTGATGAGGAATCCAATGATACAGAAAATGAAAAGCAGGATAAAAAAATAGCCCTCATTACTAGAAAATTTAAGAAGTTTTTGAAGAAAAGAAGACAAAGAATGAGGAAGAGGCCACCTACAAAAGGAGAACATAACAAAGAGAAGGATAAGGAGCAACCTCTTATTTGTTATGAATGTAAGAAGTCAGGATACTTTAAGTCTGAATGTCCACAACTTAAGAAGGGTCCCAAGAAGTATAAGAAAAAGGCTATGATGACTATATGGAGCGGAAGTGATGAGTCAAGCTTCGAAGAAGAATATTCAAATGAACAAGCCAACTTGTACCTTATGGCACATGAAAACGAGGTAAATACTGAAACTCCTAATGCTTTACCTTTGAAGAACTTTATGAAGTATTTTATGATCTAATTGATGAACTAAAGAAGGTAGGGGTAAAGAACAAAAAATTGAAATCAAAGAATTAATCTTTACTAAAAAAAATGAGATTATTTCAAATAAAAAATTAATCTTGTCTTAAAAAAATTTGAACTTAAAAAATGAGATTGTCAAGTTAAAACTAATGGTTGAAAAGTTTACTTTAAGTTCAAAAAAATTTTAAATAATACTTGACAATCAAAAGGCCATTTATGATAAAGTCGGTCTTGGATATAACCCTTTAAAGAAATAAAAACTTCTAAAAAATATCTTTGTAAACTCATCATGTAATAAGTTTTCAAATATTACTTACTTTAAATATGGTAAAGTAGGACACAAATTCTATACATATTTTTCTAATAAATCCGAAAATTTTAATGTGAAGAAAATATGGATTCCAAAAGGATCCATTGTGACTAACCAAAGAGGATCCAAGAAAACTTGGGTACCTAAAGTCAAAACTTGATTTTTGTATGTAGGTGTATCTTGCATCCCAAGAAACAAATCGAAAATGATATCTTGATAGCGGGTGCTTAAGACACATGACTGGTGATGAATCCCAATTCATCACACTTGATGCTAAAGATGGAGGGATGGTCACCTTTGGAGACAATGATAAAGAAAAGATCATCGGTATAGGTAACATTGGTATCACTCCCTCCAAGTATATTAAAAATATTTTATTAGTAGATGGTTTGAAACATAATCTATTAAGCATCAGTCAATTTTGTGATAAAGGATACAAAGTCATTTTTGAATCTTCATTATGCATAGTAACTAGTCCAATTGATGAAGGTATTAAATTTGTTGGGCATAGACATAGTAATGTCTATATGATAGATTTGAATAATCTTTCCAAAATAAACATGCAATGCCTAGTAGCCTTGAATGTCAAGATTAATGAGACTAGTTGGCTTTGGTATTATAGGCTTGCACATATTAGCATACATTCACTTTTAAAATTTATTAAAAAGAAATTGATTACCGACTTATCCAAATTAAATTTTGAAAAAGATAGAATTTGTGATGCATGCCAACTGGGTAAACAAACAAGAGTCTCATTCAAATCTAAAAATATTGTTTCAACTTCTAGGCCATTAGAACTATTGCACATGGATTTATTTGGACCCACTAGAACTACTAGTCTAGGTGGAAAATAATATGGCTTTGTGATTATTGATGATTTCTCTTATTTTATATAGGTCTTCTTTTTGGCACATAAGGATGAAACTTTTCATGTGTTCTCAAAATTTTATCGAAAAGTTACTAATGAAAAAGATTTTTCAATTCAAAATATTCGAAGTGATCATGGAATCGAATTTGAAAATCAAGATTTTGAAAAATTTTATGATGAAAAAGATATTGACCACAATTTTTCAGCACCTAGGACACCCCAACAAAATGGGATAGTAGAAAGAAAAAATAGAATCTTTGAAAAAATAATCCGTACCATGCTATGCGAAAGCAACCTCCCAATATATTTTTGAATAGAAATAATTAACACAACATGTTACATATTAAATCATGTTTTAATTAAATCAATTTTAAAGAAAACTCCCTATGAGCTTTAGAAAGGAAGAAAATCAAACATTGCATATTTTCATATTTTTGATTGCTGATGTTTTGTTTTGAACAATGGTAAAGAAAGATCAAAAAAATTTGATGCAAAATCCGATGAAGCTATTTTTCTTGGTTACTCCTCTTCTAGCAAAGCTTTTAGAGTTTTCAATAAAAGAATTTTAGTAGTAGAGGAGTCAATACATATTATTTTTGATGAGGAAGAATGAAAGTATTGATGATGCAGATCCTCTTATAGAAGGGATGAAGGAGATTACCCTAAAAGACTCAATAATTCAAAATGAAGAAGAACATAAAAATAAACAAGAAGATGAAGGTAAAGAACAACAAGAACAACTTCAAGGCTCAAATGATTTACTTAAAGAATGGAGGTATGATCACAATCACTTCAAAGAATTGATTATTGGTGATCCTACACATAGAGTAAGAACTTGTTTCTCTCTTAGAGATGCATACAATCATTTTACATTTATTTCTCATTTTAAACCTAAAACCATAGATGAAGCTGAAAAAGATTATAATTGGATAAATACAATGCAAGAAGAACTTAATCAATTCGAAAGAAATAATGTATGGACTTTAGTATCAAGATCTAAAAATTATCCAGTAATTGGCATAAAATGGGTATATAGAAATAAACTGGATAAACATAAAAATATAATTAAGAATAAAGCAAGATTGGTTGCAAAGGGTTATAATCAAGAAGAGAGAATTAATTTTGATGAAACCTTTGCACCTGTTGCTAGATTAGAAGTAATTAGACTTTTACTTGCATATGTTTGCTTTATGAATTTTAAGTTATTCCAAATGGATGTCAAAAGTACTTTTCTAAATGGATATATTGTTGAAGAAGTTTATGTAGAACAACCTTTCAATTTTGAAAATCCTGCTTTTTTTAATTATATTTTTAAATTAAACAAAGCATTATATGGTTTGAAACAAGCACCTAGGGCTTGGTATGAAACGCTAAATAAATTTTTGCTTAATAATAATTTTTCAAGAGAAAATATAGACACAACCCTTTTCATTAAAAAAAATCAAGATGATATCTTAGTTATACAAATATACATTGATGACATTATTTTTGGGTCTATTAATGAAATTCTTTGTCAAGATTTTGCTAAGCTCATGCAGGGGGAGTTCGAGATGAGCATGATGGGAGAACTTACATTCTTTTTCGGACTCCAAATCAAACAAACAAAGGAAGGAATCTCCATCACTCAAAGCAAATATACAAGAGAACTACTCAAAAGATTTAGAATGGAGGGTTTCAAAGCAATTGGTACACCCATGAGCCCATCATATAAGCTTGACAAGGATGAAGGAGGTAAAAATGTAGACTTAAAATTTTATAGAGGCATGATTGATTCTCTATTGTATTTAACTGCTAGTAGACTAGATATTATGTTTAGTGTATGTCTTTGTGCTCACTTTCAATCAAATCCAAGAGAATTACACTTGAATGCAGTTAAAAGAATCCTTGGATATTTAAATGGTACACAAACTCTAAGACTATGATATTTTAAGGACTCATCAATTGACTTAATAGGATATTCAGATGCCGATTTTGCTGGATGTAGATTAGATAGAAAAAGTACTAGTGAAACTTGTCAATTTTTTGGAGTTAACTTAATCTCTTGGTTTAGTAAAAAGCAAAATTCAGTGGCACTATCTACGGTCGAGGTCGAATACATTGCAGTCGAAAGTTGTTATGCTCAAATCTTGTGGATTAAGCAATAACTTGAGGACTTTGGCATCAAACTTAATAAAACTCTCATAAGATGTGATAATACTAGTGCTATCAATCTAACTAAAAATTCAATTCAATACTCTAGATCAAAACATGTTGAAATTAGACATCATTTCATAAGAGAACATGTTCAAAATAATAATATAATTCTTGACTATGTATGTACTGAGAAATAATTGGCTGATATTTTTACCAAGACCTTAAGTAAAGATAGATTTTGTAAAATTAGAAGAGAACTAGGAATCTTTGATCCATCAGCTTAAGTATCTCTATAATTCCAAGTTCTTAATGCCAAAAATTCTTTGAACCAAATTTGTTGAGCTGAATTCTTATTTCTTCTTTTCTCTTAAAAGTTCAAAACTGTACTTCACATGATCAATCTCTAGGTAGACACTTTTTTCTCAAAGTTTTAGATTTTTTCAAATTTTTTCATCATTCTTATAAATTTTTCTGTGCCATGAGTCGACCTCCAGGGTCGATCCTAGGGTAAACTGTAATTCTGTCAAAACTCTTCGGATGCTCTCTTTTTATTGAGAAATTTTCTTTGAGCTGACTTAGCCCTTCTTCTTCTTCCTCCCACCGAACCAAAAGCTCTCCCTCTCTTCTCCCTCAAACCAAAGATTTCTCTTAAATCTCTCTTCCCACCGATTTTCATCATTCAAATCGCCCGTTTAGGAACCAACTTCCTCTCCTCTTTCTTCCTCATTTGAGCGATTCGAGCTTGCCCTAGATTCTAGCTCTCTTCTCCAAATCGACGCTTCACCTCTCCAAAATCTTGGCTTTTCCACTAGAATCCTTTCCTCTCTACCTCATTTAGTCTCCTAAACTCCTTGCAAGTCCTTCTTGTCCAAATGGCTCCCAAAATGAAGCTCCCACAGAGAAAAAAATCTGTTCATGGGTTGGAAGAGAGTGTGTGCAGAAAAAGAATAGCAGCCGAGCCCTCTCCTGCTCCAATCCCAGCTCCAGATCTTGCTTCAGCTTCTACACAGTCCCCAATCAGTCCAAGCAAGGTACCTCTCTCTGATCGAAAAGTGAAACCCGAAAAGAATATAGATTTTAAATTTTTTGAAAAAGAAGGGTTCTCTATTGGATCAAAGATTAAAAATCAAGGATAGGAGTTTTACTGTTTATTAAAAGAAAATACTTATGTTGATTTGGTCAGAGAATTTTACTTAAATTTGAGTTATTGCAATGGAACAGTAAAGTCTACAGTGAAAGGTGTTGATATTATTCTTGATCCTATGCATTTGGGATAAATCCTGCACTTACCTTGTGAAGGCTATACTAATATGGAGCTCCCAATCAAAGAAAAAAGAATTAATATTATTTTAGGAAGAATTTTTACTAGAAGTTTGAATAAATTAGAAGCAAAAATTCTTTCAGTTGAGATGAGGCTGTTACATCACATAGTAACCAAACTGTTTGTCCCTAGAAGTGGCAGACATGACCTTTTATCTGGTAGAGATATTTGCATCATGTACCATGTGATCACTAAGACCCCCTTGAACCTTTCTACTTTGATGTTTGAGGCTATGAGAGAGACTCTGAACAGGTCTAAGGCTCACTTGCTTTATGGTATGGCACTCACCCTGGTCTTTAGGAGGTTCAAAGTCAGTTTTGAGGGGAAGGCAGTTACTAGGTTGTTTCATTCTGACACCATCAACCGCCACACACTGTACCGCATGAGTTTTTCAAAGACTGATGGCGGTTGGTCAAAGGATGTCGAGGAGAGAGCAGAGGAGGAGAGACTGTCTTCACCTCCTCATGATTACAGAGCATCTCCTGATATTCAGTTCGTGTCTGATCACAAAGCTGATCCCTCAAAGTCAGTGAGGAGGCATGCTTCAATTTCATAGTCAGAGAGTAAGGTACATCCTTCAGAATTCAGACTTGCAGATGATCAGATTGAGCTGATATCCCAACGTGTTGCCTCTATTTTATCTCAGCAGTTTGCCACCTCAGATTTTGCTCAGGAGATGACTTCTTAGGCTGTTTCAGATCAGACCATGATCTCTCATATCTCTACCATTTTTCAGATGCTTACTGCTCAGTCCGTATGTATTGAGCAGTTTGAGGGATATATTTTGAGACTGACAGATAGAGTTTTAGACTTGCAGGGATAAGTTTTAGCCTTAATCCATCTCCAGCCGTAAGAAAATATCACGGAGGTCTCAGACCTATCTGCAGAGGCGGTCAGACTTCGAAGAGTTTTAGAGAGTAGATTTGACTTTTTGAGGAGAGAGATCAGGGATTCCAGTGAGACTGCCTCTACTCAGTTTAGTACATTGATGCAGTCTGTGTCGAAAGCCTTGGATCTTTTGGACACCATCAGACTTTCTCTTCTAGCACAGTTCTGTAGCTTCCCAAGCTCTAGGATTCTCTCGCCCCTCTACTCGTATCGGTATTTCTACTCGTGATCGAGGCAGATGTGGTCGAAGTCATGTCCGTGGATTTAATCCTACATCTCCTCATCATATCTCTGACTCTTCAGATTCTGATCCCTCTAGTCATGATATCTATTAAATTTAGAATAGTTAATCTTTTTTTTATTTTTGTCTAAGATCTATCTTATGGTCTTTGTATTTTGTTGGCTGATTGACTCTTGGATAGTTGTTATCCATGATGTTTGTATGATCTATGTATTTTGACTTAATGTATTCCATCACATTTTGATATATATATTTTTTATGCTTTGAATTTCAATGAATGTCTTTGGATTAATGTTTATGAATGGGATCAATTAAAATATTTTAATTATAAGATATGAAAAATAACTCATATATGTGTGATGAAATATCATGAATAGCAATATCTTCTAAATGAGTAAATTGATATGTCTTTTATAATTGCTATAGTGAGGGAGAGTAGAGAAATAAACAATGAAAGAGGGGGAGTAAAGAAATAAAATATGATATCAAAAGGGAGAGTAGAGAAAATATATCCTTTATGTTATCTTTTTTTTTCTCTCTTCAAAATCTCTTAAGATCTTAATTGATGCTGTCAAAAAGGAAGAGTAGAGAATCAAAAATCAAGATCGAGCAATAAGCAATAGAGAAATAGAATCGAGAGCAATAAGCAAAATTGTCAAAGCAAATGAGAAAAATTGTCAAAGCAAATATGTCAAAGAACCAAAATTGTCAGTAATTTTTAAAGCAAATGATCTAATAAGCAAATTTAAATTGATCTTCAAACTACTCATGATGTATTTCATTCAAATAACTGGCTATGATGTTTAAGTGATGCATCTTCGTAAATTTGAAATTCATGTTCAATGTCTTATATATGTTATACTCTGCTTTTGCTTAAGTATTTTGTCATCATCAAAAAGGGAGAGATTATTACTCCTTGAATTGATTTTGATGATTACAAAGCATTTGAGGGGGTTACTAATGATTTTGGCTTGAAAAAAGATTTATTATTTTTCAGGGATAAAATCATAATTTTATCAAGTCTTAATTCGAAAGTCTCAAGATCAAGAACAGAAAATTTGTGATCTATTGAAGAAAATTTTATAATTTTTGGATGTATATTTTGAAAAAAAATAATGTTTATAAAATTAAGTCGACCTCATGAGTCGACTCATATCAAATGGGGCTGAATGGCATACTATTTTTTGGCTGGTACACCCAATTGAGTCGACCCCTACGCATAAGTCGACCCTATGAGTCGACCTCTGTTGCTGTGCACGTCAAAATTACAGAACAATCATTTTCTATTCTATGCCACAGTAGTCAACCCCATGAGTCAACTCATGTGTATGAGTCGACCCCTGCGACGAAAAAACTTCGTAATGACTAGTTTTTCAGCTCGTTTTGGCGTATTTAATGCTCATTTAATGATCTCCAATGGCTCTAAAACTACCCAGATTACTCTCCACTATCATTTGAAACTATAAAAGGCACTTAAAGGAGAGAATAAAGAAGGTTTTCCAAGCATTCATTTCAGTCATAAGTAAAGAGCCTTCTTGAAGTTAAAGAAGCTTTCATTTCAAGTTCATCAATCCTTCAAGAGCTCATTCAAGTCTTCAACAATCTTGAGGAGAATCAGAAAAGCTTCTTCATTATTGTGTAAAGTGTATTTAAAGCCTTATTTGCTCATTAAATGAGCTACATTTGTATTTCCGTATAATTAACTGTTATACTCTATTTTTGAGTTGATCTTTAGTTTTGGAAGGATTCCAAAATGTGGAATGGTTGATCCGAACTTTGAATCGGATTGTATTGGATTGACTTGTATTTGAAAAATAAATGTTCTAGCTTGGGATAGCTAGAGCCGGAGGTACCGACGTTGTATTCTTGTTGAATACGATTTAGTGGATTTGAATTTTCAAGTAGGAGCTTGGGGAGTGGATGTAGGTGCAAGGTTGGCATCGAACCACTATAAATCTTGGTTATTTATGGTGTGCTTACTTGTTCTCTATCTTATTTTCTTTTTCTTCTTGCACTCTTGCATCTAATATCTTCACTTTGCTTAAATCACTCACTTCAACTAACTTGCCTTTTATTACTTAATCCTTGTGGTTCTAGATTAATTTTAAATTTTCAAAAATTTAATTCACCCCCCTCTTAAGTTGCATAGTTGGGCAACACTAAGTGATAAATATAAGATCATGATTATGTAAGAAAAAGGTAGAAGTATGTGAGAATGAAAAATACATATATATGTAGCTACATACATGCATACAAACACACACACACACATACACATACATGCACACGTTTGCAAGCGTGCACACACACACACATACATACATACATACAGACATACATCCTACACACACATACATATGTATGTATATATGTAGGTATGTGTGTGTGTGTATGTATATATATGTATATATATATATATATATATATATATATATATATATATATATATATATATATATATATATATATATATATATATATATATGATGAAATGTCCATGTGTACCAAAGCTTGGAAGTCAAATTTATACTTATTCTAGAGTGTTTCTGCTTATTCTGTAGAGTTTGTAGTTATTTTGAAATAATTATATTTATCCTATTTTTGTTTATTCTAGATCCATTTGTACTTATTTTAAAAAAAAATTATATTTATTTTATTTAAAGTTTATGTTTATCTTCCATTATTTTTATTTATTGAGGGGAAGACATAAAATGACCTATCTCATCCGCATTAATGGTTGGGATAGATAATTTTGTCTCCCTTATTAATAAATAACAACAATGGAGAATAAATATATATTTCAGATGGGCTTCCATCCTATCTGCATTAATGGCATCATGGATTTATGTTCCATCCATATTAATAACTTATTTTTATATTTTTTTAAAATCCAAATAGTGAGAAAAGTGAATGTTGATTTTTTTTTTTTTGTCGATCCAATCGACCTGATGCTAGATAGAGTAACAAGGAAATATTTGATTGAGATATACATCAGCCTTTAGATACTTATAGGTTAAGATGTTATTTGATAGCTCTATGGTACACCAATCATTCTAATATGCAGCATTCAAAATGAAAACATATCTTAGACCACACATAGCAAAAACATCTTCAGCAAAGATGGTGGAAATATTATTAAATATTTAATAGTTAATCACCAAAATAGTAAATATTGTATAACATTTAATGATAATATAATTGATGATTTATCATCTAAGAATATTCATTTTTTATATCCTAATAAGTTTTTAGATATTTACATAGTGAGATGTTATTTGATAGCTCTACGGTGCATCGATCATTCTAACATCAAGCATTCAAAATGAAAACATATCTCGGACCACAGATAGCAAAAACATCTTCATCAAAGATAGTAGAAGCATTATTAAACATTTAATAGTTAATCACCAAAATAGTAAATATCATATAATATTTAATGATAATATAATTGATGATTTATCATCAAAGAATATACATTTTTTAAAAATAATGTCATTATATATATATATATATATATATATATATATATATAGGCACATATGTACATATATTCCATTCTCATATACTTCTACCATTTTTTTTTACATAATCATGATCTTATATTTATCACTTAGCACCTTTTCTTTCTTCCTGATTTACCTCTTAAATTCTTGTTTTTGAAAGAAAAACAGAAAGAAAAAAAAGAAGGTGAATGGTGGACTAAATTGTTTCCTATCAAATGGACCAATGGATATCAAGGAAAACTGAACGTATCTTTCTATACTTTGAAAAATCTCTATAATTTCATATTATTTTTCCAACATTTATATTAGATGTTTTCTTGATCTTGATGGAGACAAAGTGCCTTTCTTCTTCTTTTATGTGTTTTAAGTTAAGATAGCCTTACCTCTCCGTATACATGCCACTCCTTGATCAGGAGATATATATATATATATATATATATATATATATATATATATATATATGGTAGACTAAACTCAAGCGGATCAAATTTTGGCTTTAAATTCAATCAGATTTCCCACCATCTGATCCACATGGATCTCTATGCAATAAACCAAAATGTTGATGGTTAGTTTCCATCTATTTAGATTTGAAAAATATAAAAAATATATCATTAATATAAATGGGTTGGAAAGTCCAAATCGCATTTATATTTATTCTGAAATATTTCTATTTATTCTTCAAAGTTTATATTTATTTTGAAGTATTTATTTTTATTGCATTAAAAGTTGGGATCGCATTTATATTTATTCTAAAGTATTTCTATTTATCCTGTAAAGTTTATATTAATTTTAGAGTATTTATTTTTATTCTATTTTTATTTATTTTGGATCCAAATATATTTATTTTTAAAAAATTTATATTTATTTTATTTAAAGTTTATGTTTATACTTTACTATTTTTATTGATTAAGAGGAGACATAAAGTGATCTATCTCATCCGTGTTAATGGTTGGCATAGATTATTTTATATCTCCTTCGTTAATAAACAACAACAATGAAAAATAAATATAAATTTTGGATGAGCTTCCATTCTATCCATATTATGATGGTGTCATGGTTTCTGTTCCATTTATATTAATAGCTTATGTTTTATATATCTTTCAAATCTTAGTGAAGGAAAAATGAATGTTAACATCTTGTTTTCTTATCAAATCCGACCTACTTGATTCTAGTTTATCTTCATATATATATATATATATATATATATATATATATATATATATATATATATATATATATATATATATATATACACAAACATATATACGTATATATGTATGTACATAGATACACGTTATAAAGTGAAATGAGGAGGTAGGATGTATTATTAATTGCCAAACTAGTTAAAAACTTTTATTGCCAGATTAAAAGTTCAAAATGCCAAAGAACTAGAGCAATGTCAGCAGCACTAATGTCCATCCGCGGCCAAAAAATACAAATCCAACCTCTTGAAAGTCGTTGAGAATTTTCATGGCATTTATCAATCCAGTTTCAAGTGCATATAAATATTCTAGAATCTACAAATATTATAATGTGCTAAGAAAATTAGATAGTGATAATTACATATCACTGTAGCCACCCAATGGCTTTCTATTCATCAACGTGAATTCAATGACTGAAACTAACCAAAATTGAATTAACTGAATAATTAATAAAACTATCCCCTCCCGTGCCACCACAAACCATTCATCATGTGGCAGACTGACACAAAACTACCTTTTCCAGCACCCACGCAGCAAGGAAATTAGAGTGAACAGTGGTCCTCAGAGCGAGCCAAGCCGGAAAAGAAGGGCAGTAGAGGGTCAATTTCGTAATTCTCTGGAAAGCCAGCTCCAATCCCAAAGCCACCTTCCCCGCCCCGTACACGCACAAGCTCATTACTAAGCTCCACGCACCAAACATTTATTCCATCCAATAAAAACACCAAAATTAGCAAAAACTCAAACACCTCATTCTTGTGATGTGGAACAAAGTGGGGTAAGGTATATTGGGGAGAGCAGGGGATGGCGGGAAGGTTGGGGCAATTCGGTGAATACAGGGAAGGCGAGGGGTGAAAAAGACGGGATTCCACTATATAAAGCGAGGAGAGCGGACGACCCACTGTCTGACCCTGGCGATAAGCTTGGTGATTGCTCGAATGGGAACGCTTAGGGCATCGACCGTCGAGCTCTCCCTCCTTTTTGATATATTAATCTACTCCTAAAAATCCGTTCTCTTTCTCCGATTTCCCCCTCCTCTCCTCGTCTCTCGCAAAACCTAAGCCCTCGGCTTCTTCCTTGGTTTGTTCTCACTTGTTTCTTGGGTTTTCCTCGAAGGGATCACTACGGAGTGGGGAGGAGGGATCGAGGTCCGCTAATGGCGGTCGCTTGTCTGAAGCGCGGGTAGCCAGGGGGAAAATTGTGAGGCTTCATACGGAGGAGGCCGCTTCGGGGGGCGGAGCCTAGGGAGGCAGGTGGCCGGCATTCGAGAGCGGGATCTGGGCCGTACGAGCGCGGCGCTGGGCAGCGGAACGATCGAGGTCCGTTGCTGAGGAATGCAGCTGGAACGGAGCTCGTTCATTTCCAATCGGTAGCGAAACAGCCTTCGTAAAGTTTCAAGGTCCTCGAATTCTTGGTTTCGCAGATCCAGAGTCGAAAAGTGTAGGGGATTATAGATCTGTGAAATGAAGACTTGGATCGAAACGGCGAGGATAGATTAGAACTTTTCCGCTCTCAAGGTGAGTTTTTTTTTTTTTTTGGTTTTTTGTTGAAGGACTGCGATCTCGTGTTTCATAAGAATTGGAGGAGGAAGAGGAGGAAGTGAGATGGGGACTGAGATTGTAGTAGGGTTTCTTTTTAAGCGAGCTTAGGCCTCAGGGGGTTAGAGTGGTTTCTCTTGTTTTCTGAATTACCTGTTTGTGGTTTAGGGGTCGTCGTTGTTTGTCTCTAAAGCTGCGAGGATTAAAGGCGCTGGCTGCTTCTTTATTTGTATTTTTATGTAGAGAGGGTGCTTTCAAAAAACGTCCGAATTCGAGGCCTGCTGCTGCCTCCGATTCTGCTGCGGTACGTACAGGCTGCAGTGCTGATATCTGTCCACCTGAGGGGCGAGCAGTGAAAGGGATGGAGAGAGAGCGAGCGGAGACCAGCTCATCGCTCCAGGTGTTGCTATGATATCGCTGTGGAAAGCTGAGGCGAGGAGCTGACATCTCCGGCCACCAACGCCATCTCGAGTGCGCAAAGGTGCCTTCTTTCTCTCTTGTGCTCTCTCGCTTTTTCTCTCATCTCTCTCTATCTCTCTTATCCTACAAGTAATGCACTGTGAATTCGTCATCAATGCTAAAGGACATCTACACCGACCCTCAGAAACCCTAGCCTGAGAGCGCAGCTGAGCTGCCTGCAGTCTCTCCCCTCTTTCCCAAAAGGAGATCTTGGAATAAGAAAGGAGCGGTCGCGGAGGTGATAATAGCGAACTCAGTCCACGCACCCACCCAGTCTCGGCCCGGAGAGGCATGAAAGTGGGATGGAGGTGGAGGAGAACCACGCCTGCAAGCGATCCCGGGTCGGTAACGGCACCGTCAGCAGCAGCCAGGCGGCCAGGATAGGCTGCAAGGCCCAGCACCAGGACGACGATGAGGAGGACGGAGAAGGGAGGGGCGGTGGCGGCGTGACCGGTGAGAGCCTCGTCATGCCTTGGCACCACCCATCCTCCAGGATCTTCAGGGTCTCTCGGGCCTCCGGCGGCAAGGACCGCCACAGCAAGGTGTACACCGCCAAGGGTCTTCGGGACCGGAGGGTCCGCCTCTCGGTCTCCACCGCCATCCAGTTTTATGACCTCCAGGATCGCCTTGGTTTTGACCAGCCCAGCAAGGCCATCGAGTGGCTGATCAAAGCCGCTGCCGCCGCCATTAACGAGCTCCCCGCTCTCGGCGACACCTTCCCGGAGGCTCCCAAGCCTCGTCGTCCCGAAGAGAAGCTTCCGGAGGAGCCCGATGCTGAGGCGGAGCACAGCTTCAACCAGCAGCAGCAGCATCTTTCTCTCTCCAAGTCCGGCTGCAGCAGCAACTCCGAGACTAGCAAGGGCTCGGTCCTCTCCCTCTCCCGGTCTGAGATCCGCGTCAAGGCGCGAGAGCGTGCCCGGGAAAGGGCCAAGGACAAGGAGGACCGAGACGATGGCCATGTCGCCGTCTCCCATCACCAGAATGTCAACCCGAGCCTCAACTCTCAGACCTCCTTCACCGAGCTTCTCACTGGCGGCGGCAGCAGCAATGGCACTTCAGTTGCGACTGCACAGGCGAATTCCGATGTTAATTGCATCCAGAAGCAAATGCGTCACCTGACGACTGTCACAACCACCGCCGATTACTTTGGCCAAGCGGGTCTTTTGCCCCAAGCACAGAAGGCTCACCAGCTGCCATCGGGGTTCTTGTCCCAAGCCCACTTTGGGAACAGCTCTCCAATAGGAATGGTGCCGTTCAACATCGTAGCCGCAGCAGCGGCAGCAGGAGACCAGTCGGAGATGCAGCAGTTCGCTTTCTTGCAGGACCATCTCATGCCCGCCTCGGCCGTGGCAGCTGCAGCCGGAGACTATAACCTCAACTTCCCCATCCCTTCTGGTGTTGCAGGTTTCAACAGGGGGACCCTTCAGTCCAATTCACAATCTCAGTTGCCTCACCACCACCTCCAGAGGCTCTCTTCTGCAGTAGACGGGTCGAATCTGTCCTTCTTCGGCTCTGCTGCTTCAGCTGCAGCCGCCACTTCCACGGAGAACCAGTTCTCAGCGGGTTTTGATGCCCGCCTTCAACTCTGCTATGGACACGGCTACCGGCATTCTGACCTGAAGGGGAAAGGGAAGAGCTGAGACTTCTTTGCACCTTCTTCTTGCTGGTAAGAGGATTCATCTGCGAGCTATAGCTTCCCCCATGATAACTGCCTGCTTTTTTTTCCCCTACAAAATGGATTGTTAGTCCAGTAGTTAAATTAAAAGCACTTGTCTGCTATCAATTTAGTCGAGGTTTCTCGGAGTGCTTTTTGGCTTTTCGTGTTTTATTGCGCCTTTCTGGAGATCCTCATTTGGGTTGCCATTGGGCATATGCTTGTTTTTCTCGAGGGTGCATATCTTTGATTCCCTTGCTTTTCTAGCTGATTGAGTGATGCCCACTATGGGGTTGTGTTGGTAGATTGACGGGTGTCCATCTTGGGCTTCGACATCTATCTGTAATAATTCCTGTTTTGTTCCTTATACCAGGTGTCGAAGAGCCAATACAAGTAGCCTATCTAAATGGAAAGTGCTGAAGAAACACTCCTTATCTGTGTAACTAAGCTGCCTCAAAAATTTTAGATAATGATAATGTTCTCAATTTTTTTCCCTAGCTCAGGTCACAGTATGAAATTCATGTGACCATTACAAGATATATAATGTATAAAATTATTAAAAAAAAACCGAAAATGGCAACAAAACAGTTTTTGATATTTTTTAAATTATGTAATCCTAATTTGCATTAGTGATTTGCATTAATTGACTGAAGCCGTGTTTCTAGCCACGAGCCAAATATGTTCCATACTAAAGAGGTTGTAGATAATCTCTCTCTCAACTAGGCTATCCAAGTATCAATTTATTTTTTTTTAAAAAAAAAAGAAATCGAAAGATGGTGATTCAGAATTTAGTATCAAGTATTTCTTTACTTTCTATCCTTTTTAGCTGTCAACTGCCCTGAACTTCTATTCGCTCTCTTCTCTCTGAAAGTTGCTTCTGAAACGGTTGACTGCTCGTCTTGCTTATTTCTTGTTTTTTCTACATCTTGCCTCAACGATGTAGATACATGTATTGATGGTATTGCTTGTTCTTTTAACCTAGGTTGAAATACAAGCAAGTTTTGTAAAATTGTTTGGAGATAAAAGAACTTTATATTCTTTGCAAGTAGGTAGTGATATTGATTTTGTGACTATTCCCATCTAAATATTGTAGTTCACAGAAGAGTTGATTTGGATGATCCTCTACTGATGATAGGTCAACTTTTCAACTTTTGTTTAACCAAAGTCCCGTAGTTACTTGAGAGCAATTAATGACTATTGAATTCCTTTTCAAATCTTCTTTAGGAGATCTGTAGGAAGCAGCAGTAAAGGATTGATATGGACTTATAGGGTGCTTATGATGGAAAACTTTTTGAAAACAATATAAAATTACCAAAAAATTCCTTCACAGATCTCCTGTGTTGAATCTGTATATGCTCTTGCAGTTTGGTTAGTTTGCAGGGAGTCACTGTCCCATGTGCTCCATTGGGGCTATGGATTAGATCCAGTGGCCCTTATGTATCGTGTGTGCTTCAACTCTTGTGCAGAGTGATTCATAGAAGCTTTGGGATCTACTCCACATCCCCCATGGCATGCATCTCATGATACATGCTTTGACAAATATTTTCAAACTAAACCAAGCTCAGGGAAAAGGAACTTCCTAAAGGTTGATGTGTTGCATTGGCAGCCTTACTAAATTATGAGACAAGCAAAATGAGCATGTGCATATTTGAGTTGTCTATTGGTCTTATTCTGCTGGAAGAAGGATGTCACTAGGTTAGCTTACCATTTGCTATGGAGTAATGTAGTATATCAGTCCCTACTGTCTTAATTTCTGGTTTGCTTTCATTATGTAAGCATTATCTTATTACTTGACTTTTCTCAACATCCTTTTTCCATTGTTGAGCTACATCTTTAGGTGTGACTTTTTTGGTGGTTGAACTTGATTCCTTTAGGGACCTTCAGTCATCTTGGTGTGCAAAATAATTACTCCACTAATTAGGCTTAGCACCTATTAGAAATACAATTTGTTGTTTTCCAACAAGATATTCTTCAGGAAAAATTCCACAGGTAGCTGAAATATTCTATACATCTTCAAAATCTCAGTCCATGCAACCACTCCGCAATCATTCTTTACACTAAATTTTTAACAGCTTTGCTTCCTCTTTACCAATCCCAAATTTGCTCCTATACCTCTTCTCAAATCAATCAACTAAGCTTTCATCTATGGTTTGAAGACTTGGTTTCATTATGAATTTAAGTTTCAGTGGACCAAACAAGTTTGAATTTTTGCAAGCCCATTTCAACTCTCAAATTTTTGTCCCAAGAAAACAAAATAAGAAAACTAAATTTAAACCAAAAATGCTGGATATTATTTCCTCCCATATTGTATCCATCATAATGATTTGATATTTTTACAATCCATTAAGAATTATTAAGGTAAAGCCCAAAAGACTATAAAAATAAGAAAGTAAATCAACAAAAGTACATCATAACATTTCAAAATTATAGTGTTCTATTTGAAACATATATTTTATGTGTGTGTTGAGTGGTCAAATTGTGATAGTTTTCAATAGGTAAGCAAATTTATGAATTTTTTTATAGTTATAATCAATTTAAAACAATCATAACTATGTTTTTCCAAATAAATTATGCTTGCTTTAAATATTTTGTGAATCAACATGGGCATGCTCTCCAATCTACTTAAAGGTTGCAACATTCTAATTTAATCTAGGGAAGATGCTCTCTAGAGGCATCTCCTATGAGCAAGCTCTAACTCAAAAAATAAAGATAAAAAAGATAAAAATATTGTCTTGTGCTTTGTAGTTTTTAGCTTTGATTAGAACTGCTTAAGGTTGCTAAATTTCAACAATGGACATAAGTTGGCAAAAAAAAATAAAAAATAAAAAACTGAGAATTTTCAGATGGTCTTGGCTAAAACATTTCAATCCTGATCAAAATTTGAATGCCTGATTCAAGCAAGAATATAATACACCTTGAGGCATGTTTTGTTTGTTTTCCATGGTCACTAATTTGCTGCATTTTTATATGTATTGTGAATCGATGTCTTTTGAATTGATGTGCTTGACAAATATGCCCAAACATGCAATATTTTTTTTTTTTGGGTAGAGAGATGGTTAAAAAAAAAAACCTCCTTTGGAAAAAAAACAAATGGAAGTGATAATGATGGAAGTTTTTGAGAAGATAGAACCCAATTTTTATTGTCTATGTCCAGTGTTGAGCCCACGCCACAGCCAACAATGTGCTAAATGATTGGGGTAGGTGGGAAAAGATATGGTTCGAAATCTTAGAGACCGGAGATTATTTGACACAAAATATTAATTTTGTCCATGTGGTTTCCGAAGTTAAGAAGTGTCATGCAAGAGTCATGCAAGACTCATGTAGTAGAAGTCCATGAGTCTAATTAAATGTTAAGTGGAAGGGACATATAAGTTGTGCTAGAGCTACATCTTGAAGTTGAAAGTGTAAATGTAATCAGCAGCGTGTAAGTCAGAAGGGTGATAGCGAGGCTATATAAGGTTAGATAATGTTGTGTGCAGATGTAGGTAATGAAGTGCTGTGTGTAGAAGAGTAAGTCCACGTCTATTGTTAGTCGCAGGGTCTGTGTTTCTCTGGAAAAGACATACCCAAGATGTTAAGCGCTTGTGTTTATCTCAATGCATATTAGAATGTTTTCTACTTTTAAATTGATCTTTATATTTTGGGTAAATTATGTCTCTATTCTTTAAACTATATCGGATTTTTTTAAAATGGTCCATAAACTACAAAAATCTAAGCTTTAGTCCCTACACTTTCTGAATCGTCTTAATGTTGCCCTTCGATTGATTTTCGATGCCTTTCTCGCACCGGTTTAGTTGTTTCTTGTTGAACCGGTGCTTATGTGGCCATTTTTTGATGAGGTGGCACTGACGTGCTTACGTGGCAAAGCACGAATTGCAAAGCAACCAAAAAAAGAACGAAGAAGACTCCTGTAAGGAGTCTTCTCCTTCCGACCGACCAATCGATTCCTAAATGGAGGTGGAATCCACCTCGGGCAGAGAACGAAGAGGAAATCCGATGGCAATGGCGGTGGTAGAGGAGGGGAAAAGAAGGGCAGGGAGAGCCAGGGCTGATGGGGAAGCAGAAGAAAGGGGGCCATGGAGGGATGGGGCGGGAGGGGGGACAGAAGAAACAGCCATGGAGGGGAAGAGCTTTCTTTTTTTTTTTTGCCATGTTACCACAGCTGCCGTTGGTGGTCGGCAGCAGCTAGGGCTGTGACAGCGCAGCCCGAAGAACTCAAACCAATGTTGGCGGTGACCATTGGCATCGAAAAAAGCCAAACAAAAGGCTGAACACAAAAAAAACAAGAAAGACTCTGATCTCAGTTTTCCGATGAAGCCAGTGGTCGCAGTCGTGCGCACAGGCAAGGAAAAGAAGGGGAGGAAGGGAGGAAGAAGATCCGGGGCTTACCTCGAGCTTCGGTGACGGCTGCGGCGAGAAATTGAGGTAGGCACAATGAAAGGCTTCTACGAAAAATCCAGCGATCGTTGCTGATCAGGTCTCGATTCTTTGATGGGGAAGAGAGGGAAGGGAGTGGGGATGCGGCATGAGCACGTGGGGAGGGGGTGGGGCACGAGTGTCGGTTGGAGAGGGGGGCGCAGGGGCTGGGGGGCTACGGCGGAGAGGGACGGCAGGGAGCAGAGACGGGCACCGGTGGTGGGGGGGCTGCGGCGGAGAGGGGCGGCAAGCGGGGCATGGGGCGGCATGAGCACGGGGTGGAGGGTGGTCGGGGGGGCTGCAGTGGAGAAGGGTGGCGGTGCGGTCGCGGGAGGGAAGAGGGGTCATGAGGGAGAGAGGGGGAGGTGTTTTATTTTTTATTTCAGGTCAGCGTCAGTAACTGCCACATAAGCATCGATGACTTCCACATAGTATTTTCGATGCGAGAAAGGCGTCGGAAATGGACGAAGGGCAATATTAAAATGGTTCAGAAAGTTCGAGGACCAAAGTTTAGGTTTTTGTAGTCTAGAGACTATTTTAAAAAATCCGATATAGTTTAAGGACTAGAGACATAATTTATCTTTATATTTTTTTCTCCACCGCATCATAAATTTGCTTCTGTTGCATGCATGAGAGATTTAAGAATATGTAAGAGAATAATTTCTTCGAGCACTTAATTTCGAACATTTTTTGGGGGGGGGGGTACCAAGAAGATTTTGTTGCTATGATTTGGACAAATTCGAAGGTGGGACTACAAGGCATTTTGTGGGTGCAAAGAAGATTTTCGGAAAATTGAGGCACCTGAGATGCATTTGCAATTGAAAATTTGTAATCATATCGGAGAGAAATGCAGAGTGGAAGAGGGTTAAAAGATTATCGAGAGCCTATGAAATCTTGAAACCCTTCACTTCTTCCATGATGTTCTATGTCTAGTGTAAAATACACACATATAAGTGGGAACCATATGGATCAGACAAATATAGTAGAAAGTTTCAGCTGACTGGCTCTTATTTCAATTTGAAAAATAATTAGTATTCCACTAAGTACCAAGTAATCAACTTTTCCTATAATTGATTATTCAATTGGTAGCAAGTTATCTTATCAGGGGCTTTTTCTTTTCTGACATTTAAAGCAATGTTTTGCTGTTTACTTTGTAATGATATCATCCCAGTGTGTACCACCTAAGTTTAAAATAAAAACTCATTTCTTTAAGATGTTGAACATGAATGACTCATTTGAACTTTTGAGTGAACCAAAACACTGTATTATAAGAGAATAGGAAGAATAAAACATCAATAACATAATAGGAGCATATTTTCTAGATATACACTAGACAAGCTGGGTTAATTGGGAGTTAGTAGATTACAAATGATGAAAGCAAATTTGAAATAAGTAAACCAACATACTATGTAATTTAGGTTCCTATAAACTCAACAACCATGGGTACTCTAAATTAAAGTTAACCTGGTTTTCATGTGATGATCCTGATTGGGATTCAAAAGTAAATAGGGTTCTTCACTAGTAACCTAAATATAACGTGAAAGAGCCATTTGTCAAGTGTGGCTGTATATGATAAATTATGGGTGGATAAATAAGCCCAATGTTTTGCTATAGAGCCTGTCCTCAAAATGCATGTCATCTCTCTCTCTCTCTCTCTCTCTCTCTCTCTCTCTTATTTAGAGTATAATAAGGGGCAATTGACATCCTAATGGATAGTAAGACCACATATATTCTTGAACTTGAAATTGTCCATAATATTATTTGGCCACTGAGATGCCATGAAACTAAAAGAGTTGTCGTTGACTTGCTAGTCGTGATCAACATCATTTTGCCCAATTGGAATGAATATGCTTGATTGTGCATATATGAGCATATTTAATCATCTTGTTACATCCTTATTACAATTCTCCCCATCCTTGTCATCCTTTTGAATGATAGAAGGATGATCTTGTCATGTCCTAGCAAGCAATTGTAGGTGGATCATAAGTGATTCTGACATTGCTTGTGTATATAGTCTTTCAATTAGCAATTGTCAAACCGACCTGAATCGGGTAGTGTGACCCATACCAAATTGAACTGACACCAAGTCGCGATAGTTTGACATGCATGTTGGTTAGGTCTATAAAACCCCTCCCCCCTCTTGGTTTAATGCTTTGAGAGCCTTCGAGAGCTCTTGCTCTCTCTTTGTTGGACACTTGTTCATTCCTCGCTCTGATGTCGCAATGTCAGTCGATACGCCTGCTTCCCTCGGTAAGCCTGCTCCCCCCTTCTCTCTCCCCATCGGATGATCTCTCTTTCTCTTTTAGATGTCGTGATGCCGTTGGTTAGTAGCCTCTCTCTCTCTCTCCCCCCCCTTCTGTCTTTCCCCTTCCCCTCTCTTGCTGCTAGATGCTCGCTCGCTCACTCGCTCTCTCTCCCTTCCCCCTCATTGGCCGATAAGCCCCTCCCTCCCTCCTTATACTTTGATATTCCTTGGCTTGGTATGTTATGTAGCAGTGCTGTATTGAACTATTTGCTAGCCAGTACGAGCCTCAGTATCGGTCTGGTGGACCTTTCTCTCAAGCATTGCAATACTTGCTTCCAGAAGTCATTATTTGCTTAGGGTTACTTATTTTAGTCTTAACTTATGATGGATTCTTGCTGTTGGTACGAGTGTTCATTGTCCACAACCATTGCAGCTTTTTGTAGGATTCTCATGTCAGCACCCTTTGATTTTCAATACAAGTTGTTACTTTTATAACTTTAATCCTAAATACACATGAGTATTGTGAAACATGAAAGTAAAGATATTTCATTTGTTAAGATTAGTAAATGAGCTCAGAACACTTGAAATGAGTACATGCATATTTAATAGATTTTCTATATTAAATACATGGTAAGTATGACATTTGTAAGTAGAAACTATTTTTATGGAAAGGTACATCCTTGAACATTATAAAAAATGTAGAAACCACTTCTGAACACATCTAATTGTACATGCAAGAAATGTACCTTTTTCTTTGTTTTTATACATAACTTTGCTGCCTAAGATTACTCATCGATATATTCAATGATCAATTACAATGTTTTTATTGTTTTGAGGGATAATTCAAATTGTACTAGCACTCAATTCTCCATATGTGCATAAGCCAAGGAGTTTCCTTATCTCACTCTTGATAATACAATCCTAAGAAATAATTCACCATAATGCTTACTGGAATCATCTGCAGTCTTACCATTAATGATCACATACTACATATCAAATGCTTTTTTTGCTACACATGCCAAATTTGCAAAGAAGGTTGTCATGCGGAAAACAAGAGTTCGTAGGATTAGTAGTATCGATTCTATGTGCAATGTGGGAGGGAGAGACACTGTGTTGGGTGGGTGTCAACACCCCAAATAGAGGGAAGGGGAGGGAGGAATGGGGGTGCACATAGGTGGCAACCTGGTGGAGGATGCTGGAGGAGGTGATGGTGATGAAGGTGTTAAGGTGGAGAGCAGCGGGCGATGCTAATGAAGGTCTTGAAAAGTTGGGACTGGAAGATGTTGAGGGTGAATTGAGGAGGGAGAGAGGGTGTGGGGGGGGTGGTGTTTGAGATGCTCAGATGAGGCAATTAACATTGGCAGTCAAAGGTGATTGGTGGTTTTTGTGAGAGATGAAGAGAGAATGAGAGATAGTGATCAGGGTTGGGCTGGTTCGGTCCTTGCAAATTGGGTTAGGTAGGCAGAACCAACCAGTTCTGCCTCAGTTGGAGCGGTATGGCCCAGCTCACGTCCTGCCCCATTTTGAATGTTCAGACTATTGTGGTTCTAGGTTGGTTTGGTTTGATACATACCGAATCACCTGAGTTCTAGGCTGGCCCAATCCACCACTAGAAAGTCTGGACCAAATTGCAATTTGATGGATTTCTTTGGACCGAATTGCTATTTGATGCATTTCTATTCTGTTTGAATCGCTAACTCATTTTTGAAGTAGATATGTTATGAAAGACTTTTTAGGGTCAAAGGGTCATCAAGGTGTCTTCAACCAGATAAAAGAGGTTGGTATTATTTGGTGGTTTGACTGGATTGATGGCACTATTGGTAAAAGATATTAAGTTTGCTCAAGTTTTTAAGGCTTGAATATGTTAATCCAAGTTAGATGATTGAAACATTTTGGTTTGGGATCTTTTGGTTGGCAGCATGATGAGATTCTGACAAATAAAACCCAAAAATCATCAACATTTTGTTTATTTTGTGTAAGACTTTTGCTAGGTACAGAGTGACCTCCAGCTTCCTCCATTATCTGCATTACACAACAATCACCATCTTCCTGTGCCTTCCATCTCCATAGTCACCCTTCTACACTGTGAAACCTATTTCAGTTATGGGTCGCTTCAAAAACAAAGTCACTTGGTTGTGCCGTCATAAAATTTTACTTGTAATATCTGAAAAAGAGCAAATTATCCTCATCTGGTCTTACAGTTTTTTCTGCATGAGATCTTACATAGAATTTTTAAGTGCAAAAATTGTGGTAGCCATGGCAAATTGGGTGTCAATCTTTAACCAAACATAATCATACCATATAGACCAGTGTAGGTCTTTGTTAGTGGGATAGAAAGTGTTTGTCTAACTCTGCATTTTGGATGATTGGTAAGTATTTCTGATTATGCATGATTTTGCAACATAGTGTAACATGAGTCTGCATTGATGCAACATGTTGCAGGAGAACAATCTAAGGGATTAAAAGTAGTGGCACTTTAACATGGAGGAGTTTTTTATGATTGGAACATGTATCCAAGTGATGGAAGTGGTTATTAGTTGTAGATAATAATATTTGCAAAGGATTAAGATTGTTTAAGGTGGTTTTATGTGATCAGAATTAAGAAGATTGGCTGTTTGTAATGGTGCTGCTTGGGTGCTTTACTGAAACCCCCATATAGTTAGATGTCCCAGAATTCTGATTATTTGGGACTTAATTTGTTGTTTAAAAATGTTGGCACTTGTTACATTTCCATCACATCAAGAATATCTAAGTTTGTTTTTAAGATAGTTGCAGTGGAGAAAAAATGAGTTTCTTCATCCACTGACATATGTGTCAGATTTGACAAACTGTACATTGAAAAAAAGCTACCTTAGGAATACTTTACACCATAAAATGTGTAGTTCTTAGGTAATACTCTCTTTTTACGAAAGTTATCCGTCGCGAAAAACTGATCTTTCTTAAGAGTTACTGCCAGTCAAATTCACAATGATTATTCTTGATGGATCATTCTGTTTATTTGTAAAATATTACTCAGATAATGAACTTTTGGTTTCCTAACATTTGCATGTATATTGTTAACAGATACATTGACTATGCTTGTAATGCCAATGTTAAATTTCGTGATTCATATAATATTGTGGTAAGAATTAGCACCCAGTGTATTTTTTGTGATTACATAACTCTGGTTATTACTGCTTCATGATAAAAAAAGGCTTCAGTTTCAACAGGTTCCAGAAATGGTAGTTCAGATCCTTTGATTGTTAGACGCTTCATTTCTATCTTCCTCCACCTACTAGTGAACGTCTTGTTAGTGCTGCTGATTCTGTGGACAGAGCGATAATGTACGAGTGGCATGATATCCCCTCAATCCTCTCTTTTTCAGAAAATTGCTGAATTGATTTGCCTTGCAGCTTGCACCTCTCTGCTATCCGGTGATTTCATCTATTTTTCTTTCCATGAGCCATTTGCCCAAGCGCTCAACTGTGACACTGATTTTGGCAATGCATTTTTAATTGGTAAATTTGCTAAAGGGAACAAGTGAAAGCAATCACTCTTTGTTAGCCCCAGCCGAAATATAAGGATGAAATTATAATGTAGACAATATAATAGAACATGGCAAACAATAGTATATAAAAGACAGAATTATGTATCAGATACCAGTCCAACACGAGTAATTGATCTTGATATTTCAGAGTTTTGTGGGCTTATTTTTAGCTTGTGTAAATGTTAAGTATTGCATCTAGAACATTAAGAATATTTAGCTTGTGCAAATGTTAGCTTGTCCAATATAGCTTTTATTCTTCGAATTCATGTGCCACTTGACATTTTGCAATAGAGGCAAATGGCGCATCCCGTATTGTGAACCAATGTATGTGCATTTAAATTCTTTGCATCAGGTTATTAATTTTTTTGAATTTCCCTGTTCATTTAAAAGGACAACCTACTACTGCAGTACTGAATTTTATCCAATTGACAGTTGCAGGTAAGGAAGACAGCGACCATCGTGAACTCAAGCACTTCGCACACAAGGCATCTGAAATATGATGTTATATTAATGCTGTTATTGTAACTATGCTGTTTATTTGACTTGCTCGTTTTCATCATTCATTAGTTGGATGATTTTATCTTTTGTGTGGCTTGAGGGTTAGACCTCATCATCAGACCATGTACAATTTCTTGCTTAACTTATTATTGCTGTCTTGAATTCATCAAGCTGTGGATCTGAGATCTTTGGATCTAATGAAAGTGCCGAGGTTTTGTTCGTTCATGTTGCTCTAGATGACGTTGAACCCATGTAGGTAGTTAAATGATTTAGGCTGTGCTGGTGGAAATTTTGTTCTCGAGGTACCATATTTATTTGGTCATATAGACCCGAACAGGATGTGAAGTGTGGTGGTTGATCATGCCCGGTTGTTTATTGTTGTGCTTTGGAGGCTCTCTGCTGTGCTATTTGGTTTTGAATGGAACTGTACAATATCCAAGCAAGTGTTTCAGCATGCTTAACCCTCCTGTAAGCTTGGAAAATTGGTTGGTTGGTCAATCATGGGTACTGCTGCAATTTTAGGAAAATGCTCGATTTACTGATTTTTTGATGGTATTGAATCACTATTTTTCTAATTTCCTTGTACCATGCAGTCTCTGCTCACTGTGAAACGTTAGGCTCCCTATTTGGTTATATATTGATTTCATGCGCTTGATAGTTGTAGATTGTTCAGAGGTCATGCAATTATGTATCAATTTCATTGGTGCGATATTTGCCAGCGGCCGCTCTTAGCAATTAAGTTGAATGTCTTTTAGAAACTCAATTTAAGAGTTTAATGTGCTTGATATTCTGTGCTTTGGAGTCTCTATTTTATGGTTTATGTCTAAACTTTGGTCATTGTGCATTTTAGGTCATTTTAGCTAGGTGTGTTAATTTACAGTCCCATTGGGTATCCGGTTGTATTCAATCCTAGTTGGGTAGGATTTGCTGAACCCATTTTTAGTTGAGAGCGGCGACGCGTATTTAGAATAAAACATATAACAGGTTTTGGTAGGAGGTGGGCATCGACATCCCTGCTTTGGACCCAATCTGATATATTTCTTAATCTTTCAATTATTTTATTTCTTAGTTTAACATATATTCATTTTTCTGAAGAATAATATTTTTATTTATTTTTTGTATTATTGTTGGACATTTAATTTGTAAATGTCTTGGATTTTTGTTAGTTTAATCTAATGTGAGATATTCTTTTTGTTTCTTTTGTTTGTAGGGTTTGGATTGTATCCTTTGCATGAAAGAATGATTCATCTTCTTTACGATGCCAACTGTTGGATCATCCAATGTCCACTTTGAGATCTGTGCACATGGATGGAAGAAGCATTGGAATGGTTTGAAATAGGTCTAAGGTGTGATCCAACGGTTGACATTGCGAGAGGACGGGCAGGGGCAGGTTCAGGCATTTAAATGTACTTGTGGGATATCTTCAGGGTCCAAGCAATGCACTAAACATTTACCAAAAAGGTAGCAGTGAAAACCATATCATAGATTCTACTCAGAAAAAAAAAAAAAAAACACCCATAGACCCAAAGAAGAAGAGAAGTCTTGATGTTAGTCTGGGATAGGATCAGGCCTCAGCTTAGTTAATTATTCCATATTTTGCCAATCACCGCATCTCCAACACTTCGGCAATCCTAGGTTTTAGATTAGTTGTTGACTGGGTACCTCGACGCATCTTGGTCTGCCGTTTTCTTTTTCACCCTTAACATGCTGAACCAACACACACCCCCACCACCCCCAACCAGACATCCCCAACCAAATGAACCAGAAAAATAAAAAACCCACCCCCACGATCTTTGCATCCTCTGCCATTCCAAAAACCAAAATAGCATCTGAAGTACTCTTCCAAATCTCAAGGTTCTCATCACACATTTTCCCTTGATCAATTAATGCATCCCCAAGAATTAAAAAGGAAAGATAGCCAGCCTAGAACCCCAGAAGAAAAGTAACAATGTTACAGATTACACCCACAAGTCTATTTGGTGGTATATAAATCAATCTAGTGTCGCTGAGTTTTTGATGGAAAAGGGAGACTTTAAACCATCCAGAATATTTTATTAAAAAAAATATACATAATATAAAAAGATAGGAAAAGAGAAGAAGTAAAATTGCCAGATGCAGTCTAACAAAAAGAAAAATTATTTCACTTAAACTGAATTATTTCACTTAAATTTTTTGGCAGCTAGAACCAGCCATTATTCCTTGCTATTAGCGCCTTTCAGTACGTGTTGTTTGTTTGTCCCTTTATCAGTTTTTCCCCTCTTTCTTCTTGAATTCTGATCACCTTCAAGCATATAATTTGTCTCAACCTTTCAATTGTTCGATCAACTCTATCACATGCTACTTGTGCTATCCCTCATATGCAGTCGTCCAACTCTGTAAAAAAAATATCGTCTGCTCAAGGATGATTTGAAATGAAATATTTTATTATTTTACTCCTTCCATATGCTCCATTCCACCACGAGAACCAGCGAGTCCCATGCTGCTCTTCTCCCTTTGTTTTTTGAATTTTTTTCTCCATCCATTCCATAATCCCATAATGAAATCTGGAAGAGGGAGAAGAGATAATTTTGAAATAATAGCCTTTCAAACCATGCTGGTGAAATCACAGTTAAGAAACAAATGATCTATTGTCTTTTCTGCATTGCCACAGAGAATGCATTTAAAGATAGCTTGCCAGTATAAACAACAGACAAAACTAAAATAAGCAAGCTTGCAAATAAAAAGGTTGTCTTTGGTTCCTAACGGTAGTTTACAAGCTGCAAATTCAGACTGACAGTACATGAGGTTACAACAACACAGACAATTTATGAAAAATTAGAACTTGATACAAGTTCAGTAGAAGAATAACTGCTAGATTGATCAGTGCAAGTATGCTAATGCACCGAATGCAACATATTTGTTCCCCAGTACAATATCGACACTGTAATGTGAGGTGGCTTAGAGAATAGAGACTGCTCTAACTGCTCCTACATTTACTTTACACAAGGGACCCAGAAAACAGGAGCATGTTGCCTGTCAGTTCATGAAGGTGATGTTGCAGCCTATAATCATTCCAGCAGCCAGAGGTGAGAGTGGAGGAGTTGATCACAATCTGATAAGGGTCTCTCTTGTTCACTCCCCATCTCTCCGGAACTTCCAAAAACCTGAAAATTCCAACAATAAAATGGGTAATTTACTTGTGCTTAACAGAAAAATTTGCTCACGAACCGAAAAACAATTCAACCAGAAAGAGAAAGAAAGCACAGAATATAAAATTGACAGACTTTATTCTATCATTTAACGCACTCATTATACATTGAATTTGAGCAATATCAGAAATGAGTCAAAAAATAGTTCATAATTCCTCAGAAGTATTCTAAAAATCCAAAAGGGCAATTCATAGAAGATAATAAGACAGAATATCTTCATATAAAAAAGAAGACAGAATATCAATAACATAGAAGCAAAGCTTCAACTTCTATGTATAGGTAGATAAGGGAAATAGGTGATTTTGAGTTCTCCTAAGGCTTCCAAAGTTCCAACTTTGATGAAGGGGGAATTTAATGCTAGATATATGGTATAGCGATGGAGAAATTTTACCAGCAGGCTACCTGGAAGCTTTAGTATATTGAGATGCAAAAGACTCTCATGGAGCCGTTCAACACTAAAGATAGTCAAAGACACTGAAGGTCATGGAAAAGAAATTCCAAAGAACATTGACACAACTAAATCTCAATATATGGAACCCACATTTTCAATTAATCATTGCTTTATGACAGCCATTTAACATATTAAGTATAATAGTGCAAGAATTTATGACTACTAAAGCTTTAAATTTAAGGATGATGAATTAAGGTAGCACTTAGATAGAGGGACTAAAACCCTCTAAATATCATGCCTACCCATTAAATGATCTGCACAGGACTTTAGTGAAATTTGACAGATGAATGAAGGAGAACTCATATGAAATCCACCAATTATGTGTTTCCAGAAGTTCCAAAACATTCAGTGATCCCACTCAAACATGGCTAAAACATATGTTCCCAAATATTAATTATAATGCCAAACTCGTGATCTCCACAATGTTGCTCCAGATAAACTTTGATTGACAAGCCAAAATTCCATGAACAATTACGCACATTTCAATAAAAAGAAAAAAATTCAGTAGAAGCTTTCTTTTCCTGCATAAATAAAACCTATAGCCCAATGTCAGCAATTTAATAATCAATTTGCAAGAAAAAATTGAAGTGCAATCAAACCTGAAAAATGAAACACAATCAAAAGCATCAAATTGAATAACATACACCATGTGAATAATTTTCAATCCACTGGCCTTGGCCAGAAGCACATATGGCCAGGTCCTCAGCATATGGAAATGAACAACCAGACGTTCAGAGATGCGGATTTCTCACACAACTACACATCCCTTCTCCTTTACCTCTAATTTCATCCAAGCTTCTGCTGATCACATCACAGGGGAACACAACCAGGAATACTTGAAAACCCCAACCTATTTAAAACTCCACGGTACCACAGATGCTCGCCAACATAACCTACAAGTCGGTGATGTATAAAATAAAGATGGAAACTTTCCATCTCCACAACCTGAATGTTCATCCACAGCTACTCATAAAAGCTAGATTCTTAAGCAAGACACAGAATCATACAACAAAACCTAAAATTTACCTCCAGAAGGATCAATTTTCGGGGTGGTTCGTTCCAAGTTCAGAAGGAATTCATCTCCAGGCAGTAAGTCCTCCTCTTCAGGAGCATCTTAGCTGCGGTCCTGTAGGGCTCTTCAAAGGCATTCGACACCCAGCATCCATCAGAGGACCCACGGCCCCCGCTGGGTGCCTCCCTCAACCGATCCTCGCTCGGGCGAATGGCCACCAGAGTTGCTCCCTTGAGGACCACCCCATCAGGCAGTTCCAGGTGGGGGGCGTACCAGAGCCGCATGCTGAGGGCTGGCAAAAGGGTCCGCTGGGAGTTGCCCGAAGCCGATACCGGCTTCACCTGCAGCTCCTGCAGCTGCCCCCTGTTCATGGCCAGCACCCCCTGACCGTCAGCATCTGTGAGATCCAAGCTCTCCAGTGTCCCGTGGTCGGCGATGATCGGCTGGAGGAGGTAATGACGGGCGGAAGCGGCGATGAGGGAGCTGATGGTCCACACCACTCTAAGCTTCAAGCTTCCATTGGTGTAGAAGGACTCCGGGGTGCTCCCACTGTCATCGCCGCCGCAGGCGTCCTGGATGCTAGGGTTAGGGTTGGAAGAGTCGTAGGAGAGAACGGAGGCGGCGCCGAGGATGACGCAGCTGTCCAGGGTGGAGCCGAAGTCCGCTTTCCATTTGAGGAGGACACCGTCGTCGACTCCGAGCTCGCCGGCGGGGAGCTCGATCCTGAGGCGGCGGATCTCCTTGAAGTTCTTGAGGACCTCGGTCGGGGAGTGGTGGGAGACCTCTGAAGACGACGAAGATGACGCAGAGGAGGCCGAGGATCTCCGGGAAGCACCAGAGGCGGAGATGAGCATCTGGCCGAGGGCCTGGAGGGGCTTGACGAGGCCATCGAGGACGAGGCGAGCAAGGTGGGACAAGACGCCGCGGCCCTTGTCCGGGCCGCAGCCGCCGGCGGCGGCGGCGGCGGATGACGGGGTAGCGTCGTCGGAGATGACGCAGTCGACGCGGACGACGACGTCGTCGACGACGGGGACAAGAGCTTGGAAGCGTCGGCAGACGACGCAGCACCGCCCCAGTACCTTGACGTCCCCGATCCGGTTGAACACCAGAAGGAGCACCGAGTCCGGCAGCCGGTCAAAGTGGTCGATCCTCTCTTCTTCCTCCTCCGCCTCCACCGCCCCGGCCTCAGCCGCCTGATTGCCCCACCACGTCCGCGATCCCTCCAGATCCGCCCCTTCCCGCCTGCCGGAAGACGCCATCAGATCCAAATACTTGGATAAATACCAAGAATATCGAACCAAGCCGACGAGAAGAGATTAGACACCCTAGAATGCCACCATTTCCGTGGATCCAAGGATGGAATCCGATGGGGAACGAGAAGGAGAAACCTTAACCCTGAACCTAACCCTAATCCTAAGCCTAAACCTGAAGAAGAGTGGAGATGGAGAGGAAGGGGATTAGGGGTTCCTACGGCAAGAATCTTGGAACGCAATGGAAATAGAGAGGGGGAGGAGGAGACACGGCTGGCGGTGGTGACGAATGGTGACGGAGAAGACGAGATAAGAGGTGCAGAGACGAGAGAAACCCTAAGGCTAATTCTAATTATTTAATTAATTATTTATTTGTTTATTTTTGTTTAGAAAAAATAAATTGCTGGGAAAAGAAATGAGACCGGGAGTACCTTTGCAGGCTAGACAATGCCAGATATGGTACTGGGGAAGACAAAAACAATGCTAGATATGGTAGTTTTTTCTGACAAATGCTAGATATAGTAGTGGAAAAAAAAAAGGTTGGCTTCCTTTTCATTTCCCCGTGCGTGCAGGGCCTGTGGCTTTCTCTTATTTTATTTATTAGTTTTTTTTCCTGCTTTGTAGGGTTCGATTTTATCTATTTTTTGTTTTATTTTATTTTATCTCATTATTTTTTATTTTCCAGGGTAAAGATCTGGACGAGAATAGACATAAATTGAAAGAGAGCCCACGTAAAAGGGGGCAAGGGTAAGAAGGGCGTCAATATACTCTTGATCATTCAAGTATCTCAATAGGATAGATTTTATCCGATCCAAAGCTGATCTAACATAGGTATGGATATGATAAAGATCAACTCGGCTCGTATATATATATAATTTTTTATAAATCTCCTCCCACCTTATGTGCTAATAGCTTCGCTCACGAGAGATTGGACATATGGAAGATTATATATATGATGATGTTTAGTTGTTTATTTTTTAATTAATTATTTTTTAATTTAATTTTTTTTATTTTTTAAAAAATATTTTATTTATTATGTTTTTTAAAAAATTAATTTATTATATTTTATAATTTTAACTTTATCATTTTGTATTACATAAAAAATTAAATTTTATTTTTATTATTTATTTATTTAATTTATATATAAAAAAATTAATATTTTACTGCTCTATCCAACTCATTTCGTCCATTATATCCTATCTAACTCTACCCATTTTACTTTATCTTCGGATGGTATGAATAATGGCTTAGCTGATCCATTACTATCTCTAAACCGCAGTGTATAAAAAAATATATATTATTTTTTAAATAATAATTTGATTTTAAAATATCTTTATAAAATATTATTTTTTATATATTTAGATAAATTTAAAAAATTTTAATAGAAACTTCTCCTAGAAAAATGTTTCTTTCATTATAACAATCGCAAGTATCTAATTTATTTTAAAAAATATATTTGAGTTATTTTCAAATCCTTTCCTTATTAAGAGCTATTTGCCTATCTTAATTTTTAATTTCTAATAGGTAGAATGATTCATTTGATATTAAAAAACTTTCCTAATTTTATTAGTTTTTGAAAATTGTAGACTATTGTGGAAATTTTTCTTTTTCTTTTATGATTGGAACGAAATCATCTCACTAATTTCTGAAAATGGAAGATGATTGTAAATCATCCCAAATCAAAAATAAATAGATTGAAATAAAGGTGGAGGAAGTGGATATGGGAAAGATTACAATTTCTTTTTTTCTTATCTTTAGATATTTTTTTAATGGGTTAATTTATGCATAATCTTTAGGAGCAGTGGATAGCCTATTGGGACAAATTCAGCATTCTATAAAAAGTAAGAGTGCTTTTGATATAAAAATGGCAGATGAAATTTGGTAAGAATATTTCGAAGTTAACTTGCATTTTAAATATAGTGGAGATAGAGGGATGGAGAGGGATATGATTAAAGTTTAACATGTTAGAGTAGTTTTGATATATTTTTTCGACTAAACTTATTTATGAAATCAAAATAATTATCGATATGTTTAGATTGAGCTATTTCCATAAATTGATGTGAAAAATATTGAAGATTATCTATCATTTCATCATTGAGCTTATTGATTGTACATCGAAGTTATTGATTGTAAATCGAAGTTAGTCATTGGCTAAATGGTACTCAAGAAAACCACCCCCGTGGGCACCAACCCCAAATTGCATCAGGCTCCCAGAGCAAGATGCTTATATAGACATTTGTTTGATACTAGTTATATTGTATTAGCAAATGCACAAGGCTGCTAATGATTTTAGATATAGAATTTTTTATTTTTTAAAAAAAGAGTGGACTAGGTGTTAACATGTCTTCTTCATGAAAATTGTTTAATATTTATTTGCTATATCATATTCTTAATCTATATGAGTTTTTAAGCTTCCCAATAACTAACAAATCATTATGTCTAAGACTTCGACGGGTGCCGCTATCAATTAGGATATTAAAGAATGTAGAACCCTTATTATATGATATCATAGAAATCCCAATTTTGTGGGGACTTCTCTTTTGGACTCCTTTAAATCCAATAATATTAAAATCTTATTTTTATATATTATCTAAACTTCCAAGTTTAGGTTTAAGTTTTTAAGTATCTAATTAGAGTTATTATCAGAGATGAAAAGTTGGGAGATAGCCACTAATATATAGTATGACAATAGGATAATATCAAAAGCAATCAAATGATGCACTGATTTTATTCCAAATTTTGCAAAAAGAAACTATATAATTTTCTTGATAAATATGAAACAAAATTTTTTTGACAAACTCTTTGTAAATCAAAATATAAAATGATATTAGATTACATGTACCACTAATATAAATATGCTCATAAGATTCTAAACAATTCCGATACATTAAGAATGAATGAAAGAATATTAATTTAGGTACTTGAGCCCAAACCAAGAGAATAAATGGATTGGCATGCAATACTTTGACTAAGCTAGAGTTTATGGAACCAATGATTAATGCGATGAAAGAAAAGGGAGGTCAATTATTTCAAATATACTGGATGATCAATTGAAAGATTTGGTTTGTTATGTAAGTGTTTAATCCTTCTCTAATAAAGAATGAAATTCCAATAGTGTTATAGATGATCACATGATTCTAGATGATCACATGATTTTACGGATCACATGACAATCTATAATATTTTCTTTTGTTGATGCGATGCTATAGCATTTTCTTTATTAATATTATTCTATATCATTTTTTTTATTAGCTTGATTATGTATCAGTTATTATTTTTTATTTATGGAGTCCGTACACTAGTATAAATAATCTTTGAGATGTATTGAATGAAATTGAAATAGAGATAATAAAGCTGCACTCTTCTCTCCATCTCTCTCTCCCTTATTTTTTTTTTTAGATATTTTAATATGATATCAGAGCTACTGATCACCTAATATACCATCGTCATCTCTTTCTAAAGAAAAGATAGATTAGAATGGCAGCATATCAATGAGATATATATATATATATACATCATTTGTACAAAATTAGCATGTTTATAAAATCAAGTCAGCATGTATACAAGTCTCATAAATTAATCTTTGAGATTCTATCAAATCCCATAAATCCATCCATGACAAAGCTGCCCGACTTGATCAAATAAATATGGAAAGTATCTTGATAAATATGAAAAATTTGAAGAATCTTTGGGATTCTTCGCATAAATCAATTCATAATAGTGCTGCCCAGATTGTCTAAGTAATCGTGACAAGTATGTATGTAAATATAGAAGGTTTGAAGAATTTCTAAAATTTTATTAGTGAAAATTTTGAAAAATCTTTGGGATTCTATCACTCCCTCTCAAGTTGAAGTGTGGAGATCCGTAACATCTAACTTGCCACTAAGAAGGAGAAACTGATCACATCCTAGTGTCTTGATAAAGATATCAGCTAATTGACGATTACTAGGAACATATATGGTGGAGATATATCGTCCATTTGAATATGTTTATGAACTGTATAGCAATCAACTTCGATATGTTTAGTGCGTTCATGAAATACTGGGTTAGTGGCAATATGAAGTACGGCTTGATTATCACAATATAACTTCGTAGGCAGGATATGTACAACACTGAGATCAAATAATAAAGACTTGAGCCATAACAATTCATATGTGGTAGCTGCCATAGATTTATAATCAGCCTTAGTGAAAGAGTGAAAAATTATGGGTTGCTTCTTTATCTTCCATGAAATAGGAGAAAATCCTAATAGAGTAAAGTAGCCTATCATAGATTGCCAAGTCATTAGACAAGTAGCCCAATCTGAATCAGCATAAGCATACAAAGTGAGATCACCAAAGGATGGGAGAAGTAATCCTTTACTAGAAGATGATTTTAAATAGTGCAATACACAGATGGCAGTATCATAGTGTAGCTTCTTAGGATTTTGTAAATTGATTGAGAATGTGAATTGAATACACAATTTCTAGCCTAATGATTGTTAAATAAATTAAGCGACTAACCAGCCGCGTATGAGAAGAAGGATTTTTTAGTGCAACACCATCATCCGTGAGTCTCAACTTCTACTCTACAGGAAAATTACATAGTTTGACACCTGACAATCTAGTCTCAGAAAGAATATCCAATGTACACTCGTGTTGTTTGAGAAAAATAACTTTAAAAGAGCATGCCACTTCGATACTAAGAAAATATTTGACAGAGCCAAGATCTTTAACGTGAAAATGAGTGTTTAAGAATTGCTTGAGTGTGATAATTTGTTAAGGATCACTACTAGTCACGATAATATCATCAACATATATAAAAACTATTGTGAAGCCTGAATCAGTATTAAGTGTAAAAAGTGAATAATCTGCATTGGATTGCTTATAATCTGCTGTTTTGATAATAGAGGTAAACTTCTTCAATCAATTCTGTGAGGCTTGTTTCAGGCAATAGAGAGCCTTGTGTAGCTTGCAAACACGATGCTCCCCTTGTCGTGCTAAATCTGGTGGTAAACGCATATATACATCTTCATGTAAATCACCATGTAGAAATATATTATTAACATTAAGTTGGTATAAAAGCCAGCCACGGATGGATGCAACAGTAAGAAGGCAGTGTGTTGTAACTAGTTTCACAAC
Source organism: Elaeis guineensis (assembly GCF_000442705.2). Lineage (NCBI taxonomy): Eukaryota > Viridiplantae > Streptophyta > Magnoliopsida > Arecales > Arecaceae > Elaeis > Elaeis guineensis. The sequence goes on along the minus strand of NC_025998.2, from coordinate 114,466,505 downwards.
CGATGCAAATATTTCATGATAATCGATAATTTCAATTTGTATGTAGCCCTTAGCAATAAGATGAGTTTTATATCGCTCAATAGTGCCATCAGATTTATACTTGATTTTGTAAATCCATTTGCTTTCAATAAAAATTTTGCCTGAAGGAAGAGACATTAAAGATCATGTCTTATTCTTTTCTGGTGCTTCTAGTTTAGATGCCATGGCTTCTCACCAATGAGGATTTTTAAGTACTTGTGAATAACTAGTAGGCTCATCATTGGAGGAGATGGCCAAGAAAAAAGTTAAGTATGAGGGAGAAAAATGAGAATAAGTGATATAGGAAGAGACAGGATAAGCCATATCTGAATCTACTATTGGTTGTGAAGAGATGTAGAATACATCATGAAAGACTGAACAAATATAGTCCTTGAGGTATGCAGGATGAGTATAAGTTCGACTGGAATGTCACAAAGTACTATTTGAAGATTGGGTTTGTTCTATAGGTTGGTTGTGAATATCATCGGTTGAAGTAAAGCTTGTGGTCACAACATGGTCATCTTTATAATCAAAGGTGGGTAAGGAAACTATAAGTCTTGAATGCAAGTCAGATTTATCTTTAAAAGAAAAGATTGTTTCATAAAACTTAATATTATGTGAAATAAAAATTTGATGGGTTTCAAGATTATAAACCCTATAGCCCTTTTGACCAAAAGGATAACCTACAAAAATACATCGAGTAGCCCGTGGAGCAAATTTATGAAAATTATGGATATGATTATGTGCATAACAAAGACAACCAAAGATAGATAATTAGTGGTAGTCTGGTGGGTTTTTTAATAACACTTCATGAGGTGCCTTTCCAAATAGGATAGGTGAAGGAAGATGATTAATTGAATATATTATAGTGAGAATGCACTCACCCCAGAAAGATAAAAGTAAATAAGCTTCAAAAAATAAGGCACGAGCAACTTTCAAAAAGGTGATGATGTTTGCGTTCAACTACTCCATTTTATTGGGATGCATCGACACATGTTAATTAATGAATTATATTATTTTCATAAAAATAACCATGCATAGATGTGAATTCCCAACCAGTATCAGTTCTAATGACCCCAACTGAATAATTAAATCAAGTTTTAACCATAGCACAAAATATCTTGATAAAAGTGGAAGCTTCAGATTTATGTTTTATCAAATAAATCCAAGTACATCTAGAATAGTCATATACAATAGTAAGAAAATAATATGCGCCAGTATATGAAGGTGTGCGATATCTATCCTAAATATCATAATAAATTAAAGCAAAGTAATATACACTTCTATTATTACTTAATGAAAATGGATTTGGGTTTGTCATCACAAATGACAAGTTTCATAGTGAAAATTGCTATTGAGAGGTATTTTGAAAAGACTATCAGTAAGAAAAGATAAATGGACTGAGAAAGGATAACCAAGTCATAAGTGCCACAATGAAGAAAGACCATATGCTGTTGATGATGCTCTCCTAGTAGGTGGTTGAACAAAATGATACACACAATCATGCACTCTCTTACACCAATCAGCTTCTTCGAGGTAAGTCCTAAATAACACAAAAGATTGGAAAAAATAGAACAGCACAATTCAAGGCATTAGTTAGTTTGCTCGTTGATAACAAGTTAAAGAGGAAATTTGGAATATACAAAATATCATATAGAGGTATATTAGGTGATAAATCGATCGTGCTAATATGAGATATCAGAACACAAGTACCATTGGATAGCTTATCAGATTTGGTGTCAAGACATCAAATGATATTTGTCATATTGGAGAGATTGGATGTCATATGGTCTAAAGCCCCACTATCTATAACCCAATCAATAGATTCAAAAAAAGTATGGTTGCAATATCACTTACCAGTAAGATTGACCTGACGTGATTGTTTGTCTTGGTTGAGAAAACTTATAAGTTGTTTGTATTGACTAGCAATTAATCTAGGCATGGAAGAAGCTTCAACATTCTCACTAGCAATGCAAGAGACATCATTAGTGACAGCAGCAGCATAAGAATAAGATACTTGAGTAGCAGGCCTATTTTCTTGGTGCTTGGTATTCAGCCCGACTTTATTTGAACCATGGCTTTGTGGTGCCCAATTTAGAGGATAGCCAATAAGTTTGTAGCAAGTCTCTTTTATATGGTTGAATGGCCTACAATGAGTACATATAATCTTCTTTTTATCTTTGTTTATATTTTTCTTACTATTGGATTGACTCCTTTGACATGAGCGCTGCCGCCTCAATATGCTACTGTTTGTTGTTTCTCTTCTTGATATTTTAATGAGTAGGCTCTATTAATATTAAGAAGAGGATCCATTGCTAATATTTGTGTGTGAATGATAGCAAAATTATTGTTGGGTATAAAATACCCCCCAGCCGAAGTTCAGATCGAGAGTGACCCTTCCGGGACTCTGCCGGCGTCCGATCTTGAGTGACATATTTTCGAACCTCTCCGACGGTTGAGCTTCCGCAATATTTCCAAGTTCTGCTGACGGATAAACTCCCACAGCTTCTTCCGCAAGAGTCGACCAGGTTCCCCCGACGGACGAACCCCTGCCGCATCTCCCGGACTTCTCCAACGATGAGCTTCTTCAGTCATCTATCAGGCTGCTCCAAATATTCTCGGGATTCTACTGTCGACCGTCCTCCTACAAGGGTCAACCGTTCTCCAAATTTCTTCCAGATTTTTTTCGCCCAACAGGGTTCGATCGACTCCAATCCGAATTTCTTCCAGAACTTTGTCAGTTCGTCGGTGGCCGAGCTTTCCCAACAGCAGATCTCCACGATGGATGGACTCCATCCAAGTTTCTACGATGGTCGACCGCCTTCCGGACTTCGTCCGGGCTCCTACGGGAGTCGGACTCCCTCCCCAAACTCCTACTGCAGATAGCCTTCGTTCGGGCTCCTACGGGAGCCGGACTTCAGCCCCGAGCTCCTATTGCAAATAGGCCTCATCCAAATTTTGACAAGGGTCGGACTCCGAGCCCCCACCACAAGTGGTCCACTCCGAGCTACCACAACAAGCGGTCTACTTCGGATTTCTACTACAGGCGGTCCACGACAGATTTCTACTGTAAGCCTCCACCCGAGCTTCTATTGTGAATAAATTTTCTCCGAACTTCTATTGCAGGCAGGCTTCGGTCGACCTTCCTCTACAAATGAGCCCCATCCAGACTTCTACGGGAACCGGACTCCGACCAAACTTCTGTAGCGGACAGATTCAGGAGGAACCTCTACGACACACGGACTCCAGCAGTCGGACCCCTCCAGTGGGTGAGCCTCTCCAGTGCCATCCGACATCCGCTACCGGTCGACCTTCCATCAGATTCTACATGAAATCGAACTTCATCCACAGAAAGCCCCTGACCGATCTTCTACAGCAGATGACCTTCACCTGCAACACCAGCGCCCAAGGCACCCAACGGTAGAAAGCTCATCAGCAACGTCCAAGCTCCTCTTAGACGGAGAACCATCTCTCTCCTCCAGACACCCCAATCGAGCTTCGACCGACAGGCCTGGACTCCCTGCCAGGCTACAGTAATGGCTACGACTCTGCTCCACCTCCTGTAACAGATCTCACGTGACTCCATCATGCTCTGACGAGTCACGACAACGGACATCACCCCACTCTCCACAACAGGCTCCACGTGGCAGGCCACGGTGATGGCCATGACTCCACTCCACTACTCTCCGTAACAAACTCCTCATGACCCCGAACGGCCCACTACCAGGCGACTGCAGACATCGCTGTCAATCTGTTACACGCTCCGCCTATAAAAAGGGACCCCCAGATACGTTATTTCCTTAAGCTCTAATCTCTATCTCAAAACTCTACTAAAAAATTTTCATTCGAGCACTCCATTCTTATTGAGGTAGAGAACTGACTTGAGCATCGGAGGGTCTTGCCAGAGCACCCCCAACTCTGGTTTAGACTTTCTTTGCAGGTCCCGACGGCGACCGTGACTCCCTCGACTTCAGCTTCTCCGACACCGGTGAATTTTTGCACCAACAGGATTGGCGCTAGAGGAAGGGACTGAACCTTCGCAGTACCCTTGTTCTTAAAGGAGCGCTCAACGGGACCGCCTTCGATCATCTTCTCCGACATTTCCTCCTCCTCCGGTTGCCTGTCTGATCTCCACCTGATGCCTCCTCGAAGGGCATCTACCAGGCGGTCAACGGCCTCCGCAGTCAGATCTCAGCAAGCTCCGTAAGCCCTGGCCTCATCTCCGGATTCCTTGGCTCCTCTCCCTCCAGCGATGGCAGTCAGCCTGGAGCAGCCCGAAAATCGGCCTACGGCCGGCCTCACCAACACCATCTCAGGGGAATCCTAGCGAGGAACAACCGGTGTATTGGCCGGACCTCCCAAGCGACAAAGGATTGAGGAATCCATAACCTTCACCGAGGAGGATGCTCGGGGAGTTCAATTTCCTCATAACGATGGGATCGTAGTTTCTTTAAAAAATAGCTAATTACGATGTGCGCCGCATTCTTATCGATAATGGAAGTTCGACTGACATTTTATTTTACGATGCATTTTCGAAAATGTCCATTTCGGATGATCATTTAGGACCGGTGAACTCCCTATTGGTAGGGTTCACAGGTGATACCATGCCCGTGGAAGGAATGATAACCCTGACTGTGGTTGCAGGTCAATTTCTGAAACAGTCCAGGGCGCGAGTGGACTTCCTGGTGGTAAAGGTGCCGTCCGCCTATAACGTGATACTCGATCGGCCCGGCCTTAACGCCCTCCGAGTTGTGGTGTCGACCTACCATTTAAAGTTGAAGTTTCCTACGGGCCAGGGGGTGGAGAGGTCAAAGGGGATCAAGCCTTGGCAAGACACTGCTACAGCATAGCCTTGCAAAGAGGTGATCGATCTGACCTCTGTCCGGTTGATGGATTGGATGCCTGCGATGACCTCGCTGAGGAAAGGGGCGGGCCAATTGAAGATCTTGTTTCGATTCCTTTGAATGATGGGAATAAAGAGCACGTGGTGAAGATCGGCTCCAACCTGGAGGAAGAGGTGCGGACGCAGCTCATTGATTTCCTACAAAAGAATGTGGATGTTTTCGCTTGGGTTCCAGCGGACATGCCGGAGATTGATGCAGAGGTCATGGAACATCGTCTAGCCGTTGATCCAAAGCATCGGCCGATGAAAGAAAAAATTCGAGGTCATGCACCGGAAAGGCAAAAGACGATAGCCGAGGAAGTGGATAAACTCCTGAAGGCCGGATTCATTAGAGAAGTCAATTATCCCGACTGGATTTCCAACGTTGTCCTCGTCAAAAAGGCAAACGGCAAGTGAAGGATGTGCATAGACTTCAAAAAGTTGAATAAAGCCTGCCCAAAGGACAGCTACCCTCTGCCCAGAATCGATCAACTGGTGGATGCAACCTCGGGCCACGAGCTTCTCACCTTCATGGATGCATTCTTCAGCTATAATCAAATCAGAATGGCACCAGAAGTTGAGGAAAAGACTGCTTTCATTACTAACCGTGGTCTTTACTGTTACAGGGTCATGCCTTTCGACCTCAAAAATGCAGGTGCAACTTATCAGCGGCTGGTGAACAAAATCTTCAAAGAGCAGATCGGCCGCAACATGGAGGTCTACGTGGACAACATACTCGTGAAAAGCAGATCTTCAACGAACCACATCGTTGATCTCGAGGAGACCTTCGGTGCCCTCTGGCAATATAAGATGAAGCTGAACCCAACTAAGTGTACTTTTGAAGTGACCTCGGGGAAATTCCTAGGCTTCATGGTATCGGAGCACAGGATTGAAGCCAATCCGGAGAAGATTCATGCCATCCAGGAGATGGCCGCCCCAAAGTCGATAAAAGAGGTCCAGCACCTCACAGGGAGGGTGGCAGTCCTGAATCGCTTCGTTGCAAAGTCGGCCGAACGGTGCTTACCCTTCTTCCAAACCCTCAAGCGGTCGAAGAACTTCTGTTGGACCATTGAGTGTCAACAGGCATTCGAAGAACTAAAGAACTATCTCGGCTCGCCTCCGCTATTGACGAAGCCTGAGCCCGGGGAGGAGTTGTTCTTGTACCTGGCGGTCTCCCCTATGGCTCTCGCAGCAATTCTTATCAAGGAAGAGACAAAAATTCAACGGCCGATCTACTATATTAGTCATGCATTGAGAGACGCCGAAACCAGGTATACTAAATTAGAGAAACTAACTTACGCCCTGTTGATTGCAGTCCGGAGGCTCCGACCTTACTTTCAAGGGCACACCGTAACGTTGCTCACCTACCAGCCGATTAAAACGGTTCTGCACCGGACGGATGCTTCCGGGAGGATAGCGAAATGGGAGATCGAGCTCATAGAATTCAACATCAACTATCAACCTAGGCCGATAGTAAAAGCCTAGATATTGGCAGACTTTATAGTGGAATGCACTATCCCGGAGGAGGCCGAACCTGAGCAAGGTGAAACTAACGGCCTGAAGTCCCGACCGAACTCCTCTGAAGAAGAAACAGACCCCCCTGATTGCTTTTGGGCCCTCTATGTGGACGGATCCTCCAACATGTCGGGCGCAGGCGTGGGCCTGATCTTGAGCAGTCCGGAGGGGATCGTCATGGAGTACGCACTGCGCTTCGAGTTCCCTGCTACGAACAACGGAGCAAAATATGAAGCTCTAATCACAGGATTGAGGATCGTCAAAGAATTAGGAGTAGATCGGCTCCAAGTTTACAGCGACTCTCAATTGGTAGTGGGATAAGTCAGCGAAAACTACGAAGCACGGGAGGACAGCATGGCCAAATATCTTAAAAAGGTAAAGGAGATCGTCCCCGCTTTTAGTAGCTTCAACATCAAGAGATTCCAAGAATGGAAAATACCAAGGTCGATCTCCTCTCCAAGTTGGTTATGCTGGCTCCAGCTGAACTGCCCAAGGAAGTTCTCTTTGAAGTTCTGAAGTGCTCAAGTACGGAAGAATCGCAGCCCGTGATGGAAATTGGCCATGAACCTAGTTGGATCGACCCATTGGTAACATATCTTAGAGACGTGGTTCTCCCTCATGATGCAAAAGAAGCTCGAAAGCTCAGAAATCAAACCTTCCGATATATCCTTTATGAGGACAAATTGTACAAGAGATCATACTCTTTGCCCCTTTTAAAATGTCTCCGGCCTTCAGAAGCTGACTACGCCTTATGAGAGGTGCACGAAGGAATCTGCGGAAGCCATCTGGGGGGTAGATCCCTATCCCACAAGTTGCTCCGCCAAGGGTATTACTGGCCGACAATGTATCGTGACTCCATTGAATACGTCAGAAAGTGTGATCGATGTTGGAGATATGCTAGCATCCAGAGACAGCCCGCCTCTGAACTTACACCCTTGAGCGCCCCATGGCCGTTCGCGCAATGGGGAATGGATATCCTTGGACCTTTTTCCGTGGCGTCGGGGCAGAGAAAGTTCCTCCTGATAGCAATTGACTATTTCACCAAGTGGGTTGAAACCGAACCGTTGGCAAAAATCACAGAAGCTAAAGTGCAAGACTTCATCTGGAAATCAATCGTTTGCAGGTTCGGCCTGTTGAGAACCCTAATTACTGATAATGGGTGATAATTTGCAGGAGCGAGGTTCACCAAATTTTGCGAGGACCTAAACATCTCCCACAACTTCACATCGGTAGCCCATCCTCAGGCCAACGGTGAAGCCGAAGTGACCAACAGAACTCTGCTGCAAGGAATCAAGACAAGGCTCGAAAGAGCGAAGGAAACTTGGGCAGATGAACTTTATCATGTGTTGTGGGCGTACCTAACTACCCAAAGACTGCCCACGGGGGAGACCCCCTTTGCTCTAGCCTTCAGAATGGAGGCTGTTATCTCAATTGAGCTCAAACTCCCGTCAGTACGAGTCGTGGCATTCAATGAGCATCATAATTCGCAGGGTCTCAAAACCAACCTCGACTTGTTAGAAGAAAAGTGGGAGGCAGCTCAAGTTCGGATGGCAGTCTACAAACAGAAAGTCGCTCGCTATTACAACTCCCGCGTCAAAAACAAAGTCTCTAGAGCAGGAGACCTAGTGCTTTGACGAGCCACTGTCTCACAACCTCAAGATCGAGGGAAGCTTGCCTCAAATTGGGAAGGCCCGTACGAAGTCAAGGAGGTAGTCCGGCCCGGAACTTACTACCTCAAGAAACTCGAAGGAGCAGACCTCCCGCGACCATGGAGCTCGAAAAATTTATGAATGTATTACCGATAACTTCACTTTAAATAAAAAGCTTTATATCCACATGTCTTCTCTCTTGGCACGAGCTTATATCGACAGGACAATCAAAACAAACCATGTCGGGAACAGGAGAAGAACCTCATCTCGACACAATCGAAGGCCCGATCCTCCTTAGATCGGATGGGGGGAGAGGCCCATATGTGCCCCCACAGCCTTGTTAGGGATAGGAGGAGAACCTCGCCCTAACATGAGCAAAATCGAAGGCCCGGTTACCCTTAGACCAGATAGGGGGAGAGGCCCTGCAACGCCCATATGTGCCCCCACAGCCCTATTAGGGACAGGAGGAGAACCTCGCCTTAATATGAGCAAAGTCGAAGGCTCGGTTCCCCTTAGACCGGATGGGAGGAGAGGTCCGGCAACGCCCATATGTGCCCCCACAGCCCTGTTAGGGACAGGAGGAGAACCTCGTCCTAACATGAGCAAAGTCGAAGGCCCGATTACCCTTAGACCGGATGGGGGGAGAGGCCCTGCAACGCCCATATGTGTCCCCACAGCCCTGTTAGGGATAGGAGGAAAACCTCGCCCTAACATGAGCAAAGTCGAAGGTCCAGTTCTCCTTAGATCGGATGGAGGGAGAGGCCCTGCAACGCCCATATGTGCCCCCACAGCCCTGCTAGGGACAGGAGGAGAACCTCGCCCTAACATGAGCAAAGTCGAAGGCCCGGTTACCCTTAGACTAGATGGGGGGAGAGGCCCTGCAACGCCCATATGTGCCCCCACAGTCCTGTTAGGAACAGAAGGAGAACCTCGTCCTAACCTGAGCTAAAATCGACCACATCAGAAATAGGAGAAGAACCTCATCCTGACACCAACTAAGGTTCGGCCATACGAGATCTGACAAGAAAAAAGAAAACCTTCTCGACGGCCCTTCTATGCTCCCGCGACCCCGTAAAAAGCTAGGGAGAACCCTCGCTTAAAAAGAGGAGGGAGATGTGAAGAAAAAGCAGCGGACTACACCAGCAAAAAATGGAAGTCAAGCTATACCAAAGACACAAAGGACCTCATCTCCATGAAGAAGGAGAGAGAGAAAGAGAGACCTACGGTTATGGAATGAAAAGGCAAATCAACGCGACAACGGCTAGGAACCTTCAAACGATGTCAATGTTGAACAAATCAAAAGACACAAGCAATTCGGTAACGACGACCTAATACAAAAATGAACAAAGAACCTTCGGACAACATCGACATCGAACGAGATAAAAAATGAAAGAAGTCCAACGGACGACAATTCAACACAACGCGCGGGCGAGGTAATAAAAAATCTCCTTTTCATTCTCGATTAACAAGGTATACGTTACATGTTACAAAGCCCTGAAGGCCAAGGAAAGAAGAACAAGACCTGAAAGGAATACATTAGAGATCACTTCAAGCTTTCGACTTCTCCTTCCAGTTCCATCTTTTTCAGTATTTTCTAGTACGTGTGACGAACCCATCGACTCTCGCCTTCCACTTCATTCCGCCCCATTGCCGAAACCCTAACCCTAGAGGGAAAAGGGGGGATAGAACTCAAGGGGCGGCCGCGGCGACGGCAGCGGCAACGACGACCTGCATCAGGAAGAACCGAAAGTACCCCGGAGGCCGCGGTAACGCCGAAGGCATGCACCACCACCATGTTCTCTCCGACAACTACCATCCTGGGTACTTTGACGAGGTCAGCATGTGCTACTTCCACCGCCCCCGCAACAAGTTCTACTGTTCCGTCGTCCGTGCCAACCGCCTCTGGTCCCTCGACCCCGACGACGTCAAAAAATCCGCCACAGCTTGTGACGGTAACTCTACCCCCTTGGCCGGTGTCGCCCTGTTCAACTGCTTCAAAATTCTCGAGCAGGATGCACTCATCGGCTAGTTCCGTTATTAAATCTCTGTTGTTGAAGGAATTCTCCCTCGAATCTCCTTCGAAGCTGTGGGAGCCTTCAGCAGCAGCTCGGCAGCCGCTGAACTTGCGGGCCACTGTTTCCCCTCTCCTGCTCCTCTCGATCCGTAGCATCCCCTCGAGACCGACCTCTGGGGCAGAAGCCCTGGTGGGAGAACTCCTCGAAAGGGCTCGAAGGACTGAAGGCTCGACGTCGTAAGGGACGTCGACGGCGAGGGCCGCCCGGGCAACTCCTACGTCCGTGCCTGCAGCAAGGGAAAGAAAGAAGGAAATCCCGAAAGATCGGGAGAGATTGCGAATAAACCCTCAGAAGCTGAATAAACGAAGCAAGAAGAGGAAGGAACAACAATGATGATAAGAGAGGTTTTGGAACCAACCTAAATTGGCCCGACGTAGGTGGGGAGCTAGCGGAGGTGGCAAAGATTGACGCAAAGAATGCTTAGGGTCGAAAAGGGCGCCTATGGGTGGCAGAACTCTCGGGTAGAAGAAAGGCGCCGTCTGGACTCTCAGGCGAAATGAAGTTCCTGGAGGAAAGGAGGGGTTTTAAATAAGCGACGGGGCCTGGCACAGTCATGATGGCGGATACCCCTAGGCCGACCAATGCCCGCCACGTGTCCCACTCACCGTGGCATATGGTTGACTGCTGACGGGATCATTATGGAGTGGCACTTGGGACTGCGCTCCAGCGAGAATTTCGAAAAGTCTCTTCGGATCGCTCTGATTTGAAAAGACTCCGGCACGCGTACATTAAATGTCAAGATTTCTGAGGACGATCGTGCGCAAAATTCAAGGGGGCAACTTCGGCTGTAAAAACTTCTCTATACTTCTTTCATTCGAAGCTCGAATTTGGAAGTGGGGGGACTGGTGTTGGGTATAAAATATCCCCCCAGCCGAAGTTCAGGTCGAGAGTGACTCTCCCGGGACTCTGCCGGCGTCCGACCTTGAGCGACATATTTTCGAACCTCTCCGACGGTTGAGCTTCTGCAACATTCTCAAGTTCTGCTGACGGATAAACTCCCACAGCTTCTTCCGCAAGAGTCGACTAGGTTCCCCCGACGGACGAACCCCTACCGCATCTCCCGGACTTCTCCAACGATGAGCTTCTTCGGTCGTCTATCAGGCTGCTCCAAATGCTCTCAGGATTCTACTGTCGACCGACCTCCTACAAGGGTCAACCGTTCTCTGAATTTTTTCCAGATTTTTCCCCCCAACAGGGTTCGATCGACTCCAATCCGAATTTCTTCCAGAACTTCATCAGTTCGTCGGTGGCCGAGCTTTCCCAACAGCAGATCTCCATGACAGATGGACTCCATCCAAGTTTCTACGGCGGTCGACTGCCTTCCAGACTTTGTCCGGGCTCCCACGGGAGCCAGACTCCCTCCCCGAACTCCTACTGCAGGTAGCCTTCGTCCGGGCTCCTACGGGAGCCAGACTTCAGCCCTGAGCTCCTATTGCAGGTAGGCCTCATCCGAATTCTGACAAGGATCAGACTCCGAGCCCCCACCACAAGCGGTCCATTCCGAGCTACCACAACAAGCGGTCTACTTCGGATTTCTACTACAGACGGTCCACGACAGATTTCTACTGTAAGCCTCCACCCGAGCTTTTATTATGAACGAATTCCCTCCGAACTTTTATTGCAGGCAGGCTTCGGTCGAGCTTCCTCTACAAATGAGCCCCATCCGGACTTCTACAGAAATCGAACTCCGATCAAACTTCTGTAGCGGACAGATTTAGGAGGAACCTCTACGACACACGGACTCCAGCAGCCGGACCCCTCCAGCGGGCGAACCTCTCCAGCACCATCCGACATCCGCTGCCGGTCGACCTTCCACCGGATTCTGCATGAAACTGAACTTCATCCACAGAAAGCCCCTGACCGAGCTTCTACAGCAGATGACCTTCACCTGCAACACCAGCGCCCAAGGCACCCAACGGTAGAAGGCTCGCCAGCAACGTCCGAGCTCCTCTTAGACAGAGAACCACCTCTCTCCTCTAGACACCCCAATCAAGCTTCGGCCGACAGGCCTGGACTCCCTGCCAGGCCACAGTAATGGCCACGACTCTGCTCCACCTCCTGTAACGGATCCCACGCGGCTCCATCATGCTCTGGCGAGTCACGACAATGGACATCACCCCACTCTCCACAACAGGCTCCATGTGGCAGGCCACGGTGATGGCCACGACTCCACTCCACTACTCTCCGTAACAAACTCCTCATGGCCCCGAACGGCCCACTACCAGGCGACTGCAGACATCGCTGTCAATCTGTTACACCCTCCGCCTATAAAAAGGGACCCCCAGATACGTTATTTCCTTAAGCTCTAATCTATATCTTAAAACTCTGCTAAAAAATTTCCGTTCGAGCACTCCATTCTTGTTGAGGCAGAGAACTGACTTGAGCGTCGGAGGGTCTTGCCGGAGTACTCCCAACTCCGGTTTAGACTTTCTTTACAGGTCCCGGCGTCGACCGCGACTCCCTCGACTCCAGCTTCTCCGACGCCGGTAGATTTTTGCACCAACAATTATCATTCAAGCCCATTAAAAAATTGATGAACTTTCTAATGTTCGATCATGGTGATTAGCTCCTTTGATACTTCACGCTTGTAGGTTGGGATACCTGTGTAGGTTCCAAGCTTATCCCAGTAATCTTTAAGAGTAGTAAAGTATGCCATAATAGATTGTTGCCTTTATTTATATAAGGCAATGTCATGATGAAATTGATAAATTCGGGTCTCATTTAGTTGAGAGAACCATTCTTCAAGATCCTTCTATATTTCTTGTGCTGTATCAACATATGCAACACTTTGGTGGAGATCCCTTGATAAACAATTAAAAATCCATGAAACAATCATGGAATTGCATTTTTGCCATGCTTGGACTTCAGAGAGAGGGGCTAATGTTTTTGACAAAGATCCATCAACAAAGCAATACTTATTTTTGGCAAGGAGGACATTTCTCATAGCTCTTTTCCAAGGGGAGTAGTTATCACCATTAAGAAAACAAAACACTAAGATTGCACTTGGATTATCAGATGAATATAGATAGTATGGAGAAGGGGTAGATATTTTATTGTTTGACATAGGTAAGGCCATATAGTAGGATAGAGAGAAAAAATATTTTTGAAGATAAAATATAAAGAGATATGCAGACTTAGGAACCTTGCTCTGATACCATAAAGAAAAGATTGATTAGAATGGTTTGATTTTATTGATCATATCAATGAGGTGTGTATATATATATATACATCATTTGTACAAATTAGCATGTTTATAAAATCAATTCAGTATGTATACAAATCTCATAAATCAATCTTTGGGATTCTATCAAATCCCATAAATCCATCCATGATAAAGGCGTGCAACTTACCAAATAAATGTGAAAAATATCTTGGTAAATATGGAAAGTTTGAAGAATCTTCAGGATTTTTATCAAGTTCCATAAATCAATTCATGATGGAGTTGCCCAGATTGTCCAAGTAATCACGGCAAGTATGCAGGTAAATATAGTAGGTTTGAAAAATCTCTAAAAATTTATCAGTGGAAAGTTTGAAAAAAATTTGAGATTTTATCACTTCCCCCTTTGCTATGACCACCATCATCGATCTCTTAATCTCTATTTCCTAACAGATCCTTTGCTCTTCAGTGGATCTATAGATCAGCCATTTTTTGGTAGATTAAGATCTGAAAATCTTTTATTTTATATGAATTCACAGCTACTCTCTATTGCTTTTCTCCTCAGCTTTAGATCTTTGGTTGTCTTTCCTTATTATCACTCGATAAATTTTTATTTATCATTGGCTTTTGATTGCCTTCTCCTAGAGCATTATCTTATTTTATATGATATTTTTGTTTGCAAAGGTCATCAACCTTCGGCTGCCTTCTCTTTGAGCTTCAGCCTCTTTTCTGTAAGGATCCGATTTTTTTCCACATGAATCTTAAAGCAAGCAGAAAAAAGAAGAGAATGGAGAAGAGGACTCCTAAAAGGAGTTCACTTCTCTCCCAATTCTATTGAAATCAAGGATGGCGGGAGTTCGAATAAGGATAGAAAATCTATCTATAAAAGTCCTCTTCCCCTCCCTTTGATCTCCACCTCAGGTTAATTGAGAAATCATCATGAATTTAGAGGGATTTTTTGAGTTTTTCCATGGGTTGCCATTGGGAAGAAGGGTCGCTGGAACCCTTCTCTAGCCATCAAAGCAAGGTAAGCTTCTCTCCCCTTCTTTCTCTTCTTTCTTTTAGGTCATTTTTTCATCATCGGCACTCGATTGAAGCTGGCAAACCATCAGATTCATCTTAAACAGGGTTAGGCCTTATTTTTTTTATTTTTCCCCAACATGCTGCTGGCAATAGCTACCGTTGGCAGTGGCGGATCCATGTTAAGAAATATCGGGTCAATTGACTCCACATAAAAGTTAAAAAATATTAAACATATATACATATACTACTAAGAAAAATTAAAATTGATCCCATTAGATTTATAAATTGATCCCATAACCCATGTAAAATTTTGAAAGTAAAGGATAAAAAAGGTCACATAATAAAAGTAATTATGACTCATAGATCTTTTTAATAACTCAATATACCACTATCATATATCATTTTCAAAATATGAAAAGCTGTAGAGGACAATTGTAAAAATAAAAAAGTTTAATGTGTTTTTGTTGATGTAGAAATAATACTACACTCTATTTAGTTTTCAGTATTCTTATTATTTATCTTTTATTTTATATTGAACCCACAAAGTAAAATTTTTGGATCCACCATTGGCCGTTGGGGGTTGTGGCTTCACCGTCGCTTGGAGCCACCATGGGTGGCTGGCCTCGATCTTCTATGGCCATGCATGGGAGAGGGAGAACAGGGAGCAAACCCCCTATTTTGAAGAGAAGAGGAGAAGAGAGGGTTCTTCTCTCTTCTTTGGTTTATTAATTATTTTTTTTATTAGTTGGTCAATTAATTAATTAATTAATTATTTTTTCTCTTTAGATGGATTCTGGAAAATTCTTGAAGAGAAAATTTTGGGACTGTGGGGTGGACCCCGATAAACCCTGATAGAGGGTTCTAGATAGAAAATTCATATGCTATGAATTTTATTTTTTAATACTAAATTTGATTCTGTGGGAGAATGATTTATTGGATTAGGAAACATCAGGAAGGATTCTTGACATCCCAGCAATTAAATCAACATGTAGACTAAATTGAATTATCACTAGTACAAGATCTTGGACCAATATTGATTTGATCACCCACTATATTGGTCTCCATCCTAGCTTTTGTTGAACACCTATCATTGATGATATTTGGTATATCAACTTTGAACCAATTTGATTCTTGCTTCATGATATATTGGTCAAGTTTTCATCCGAGCAATCATATCCTTTCTCTCTTATAATCTTTCAACCATAATTATAGTCACTTTATAATTTCTCTTGATTATGGGATTCTGCTATATATGGGTATAGTTAACTGGATGAGAAGATGTTGAGCATGAAGATGTATTTATGCTCCAATTTCTAAGCAAGATAATTTCTTAAATCTCTATATATTAGATAGGGTTGAAAAATTTGGGCTTTATAGTAATTTGAGTATTAGAGCTTAAAAATAGAAATCTAATAATAATTTATTATGTACTATGCTGATGGTCAATCGAGGATGAACCGAAATCATAGTGATTGATTGGACATGCTAGGCGTGGACTGACAGACATTATAATTGAATTTGATTGATAATAGAGGTAAGAATTTTTGCACATGATAACTATTATATATGCTATTTTTTTTCTGTTGGATTTGTATCATTGATTTTGCATCATTGGATTTATGTTGATGGATTTGTCTTATTTGAGATGCTATTGTTTCTAAATGATTTTTGGCATAAGTATATTATATGTTGCTTATATATATGTATCGATGATTCATGATATAGCTATATACTTATGAAATGCTTATATCTTGATCATACTATAAATTAGAATCGATGTGCTGAAATCAACATATAACAAACAGATGCAAAAGATATGGTTTGAACTAACCATATCATGTGGATAGCCAGCTAAGAGCTTATGCCTAGAAAAGTCCATCAAGAGCTGATGCCTGAGACAGTCTCTATGAGCTTATATTCGGGATAGCTTACCGAAGCTTATGCCTAGGACAATCTGCTAGGAGCTTATATCTGAGATAGCCTCTAGGAGCTTATGTCTAGGATAGCCCATCAGGAGCTTATGCCTGAGATAGTCTCCACGGACTTATGCATGGAGATCTTGATCAGATGGAGATTGAGGCATGATTTTAATAAGTCCAAATCAGAAAAAAATATTAAAAAAATTGAATACGTGATAAGAGAAACAGATGATAGGATAGGAAACTAATGCTGCATAAAAGGATTTATATATTAAAATATGATGACACACCTCTTTGGATAAGGCATATATTTATACATGTTTATATGGGTGTTTGAGTTATTCTAAATATTTGATATGAGATTTTTATGCTCTATTGCTTATTTCTATTTTCAAATTATATTACTATATTAGTGTAGATGTGTGGAGATTCTTACTGGACTATAAAGCTCACCACCTCTCTTCTTTTTCTTTTCTTTTTTAGAGTTATAGGATACATGCATTAGGCTATGGGTGGAATCATGATTGAAAAGATCGATTAGATAGAGCACCATCAGTGACAGTTGGATGATCAAATTTTATAAATTATATAAGATAGATATTTGTTAATATAGAATTATTTATTATGAATTGAGATCGATGGTATTCATGAGGTGTTGAGATTATAAGTAATTTTATAGACCTTGTATATTCTTTAGAATCTTACTCTAAGAAGTGTACAGTCATTACGTATCCAACTCGGATGCTAGGCTCAGGACATGACATCTTTTGTGATATTTTCATCTACAAGGATCATCAGCCTTCGACTGTCTTTTCTTTAGACTTTATCTCCTATAGCTTTTTTGTCAATAAGAATTATCAATCTTTGACTATCTTTTTTTTGAGTGCTGGCCTTACTGTGATTGTCATTTTCTATATTTTCTCATGTTCACATCATCTAAATCAGCCACATCCTAATAGATACGTCAGTTTATCAAACTAGCTTTTGAGTACGTTCATGATCTAATTTTTAAACTCAAGTTGGTGTCTATAATACCACTTTGAGTTTGAGCGGGAGTATTAGCATGATTTTAGATGATCACATGATTCTAAATGATCACATGATTTTTGGGCTCACATGACAACCTATAATATTTTCTTTTGTTGATGCAATCCCATAGCATTTTCTTTTGTTTACATTATTTTGTATCATTATCTTTTGTTAGCCTGATTCTGTATTAGTTATTATTATTTTTTATTTATGAAGTCAATACACTAGTATAAATAACCTATGAGATGTGTATAAAATTGAAATAGAGATAATAAAATTTCTTTTCTTTATTATTCTTTCTCTATTTCTACAAATATTTTAACAAATAGGTTCTTATTTCTATTTGTCTATTAGGAATTTGTACATACAAATTCGCATTCTTATTATGGGTCTATTTTTTCTCTTTTGATGAGGAATATGTAGGAACAAGAGTTATATGCTTCTATTCCCCTTTTTTGTGGGACTTTTTTTCCATTACACATAATATTAAATTAGATTCGATTTTCATAGATTTATACCTTTTTTTGCTGCTACAAATAAATTTGTTGATCCTCAGAGCTTGTAAAATCTTTGTTATAACTTATATGAGCATAAGCATGATAAAATCTATGGGCATTTCCATTAAAAAACTCTCCATTCCTGCAAATAAAAAATATTATCAAAGTCATAAAAGCCAACTATATTCTCATGCAATTTGTCTTTTTTATATTTTTCATATTTTCTTTAAATTAAGATATGTTTTTACAAATTTCTATTTTCTTTTTTAGTAGGAGCAAATTTATACCACTCATTTTCAAAATTTACCGAACTTTTGTTATAAACCATACAAGCATGGCTAGAGTGGGATACATGTCTTAAGGAACAAAACATATTGAAGTTTTAAAAATGAACTATATTTTCTTGTAAAATATTCTAAAATTTGTTTATATAATTTTAATTTTTAATTAAAGACTAAACCTTGAGACACTTGTTCACTATTTAATGATAACAAACGCCTATTGCCTACTGCGCTGGCCTTTGAGTGCACTCAAACCCCCAACACCTCACATTCCTTCATGAGCTCCATCCTTGTCACATCAGACATCTATCACTTGAGGCCCTTCTGTTCATTGCAAGTGATCTAGATATTATTGTAAGCAAATGGGTTCAGCTGCCCCTTTCCCTCCCTGTTAAACCATATTAGACTAGGGTCACTGATGGAAGTATCCTCATTAACGAAAGGAGAAGTTTGCCACCTAGCTTAGTGAAATCAGACCCTTGACACTTACAATTATCAATCAAGCATGCGAATTTGAAAAGATAAAGGAACAAGCTTGTTTAAAAGGTGCACAAAAAAAAAAAAAAAAAGAGCAGCAAATAACAAAAAGAAAGAAAAGTTGCTTCAAAACGAGGGTTGGGAAATAAAAGCAAAATGGAGATGCATGAGCATAAATTGGGGAGTTCATGTTATATATAGTAAAGATAGCAAGCAACACATTTTAAATTGACTGCAAGGAGGAAAAAAAACAAAGCCACTAGGATTAAGTGTATTTCTTGAAAAAAAAAGGATTTTACTTTGATTCCTAGTGGATGAAAAGTGGTTTTTTATGTCCATATAAGATTTTTTTTTCTATGAAATGCGGGAAACTAATTTCCATAGAATGAGAAAGCTACTTTTCCATATCTCTCCTTTGAAATCTCCAATCAAATATGAAGTATTTTTCATGGACCATACTTTTGTCCCTCCTTTTCCCGTGAACCAAATGAGTCTTTAATATTTTCAAAGCAAGCAAAGGACACGAATGCTTTGCCCTAAGTCTAAGTATCTGAACTAGGCATATTGAACTCCACCAAATAGGGAGATACTTTTATTTCTTATTCATCCTTATAATGCTTTTCCTTTTCCTGTTTCTGAAAAAATGTGTTCTTTGAGGACAAATTCAACCCTTAAGACTAAATTACAACTCAGCATTAAATTCTTTTTAATGAATAAATTAAATAAAAAAATAAATACAGCCTGCAAATATCATGCCAACTTTGTGAAATTTAAAACTTTATTTGTAAATTCAATCTACTTCCTGTGGTTTCACAATTTTATTTACTTGCAACCAAGGAATCCTTTATAGTCTAGCTTATGGGAGTTGCCACCTTTCTCAGCAAAAACCAAGACTTCAGGTTCGGTTTACCTGTGTAGACCAGGTATGATTGTTTCTTTCCTTCTAGTTTCCCATCAATTGTTTATTTCAACTTCAGCAGGGGGCATCATCTTTGAAATGGTTTTGGCTTGGGACCTGGTCAATCTTAATCCACCAAGCGTATCGATGATCTTCCCCTGAAAATATCCATCACTCTTTCTGTAAATTTTAACTATTCCGTTCTTTTAAATACTCTACTTCAAACAAACACCAGCAAATGGCTACTGCTAATAAAAGAGAGCAAATCTTGATAAGGATTGATGTCAAAGACTAGTTAACATCTTAACTTTAATAAGCAGGTGAAAATAGAATATGAACGTTATGAATTGCTTGGTTCAAATTAGAACTTTTTGGATCAAGAACAGTGACCTGCCTAAAAGAAAGCCAGCTGGTCTTTCCTGCCAAGAGTATTCTAATCAACTTCAGTTGAAAGCTCCTATTAATAGTCTTTAACTTTGTTGGATGGATATTTGATCAGCACACTATCTTTTAAAACCTTTTCAGTACCACACGATGCAGCAGGAAGAAAGAAAAAATAAAACAAAAAACAATCAAAATATGTGGATCAGCCACAAAAGGGCTCGTCTCCACGGGACATATAAACTTCACTATAAAAAAAAAAAATTTACAAGAGGAGATCTCACCCTCAACTCTTGTACACCCAATTTCTCCCTCACAGAAAGTTCTCCTCACAAAAGCTCTCTCTCTTGGAAGACCCCTTGAACCCCTGAAGTGACCGGCGTCCGCTGTCTAGGAGCCTCCTGCTCCTTCTCTCTCAGTGGTGTGGTTCTCTCTTTCTTCTCGGGTTTTGTACGACGCATCCACGGCAAAACCAGACCACTCATTCCCCTCTGTTCACTGTTCCCAGGCCTTTATAGGCCTTAAACAAGGGTTTAAACCTAATTAGATTAGGTTTAGGTCTCCTAAACAAGCCCAAAATCTTTCCCCAACCATCGGATCAAGACCGAAAGCCACCCATTCTATCCGATCGCGCTCCGGTCCATGGAATAGTACCGTGGACCATGAGAAATGCCTGAAAAATGCCCAGGCGGTCTACAGACCTGCCCGTGAACCGCCTGATCTACCGTGGACTGGGGTACAGGCCAGGCGCAGCGCCTGGGCTTGGGTCGGAACGTGCGTGCAGGCCTGGGCCGCGCCCGCGCCAGGCGCCTGGGCCCGGGCCGCACCCCGCGGGCCTGCGCGTGGGCTGGGCCGCACGCCCGCCTGGGCCATGTGCCCGCTTGGGCCGCGCTCCGCCGCCTGTGGCCGCGTCGCCGCAGCTCCGCCAGCCCGCCGCAGCTCCACCGGCCCGCCGTCGGCCGCCGGCGGTCTTCCGCTGCCTTGGATCTTGTGCCGACTTCAAAAGCTCGTATCTCTTCCATCCAAGCTCTGTTTGGGATGATCTTAGTCTCGTTGGACTCCATTTTTTATCGCGGTCCTCGCTGTGAGCTCAATGTGGACTGAATTTTGAGGCATCAAATCTTAACAATTTCCACCTCGACTCGATATTCGGCCTCTTTCTAACTCCGAAAGCTTCTGGATCTCCTCGCCCCCATGCCCTAGGGCAATCGCCTGCTGATCATGGATGGGCAAACATGGGAGTTGAGCCAGGTCACTCGATCCCATCTCCATCGTATGTTGTGCTCCTCCTGACATGAGACCTGCTCGGGGCATCGTCCTGCGGCAATAGGAATCTCACCTTGCGACGTTGCCTCTCGTCCTCTCGAGTCTTCTGTCTCGTGCCCGATCCATCTCCACCTCGCTCTGAGCTCCATCTGACTCCCGAAGCTCCGCCTCGCACTGGGCTCTCCGCCAGGTAATAATGTCCTCTGCTCTCCTTCTTCTCCTCCAGTACAATCCTATCACCGCGTAGCACCCTCAGGATTCCTCCACTAGCTACCATATTGTAGCCTCTCGAATCTAGTCTGCTAAGTGAGATAAGATTCCATCTGAAATCGGGTATGTATCGGACCTCCCCCAATCTCCTCACTGCACCGTCATGTGTCCTCCAGCTGACCATCCCGATACCTCTGATCGCACAGCTCGATCCATCCGGCAAATATACAGTGCCCTCACTGTTCTTTAGGGAGTCAAACTGCTCCTCTCTGCAACATATATGATAGAGACATGCAGAATCTAATATCCACTGCTGGAAAGAAGTAGATACCTTGTCAGATATCTCCAGGACATCTCCATCAACCAGCCATCGCTACAGCAGCCACCATCCGATTTTTGAATTGAGGACAATCTCTGACTAGATGCCCCAACTCCTCACACTGATAACACCTGATTTTGCTCAAGTCCCTCCTGGACTTGGACCGCCCTCGTCGCGATCTCCTATCATTTCGTCTACCACCTCCTGCTCCTCTAGAAGCCACCAAAGCTGAGCTACCGCCACTTGAGCTCGAAGCTGAGTTCTCCCTCTTGAGAACCTCATTCTGGAGTATCACCGCAGTGATCTCGTCCATCTTGATAGTGCTCTTCTCCACTAGAAGAGCAATCATCAAGGATTCGTACGAAGGTGGAAGCGATGCTAGCAAAACCAGCGCCCTGATCTTCTCCTCAACATTCTCACCAATGCTGAGGAGGTCGGTGAGGATCTTCTGCAAGTGGCTGAGATGCTCCTGCACGCTCTGTCTCTCAGTCATCCGCAGTTGGTAGAACTGCCTCCAGAGGAAAAGAGTGTTAGTGAGAGACTTCACCATGTACAACTCCTCGAGTTTCGACCACAACACCATCGAAAAAATCTCGCTCAGCACATGGATCACCACCTCATCCGTTAGGTACATACGGATGGTACTCACCGTCTGCATCTGTAGCCATTTTCAATCTCACACCTTCATGATGGTTGGCTTCTCATCGCACAAGAGAGCATCAATCAACTCCTGTTGGATGAGCACGTCCTTCACCCTTGCCTACCATAAGGAGAAATTGCTCTTACCATCAAACTTGTTGATCTTCATCTTGATAGATCCTATCTTCTCCATCTTCAGTCTTGCTCACCAACGCTGCAATCTGTATCCTTATACTGTCTTGCTCTGATACCACTTATTGGATGGATGTCTGGTCAGGATACCACCTTCCAGGATCTTTTCAGTACCACGCGATGCAGCAGGAAGAAAGAAGAAATAAAATAAAAAATAATCAAAATACATGGATCAGCCACAAAAGAGCTCGCCTCCACGGGGCATGTAAACTTCACTATGAAAAAGAAATTTTACAAGAGGAGATCTCACCCTCAATCCTTATATACCTAATTTCTCCCTCATAGAAAGTTTTCCTCATAAAAACTCTCTCTCTTGGAAGACCCCCTGAACCCCTGAAGTGATCGACGTCCGCTGTCTAAGAGCCTCCTGCTCCTTCTCTCTTAGTGGTGCGGTTCTATCTCTCTTCTCGGGTTCCGTACGGTGCGTCTACGGCAAAACCAGACCACTCACTCTCCTCTGTTCACTGTTCCTAGGCCTTTATAAGCTTTAAACAAGGGTTTAAACCTAATTAGATTAGGTTTAGGTCTCCTAAACAAGCCCAAAATCCTTCCCCAACCATCAGATTAAGATCGGGAGCCACCTATGCCGTCTGATTGTGTTTCGGTCCACGGAATAGTGTCGTGGACCGTGAGAAACGTCTGAAAAATGCCTAGGCGGTCCACAGACCCACCCATGAATCGCCCGATCCACCGTGGACCGGGATACAGGCCCAGGCGCAGTGCCTGGGCCGCGCCCGCACTGGGCACTTGGGCTCGGGTTGCACCCCACGGGCCCACACGTGGCCTGGGCCGCCCGCCCACCTGGGCCACGTGCTTGGGCCACACACCCCGCGCGTTGGACCTGCCTGGGCCACGCTCCACCGCGGCCGCGCCGCCACCGCTTCGTCGGCCGCCGGCGGTCCTCCACCACCTCGAGTCTCATGCCGACTTCAAAAGCCATATCTCCTCCATCCGAGTTCCGTTTGGGGTGATCTTGATCTCGTTAAACTCTATTTTTCACCGCGGATCTCGCTGTAGGCTCAATGTGGACTGAATCTCAAGACGTCAAATCCTAACAAACTTCGAACAACAAATCACAAGAATTACAAGGTGACAACTAGTCAAAAGGGTTTTTAGAAGGGAAAGATGGTAGGGCCCTAATGGGATAGTATAAAATGGGTTTTTTTAGCTTACTAAAAAACTAATCCATTTGGTTAATGGCCCTGTTGAGCTCTTTACGTTGAGCTGCAGGCTTGGAGACTGGCAAAATAAGAAGACGAGTATGGGAGTCTTATATGAGTTTTTCTTTTTCTTGAGATATGAAAAATTTATTCCCATAGAATGGAAAGCTACTTTTTCATCTCTCTCCTTTAAAATATCGAACCAAATATGAAGTATTTTTTTTATTTTTTTGTTGATCATATTTTCCTCCCTCCTCTTTTGGTGAGCTAAACGAGTCCTTAATGTTTATAGAGCAAGCAAAGGAAATGAATGCTTAGCCTAAAATTTAAGTGTTGCCGGAATAAAATCGTGTAGTAAATTATTTTTCTGAAGAAAATACTATTGGGCTACTGCCGACTACACTACAGGACACCACTATCATGGGCAGCCGATACATAGCAACTGATACTGTTGAGCCTCACCAGGTATGCTGAATTTAAGTTTTTTTTTCTATTGTTTGTGATGCTGTTGTTTTTTTGCTATTTGAAAAGCTGATGCTATGGCACATCCGATAGGTTAATCACTCCTATGGATAGTCTTTTCAAATAAAAGCTCAATAGATTTTCAAAGACTGATAAGTTGATTTAAAAGCATTTTCAAACCAAAATTGCTATACTATTTCTATGCTTATATATATATATATATATATATATATATATATATATATATATATATATATATATATATATATATATATATATATATAAGCCATAGAATAACAGAAATCTAACTTTCTTTTTCAAAAATAATTTCTTTCATAGCAAATACAGTGCAAAAAAAAAAAAAAACCAAAGTTAGATAGAAAAATCCACTTGTCTCAAGATGGCTACTGCACCACCTTGGTGTTTGACTCACCCAAAGCATCCTTTGAGCTTTCCTCATTTTCTATAAAACTGGTACATACTTATTAATGCAATACTTACATGATATATGAATATGAGAATATATGCTTTGCTTTTTATGCTTATTCTTTAGCCCTTCTAATTCTTATTTTTATTCTATTTTATTTTGTCCTGTTTAGGATTAGCTAAACCTCAACATAAATTCAAGAATTTCAGCAATTCAAATGTATTTTATTTTCATAATTTATCCTAAATTTAGCCAACATACATTCCAACCTATTTGCTGAAATATTTCAGACTGATTTTAATAAAATTGGCGGTAGAAATTCATCCTCCAATGCAGATTTAAATTTATAATTTGATTCACCAAACATTAAATCTGATAGTAATTATTCAATGTTCAGTTTAGATCTAGTTTAGGGATTAAAATCCTTATCTCAAGTGGTTAAAACCTTGCTACTATTAATGCAGGTCTCTTTTTCTCCACCGTCATCAATTTCAGCAGCCTTTCTTCTTTCAAATCAAAATCACCTTTTCTCGCTGAATTCTCCTTGATTTTTGATTGAGAATATGACCTTCTCTAGCTCCTCTTCCTCTTTATCCTTTCTGTTTTAACTAAAGGACTAAAACAACAACAAAGAGGAACCGATGGACAAGCCTTGGAAGGGAATAAATTAAGGAAACTGCTTACCACTTATCAAACGCATAAAAGATCAGCAATTAATGACCATGCTGAGGTTCTGCTAAGAGAATTTTCGGCTCTTTCTTTATAATATGTAGCAGCAGAGTTAATCCCTTAAGAATCTCTTTTCAAATCAAAACCTAAGATACCTGGGACCCACCCTGTTTTTCCTGTTTCCCTGCAGCCGAGCTGGCTCACCTGAATCTTGAGTCAGCTCGCCACAATACTACCATTAATATATATATATATATATATATATATATATATATTATATTACCTAAATGTTTCTCAAATTATCAACTCATTCTATTTTAAATAGTCACCAAAAATTTAGTTTCACTGTCACTGTTATCAATTCAATCTCTTAATCACTTTCTTCCCCAAGTATCAAACAAGTTTATACCTCATTAATGCTAATCAATTTAAATTTGAATGCTCAAATATATTATGAATGAAATGCTATGTCCTATATATGAATAAATGCTAAATCCGAATGCAAATTCTTTAGATCACCACATTCTCGAATCGGGATGTCACACCTTCCTTCTAGTTTCCCATCAACTGTTGATTCAACTTCAGCAGGTGTCATCATCTTTGAACTGGTTTTGGCTTGGGACCTGGTCAATCTCAATCCACCGAGAGTATCAATGATCTTCCCCTGAAAATATCCGTCACTCTTTTTGTAAATTTTAATTATTCCATTCTTTTAAATACTCCACTTCAAACCAACAGCAGCAAATGTCTCCCGCTAACAAAAGAGAGGAAATCTTGATAGGGATTGATGTCAAAGACTAGTTAACATCTTATCTTTAATAAGCAGGAGAAAATAGAAAATGGTCATGATGAAATGCTTGGTTCAAATTAGAATTTTTTGGATCAAGAACAGTGACCTGCCTTTAAGAAAGACAGCTGGTCTTTCCTGCCAAGAGTATTCTAATCAGCTTCAATTGAAAGCTCCTACTGATAGTCTTTAACTTCAAACGACAAAACACAAGAATTACAAGGTGACAAGTGGTCAAAAGGGTTTTTAGAAGGAAAAGATAGTAGGGCCCTAATAGGATAGTATAAAATGGGCTTAGTTCAGCTTACTAAAACTGATCCATTAGGTTAATGGCCCTGTTGCAACATATGATCTAGAAGCAGAGCTCTTTACATTGAGTTGCAGGCTTGGAGACTGGCAAAAGAAGTCAAGAGTATGGAAGTCTACGTAATTGGCTAATGTGAAATTAAAATACAATAATATATAACATTATGAGATCATTGGGATACCAAACTATTTTATATTGTTGATGAGCAAGGAAGCCATTCTCTCCAACTTATCAAATCAGCAACTATTAGGATCAAAATTCGCCAACAATTCCTTCCTTAGCAAAGAAATGCAGCTATAATACTCTTATTGACAGAAGAGTTATCCACAAGAACAAAAAGGCCTAAAAGCCATGTTCAAGTTACAGGTGAATTGGTAAGCTGCAAGTCTTCATGCCCATGCTGTTTTCATTTGATGGATACTGACCCAACTCTGTAGGGGGGAGGGAGGGAGGGGGAGAGAGAGAGAGAGAGAGATTTTCTAAAATAGAGCAAAAAAAAAAATAAAAGAGAACCCCTGTGAGGAGGCTTAGGAAAAATTTCAACCTGATTAAATAAAAGAAGTTGAGTATATCAATAGATTACATTACAAGGGACAACTTTTCGCAAAGCAAATGGGATGATGTAAATGGGGAGCTATCATAGTACCATTCTATGAATTTTTCAGCTCACATGCAGGTGAGAACCGAAATAGAATTGCTTACAGCATTTTACTCATCCATCTCTCACTCTCAAAAAAAAAAAAAAAAAAAAAAAAAAAAGAAAAAAAAAGAAAAAGAAAAAAGGGTTGGTTGTCACAAGTGCCACAAGTGTGCTCAACTGCTAGGGTTTCTACTTTAGGCTTCTGCTTCTGCATCTTTGGTAAATCAATCTCAAACACATCACTCAAAGCCTTTGATGCTTCACTAAGCTCCTCCAAACTGGAAAAAAAATAAATAAATAAACAAAAGCAAAGATAGATGAAAGATGAACAAAAAATAAACTTCTGAGTGTAGGAGTGGCTCAGCCTTATGTTCAGAGATTGTTCTTGCTCATCAAGAAGTGCATTTATATATTTAGCGTGATATCTTGTATATAATACAATTGGCTAGGGATAGGAACTTAGTAACTTAAGAGTCAAGAGGATCTCAGGAATCCAGTAGCATTGTTAACTGTCAACTGAGATTTTTTTTCCCAGATAAGGAGAAGAAAGGAAAGAAAAAGAAAAAGAAAACAGATACAATGGGTTTAGCCGGGAAAAAACACAGCAAATAAATATATTCAACAAAAGGTGTGATAGTCCAATAGAATCCAACAAATTATACAACATATAATGAAATCGGTTTGAATCTTGGTCTCAGGACATACATGTAGGCTTGCATTGCCAAGAAATTCCGACATCTCAGGGAAAGTCACTAGTGGACAACAGTGAGTAGAAGTTGAATCCGCTCCTGAATTATGATATGACTGTATGTATGCATGACTGTGTGACAGTATATATGTATGTAGCTTGTATGTATGACTGGATGGATGCATCACGCATGCATGCATGCTTACTTATGCTGTCTTAGAATCGTGGACTCATGAGAAAAATAGGTGGTGTCACAATACATACAGGTTCATCAGATTAACATTCCCCAAAATTCCGGGAAAACCACTAATCAACAACAATGAATGCATGTATGCACGTACGTGTGTGCATGCGTGTGTATGTACAATGAAATTGGTTTATGCATAATGAAATCGATCTAAATCCTGACCTCAGAATCTTGATCTTACGACAAAAATATATAGTTTGCGTCGCTCCATATAGGCTAGACTCGTTCATGGGCCGGGCCGGGCTGTCCAACGTCAACAAAAGTTTCTTAGGCTCTGGCCCACCTCGGCCTAGTGTTCGGGGTTGCCCTCGAGACCGAGCTAAGCTCTTACTCGGGCTTCGAGCTTCGGTCCGCGCCTGAGGCATCATGATCATTTTTATTATTTTTTTAAAAATACTAACCAAAAAATATTCAAAAATATTTTAAAAAATATCACATATGAATAATTAAATATTATCAACAATTTACAAAATGTCCAGTATACCACAAAATTTGCATACAATTATATCTATAAACACATCAAATATAAATAAATAACTCAAGCAAAATTAAAAAAAAAAAAGGGCTGGGATAGTCTCGGACTAGGCTTTAATCTCCAAGGTCAAGCTTGGCCTACTTATTAATCGAGCCTATTTTCTAAGCCTGGCCCAGCCAAGCAGGCCTAAATTTTTGGCCCAAGCTTGCCTAAAAGGCTTTAAGGTCACATGGTGAACCGATCGGAAAGAAGAAGATTTCTTTCAATTGCTCAATTTAGATCTCTCAAAGAAAAAGATAGTAAAAGATTTAAATTTTTAAAAATAGAGCTCAAGTTCTTTTTTTTTATTGATTAAAAATGAGTTACATATTCACTATTTATAATAACAAGGCCCATCTTTATACAAATTGGATTGAATTCTTTTCTTAATTCTAATAGGACTTTTTGGCCTAAAATAGACATGTCTAGATCTCAACTTTTATACCAACTTTGTTTTTTATTATTCTGTTAGATTATTTTTAGATTGCAAGTTACGTTCGATCAAAATCTTATCGAAAGAGAAATTTTTAAATTGATCGGCCTGTTTAGGGCCTACACAAAGGAATTTCCTCGACCGCTAGAGGCATCGCCCTCCTAATGGAGAGGTATCCCAATATTTTAAAAAACTATCCAATTTTAAAAAAAAAGATTATCGAAATCAGACATCATATGACTAAGTTATTATCTTCAAAAGTTTGACTTATAAATTGGCTTCTTGATATGATAGATCATGCTCTTGAACTCTGTCTAGCCTTATTTATAATGATCAAAGTAGTCTACATCGAGTTCGATGATGCTCCTGAATCAAGTAAGCTAAGCAGGCCATCTAGCTCGTGAACAAGTCCAGTACATGCTTGGAAGATTGACGTTCTCAAGAAATTCCATATGTATAGTATAACCAATGTATGCACAATGAAAATGGTTGGACTTCCGTCTCAAGACAAATGCATATGGGCCCCTCCATAGACAAGGCACCTAGGCTTATGCGATTGACATTGCCAAGAAATTCCAAAATTTCAGGAAAAATCACTAATTTATAATTGTAATTAGCAGCCGTATGTATGCATGCATGTTGCAGGCACGCATATATATATATATATATATATATATATATGTTCAATCAATTTCTGTAAAACTAAATCAAATGCAAGTTCATAGCACATATTAAAGATGGTGTTGCTATCCCATTTTGTCACACTAAGCAAAGATGGATCGTTCACAGGTGTCAGCAAATGGGTTTGTTAGTCAATTTCTCTCCGATAACATTTATTAAAATAAATCTTCAAGACTTGCTATTAGGATAGAGGGGAATTCGTTAGTTATAACATGTTCACAGATTCAAAGATACAAAAGAAAACAAACATGATCTCAAGTGTGTAGAAATAATTAAGGGGTCGTTCGGTTACCTCCAAGTTGTAGGCGGAGAGTTGCAAGTGTTTGGTTACCAACAACTAGGCCAGGCACAGGCAACTAAGTTGCACTAAGGGCTCTTTGGCTGCATCCAGAGATGCGGCCAAAAATAGCCGTGTGACGGCCCAACCCATGTAAGAATCCAAACGAACAAAAAAAAAAAAATAGAAAAACTGGGGAGAAGACTCTCCTGTTTTTCTATTTTTTATTTATTTTAGGTGGAAAGTCTTATTAAATTTGATGTACGGCCTATGAATCATTGTTAAATTTATTGAGATATTAAAGAAAGAAATTTAGGTAGTTATGTTTGGATTTAAATTATTGACTAATTATTCCGCTATTGTTTTAAGATAACATGATAAGATGCCTTGCATGCTTATGAGAAGAGTCTTCTATGAGTATGCGGCGGTTGCCATGACCCTCGATTCACAATCTCGAGTCGGGAGCGTGACAATTAAAGTGGTATCAGAGCATAAGTGGATGAATTATGAAATATAGAATCAGATATAGAATAGGTGTAAGTGGATAGACACCAGGGACATTATAGTGTAGATCTTTGATGATTGTAATGGGAGAAATATTTATAAATTTTGATTAAACATTGAGATTATGTATAAAAGGATCGCAAGAGATTATAACATATGGAGTTTGAAATATGATGGATGATCTATTGATCATGATATGATTAGTTAGATCTTGATCGAAAGTAATCACAAAAGGATTGACATAAAATTTTATTATGCATTATGGTTATTAATTTGATCATTGGTTATTGAAGTGAATCGTAAGTTCAAATTCGATGTGAAAATAATACTATGATATTACTTCTAGTTGAGAAGTTGACTATTATTGGCAAGATAAAGATTTGATAATAAAATGTTATTCCAGAATGGGCTAAGAAAGTTTTTTTTATGATGCTTGATTGGAATATTTATCGAAATTGAATTTGGTATGTGGATTATATATAAAGTGGCATATTAGGATGAATGTATATTTGGAGATATTGCAAAGAAGTCTATTTCTTATTGATGAAATTGATTTTGAGATTGTAGGATATTCATCGTACTGGAATCTTTGAATCATCATCCTTAGATCTAGAAAATAGATCTTATTATATCTCTTGGAGACT
This sequence comes from Elaeis guineensis, assembly GCF_000442705.2. Lineage (NCBI taxonomy): Eukaryota > Viridiplantae > Streptophyta > Magnoliopsida > Arecales > Arecaceae > Elaeis > Elaeis guineensis. The sequence continues at coordinate 114,435,638 of NC_025998.2, read as the reverse complement.
ACCTGATATGTATGAAATTTTAATTTAAAGATTTCGTATCTAAGTTGATCAAGAGATTTTCTGATATTATTGTTGAGGTTGATATTTTTTAGATTAAGATCTGATTTATATTTATTTCAGATTAAGGGATCCATGTGAATTTACAATTTAAAAATTTTGGATTTAGAAATTGATATGGAGTTCTTTTGCTTTTGTTAACGAGGTCCCTAATTGAATCTACTATTAAATGGAGATTTGATTTTTTTTTGAAGCTTGTATGATTGTTATGAAAGGATATTTGATAGATATTGAAGATCCTGATGATAGAAATTTTAGAAAAAAATAATGATTTGAAATTCTTATATATTCTGATTATGTCCAAATTTGGTGGAGCATTGAAGGATTTTTTTTTTCATTAATTTGACTTATAAAGATTTTTGGTTTGAAAATTTATCGAATTGAATTGATATGAGAATTAAGATTTGATTCATATTGATTATAGTAAATCTATATGATGGTTTTAAATATGATATTGGACTCAAGGGTTAATCAAGATTTTTGTACACCAGTAAAAGTATGAATGAGAATCGAAAGTTAATCTTTGACTTCAATTGAAATTTGAAATTTTAGATCTTTTCTATTGATAAGGTAAAGAAATAATTTGATCAAATTTTTTTTTTGGTGAACCTAAGAAATTTTGATTGTTAGATCAGAGTGCACAGCGGAAGCATGGTAATCTGGATTACTTTGAGTAAGTCAGGAATGTTGATTCTCTGAGTCAAAGAATTATAATAAATGATATAGTTTGATATAAAAAAAAAAATTCATGGATATTAGAAAGAATAATATTTTAAAATTTGAATTATTTTAGATATCCTAATGTGATTTTTAAAAGTAGAGCTTCCACCTACTATGCTACAAAAATAATTAGCATCCTAATTCTAGGATGAGTGGACCTTTGATTTTTAATTTTAGATTTAGAATATTTAGAGATAAATTTTTTCTATCCTAGAATTAAATTTTATAATTCTCTATTTATTAGAAAGAATTTGAGATTATTTATCGAATGATGATTTCGATCTTAGATTATTATACTCAAATATTTATCTCCAAGGTATAATGAAATTTGAAGTTAGAACTCTTTTGATCATTATTATTTCTCAGACTGAATGAAAAAGATTGAGGTTATCTATTGATATTAACGATTGTTCTACAAAAGATAGATTGGAGTTATTCATAATTTGATAATGAATCGATTAATTAAGAGTTGTTAATGTTTAGATAAAAAAAATTGATATACTTACTTAGAATAGAGACATTGATTTTGATTATAAGAAAAATATAGTTTTGATTTAGATCAATTTTTGAGTTATTGATTTTTATTATGGAATGACTTAATGATAAAATTTGCTTCAAGAATTAGAATATTTAAGAGTTTGAAGATTTGAGTAAGAAAATTTCGATGACTAGAAAATAGTGATATTGATTCAATCAACAATGGTGATACTGATCTTTATGAAATGACTTAATGATGAAGTTGTATCGAGAATTTAAAATATCAAAAGTTCGAAAATGAGATGATAAATCTTCAACCTTTGAAAGTACGAATAAGAAAAAATATTTTTTAATTTTGATTGATTGGGATGTCATCATATGATTCATAGAAGTATGTTTTCCTATCTTATGATGGGTTAAAATTAAGAGTGGTTAATATTTTGAAATAAATAAATAAATGAATGAATGATGATGAATGAAGTTCTTATGCAAGAATAGAGACATTGACCTTTTTCATTCACAAGAGATAGATTTGATTTTAATTTGAGTCATGAGGTATTGAACATAATTTATTTTTACAGGAAATAAGATCATAATTTCGAAATCTTGAAACATTGAAAATCTTTGAGATGGTGATCTTGATAAATAAGAAAATGAATGGTTCCATTTCAGATCGATATTAATGTATTAACTTTTTTCTTATGAAATGATTTAAGAATAAATTTGTATGAAGAATTAGAATTTTGAAATATTTGAGGATGAGATTTAAGTAAAGAAATACGAAGACTCAAGCACGAAAAATTTCGAGGACGAAATTTCTTTTAGAGGGGAAGAATGTGACGGCCCAACCCATGTAAGAATCCAAACGAACAAAAAAAAAAAAGAAAAACAAGAGAGAAGACTCCCAAAGGGAGTCTTCTTCCTCCTCTCGCCGGCTCCCAATCGGAGTCGGAGTCGAGTTCCCTCCGGCTCTATTTAAGGAGGAGAACCCTCCTCTCTCCTCTCATCGAGAAATTCCGGGGCTAAACGGCGGCAATCGTCGAAAATTTCTTCACGGAGACTCGTCCTTGTGCCATCCAATTTTCTCGTCGGAAAAGCCTCGCCGGCGTCGGAGGTAAGCTTCCTCTCCTTCCTCTCTCCTCCCCCTTCCTTTCCGTGTCGATGTGCACGCTCGCCGGCGACCGAAGTCGCCGGATTTTGTTGCGGAAGAATTTTTTTTTGCCATTTTTCTGTCGTCGGTGGTCACCGTCGACCACCGGTTTGGCCTCCTCTTGTCGCAGATCATCTCTCCTCTTGCCGACGGCCGCCCCACGCAGGCTACGCCACCGGCCGGCCACCCAATGGGGGACCTCACGGTCCCCTGTTTCAGCCCAAAACAAGCCCACGGGAGAAGAAGAAAAGAAGAAGAAGAAGGAAAAGAAAAAGAAAAAGAAAAGAAGAAAGAAAAGAAAAGAAAAAGAAAAGAAAAAAGAAGGAAAAGAAAAAGAAAAAGAAAAGAAAAAAGAAAAAAAAAAAAGGGGAAACAAAAGAAGAAAAATAATATAATAATAATAATATAATAATAATAATAAATAGGATTTTCTCTCCTCTCTCTTCCGTGAAGGAAAAAAAAAAGAGAAAGAAAGAAAAGAAGAAAGAAAAAAATAAAATAAATTAAATTAATTTATAAATAATAAAATATAAGAAAGAGAGTTTCTCTCTCTTCCTTCTTTTCAGCCTGAACTAGTATTTTCTCTCTCTAAAATTGAACTTTTTCTCTCTACTTTCTCTCTCTAAAATCCTCTCTCTAGATTATTTCTCTCTCCTAAGATTTTTAGAATTTTGAGAAGAATGATAATGAATTTAAATGATTTTCGTGATGAATTTTTGATCCGTGATCGTCGGACGGTACACCGACATCCACTTTGATCAGATCAAGTATTTTTAGATTTTATTTCTCATGATCTTATTGAATTGTCCACATGATAATCTTAGCATGATTTGATCTGATCGATCGAATTTGTTGAATCATATTGCCTGAAGAATCAAAGATGAGTTTTCTCTCTCTAAAATTTTTTTTCTCTAGAATTTTCTCTCTCTAAAGTCATTTTTCTCTCTCGATCGATTTCTCTCTCTTGATCGATTTATCAATGAGAAAATTTTTTCAATAGTCCTGATCTGATTCTAATGAAGAATCCTGATCCATGATTGTCAGACAGCGTACTGGCACCCACCTTAATCAGACCATGAATCTTTAGATTTGATTATCCATGATTTCGATCTAGCCATGACTTGATTTGATCATGTTGATTTTACCAATTGAGATATTGGACCAATCGTAATGTTGGATTGTATCACTTGATCAATTCGAATTGTACCTCATGAATTCTCTCTCCTCTAATTTTCTCTCTCCACTTGATTTTATGAAATCAATGAAGAAATCTCGATCCTATCACTTCGAATCCGATTTGATCTGATAGTCAAACTTTGGATCGTTTAGGTCCTAATTAGATTTTGATTAGATGAAATTAGATGATCGGACCCAATCTAAACCGTTGAAATATGGTATTCGTATTCTTTCTAATTATTGAAATTGATTCTGTATAGGATTGTGGATGTTTGATCATGGGATATCGCGATATGATCTATGAACAGAATTTTTGGAAAAAAATTATAGAATTATGTGGATTTATTGGAATGCGTTCGAGGTAAGTAATATTTTATTTTTTCTAGATTTATCGATAAATTATAATGTATTCTTCTGACATGATTTGTGAAACGATGCATGAATTGGATGAATGGTATTTTGTTATGAAAATATCTTATTTGAAATGTTATGATGAAGCATGATTGAACATATTGATTTCATGATGCATTATATTGATTGATTTCGATACTACATAATTTTATGTTTTATTATCGAAATTACAATATGAAACATGATTTATGAAGAATTATGATATAAGAAACAATAAGAATTGACAACCTTACTATGTAAAGGACCCTGCCAATGGGGGCATATACGTTGACAATTGATTGTCCTGAGGATTTATGTCGCCAGCGAGACCAGCGACATGTCGCCAGAGAGACCAGCGACAAACCGCCAGCGAGACCAGCGGTTCCAAAGGACATGGCTGCCAGATGATTCGCAGCCTACCGCAAGCAGATACGCGGTATTATGACCCTGCCACAGAGAAAATGTGGTCATAGCTCATGGTTGACGAAAAAAATTGAAGAACAAAAGAAATTGAAATCCCGAAAGAAACTTGAATTTTCGAAAAAGAAATGAACTTGACATGAATTATATTGCATAATTGAAATTGATTTCAAATTGATGAACTCTATATGCTTATTTTCTATAAATGATTATTTACTTAAATGCCTGATGAAATCTGTTGGGAAGTGATCATTGCTTACTGGGCTGTCTAGCTCATTACCTTCTATTTTACTGTTTTTACAGATGTTGAGGAATTAAGATGATACAAGATATAAATGGAAGAGTGATCAGAAGCAGAATTTCTATACTTTTATTTTAGGTGGAAAGTCTTATTGAATTTGATGTACGGCCTATGAATCATTGTTAAATTTATTGAGATATTAAAGAAAGAAATTTAGGTAGTTATGTTTGGATTTAAATTATTGGCTAATTATTCCGCTGTTATTTTAAGATAACATGATAAGATGCCTTGCATGCTTATGAGAAGAGCCTTCTATGAGTATGCGGCGGTTGCCATGACCCTCGATTCCAATCTCGGGTCGGGGGCGTGACAATTAAAGTAGTATCAGAGCATAAGTGGATGAATTATAAAATATAGAATCAGATATAGAATGGGTGTAAGTGGATAGACACCAGGGACATTATAGTGTAGATCTTTGATGATTGTAGTGGGAGAAATATTTATAAATTTTGATTAAACATTGAGATTATGTATAAAAGGATCGCAAGAGATTATAACATATGGAGTTTGAAATATGATGGATGATCTATTGATCATGATATGATTAGTTAGATCTTGATCGAAAGTAATCACAAAAGGATTGACATAAAATTTTATTATGAATTATGGTTATTAATTTGATCATTGGTTATTGAAGTGAATCGTAAGTTCAAATTCGATGTGAAAAATAATACTATGATATTACTTCTAGTTGAGAAGTTGACTATTATTGGCAAGATAAAGATTTGATAATAAAATGTTATTCCAGAATGGGCTAAGAAAGTTTTTTTATGATGCTTGATTGAAATATTTATCGAAATTGAATTTGGTATGTGGATTATATATAAAGTGGCATATTAGGATGAATACATATTTGGAGATATTGCAAAGAAGTCTATTTCTTATTGATGAAATTGATTTTGAGATTGTAGGATATTCATCGTACTGGAATCTTTGAATCATCATCCTTAGATCTAGAAAATAGATCTTATTATATCTCTTGGAGACTACCTGATATGTATGAAATTTTAATTTAAAGATTTCGTATCTAAGTTGATCAAGAGATTTTCTGATATTATTGTTGAGGTTGATATTTTTTAGATTAAGATCTGATTTATATTTATTTCAGATTAAGGGATCCATGTAAATTTACAATTTAGAAATTTTGGATTTAGAAATTGATATGGAGTTCTTTTGCTTTTGTTAACGAGGTCCCTAATTGAATCTACTATTAAATGGAGATTTGATTTTTTTTGAAGCTTGTATGATTGTTATGAAAGGATATTTGATAGATATTGAAGATCCTGATGATAGAAATTTTAGAAAAAAATAATGATTTAAATTCTTATATATTCTGATTATGTCCAAATTTGGTGGAGCATCGAAGGATTTTTTTTTTCCATTAATTTGACTTATAAAGATTTTTGATTTGAAAATTTATCGAATTGAATTGATATGAGAATTAAGATTTGATTCATATTGATTATAGTAAATCTATATGATGGTTTTAAATATGATATTGGACTCAAAGGTTAATCAAGATTTTTGTACACCAGTAAAAGTATGAATGAGAATCGAAAGTTAATCTTTGACTTCAATTGAAATTTAAAATTTTAGATCTTTTCTATTGATAAGGTAAAGAAATAATTTGATCAAACTTTTTTTTTGGTGAACCTAAGAAATTTTGATTGTTAGATCAGAGTGCACAGCGGAAGCATGGTAATCTGGATTACTTTGAGTAAGTCAGGAATGTTGATTCTCTGAGTCAAAGAATTATAATAAATGATATAGTTTGATATAAAAAAAAATTCGTGGATATTAGAAAGAATAATATTTTAAAATTTGAATTATTTTAGATATCCTAATGTGATTTTTAAAAGTAGAGCTTCCACCTACTATGCTACAAAAATAATTAGCATCCTAATTCTAGGATGCGTGGACCTTTGATTTTTGATTTTAGATTTAGAATATTTAGAGATAAATTTTTTCTATCCTAGAATTAAATTTTATAATTCTCTATTTATTAGAAAGAATTTGAGATTGTTTATCGAATGATGATTTCGATCTTAGATTATTATACTCAAATATTTATCTCCAGGGTATAATGAAATTTGAAGTTAGAACTCTTTTGATCATTATTATTTCTCAGACTGAATGAAAAAGATTGAGGTTATCTATTGATATTAACGATTGTTCTACAAAAGATAGATTGGAGTTATTCATAATTTGATAATGAATCGATTAATTAAGAGTTGTTAATGTTTAGATAAAGAAAATTGATATACTTACTTAGAATAGAGACATTGATTTTGATTATAAGAAAAATATAGTTTTGATTTAGATCAATTTTTGAGTTATTGATTTTTATTATGGAATGACTTAATGATAAAATTTGCTTCAAGAATTAGAATATTTAAGAGTTTGAGGATTTGAGTAAGAAAATTTCGATGACTAGAAAATAGTGATATTAATTCAATCAACAATGGTGATACTGATCTTTATAAAATGACTTAATGATGAAGTTGTATCGAGAATTTAAAATATCAAAAGTTCGAAAATGAGATGATAAATCTTCAACCTTTGAAAGTACGAATAAGAGAAAATATTTTTGAATTTTGATTGATTGGGATGTCATCATATGATTCATAGAAATATGTTTTCCTATCTTATGATGGGTTAAAATTAAGAGTGGTTAATATTTTGAAATAAATAAATAAATGAATGAATGATGATGAATGAAGTTCTTATGCAAGAATAGAGATATTGACCTTTTTCATTCACAAGAGATAGATTTGATTTTAATTTGAGTCATGAGGTATTGAACATAATTTATTTTTACAGGAAATAAGATCATAATTTCGAAATCTTGAAACATTGAAAATCTTTGAGATGGTGATATTGATAAATAAGAAAATGAATGGTTCCGTTTCAGATCGATATTAATGTATTAACTTTTTTCTTATGAAATGATTTAAGAATAAATTTGTATCAAGAATTAGAATTTTGAAATATTTGAGGATGAGATTTAAGTAAAGAAATACGAAGACTCAAGCAGGAAAAATTTCAAGGACGAAATTTCTTTTAGAGGGGAAGAATGTGACGGCCCAACCCATGTAAGAATCCAAACGAACAAAAAAAAAATAGAAAAACAAGGGAGAAGACTCCCGAAGGGAGTCTTCTTCCTCCTCTCGCCGGCTCCCAATCGGAGTCGGAGTCGAGTTCCCTCCGGCTCTATTTAAGGAGGAGAACCCTCCTCTCTCCTCTCATCGAGAAATTCCGGGGCAAAACGGCGGCAATCGCCGAAAATTTCTTCACGGAGACCCGTCCTTGTGCCATCCAATTTTTTCGTCGAAAAAGCCTCGCCGGCATCGGAGGTAAGCTTCCTCCCCTTCCTCTCTCCTCCCCCTTCCTTTCCGTGCCGATGTGCACGCTCGCCGGCGACCGAAGTCGCCGGATTTTGTTGCGGAAGAATTTTTTTTTTGCCATTTTTCTGTCGCCGGTGGTCACCGTCGACCACCGATTTGGCCTCCTCTTGTCGCGGATCGTCTCTCCTCTTGCCGACGGCCGCCCCACGCCGGCTACGCCGCCGGCCGGCCACCCAACGGGGGACCTCACGGTCCCCTGTTTCAGCCCAAAACAAGCCCACGGGAGAAGAAGAAAAGAAGAAGAAGAAGGAAAAGAAAAAGAAAAAGAAAAGAAGAAGGAAAAGAAAAGAAAAAGAAAAGAAAAAAGAAGGAAAAGAAAAAGAAAAAGAAAAGAAAAAAAAAAAAAAAAAAGGGAAAAAAAGAAGAAAAATAATATAATAATAATATAATAATAATAATAAATAGGATTTTCTCTCCTCTCTCTTCCGTGAAGGAAAAAAAAGAGAAAGAAAGAAAAGAAGAAAGAAAAAAATAAAATAAAATAAATTAATTTATAAATAATAAAATATAAGAAAGAGAGTTTCTCTCTCTTCCCTCTCTTTTCAGCCTGAACTAGTATTTTCTCTCTCTAAAATTGGACTTTTTCTCTCTACTTTCTCTCTCTAAAATCCTCTCTCTAGATTATTTCTCTCTCTTAAGATTTCTAGAATTTTGAGAAGAATGATGATGAATTTAAATGATCTTCGTGATGGATTTTTGATCCGTGATCGTCGGACGGTACACCGACATCCACTTTGATCAGATCAAGTATTTTTAGATTTTATTTCTCATGATCTTATTGAATTGTCCACATGATAATCTTAGCATGATTTGATCTGATCGATCGAATTTGTTGAATCATATTGCCTGAAGAATCCAAGATGAGTTTTCTCTCTCTAAAAATTTTCTCTCTCTAGAATTTTCTCTCTCTAAAGTCATTTTTCTCTCTCGATCGATTTCTCTCTCTTGATCGATTTATCAATGAGAAAATTCTTTCAATAGTCCTGATCTGATTCTAATGAAGAATCCTGATCCATGATTGTCAGACAGCGTACTGGCACCCACCTTAATCAGACCATGAATCTTTAGATTTGATTATCCATGATTTCGATCTAGCCATGACTTGATTTGATCATGTTGATTTCATCAATTGAGATATTGGACCAATCGTAATGTTAGATTGTATCACTTGATCAATTCGAATTGTACCTCATGAATTCTCTCTCCTCTGATTTTCTCTCTCCACTTGATTTTATGAAATCGATGAAGAAATCTCGGTCCTATCACTTCGAATCCGATTTGATCTGATAGTCAATCTTTGGATCGTTTAGGTCCTAATTAGATTTTGATTAGATGAAATTAGATGATCGGACCCAATCTAAACCGTTGAAATATGGTATTCATATTCTTTCTAATTATTGAAATTGATTCTGTATAGGATTGTGGATGTTTGATCATGGGATATCGTGATATGATCTATGAACAGAATTTTTGAAAAAAAATTTATAAAATTATGTGGATTTATTGGAATGCGTTCGAGGTAAGTAATGTTTCACTTTTTCTAGATTTATCGGCAAATTATAATGTATTCTTCTGACATGATTTGTGAAACGATGCATGAATTGGATGAATGGTATTTTGTTATGAAAATATCTTATTTGAAATGTTATGATGAAGCATGATTGAACATATTGATTTCATGATGCATTATATTGATTGATTTCGATACTACATGATTATATGTTTTATTATCGAAATTACAATATGAAACATGATTTATGAAGAATTATGATATAAGAAACAATAAGAATTGACAACCTGACTATGTAAAGGATCCTGCCAATGGGGGCAAATACGTTGGCAATTGATTGTCCTGAGGGTTTATGTCGCCAGCGAGACCAGCGACATGTCGCCAGAGAGACCAGCGACAAACCGCCAGCGAGACCAGCGGTTCCAAAGGACATGGCTGCCAGATGATTCGCAGCCTACCGCAGCAGATACGCGGTATTATGATCCTGCCACAGAGAAAATGTGGTCATAGCTCATGGTTGACGAAAAGAAATTGAAGAACAAAAGAAATTGAAATCCCGAAAGAAACTTGAATTTTCGAAAAAGAAATGAACTTGACATGAATTATATTGCATAATTGAAATTGATTTCGAATTGATGAACTCTATATACTTATTTTTTATAAATGATTATTTACTTAAATGCCTGATGAAATCTGTTGGGAAGTGATCATTGCTTACTGGGCTGTCTAGCTCATTACCTTCTATTTTACTGTTTTTACAGATGTTGAGGAATTAAGATGATACAAGATATGAATGGAAGAGTGATCAGAAGCAGAATTTCTATACTTTTATTTTAGGTGGAAAGTCTTATTGAATTTGATGTACGGCCTATGAATCATTGTTAAATTTATTGAGATATTAAAGAAAGAAATTTAGGTAGTTATGTTTGGATTTAAATTATTGGCTAATTATTCCGCTGTTGTTTTAAGATAACATGATAAGATGCCTTGCATGCTTATGAGAAGAGTCTTCTATGAGTATGCGGCGGTTGCCATGACCCTCGATTCACAATCTCGGGTCGGGGGCGTGACAAGCCGCATCCTAAGATGCAAGCTCTAGTTACAATTTTAAAAGGCTATTATCACCTCCTAATTCTCTCCAATAATCATATAATAATAGTGATATAATTTTGATTATAATATGATAATTATTATTTATCACATAAGAATTATTAAAATAACTATTATTACTATAATATGATAATAATTATTATAATATAGTTAGTATCAATTAATTTTTAAATTAAATAACATTAATCAAGATTTCTAAGCTCTGACCATATCACCGTGTAAGAGGCATGTTGTGCCACTTTGGTAGGATACGAAGATTTAGCACGTCTTGTGTATTAAGTGTCAATATCAATTTATGCACTGTACAATACTCCATAACAAGATTTATTGGCTGAGTTTTGAAACCGAGATTGAAAACCTTGGTTATAGCTATATGAATTGATGTTATATTAAAAATAACATACTATAGAATAGTATTATATACTATATTGTATCATTTTGTATTGTACTACATTATGTTGTTAATATACATTGTATGATATTATATTATGTTATAAAATTATATTATGTTATATAATGTTACATTATATCTTATAATGTAAAATAAAAACATGATATAGAATAATACAATATAATATATTAGATAATTGCATTGTAATGATGTTATAATTATTTTATAATATAATATTACAATAATCATATAATGTAACAATATGATCAATAGCATCAGTGGAGATAATTTTACCATGTCAGTTATGGGTGATTGAATCATCTTCACATTAAACAACCAAATACAGGAACTACTGTTGCAGTTTTCAGATCCAAAAAGCCAAACAGACACTTGTAAATACAAATGTAGCATTTCAAGATGCAATTATATCTAGAAATGTAGAAAACCAAACAAGCGCTAAGTGAATCATAACTGACCAGAGTGGTTAAAAAGAAGGATAAAAAGAAGGAAGAAATCATCAAATTGATACCCACTTGTTATTTTTCAAAAAAAAAAAAAAATCGGATGCTTGCTCACCATACTTTGGTACTTAAAAATCCTATGGAATTCCTAAATGAAGATGGAAGCTTCGACAGTTGCCTCCCTTATGGTGAGAGGAGGAGCTAAACGAATTACAGTGCCATGTGTTGTCTTAGCAAGAATGCCCCTGTGATGGCCCGGCCCGAATAAAAATCTCAGCCCACCAAAGCCCAAAATGAAAAAAAAAAAAAGAAAGAAAAACAGGGGAGAAGACTCCTAAAGGAAGTCTTCTTCGTCCTCTCGCTGGCTCCCAATCGGAGTCAGAAACGAGCTCCCTCCGGCTCTATTTAAGGAGGAGATCCCTCCTCTCTCCCTTTCACCAAAGATCATAAGCTCAGTCGGCGGCAATCGTCGGAAAACCACCGCGAAAAACCCATCCCTGTGCCCGTCCAATTGCTCGTCGGAAAAATCTTGCCGGCATCGGAGGTAAGCCTCCTCCCCTTTCTCTCTTCTCCCCTTTCCTTCCCATGCCTGTGTGCATGCTCGCCGGCGACCGGAGTCGCCAGATTTTGTTGTGGAAGTAACCTTCATTTTTTTTGCCGTTTTTCTTTAATACCGGCGCTAGTGGTCACCGCCGACCACCGGTTTGGCCCTCCTAGTGTCATTGAGTCGCCCCCCTCTTGCCGACGGCCGTCCCATGTCGGTTGCACCGTCGGCCGGCTAGCCAACAGGAGATTGAGAGATCCCCTATTTCGGCCCAAAGGAACCCACGGGAAGAAGGAAGGAAAAGAAAAAGAAAAGAAGAAGAAGGAAAAGAAAAGAAAAAGAAAAGAAAAAGAAGGAAAAGAAAAAGAAAAAGAAAAGAAAAAGAAAAAGAAAAAAAAAGAAAAAAAAAGAAAGAAGAAGAAAAATAAAATAATAATGATATAATAATAATAAATAGGATTTTCTCTCCTCTCTCTTCCGTGAAAAAAAAAAGAAAGAAAGAAAGAAAGAAAGAAAGAAAAGAAGAAAGAAAAATAAAATAAATTAATCAATAAATAATGATATAAATAATAAAATATGAGAAAGAGAGTTTCTCTCTCTTCCCTCTCTCCCTTCAGCCTGAACTAGTATTTTCTCTCTCTACTTTCTTTTTCTAGATTATTTCTCTCTCCTAAGATTAGTGAATGAAGAAATTTCTTTTAATAGTCCAGATCTAATTCTAATGAAGAATCCTGATCAATGGTTGTCAGACAGTGTACTGGCACCTACCTTAATCAGACCATGAATCTTTAGATTTGATCATCCATGATTTCGATCTAGTCATGACTTGATTTGATCATGTTGATTTCACCAATCGAGATATTGGACCAATCGTAATGTTGGATTGTGTCACCTGATCAATTCGAATTGTACCTCATGAATTCTCTCTCCTCTGATTTTCTCTCTCTACTTGATTTTATGAAATCGATGAAGAAACCTCGGTCCTATCACTTCGAATCCGATTTGATCTGATAGTCAAACTTTGGATTGTTTAGGTCCTAATTAGATTTTGATTAGATGAAATTAGATGATCGGACCCAATCTCAACCGTTGAAATATGGTATTCATATTCTTTCTAATTATTGAAATAGATTCTGTATAGGATTGTGGATGTTTGACCATGGAATATCGTAATATGATCTACGAATAGAATTTTTGGAAGAAAATTTATAGAATTATGTGGATTTATTGGAATGCATTCGAGGTAAGTAATATTTTATTTTTTCTAGATTTATCGATAAATTATAATATATTTTTCTGACATGATTTGTGAAACGATGCATGAATTGGATGAATGGTATTTTGTTATGAAAATATCTTATTTGAAATGTTATGATGAAGCATGATTGAACATATTGATTTCATAATGCATTATATTGATTGATTTCGATACTACATGATTATATATTTTATTATCGAAATTAGAATATGAAATATGATTTATGAAGAATTATGATATAAGAAATAATATGAATTGACAACCTGACTATGTAAAGGACCCTGCTAATGGGGGTATATATGTTGGCAATTGATTTGTCCTAAGGGTTTACGTCGCTAGAGAGACCAGCGATAAATCGCCAGAGAGACCAGCGGTTCCGAAGGACTTTGCTGCCAGATGATTCGCAGCTCACCGCAAGAAGATACGCGGTATTATGATTCTGCCACAGAAAAAATATGGTCATGGCTCATAGTTGACGAAAAAAAATTGAAGAACAAAAGAAATTGAAACCTCAAAAGAAACTTGAATTTTTGAAAAAGAAATGAATTTGGCATGAATTATATTGCATAATTAGAAATTGATTTCGAATTGATGAACTCTATATGCTTATTTTCTATAAATGATTATTTACTTAAATGTTTGATGAAATCTGTTGAAAAGTGATCATTGCTTACTAGACTGTCTAGCTCATTACCTCCTATTTTACTATTTTTACAGATGTTGAGGAATTAAGATAATACAAGATATGAATGGAAGAGTGATCAGAAGTAGAATCTCTATACTTTTATTTTCGGTTGAAAGTCTTATTGAATTTGATGTAAGGACTATGAATCATTGTTGAATTTATTAAAGAAGAAATTTAGATCGTTATATTTTGGATTTGAATTATTGACTAATTATTCCGCTATTGTTTTAGAATAGCATGATAAGATGCCTTGCATGCTTATGGGAAGAGTTTTCTATGAGTATGCGGCGGTTGCCATGACCCTCGATTCACAATCTCGGGTTGGGGGCGTGACAATTAATATGGTATCAGAGCATAAGTGGATGAATTATGAAACATAGAATCAGATATAGAATGGGTGTAAGTGGATAGACACTAGGGACATTATAGTGTAGATCTTGATGATTGTAGTGGGAGAAATATTTAAAAATTTTGATTAAACATTGAGATTATGTATAAAAGGATCGCAAGAGATTATGACATATGAAGTTTGAAATATGATGGATGATCTATAGATCATGATATGATTAGTTAGATCTTGATCAAAAGTAATTACAAAAGGATTGACATAAAATTTTATTGTGCATTATGGTTATTAATTTGATCATTGGTTATTCAAGTGAATCGTAAGTTCAAATTCGATGTGAGAATAATACTATGATATTACTTCTAGTTGAGAAGTTGACTATTATTGATAAGATAAAGATTTGATAATAAAAATGTTGTTCCAGAATGGGCTAAGAAAGTTTTTTTTTTATGATGCTTGATTGGAATATTTATCGAAAGTGAACTTGATATGTGGATTATATATAAAGTGGTATATTAGGATGAATGCATATTTGAAGATATTGCAAAGAAGCCTATTTCTTATTGATGAAATTGATTTTGAGATTGAAGGATATTCATCATACTGGAATCTTTAATCATTATCCTTAGATCTAAATAATGGATCTTATTATGTCTCTTGGAGACTACATGATGTGTATGAAATTTTAATTTAAAGATTTCGTATCTAAGTTGATCAAGAGATTTTTTTGATATTATTGTTGAGGTTGTTAATGAAAAATTGATATCTTTAGATTAAGATAAAAGATCTGATTTATATTTATTTCAGATTAAGGGATCCATGTGAATTTATAATTTAGAAATTTTGGATTTAAGAATTGATATGGAGTTCCTTTGCTTTTGTTAACGAGGTCCCTAATTGAATCTACTATTAAATGGAGATTTGATTTTTTGAAGCTGTATGATTGTCATGAAAGGATATTTGATAGATATTGAAGATCCTGATGATAGAAATTTAAAAAAAAAAATATAATAATAATGATTTGAAATTTTTATATATTCTGATTATGTCCAAATTTGATGGAGCATCGAAGGATTTTTTTTTTCATTAATTTGACTTATAAGGATTTTTGGTTTGAAAATTTTTGAATTGAATTGATATGAGAATTAAGATTTGATTCATATTGATTATAGTAAATCTGTATGATGGTTTAAATATGATATTGGACTCAAGGGTTAATCAAGATTATTGTACACCAGTAAAGGTATGAATGAGAATTGAAAGTTAATCTTTGACTTCAATTGAAATTTAAAATTTTAGGTCTTTTCTATTGATAAGATAAAGAAATAATTTGATCAAAATTTTTTTTGGTGAAGCTAAGAAATTTTGATTGTTAGATCAGAGTACGCAGCGGAAGTATGGTAATCTGGATTACTTTGAGTAAGTCAGGAATATTGACCCTTTGAGTTAAAGAATTATGATAGATGATATGGTTTGATACAAGAAATTTATTGATATTAGAAAGAATAATATTTTATTTGAGTTATTTTAGATATCCTAATGTGATTTTTAAAAATAGTGCTTCCACTGACTATGCTACAAAAATATTTAGCATCCTAATTCTAAGATGAGTGGACTCTTGATTTTTGATTTTTGATTTAGAATATTTAGAGATAAATTTTTTCTATCCTAGAATTAAATTTTATAATTCTCTATTTATTAGGAAGAATTTGAGATTGTTTATCGAATAATAATTTCGATCTTAGATTATTATACTCAAATATTTATCTCCAAAGTATAATAAAATTTGAAGTTTGAACTCTTTTGATTATTATTATTTCTCTGACTAAATGAAAAAGATTGATGTTATCTATTGATATTGACGATTGTTCTACAAAAGATGGATTGGAATTATTTATAATTTAATTTGATAATGAATCGATTAATTAAGAGTTGTTAATATTTAGATAAAGAAAATTGATATACTTACTTAGAATAGAGACATTAATTTTGATTATAAGAAAAATATAGTTTTGATTTAGATCAATTTTTGAGTTATTGATTTTTATTATGGAATGACTTAATGATAAAATTTGCTTCAAGAATTAGAATATTTAAGAGTTTTAGGGTTTGAGTAAGAAAATTTTGATGACTAGAAATAGTGGTTTTGATTCTAATCAACACCGATGATATTGATCTTCTCTTTATGAAATGATTAAATGATAAAGTTACATTGAGAATTAAAATATCAAAAGTTCGAGAATGAGATTGAAATGATAAATCTTCAACCTTTGAAAGTACGAATAAGAGAAAATATTTTTAAATTTTGATGGATTAGGATATCATCAAATGATTCATAGAAGTATGTTTTTCTATCTTATGATGAGTTGAAATTAAGAGTGGTTAATATTTTAAAATAAATAAATAAATAAATGATGATGATGAATGAAGTTCTTATGCAAGAATAGAGATATTGACCTTTTTCTATTCACAAGAGATAGATTTGATTTTAATTTGAGTCATGAGATATTGAACATTAATTTTTACAGGAAATGAGATCATAATTTTGAAATCTGAAAACATTGAAAATCTTTGAGATGTTGATCTTGATAAATAAGAAAATGAATGGTTCCATTTCAGATCAATATTTGATGTATTGACTTTTTTCTTATAAAATGATTTAAGAATAAATTTTATATCAAGAATTAGAATATTGAAACATTTGTGGATGAGATTCAAAGTAAGAAACTATGAAGACTCAAGCAAGAAAAATTTCGAAGATGAAATTTTTTTTAGAGGGGAAGAATGTGATGGCCCGGCCTGAATAAAAATCCCAGCCCACCAAAGCCCAAAATGAAAAAAAAAAGAAGAAAGAAAAACAGGGGAGAAGACTCCCGAAGGGAGTCTTCTTCCTCCTCTCGCCGGCTCCCAACTGGAGTCGGAAACGAGCTCCCTCCGGCTCTATTTAAGGAGGAGATCCCTCCTCTCTCCCTTCCACCAAAGATCATAAGCTCAGTCGGCGGCAATCGTCGGAAAACCACTGCGGAAAACCCATCCCTGTGCCCGTCCAATTGCTCGTCAGAAAAGCCTCGTCGACGTTGGAGGTAAGCCTTCTCCCCTTCCTCTCTTCTCCCCTTTCCTTCCCATGCTTGTGTGCATGCTCGCCGGTGACCGGAGTTGCCGAATTTTGTTGTGGAAGTAACCTTCATTTTTTTTGCCATTTTTCTTTGATACCGGCGCTGGTGGTCACCGCCGACCACCGGTTTGGCCCTCCTAGTGTCGTTGAGTCGCCTCCCTTCTACCGACGGCCGCCCCATGCTAGTTGCATCGCCGGCCGGCCAGCTAACAGGGGATCGAGAGATCCCCTGTTTCGGCCCAAAGGAACCCACTGGAAGAAGGAAGGAAAAGAAAAAGAAAAGAAGAAGAAGGAAAAGAAAAGAAAAAGAAAAGAAAAAGAAGGAAAAGAAAAAGAAAAAGAAAAGAAAAAGAAAAAGAAAAGAAAAAGGAAAAAGAAAAAAAAAGAAAGAAGAAAAAAATAAAATAATAATAATATAATAATAATAAATAGGATTTTTTCTCCTCTCTCTTTCGTGAAAAAAAAGAAAGAAAGAAAGAAAGAAAGAAAAAAAGAAAGAAAAATAAAATAAATTAATTAATAAATAATGATATAAATAATAAAATATGAGAAAGAAAGTTTTTCTCTCTTCTCTCTCTCCCTTCAGCCTGAACTAGTATTTTCTCTCTCTAGATTATTTCTCTCTCCTAAGATTAGTGAATGAAAAAATTTCTTTTAATAGTCCTGATCTGATTCTAATGAAGAACCCTGATCCATGGTTGTCAGACAGTGTACTGGCACCTACCTTAATCAGACCATGAATCTTTAGATTTGATCATCCATTATTTCGATCTAGCCATGACTTGATTTGATCATGTTGATTTCACCAATCGAGATATTGGACCAATCGTAATGTTGGATTGTGTCACCTGATCAATTCGAATTATACCTCATGAATTCTCTCTCCTCTGATTTTCTCTCTCTACTTGATTTTATGAAATCGATGAAGAAATCTCGATCCTATCACTTCGAATCCGATTTGATCTGATAGTCAAACTTTGGATTGTTTAGGTCCTAATTAGATTTTGATTAGATGAAATTAGATGATCGGATCCAATCTAAACCGTTGAAATATGGTATTCATATTCTTTCTAATTATTGAAATTGATTCTGTATAGGATTGTGGATGTTTGACCATGGGATATCGCAATATGATCTACGAACAGAATTTTTGAAAGAAAATTTATAGAATTATGTGGATTTATTGGAATGCATTCGAGGTAAGTAATGTTTCACTTTTTCTAGATTTATCGGTAAATTATAATGTATTTTTCTGACATGATTTGTGAAATGATGCATGAATTGGATGAATAGTATTTTGTTATGAAAATATCTTATTTGAAATGTTATGATGAAGCATGATTGAACATATTGATTTCATGATGCATTATATTGATTGATTTCGATACTACATGATTATATGTTTTATTATCGAAATTAGAATATGAAATATGATTTATGAAGAATTATGATATAAGAAATAATATGAATTGACAACCTGACTATGTAAAGGACCCTGCCAATGGGGGCATATACGTTGGCAATTGATTTGTCCTAAGGGTTTACGTCGCCAGAGAGACCAGCGACAAACCGCCAGAGAGACCAGCGGTTCGGAAAGACTTTGCTGCTAGATGAATCGCAGCTCACCACAAGAAGATACGCGGTGTTATGACCCTGCCACAGAAAAAATGTGGTCATAGCTTATGGTTGACGAAAAAGAATTGAAGAACAAAAGAAATTGAAACCTCAAAAGAAACTTGAATTTTTGAAAAAAAAATGAATTTGGCATGAATTATATTGCATAATTAGAAATTAATTTCGAATTGATAAACTTTATATGCTTATTTTCTATAAATGATTATTTACTTAAATGCCTGATGAAATCTATTGAAAAGTGATCATTGCTTACTAGACTGTCTAGCTCATTACCTCCTATTTTACTGTTTTTACAGATGTTGAGGAATTAAGATGATACAAGATATGAATGGAAGAGTGATCAGAAGCAGAATCTCTATACTTTTATTTTCGGTTGAAAGTCTTATTGAATTTGATGTAAGGACTATGAATCATTGTTGAATTTATTAAAGAAGAAATTTAGATCGTTATGTTTTGGATTTGAATTATTGACTAATTATTCCGCTGTTGTTTTAGAATAGCATGATAAGATGCCTTGCATGTTTATGGGAAGAGTTTTCTATGATTATGCGGCGGTTGTCATGACCCTCGATTCACAATTTCGGATCGGGGGCGTGACAGCCCCTCTCTTTCAACTTAATACATATATCGTAAGCAGAAGCAGGAGATAGAGATTTGAGGTCTATTGCATTAGGCAACCCTCTTCCTCGCACCTCTTTTATTATTTGATGGAACTGTTGGTGAGCCATCTTTAACCGATCCTGAATTCCTGGCCCAATTTGGCAGCCCCGCAGAGATATAGGATTCAGGTGCAAATTTCTTATAATTTATGCTCAACATGATGAAAATTTGAGGGAAAAAGATTTGATATGCTGAACAGTGCTCGAGTCTGTCAATGATAATCTTATTAACATATAGAATTTGTATTAATGAAACCTAACCTTTCCAACATTTTATTTTATTTTATTTGAAAGTGTATGGAGGAGAAGAGAGACCTCCCCCATTTATATTATTTTGCATTAATGGTTATGTATAGATGGATTTGTTTACAATCAAAATAGTGTTTGCTCAATGCCCTATGCATAAGTTGCGTCGGCACTGACGTTTTGCCTTCTCATAAATAGGTGAACGGCGCTATATAGTGGGCAGTATGATTACACTCCAACCTCTTATCTACTCAGCCTTTGAAAGTTGTGCTCCCCTCCTATTCTACAGATGCTGGCCTGGCTCTTATTTTCTCCTCAGTCTCTCCTTGTCAAGACCTTCTACATGGGCCCTTGTTGCTCTAAGTCAATCGACCTTCCCTCATGTTTCCCCATGTATGATCACCATTAGTTTTGCAAAGGACTTGTTCATTGCCTGGGAGGTCCAATCGCACGTAATAGAAGAACAATGTCTTTTTACTAACTTCCACACATGAGTATGCTTCATATCTGAGTATCCTTCCATTTCTCTCTTTTCATGGGCTCCAAAACCCAGTGAGTATCCTTCATATGTGGAAGAGATGGATTCTAGAGAGAGAAGCTCTGGGCAGTTCAGAGAGAGGAACCCTTTCTTCTTCCAAAACGCTCCAACTTCTCGATTCCCCCAATGACCATCTACCTACTCAACACGCCGGCACCTTGCACCATCCACAACCCTCCTGCCCCAGTTACTCACTTCCAACATTTTATAAAACTGCAATATAGACTGGGTACAGAAAACCTCACCTACAAGTTGGATTGGTGGTTCCAAGCTTTAACATGCATGCTCCGGCATATGCAGAGTGCTTTGACATCATTCCTAAGAAAATTCATAATGAGAACAATAATGTAGATGAAATATGGTCGCTCACTATAAATAGTCAAGTCCATCAGTAACAAAAGGGTCTGAACCTCAGATTTCATAACTAAATAATCTACCATAAAATTTTAAGTAGGATTTTGCAAAAGATATTTTGATCTTTTTAACCATCGGATTAAATATGGATGATTCAAATTTCAGCTCGGTGGAGTATCTATGTGCACGACTGGTACAGTAAATATTTCAAAGTGTAAGGCTATTTCATGCCATTAATTTTTTTTTTTACAGACAATCTTTCCTTTCTGTATGGGCCATCGGAGGGGGGTGAATGCGGAGGAGCTGCGGGCGCTAGAGGTTGGGGGCAGCGACGGCGGCACAGAGAAGCCGTGGAGGACCGGGGGATGGTGGCGGTGGTAGCACGGAGAAGAGGGTAGGGGGAGGGGGGTTGGTGGTGGTGTAGAGCGGCAGTGGATGCCAGAGGAGGGGGGCAGGAACCAAGAGCGGAGGAGGCACGGGCTGCTGGAGGAGTTTGGGTTGGATTTTTTGTGCTCGAATTCGACCCACTGTAGCGAAGCCTAGATGCGGAGAAGCCCATGGATGCAGGCCCAAGATGGATAAGGCCAGTAGATGCGAAGGCCCGCAGCATGCGGCCCACGGGTGCACAGCCCGCAAGCTCGGCCTGTGGGTGCCCAAGTCGGTTGCACCGTGCGTGGCCCAATAGGGCCTATAGTGTGCATGGCCCAGGTGGGGCCTGCTACATGCTGGGCTAGCACAGGCGCGTGGTCCAGGCGTACACCCACGTGCTCCGTGATGCGGTCCACATGTTTCCTGTGGACCGCCGCGGTCCAAACGCATCTTCACACGGCTCGCGTGCGGCATGCAGCATGCGCGAAGAGGCCACAGTTCATACAAGACATGGTCCAGATGTGTTTTTACATGATCTGAGGGTCAGGAGAGCTTGGGGGTACAATCGGATGGCCATGGGAGCTTGCAGGGGCTTCTTGAGTCCTAATATAACTTTGATTTCGATCTAGAATAGTTTTGAGACCCTATAAAAAGGTGTACATGGATTGAGAGAAAGGTGTAGCAGCTGTAGAGCACAAAAAGTGGCCAAAGAGTCCTTGGGGTTCTTTGAAAGCATTGTAAGGGGTGAGTGCTTCTTATTGAAAGAGAGAGGTTTATGAGAGTTAAGAGTGTGTGATCTCTTCTTATATTTATTTTCTTTCATAGTGAAGTTTGCATGTTCCATTGAGGTAGGTCTTGGACTGATCCATATATTTAATTGTATCTTATTTTTATCTTATTTTATTTTTATTGTGGTATCGACATTGTCACTTGTGTTAGCGATCTTGAGTGGGAGATCCGTATTTTGCACTCGTGAAGGATTGTTCCCAACAAGTGCTATCAAAGCACGTGGTTGTCCAGGTTGTGGCTGTATTGATCGAGGTTGAAGAAGATAAAGAAGATAGGCTCAATCAAGGTGTAAATCAATCGGTATGATGGGAAAAGTAATTTCTCCCTATAGCAAGCAAGGGTGAAGGATGTGCTCATCCAACAGGAGTTGATCGATGCTCTCTTGTGTGAGGAGAAGCCGACTATTATGGAGGAGAAGGACTGGAGGTGCCTCTAAATGTAGGCAGTGAGTACGATCCGCTTATACTAGATGAATAATGTGGTGATCCATATACTTAGCGAGACTTCTTTGACGACGATTTAGATGAAGCTTGAGGAGATGTACATGATGAAATCACTCACCAATACTCTTTTCCTCTAGAAGCAGTTCTATCAACTATAAATGAGCGAGGGCAGAGTATGCAGGTATATCTTAATAACTTTCAAAAGATCCTCACTGATCTCCTTAGTGTTGGTGAGAAGGTTGAGGAGAAGACTAGGGCATTGGTCTTGTTTTCTTCGCCTCTCCTTTTTTTTGAGTCTTTGATAACTACTTTTTTTATGGGGAAGAGTATCATCAAGATGGATGAGGTCACTTCTATACTTCTTCAGAATGAGATTCTTAGGAGGGAGAACTGAACCTCGAGTTCTGGTGGTGACTTGACTTTGACGGTAATTAGAGGTAATGATGGTAGAAGACGAAGCGATAGAGGATCGAAAGGTGGATGGTCCAAAATCCAAGTCAAGGGAATACAGCAAGATTAGATGCCATAGATGTGATGAGTTGGAGTATCGAGTCAGAAATTATCTATAGCTCAGAGATCGGACGAAGGCTACTGTGGCGATAATGGTCAAGATAGTGATACAGAAGATAGTGATGATATTCTTCTAATGACTGATGAGGTATCTACTTCTTCTTCATAGTGAATTTTAGATTCTGTATGTTTACATTATATTTATTGTAGAGAGGAGCTGTTTGACTCCTTAGATAGCAGTGAGGATACTATTTATCTGTCAGATAGATCGAATTATGCAATTAAGGGAATTAGGACGGTCAGCTTGCAGACACATAATGGAGCAGTAAAGAAGTTGGGTGAGATATGATACATATCCAATTTTAGGAGAAATCTGATTTTACTGAACAAACTGGATTCGAGCAACTACAGATGGAGAGTTGGGGATGGGATTCTGAAAGTTCTATGCGGCAGTAGGGTTGTGATAAAGGAAAAGAGGAATGGCGGACATTACCTCTTGCCAGGAAGCTTAGTGCTAGATGGAGCTTTAGGAGCCAGTGGAAGCTCAAAGTGAGGTAGAGCTCTAGGTACAGATAGATTAGGCACGAGACAGGAGACTTGAGAAAATGACAGATGACATCATAAGGTGAAGTTCTTATTACTGCAGGAGGCTATCCCGAGTGGATCTCAGATCAGATAGATCACAGCATATGATGGAGATGGGATCGAGCAACCTAACTCGACTCTCATATTTATTAGGAAATACTATCATATGATGACTATTATGCATGCAAAAATTTTAAAATTTTAAAATAGCAGCAGAAGAAAAATTTCAAAACTATTTCAACATCGTTCTACGATAACCATGCAATATAACGTATTAACATTATGTCCGAACAATCTTATGTCAGAACCATGTAAAAATAAATTACTAATTAGATTTAATCTAATTAAGCATACATAGAGATTATATCTCAACATAAATCCAAGCATCATCATATATACAAGATTAAGATCTATGTAGAAATAAAAATCTGATTTTATCTTTGTGCGAGTAGATCTTTACCACGATCCGATAATCCATGGATCTCTTTAATATCCGTTGAAGCTACAATCCAATGATCTATAGATGTCTTCAAGGTCCATTGAAAGTCGCACAAGTGTCTTGTCTTTACAAGTAAGCACACAAGATTGATCTGATTAGGAGATTCCAATCTCACTGGGATGCTAGCTCTCTTACAGAGATCACTCCTTGGATTGTCGAGTCTTTTTTCTCTTTTGATTCTTTTCTCAAGAAAACTAAAGAGATCTATAGAAGGATCAAAAAATCAGATCTAATCTATTTTTTTTTCTTTCTCTTCTCAAGAGAAAAGAAAAAGATCCAAAAAAAAAGAGATCAAATCTCTTTTCTTTTCTTTTGTTTCGTCCAACTCTTGGACTAAATATGGAGAAGAAGGAGAGAGATAGGTATGTCCAACTCTTGGACCAAAGAGAGAGCCAATCCATCCATCTCATGGATGTAGGAAAAAAGGAAGAAAGAGGAAGGTAAGGTGTCCAACCTTTGGAGCGCCCCCATCCTTTTTCTTTCTTTTGTGCGCTAATTCTCCTCTCATGCATGCATTCTCTCTCCCTTTTATTTCTCACACCAAAATCTTCTCTGGAGGAGGCACCCACTCTTATCTCTCTTGTAAACCCAATCTTTAAGGTTTGTTAAGAGTCCAAGAGGCTTAGGACTCTAAGAGATAATGTGCCGCCCCACCCTTTGTGTGCCCTCCTTTCTCCATGCCAAAAACCAACCGGCAAGTCCATAAGGTGTGTGATTTGGGAAAAAGTCCTGCAACTTAAACATCTTTTGTAGATAGAGTCCAAGGTGGTTTGGATTTTCTTTTAAATCAAATACTG
Organism: Elaeis guineensis; assembly: GCF_000442705.2. Classification (NCBI taxonomy): domain Eukaryota; kingdom Viridiplantae; phylum Streptophyta; class Magnoliopsida; order Arecales; family Arecaceae; genus Elaeis; species Elaeis guineensis. The sequence goes on along the minus strand of NC_025998.2, from coordinate 114,410,699 downwards.
ATTAAGTCTAAATATTTTGCTTATGAAATCCAATTTGAGTCAAACTCAGACCAAGTCCAATCAAATTAAATCTGATTTAATTTGGCTAGGATTCAATCCATTATTTGATCAAATCAAATAATCTAGTAATAATTATAATTAAGTCCTCGTATAACTTACTAACTCTTAGCAAATCTTTTATATAGCTTTTACATATTAGTCCAATCATCAATCATATTGATAATTAAATATTTTTGCGATTCAAAATCATAATTTAATAATCCGATCAGTCAGGATCTCTTTTGTATGTGACCCCATAACTTCTATTCTGTTTAGTAGTAAGACATATTTTGATTTCTATCAAAATATTATTGAAATTTTTTTCAATGGATTGAAATAATTTCAACTCACCAATTGAGAATTATGGATCATCAAAATAATTTTTATTGATCCCATAATTCACCAGTGACACCTAGCAACATGTATTGACAATCCAGTAGAATGAAAGTAATAAACCTCTAGGTATAGTTATCATGTAATTCAATTCTTTTATCGTGAGTCTTGACAAAATAAAGGTTATGAAAAACTCATCAAACCCCATCATTTATCATATGTAAGATTTATTCGACTTGAGTTCTTATGTAAAACTTATGAAAATACTTTTCCATCATTTACTCTGTCTTGGCCAAAGTCTTCTGAACTCAGTCTCATAAACCATAAGGGACTTTTCTTTTTCTACTAAGATCAATAGATCCCATCTTAATGTATCCTTATTTCTACAATGAACCTATTGTAGCCAACATATACCTTAAGATTTCATATAGCTAGGAGACTGAGTTATAGTGTAGTCAAACTACAGTAACCTCATTGTGCACAGCCGAGGTACTATAGGTCAAAGAACCATTCACACTACTATAGCGTCAAAAAAATCACTGACGAGTGAGTAGACATCCAAGTAACTTCTCGTATTGATCATGCTCGATACTTTGTTCTCTAACAAACATCTGCACTCTTGCTCTAGTATCTCCATACTACAGACTCGAGGCTCGTTTATCCAAAGAAAAGTAATCCGTACACCAATTTTATCGGATCAATCATCATTCCCATGATGATCCATCGATCGAGAGTAATTTGAAATTAACCATCAATGACATATGCCTCAAATTTTCAACTCTTGAGAATATGTATCATCATCTTATTAACTCCTTGAATGATTCATGGACACATACACTACATGAATGGTAACTAACTATCCTAAATAATTAGATTAAATATAAAATTATATTTAAAAAAAATTAATGTGTCAGTCTGATTGGTTTCTAGGGCATACATCTAACAATCTTTCATTTGTACTAAAGTTAATCTATCATAGACCTAAGCCTCCATCTTCTCAAGATGTGCTTTAGTCCTCAGCTGGTAAGATAGTTTAGTCTGTGGATCCGTCATATTTTTATGGGGTCTATTTTGATTCTCAAAGTCTTACTTCTAAAAATGGTCATGAATAATTATCGCTCTTATATATTTAGAATTCTGATGAGATCTAGGCTTTTTAGCTAAAGCAATGGCATCTTTGTTGTCATAGTATAGTGTTATGCCATCTGATGACGTTACACTCAGTTTTGAAACAAACCTTTTAACTAGAAGACTTCCCTAGTTACCTCATAAGTAGTGACATATACGGCTTTTATAAATCTGCAATGGTCAGTTGTTTGAAACTCTCTTAATTTATCGAATCTATATTACATAATGAAATACCTTTCATGATGTAGACTCTCTACCATCAATATCAGACATAAAGTCTGATTCAATGTATCCTTCTACCCTCAGCTTTGATTCTCCTCAAAGATCATAAACATATCCTAAGTACTTTTCAAATACTTAAAAATATTTTCACAGCTATCCAGTACTCTCAGTCTGTATTTAACTGATATTTGCTCGTGATACTCAGAGCAAAGATATATTAGGTCATGTACATAGTATAAAATATATGAGGCTCCCCGTAGCTGAAGCATAAGGGATATAGCTCATATGCTGCATCTCCACAAATATGTCCCACATATCTTTTTCGAGAGATTAATCCCATGCCCAAGGGGTAGAAAATCCTTTTTAGGATTTTTCATCCTAAACTCCTTCAGCACCTCCTCTATGTACATATTTTGTGAAACTAGCATCCTATTAGATCTATCTCATAGACCTATATCTATCTCATAGATTTATATAGGATGTTTCTAAAAGTCTCTTATGCAGAATTTCTTTAGACAATCATATTCTAACCAAAATCAATATGGGAACAAAATTCTCAATTAGGAGGATAAAATCTACATACAATACGAGGAATATAACAATATTGTTGCTCCTAGATTGATTTTGATGATTACAAAGCAGATTGAAGGGGTACCAATATTTTTTATTTGAAAAAGTCTTTGTGCTCTTCAGGGGCAAAATCATAATTTTACCAAAACCCTAATTTAATAGTATCATTTGGTAGAACAAAAGATTTGTGATCTATTGGCAAAAATTTCATTATTTTTGGACTTGTATTTTTGAAGTTATGCATGTTTGAAATCCATGAGTCGACTCATGAGTCAGCTCATGGCACAATGAGCAGTTTGGCACGCTGAATTTTTGACTTGGCACGGCCTGTGAGTCGACTCATGAGTCGACTCTTAAGGCATGAGTCGACTCATGAGTCGACTCCTGCAGTTTTAGGCCAAAATTTACATAACCATATTTTCTGGTTGCTTCAACAGAGGTCGACTCATGAGTCGACCCCTGAGGCATGAGTCGACTCATGAGTCGACCCCTGCGATGGAATTTTTCTGCAACGGCTAGTTTTTAACCCATTTTAAGTGCTTTTAATGCTCATTTAATGTGGTCTAACGGCTCTTTTTCAGCCTAAAATATTTTCCTCTATTTCTTAAAGCTATAAAAGGATTCAAAGGTGGGAAACAAACAACAAGAAGAAAGAGAGAGTGCAAGAGATTAAAAAGAAAAAGAAGAGCATTCAAGAGAGCATTCAAGAGCATTCAAAAGAGAAAGGGTTTCTCAAGCCATCTTTTCAGCCCTAATCAAGAGCTCATTTAAAGCTTCCAAGAAGCCATCAATCCAAGCTCACCAACTCCTCAAGTGCTCAATCAATTCTCCATCCACTTTGAGGAAATCCAAAAAAAAAAAAAGGGCTTATTCTCTTGAGTAAAGTGTATTTAAAGTTATATTCGCTTATTAAAGGAGCTTTTCTTGTACTTATTTGTGCTATAAATTATTTTACTCATTTTGAGTGATTGTTTTTATTTTGGAGGGGTTCCAAAATAAGGGAAGGTTGATCCAAACCTAGAATCGGAGTGTATTGGGTTGGCTTGTACCCGGAAAATAAGTGGACTAGCTTGGGATAGCTAGTGTCAGAGTTTTCGACGTTTGTATTCGGGTTGAATACAAGTTTAGTGGATTAAAATTCTCAAGTAGGAGCTTGGAGAGTAGATGTAGGTGCAAGGTTGGCACCGAACCACTATAAATCCTTGTGTTTGTGGTGTGCATAATTGCCTCTTTTTAACTCTTCATTATTTCCTTGTATTCTTGCTTTAGGCAATTAATCTTGAACTAAAGTCATTCTCCTCATTCATTTAGCTATTGACAAACATCTTTCATAAGTCATTAGTTAAGCTTAAAATTTTTAGAAACCCAATTCACCCCCCCTCTTGGGTTGCATAGCTGGGCAACAAGTGGTATCAGAGCCCGGTGCTCTAGCCCGTCTTTGATCTAAACAATCAAGGAGCCAAAGATCTATGGCAACCCATGTCGGTACTTCTCTAGCCGAGGGGCAATCCACCAACCGATCTCCACTTTTCAATGGGTCTAATTACACCTATTGGAAAGCTCGGATGAAAATATTCATACAAGCACTCGACTATGATATATGGAGTATCATAGTGAACGGTCCTCACACACCCACTAAAATTATAGATGGTGAGGAATCAACCAAACCCGAGAAAGAATGGGATGAGGTTGATAAAAAGATGGCCCAATTAAATGCTAAAGCAATGAATGTACTTTATTGTGCTCTTGATGCAAATGAATTTAATCGCATTTCTACTTATTCTTCTGCTAAAGAAATATGGGATAGGTTAGAAGTAACCCATGAGGGAACCAATCAAGTAAAAGAGTCTAAAATAAATATGCTTGTGCATAAATATGAATTATTTAAAATGGAGCATGATGAGTCCATAACTGTAATGTTTATTCGTTTTACTGATATCATTAATGGTTTAAAGAGTCTTGGTAAGTCCTATACTAACAGTGAGCTTGTAAGAAAGATTCTCAGGTCCTTGCCAAGAACTTGAGAAGCCAAAGTGACTGCCATCCAAGAAGCGAAGGACTTGAACACTCTACCTCTAGAAGAGCTTCTTGAATCTTTGATGACTCATGAGCTAAGCATAAAGCAACATCAAGAGGAAGAAGTCAAAAAGAAAAGAACCATCGCCCTCAAATCCACAGCTCCTCCTGATGAAGAAACTGATGACACTGAAAATGAAGAACAAGATGAAGAGATGGCTCTCATCACCCGGAGATTCAAGAAATTTTTGAGAAAAAGAAAACAGGGGATGAGAAAGAGGCCATTTACAAAAGGAGAACAAAGCAAAGAAAAAGAGAAAGACCAACCCCTTATCTGCTACGAGTGCAAGAAGCTGGGACACTTCAAATCCGAATGTCCACAACTGAAGAAAGGTCCCAAGAAGTTCAAGAAGAAGGCCATGATGGCCACATGGAGTGCGAGTGATGACTCAAGCTCCGATGAGGAAACCTCAACCGAACAAGCCAACCTGTGCCTTATGGTACACGAAAATGAGGTAATTTCCGAAACTCCTAGTGATTTTACTTTTGAAGAATTGCATGAAGCATTCTATGATTTAGTTGATGAATTAAAGAAACTAGGGATGAAAAACAAAGAGCTGAAATTGAAAAATCAATTCTTAGTGAAACAAGCTGAAAACTTTTCAATTGAAAAATCCACCTTGCTTCAAGAAAATCAAAGCTTAAAGAATGAAATTGCCAAGCTAAAACTAATAGTAGAAAAGTTTACCTTAAGTTCAAACAAACTCAATATGATTCTTGATAATCAAAAAGCCATATATGATAAGGCTGGACTTGGCTATAACCCCTTGAAGAAACAAAAATATCTGAAAAATATTTATGTAAACTCTTTAAGTAACAAGTCTACCAATATTACTTATTTCAAATGTGGTAGAGTAGGACATAAGTCATACACTTGCTTCTTTGACAAATCTGCAAACTCAACTATAAAGAAAATATGGGTTCCAAAAGGAACCATTTTGACTAACCAAAAAAGACCCAAGAAAGCTTGGGTACCTAAAATAAAAACTTGACTATTGCTTGCAGGTGTGTCTAGCATCCCAAGGAGGAAACAGAAAATGGTATCTTGACAGTGGATGCTCGAGACACATGACTGGTGATGAATCATAATTCATCACGCTTGATGCTAAGGATGGAGGGATGGTCACCTTTGGAGACAATGGCAAAGGAAAGATCATCGGGATAGGTAACATTGGTATCACTCCCTCCAAATACATTGAAAATATTTTGTTAGTTAATGGTTTAAAGCATAACTTACTTAGCATTAGTCAATTTTGTGATAAAGGATATAAAGTTGTTTTTGAATCATCTGTTTGCATTGTGACTAGTCCTATTAACGATGGCATTAAATTTTTTGGACATAGACATGGCAATGTTTATATGGTAGATTTAAATGATTTAGCCAAAATAAACATGCAATGCCTAGTATCCTTGAATGCTAAAGTTAATGAGACTAGTTGGCTTTGGCATCGTAGACTTGCACACATTAGCATGCATTCTCTTTCAAAATTAATTAAGAAAGAATTAGTTTTTGGCTTGCCTAAACTGAATTTCGAAAAAGATAGAATTTGTGATGCATGCCAACTAGGTAAACAAACTCGAGTTTAATTTAAATCCAAAAATATTGTTTCAACTTTTAGACCTTTAGAGCTTTTGCATATGGACTTATTTGGACCAACTAGAACCACTAGTCTAGGAGGAAAATGATATGGTTTTGTAATTATAGATGATTACTCTCGTTTTACTTGGGTTTTCTTTTTAGCACACAAAGATGAAACTTTTCATATTTTCACTAAATTTCACCGAAAAGTCACTAATGAAAAAGGATTTTCAATTCAAAATATTCGAAGTGATCATGGAACTGAATTTGAAAATCAAAACTTTGAAAACTTTTGTGATGAAAATGGAATTGGCCATAACTTCTCTGCTCCTAGGACACCCCAACAAAATAGGATAGTTGAAAGGAAAAACAGAACCTTAGAAGAAATGGCCCGTACCATGCTTTGTGAAAGCAACCTTCCAAGATATTTTTGGGCGGAAGCAATTAACACAGCATGTTACATTTTAAATCGTGCTTTGATTAGACAAATTTTAAAGAAAACCCCCTATGAACTTTGGAAAGGAAGAAAACTAAATATTGCATATTTTCATATTTTTGGTTGCCGATGTTTTGTATTAAATAATGGTAAAGAAAGACTTGGTAAATTTGATGCAAAATCAGATGAAGCAATCTTTCTAGGTTACTCCTCCACTAGTAAAGCTTTTAGAGTTTTTAACAAAAGAACTTTAGTAGTTGAGGAGTCCATACATATTGTTTTTGATGAATCTAACGATCTTCCTTCAAGGAAGAATGAGGGTGTTGATGATGCAGATCCTCTAATAGAAGGTATGAAGGAGATCACTCTGAAAGATTCAACAACTCCAGAGGATGAGGAACAAGAAGACAAACAAGATGAAAGAGGTGAAGAAATTCAAGGACAACCTCAAGGTACAAATGACCTACCCAAGGAATGGAGGTATGTTCACAATCACCCTAAGGAGTTAATTATTGGTGATCCTATGCATGGGGTAAAAACTCGTTCTTCACTTAGAGATGTATTTAATCATTGTGCTTTTGTATCTCATCTTGAACCAAAAACTATTGAAGAAGCTGAAAATGATCATAATTGGATTAATGCAATGCAAGAGGAACTTAATCAATTTGAAAGAAATAATGTTTGGACTTTAGTATCAAGACCTAAAAATTATTCAATAATTGGCACAAATGGTTCTTTAGGAACAAATTAGATGAGCATGATAATGTAATTAGAAATAAAGCAAGACTGGTTGCTAAAGGATATAATCAAGAAGAAGGAATTGATTTTGATGAGACCTTTGCACCGGTTGCTAGATTAGAAGCCATTAGACTTCTACTTGCATATGCTTGCTTTATGAAATTCAAATTATTTCAAATGGATGTCTAAAGTGTATTTTTAAATAGATATATTGCTGAAGAAGTCTATGTAGAACAACCCTCAGGATTTGAAAATCATGCTTTTCCTAATCATATTTTTAAATTAAATAAAGCTTTATATGTATTAAAACAAGCACCTAGAGCTTGGTATGATAGGCTAAGCAAATTTTTACTAAATAATAATTTTTCAAGAGATAATATAGATACAACCCTCTTTATTAAAAGAAATCAAAATGATATGTTAGTAAAACAAATTTATGTTGATGACATAATTTTTGGGTCTACTAATGAATCTCTTTGTCAAGACTTTGCTAAGCTCATGCAGGGGGAGTTCGAGATGAGCATGATGGGAGAACTTACCTTCTTCCTCGGACTCCAAATCAAACAAACAAAAGAGGAAATCTCCATCACCCAAAGCAAGTACACCAAGGAACTACTCAAAAGATTTAGAATGGAGAACTCCAAACCAATTGGCACACCAATGAGCCCCTCATGTAAGCTTGACAAGGATGATGAAGGTAAATGTGTAGACTTAAAATACTATAGAGGTATGATTGGCTCTCTATTATATTTAACTGCAAGTAGGCCTGATATCATGTTTAGTGTTTGCTTGTGTGCTAGATATCAATCTAATCCTAAAGAATCTCATTTGAATGCTGTTAAAAGAATCCTTAGATACTTGAATGGTACTCAAACTCTGGGGTTATGGTACTCTAAGGACTCACTAATTGATTTATTAGGATATTCAGATACTGATTTTGCTGGATGTAGATTAGATAGAAAAAGCACAAGTGAAACTTGCCAATTTCTTGGAGTTAACCTAATCTCCTGGTTTAGCAAGAAACAAAATTCGGTAGCACTGTCTACGGCTGAGGCCGAATACATTGCAGCCGGAAGTTGTTGTGCTCAAATCTTGTAGATTAAGCAACAACTCGAAGACTTTGGTATCAAACTTAATGAAACACCCATAAGATGCGACAACACAAGTGCCATAAATCTAACTAAAAATCCAATTCAACATTCAAGGTCTAAACATATTGAAATTAGACATCATTTTATAAGAGAACATGTTCAAAACAAAAATATAATTCTTGAATATGTTTGCACTGAAAATCAATTAGCTGATATCTTTACAAAGGCCCTTAGTGAGGACAGATTCTGTGAAATTAGGAGAAATCTAGGAATTCTTGATCCATATGCCTAAATATTTCTCCAGTTCCAAAGATTTGATGTCAAAAATTCTTTGAGCTCAATTTCTATCATCTCTCTTAGTTCTAAATGCTCAAGATTATCACTCTCACAACTTGTCACTGAGCAAAATTCCTTCTCCTAAAATTTTAAATTTTTTTAAAATTTATTCATATTTTTTCTGAATTTCTGAGTTTCATGAGTCGACCCCCTAGGGTCGACCCCTTGGCAAACTTGTAATTACTGCCAACCTCCCACGGGCTCTTTCTTTTTAATTGGAAGCCTGTTCATGAGCCGACTCATCTCTTCGTCTTCCTCCTTCCAAGAACCGACATCCTCATCCTCATTCTCTCCAAAACCAAGGATCTAGCTCAAGATTGTTCTCCCTTCTCCTCTCCATCACAAATCACCGCCTGGGAAAGAAGATTTTCGCGTCTTTCTCCTTTGATTGAAACGGTTGGAGCGTGCCCTAGCCTCCACCGTTCTTCTCAAAACCGCCTCTTCTCTCCACCAAAATCCCTCTCCATCCTTTTGTAGCCCTTCTTCCACTCATCCACTTGATCCTCCAAGTCTCTCTGCCTGCTGCTGTGGTGAGAATGGCTCCGAAGATGAAGCTCCCTCAGAGAAGAAAGTCGGTCCGTGAGCTAGAAGAAAATGTCCGCAGAAAAAAGCAAGCTGCTCAGTCCTCCACTGCTCCCACTCTGGCTTCTGTGTCAGCTCAAGGTCCCTCTCAGTCTTCCCTTAGCCCCAGTAAGATCCCTCTATCTGATAGGAAGGTTGAAACCGGAAAGAATGTAGATTTTAGATTCTTTGAAAAAGAGGGTTTCACCTTTGGAACAAAGATTAAAAATCAGGGTTGGGATTTCTACTGCTCTCTTAAGGAAGTCACTTTTGTAGACCTAGTTAGAGAATTTTATCAGAATCTGCATTATGAGAATGGAACAGTGACTTCGACAGTTAAGGGAGTTGATATTTGTCTGGATCCTATTACTTTGGGAGAGATACTATATTTGCCCTGTGAGGGATATTCTTACATGGAACTCCCTATGAAGGAAGAGGGAATCAGTGTGATTTTAGGGAGAACCTACTCAGGAAGTTTGAATAAATTGAAAGCCAAAATTTTATCTATTGAGATGAGGATCTTACATCAGTTAGTAACAAAGCTCTTCTTCCCTAGGAGTGGTAGGCATGATCTACTTTCTAGCAGAGATATTTGTATTATGTTTCATGTGATCACTCAAACCCCCCTAAACCTCCCGGCATTAATGATTGAGGCCATGAGAGAGACACTGAACAGATCTAAGGCACATCTGCCTTTTGGTATGGCCCTTACACGAGTTTTTAGGAGGTTTGGAGTCAGCTTTGAGGGGGAGGCATCTGCAAAGCTTTCTCATGTAGACACCATCAACCAACATACTTTGCACCGCATGGAATTTACTAAAACTGATGGTGGTTGGATCAAGGGTTCTGAGGAGAGAGCTGAGGACAGAGTAGAAGACAGAGCTGAAGAAGAAAGTCCATCATCTCCTATCCATGACTTCAGGGCTGCATCTCCAGATATCCAGTTTATTCCAGACCTAGAGGCTGGCCCTTCAGAGTTCACCAAGAGGCACACACCAGTACATCAACCAGAGAGCAGTGCACCTTCTTCAGAGTTCAGACTGGCTGATGATCAAATCGAGCAGATATCTCAGCGTGTGGCTTCGTTGCTATCTCGACAGTGGAGCACTACTACATTTGCACTAGGGTCCACTTCATTAGATTCATCTGATCAGACCCTGATTCCCCATATCTCCACTGTGTTTCAGTTGATCTCAGATCAGTCTATTCGAATTCAACAGCTAGAGGACACTGTTTGGAGACTGACAGGGAGAGTTCTTGACTTGCAGGGGCAAGTCCTAGCTTTGGCCCATCCTCAGCCACAGGAGTCCACTATTGAGGTCACAGACCTTACTGCAGAGGCTGGCAGGCTCAGAGGTGCATTGGAGGGTGGCTATGAGTTATTGAGGAGAGAGATCAGAGGCTCGAGTGAGCATGCATCTACTCAGTTCACTGCTCTACTTCAGTCTGTTTCTAGAGCACTGAACGTTCTTGATTCCATCAGACTCACTCTTTCAGTCCAGTCCTTGGCCTCTCAACGTTCTCAGCCTCCTAGTTCATCTCGCTCACCTGCTCGTGCCAGAGGCAGATGGGGTAGAGGACGTTCTTCTGGTCGAGATCCATCATCTCCTCACCCTATATCTGATGACTCTGATCCTTCTAGTCATGATCTTTACTAGATCCTAGGTGTTAGTCTCTTGTTCTTTCTAGGATCTGTATTTTGGGGTCATGTAATGACATTAGCTAGCTGACTTTTATGTTATGAAATTTGTATTGAAACAATTATGGTTTTAATCATCTTTTACCTATATATCTACTTTTTGTAATGATGTCAATCATCTTTTTGGTTATATATATTCTCCTTGTTGAAATATCTTCTCTTTGTTGATGATTGCTGTTAATGATTGCTGTATTAAGGGAGAGCAAACATCAATGATTAGCACTAGAAGTATTAAAGAGAAAACATATTCAGAAAAAGAGGGGGAGTTAACAATGTTTGATGATGTCAAAAAGGGAGAGAAATTAAAGAAAAAGCAACTCATCAAAAGCAAAACTATAAATTATGAGAAATTAAAGAAAAAGAAACCCATCAAAAGCAAAATTATAAATTATGAGAAATTAAAGAAAAAAAAACATATCAAAAGTAAAATTATTACATGACTTAAAAATACAATGAGTAAATTGCTAAGTACAATGCAAATGAGCAACCTTTAAAATTACTTCTTTAAATATGCTCTGATATGCTTTAAAATTCTTACTTGCTCTGATACATCTTAAATTTAACATGCTCTAATATACTTTACAAATTAACTCTTAGACATGCATTGGCACACTTAATTATTTTTGCTCTAATACTAAAACTAAATAATCAAATGAGAATGAGCAAATTTTCAAGATACAGCTTGTTCTGATAACAAAAATAAATTTTTTGCTCTAACACCGAAATCACATAATCCAATGAGCAAATTTTCAAATCTTCAAGCAAATGGGCAAACTATTTATGCATATGACCATTTGTATCACATGCCAAAAGAATCAATATTCTTTTCAAGCATATGCACCTATAATGCATCCTTTTGAAATTCATGATTCACATAAATGCTTTTGTTCAAGTGTTTTATCATCATCAAAAAGGAGGAGATTGTTGCTCCTAGATTGATTTTGATGATTACAAAGCAGATTGAAGGGGTACCAATATTTTTTATTTGAAAAAGTCTTTGTGCTCTTCAGGGGTAAAATCATAATTTTACCAAAACCCTAATTTAATAGTATCATTTGGTAGAACAAAAGATTTGTGATCTATTGGTGAAAATTTCATTATTTTTGGATATGTATTTTTGAAGTTATGCATGTTTGAAATCCATGAGTCGACTCATGAGTCAGCTCATGGCACAATGAGCAGTTTGGCACGCTGAATTTTTGGCTTGGCACGGCCTGTGAGTCGACTCATGAGTCGACTCTCAAGGCATGAGTCGACTCATGAGTCGACTCCTGCAGTTTTAGGCCAAAATTTACAGAACCCTGTTTTCTGGTTGCTTCAACAGAGGTCGACTCATGAGTCGACCCCTGAGGTATGAGTCGACTCATGAGTCGACCCCTGCGATGGAATTTTTTCACAACGACTAGTTTTTAACCCGTTTTAAGTACTTTTAATGCTCATTTAATATTGTCTAATGGCTCTTTTTCAGCCTAGAATATTTTCCTCTATTTCTTAAAGCTATAAAAGGATTCAAAGGTGGGAAACAAACAACAAGAAGAAAGAGAGAGTGCAAGAGATTAAAAAAAAAAAGAAGAGCATTCAAGAGAGCATTCAAGAGCATTCAAAAGAGAAAGGGTTTCTCAAGCCAACTTTTCAGCCCTAATCAAGAGCTCATTTAAAGCTTCCAAGAAGCCATCAATCTAAGCTCACCAACTCCTCAAGCGCTCAATCAATTCTCCATCCACTTTGAGGAAATCCAAAAAAAAAAAAGGGGCTTCTTCTCTTGAGTAAAGTGTATTTAAAATTATATTCGCTCATTAAAGGGGCTTTTCTTGTACTTATTTGTGCTATAAATTATTTTACTCATTTTGAGTGATTGTTTTTGTTTTGGAGGAGTTCCAAAATAAGGGAAGGTTGATCCGAACCTAGAATCGGAGTGTATTGGGTTAGCTTGTACCCGGGAAATAAGTGGACTAGCTTAGGATAGCTAGTGTCGGAGTTTCCGACGTTTGTATTCGGGTTGAATACAAGTTTAGTGGATTGAAATTCTCAAGTAGGAGCTTGGGGAGTGGATGTAGGTGCAAGGTTGGCACCGAACCACTATAAATCCTTGTGTTTGTGGTATGCATAATTGCCTCTCTTTAACTCTTCATTATTTCCTTGTATTCTTGCTTTAGGCAATTAATCTTGAACTAAAGTCATTCTCCTCATTCATTTAGCTATTGACAAACATCTTTCATAAGTCATTAGTTAAGCTTAAAATTTTTAGAAACCCAATTCACCCCCCCTCTTGGGTTGCATAGCTGGGCAACAAATACTCCCATTGACTTTCTTATAAACACATGTTTCCTACTTGTTCTTGATGAGATTAAACCATTTGATCGCATCGAGTATCCTTATTTCGAGATGCTTGCTTTAAAGATCTCTACCTTTACATCTCTTCCATTTGCAGATCCATTTGGATCCAATAGGTATTATTCTTGCTGGTGGATCCACTAAGGGCCAAACTTGATTAGAATGCATCGAGTCAACTTTTGACTTTATTGCATTCAATTACTTCTCAAAATTGATATCTAACATCGACTCATAGTAGTTTTAAGATCATCTCCATATTTTTGACCTCTCATGAGAAATATTTTTTCTACATCTTCTGTTAGAATACCTAAGTATTTTTTAGTCGGATGAGAGATTCTACTCAACCTACGAGGTAGAGGAGGTACTACATATACTGGCTCAATTATGAATAGATCTTATCGGTTTTATGACTTGTTGCTCTTCAGAGACGTTCTCTTTAAGCTCAATTTTTCTCACACTATTTCTATCTTGGATAAACTATTTCTCCAAAAATATAGTATGTCGGATCATAATCACATTGTGATTCATTGGGAAGTAAAAGTAGTATCTCTTAAACTCTTTAAGATATCTTAGAAACAAACTCTCATAGATCTAACCTCTAACTTGTCCACCTGTTGTCACTTGACATAGATTAGATATCTTTATCATGCCACATCTCATTCGGCATGATAGGAATGACTTAGAGGAAACTATTCAGTAGTAAAGCTTATCCCTAAAAAATAAGAAAAGATTAGTAATATTTATCATGGATTGAACCATATCAAATAGGATCCCTTTCTTTCTCTTCGACACCCTATTGAATTAAGGTGCACCAAGAAGAGTCCATGTGAAACTATGTCATTTTTTTTGAGATAGGTTAGAAACTCCTACTAAGATATATATCTCCTTGATCTCATCAAAGAACCTTAAGAATTTTTTAGTTTGCTTCTTTACCTTATATCTGAATTCTTTAAACTTTTCAAAGACTTCAGATTTGTATCTCACACATATACTTATATTATGAAAAGTCATCGATAAAAAAATAACAAAATAAAGATAATCATCCCTGACTTGCACATCAAATAGGCTACACACATCAGTGTGTACCAGATCAAGTATCTTAGTGATCCTATCTTATGTTCTACAAAGAGTAGCTTGGCTATTTATACTTGAAGGTAGAATTTACAAACTGAAAATGACTCGAGAGTCGATGAGCCTAAAAGCTCATACCATTCCAATTGGTTTATTCAACCCTTTCCAATGTGACCAAACCTGAGGTGCTACATATACTTCAGATTTATATCATCTTTGGAGCTCTCAGATCCTACGACACTTACTATCTGCTTAGATACTAATATCAAGCAGACCCAACATACTTTCTGAAGGTATGTCTCCATTTTTTTCTTTAGGCTTTTCAAGTATTTAGGATAGTTCCTTTTAATGGTTGTCAATATCACAGAGTCAGCAGCCTTCTTAGGAGCTTCTTTCTTTGGCTTGCTCTCGAATTTATATTTTTTCACGAACTTCTTCTTCTTTCAAGTAGACTTTCTCTTGAAAGTAGAAGTCTGCTCCATAACAAGAACCCTATCCCTTGAACTCTTCAAGGTCCCATCAGTAGTCACCAATATGTTCAATAATTTAACCAAGATGCGATTGATCTAATTCATATGGTAGTTTACTATAAACCATCCATATAAACTAGTAAGGGATTATAGGATTAAATCTATTCGTAATTCCTTGTGCATGGTCGAGTTTCTCAAGCTCATTCAAATCCTTAATCATTGTCAAACAATGATCATTAACTGATTGCTCTTTGATCAATTATCAAACAGTTTGATAACATAGAGATATCCTGGTCATGACTATAAGCTTAACCTTTTGGAATCTTAAACCATTTTAGATTTTTGAGCTAGTCTTTATAACTTATATGATTAGTTAATTGGTTCTAATATGTGAGTTAAAGGATTTGAAGCTGATATATTATTTTATCAGAGAATAGAGATTCTAGTTAGATATTCATTCTTGATTTTAATATTTGTTCTAGGATCTTTTAAAATAAATATGGCTCCTACTATTTTTTCGAATCTCTTATACTTCTCAGGTAGAGAGACGAAAATCCTTTGCAACTAGGGTTTCAAGTGGATATTATGGTCCAATCAATTAGCACACTACCTCACTTAACAGTTATTGATGACGTGTCAACTAATAAGTGGGTAACTCTTATCTAATACTTCTCAAATAAATTACAGTGATCATCGATCTCTAATTTTTGAAGCCTCACCTAACAATTTTTGGTCTCATTCCTTAGTTAAGTCAGACCCATCATTTTTGTACAAATGAATCCATCATTGAGATCCTCACCTAACAGTTATTGGGCCCAACTCCATCTCCATATCGTAGTATCTCATGCTTAATAGAGTGGTTGTCTTTTCTGATATAACTGAACTACTATATCCAGTGAGAATAGTCAATATCTGGAAGGACCCATACATCTATAATGGTGGAAGACCATTCAGCTTAATATTTATGAGAAGATTTAATTTGGATCTTCTTAGGTTCTAATTATTTATTTACATCGCATATAAATCTATAATTATATTGGATCTACTAGTGAGATCGTATCTTGACTCATCAAGACCAGACTCATGGTGCAATGTAATCATAGTGAACTCAATACTAAGTACTCTAAATCAAAATTTGATCAACCAAATTGATCAGATAAGTGATGATCGATGGGAGGCTCTCCATTATTGATGCAACAGTCCTAATTAAGTAACCATTTTTCAAAGTACTTTTCTTAGACACCAATAGATCAACCTATTCCAAATTAGGCTTGGCTTTTTGTTCCTCACCATAGATTGAGAGATTGCAACCATCTAAAGTGTATTCATGATACAACCCTACTTTCAGGATTTGTAGTGATTCGTAGAGATCACTACTTGTATTCATAAAAAATACATGCATATCATCATATAGTTCTTATGTTCATGCTAATTTCTTATGATATTTTATGTAGTAATTTCTTTTCATCCTAGGATAACCATTCCACATAATGAGCGTCGTTATGCTTAGGCAATCTTATATCAAAATGATCTTAGATTGATTTATAAAATCTTATCTTATATTCAATAAAATTACTTTAATTTGAAAACATCCATATCATCACAAATCACATTAAGATAAATCTCTATCTATGAACATCATCTCATACATGAACATATAATAAAGGTAAAATTTAGATCTAACAAGATTCACATCACATAAAAATTAGATACTAAATATTGGATGTATGAACATAAAAAATCAAATTTTTAGATCTAAAAATAATTTTTAGATCTTAAAAATAATGCATGAACATAAAATAATCTAAATTTTAGATTTAAAAATAGATTTTTAGATTGTAAAATCTGTCACATGAATTCTAATCATTCAAATTTTCAGATTTGAAAATAGATTTTCAGATCATGAATTCTATCTCCTTTCCATAATCATTCATAATTTCATATTTGCAAATAATTTTTAGATCTAAAATTTAGATCTTAATTTTGCAATAATGAGATGGCTCTAATATCACTATTAGAAAATACTATCACATGGAGACTGTTATGCATGCAGAGATTTCAAAATTTTAAAATACACAGTGCAAAAAAATTTCAAAATTATTTTAATATCATTCTAAGATAACTATACAATATAACGTATCAATATTATGTCAGAACAACCTTATATTAGAATGATATAAAAATAAATTATTAATTAGATCTAATCTAATTAAGCATGCATAGAGATCATATCTCAACATAAACCTAGGCATCATCATATATACAAGATTAAGATTTATATAAAAATAAAAATCTAATTTTTATCTTTTGTATAGGTAGATCTTCACCATGATCCGATGATCCATGGATATTTTCAATGTCTGTTGAAATCATGATTTGATGATCCATAGATGTCTTCAAGGTCTGTTGAAGTCATACAAGTGTCCGATCTCTATAGGTATACATATGAGGCTGATCTGATCAGAAGATTCTGATCTCACCGAGGTGCTAGCTCTCTTGTAGAGATCGCTCTTTGGATTGTCGAATATTTTCTCTCTTTTGATTCTCTTCTCCAGAAAAATAAAGAGATTTGTTGGAGGATCAAGAAATCAGATCTAATCTGATTTTTTTTCCTTTCTCTTCTCAAGAGAAAAGAAGAAGATCTAAGAAAAAAATAAAATATCAAATCTCTTTTCTTTTCTTTCATTTCATCCAACTCTTGAACTAAATATGGAGGAGAAGGAGAGAGATAGGTGGGTCTAATTCTTGGATCAAAAAGAGAGAGAGAGCCAATCCATCCATCTCATGGACGTAGGAAGAGAGGAAGAAAGAGGAAGGATGAGGCATCCAACCTTTGGAGCACCCTGATCCTTTTTCTTTCTTTTGTGCACTAATTCTCCTCTCACACATGCACTCTTTCTCCCTTATATTTCTCATGCCACAGTCTTCTCTAGAAGAGGTGCCCACTCTTATCTCTCTTTTAAATCCAATCTCTAAGGTTTGTTAAGAGTCCAAGATGGTTAGGACTTTAAGAGATAATGTGCCACCCCACCCTTCATGCGCTCTCCTTTCTCCATGCCAAAAACCAACCAGTAATTCCATGAGGCATGTGATCTAGGGAAGAGTCCTTCTGCAACTTAAACACCTTTTGTAGATAGAGTCCAAGGTAGTTTAGGTTTTCTTTTAAATCAAATACTAATTGAGTCTAAATCTTTTAAACTTATGAAATCCAATATGAGTCAAACACAAGCCAAGTCCAATCAAATTAAATTTGATTTAATTTGATTAAGACTCAATCTATTATTTGATTAAATCAAATAATCTAACAACAATTACAATTAAGTCCTCTTATAACTTACTAACTCTTAGCAAATCATTCATTTAACTTTTACATATTAGTTCAATCATCAAAATTATAATTCAACAATCCGATCAGTCAAAATCTCTTTTGTATGTGATCTTGTAGGTTCTATTATATCTAATAGTGAGACATATTTTGATCGCTATCAAAATATCATTAAAACTCCTTTCAATAGATTGAAATAATTTTAACTCACCAACTGAGAATTATTGATCATCAAAGTAATTCTCATTGATTCCACAACCACCAGTGACATCTAGCAGCATATAGTGAAAATCCAGCAGAATAGAAGTAATGAATCTTTAGGTGTAGTTATCATGTGATTCAGTTCTTCTATCATAAATTTCGATAAGATGGAGGTTATGAAAAACTCATCAAATCTCATCATCTGTCATATGTAAGATTCATTCGACTTGAGTTGTTATATAAAATCTATGAAAATATTTTTTGCATCATTCATTCTACACTGGCTAAGATCTTCTGAATTTGGTCTCATAAATCACATAGAGCTTCTCCTTTTCTACTAAGATCGATAGATCCCATCTAAGTGCATCTCTATTTTTACAATGAATCTACGGCAGCCAACATATACCTCAAGATTTCGTATAGCTAGGGGATTGAGTATGGTATAGTCAAACTACAGCAATCTCATTATGCATAGTCAAGGCACCGTAGGTCAAAAAACTATTCATACTACTACAGCATCAAGAAAGTCACTGATGAGTGAGTAGACATCCAAGTAACTTCTCATATTTGTCATGCTTGATACCTTTATTCTCTAAAAAATATCTACACTCTCACTCCAGTGTTCCCACACTATAGACTCAAATCTTGTCTGTCTAAAGAGAAGTGATCCGTGCATCAATTTTATCGAATCAATCATCATTTTCATGATGATCCATCGATCAAAAGTAATTTGAGAATTAATTAACAATGATACATCTTAAATTCTTAACTCTTGAAAATATGTGTCATCATCTTATTAACTTTTTGGATGATTCATGGACACATATACTACATGAACGATAACTAACTATTCTAAATAATTAGGTCAAATATAAAATTATATCATAGAAAGAATTAATATATCAGTTCAATTGGCTTCTAGGATATACATTTAAATGTCCATCTATGAGCAGCTAGGTATTTGCCTTAAGACATGGGGGCGAGACCATACAGAAGCTTTCAAAGTTATGTGGAGGCCGAATGTGGAGTTGAAATGGAGATTGTTGAATTTTTGGTATCTCAAATTCGACCCACTGCAGTGAAGCACAGATGTGGAGAAGCCCACGGATGCAGGCCCAAGATGGACAAGACTGGCAGACGCAAAGGCCCACGGCATGTGGCCCACGGGCGCACAAGCCCATAGGCCTGACCTACGAGTGCCCAGGCCCGCTGCACCATGAGTGGCACAGCAGGGCCTGCAGCATGCGTAGCCTGTAGTATGTGCGGCCTAGGTTGGGCCTGCTGCATGCTGGGCTAGCACAAGCGTGCCGACATGCGATCCAAGCACACACCCACATGGTTCATGATGTGGTCCACCATGGACCATGGGAGGAGACACGGTCCACATTCTCCCCATGGACCGCCATAGTCCAAACACATTTTCACATGGCTCAAGCATGCACGGATGAGCGCGTGACATGCGGCGCATGCCAAGAGGCCACGGTTCATGCAAAGCCCAATCTAAAGGTGTTTTTGCATGATCTTAGGGTCAGGAGAGCTTACGAGCATGATTGAATGGTCATAAGAGCTTGCAAGGATTTCTTGAGTCTTGATATAACTCTGATTTTGATTCAGAGTAGTTTTGAGGCCTTATAGAAAGAGGTACACAGGCTGAGAGAAAGGTATAGAAGTTATGGAGCACAAAGAGCGGTCGGAGAGTCCTTCTTGGGGTTCTTTTAGAGCATTTTAAGAGACGAATGTTTCTTATTGAAAGAGAGAGATTTATGAGAGTTGAAAGTGTGTGATCTTCTCTTGTATTTATTTTTTTCATAGTGAAGCTTGCACTTTTCATGGAGAAAGGCCTTGGGTTGATCCACATATTTGATTGTATCCTATTTTTATCTTTTTTCTTTCCTATTGTGGTATCGACATTGTTACTTGTATTAGCAATATTGGATGGAGGATTCGTATTCCACACTCGTAAGGGATCCTTGTCAATAATTTGGGGGGGGGGTTGGTGGTGTGGAGGTGCAGAGCGACGGCGGACGTCGAAGGTGAAGGAAACAGGCAGACGTTTCAAGCATACATTTCAAAAATTTTTGATGAAAGCAGACAAGCAGACCAGATTAAACAATTTAATCTAATAAGCATGCTTTAGATAAGATCTAAAAACACCTACACTAGGATCTATAATATGATATATGGCATATATAATATCTAAAATTAGAAATCAGCATGCATGGATCATATAAATTTATGCAGTAGATCATATCTACATCTAATCTGAGTTTAAAACTTGATATCTAAGTGTAGATAGCTGATCACCGTAACTGAAAATCATAGTAAGGAGGTCCTTCTGGTTGTCCGTAGCTACACAGGTTGTACAGCCTCTACAGAAGTCCACACGAAGCCCTGATGCTAATCAATCTCCTCGAGAGTGCTAACTCATGTAGAGACCATGAGATTGCTAATTCGTACACTTCTTTTGAACCACTCAGACTCTTCCAGAGGAGAAGAAGATTGACAAAGGATTATTAGGTGGAAGAGGAAGAGGTAGAAGGGAAACTCTTTTCTCTCTTTTTTCCTCTCTTCCCAAACCCTAGAATCAGAACCCTAGGGAACTCACAAAGCTCATGCCCAAGAGGAAATATCTACCCTCTATTTCACACACAGAAGGCCCGCCCCCTCTCTTAAATTTCTTCCCCACTCTCAGATTATTTCTCATGATCATCCACTTGAGTTGTCGCACAGAAAACAAGGGATCAAAAAGTGGGCGACAAAGGTAGATAAGGATAAGGATATGTGTTAGTTTAAATTCAAATTCAAAACTCCTTTCAAATTCAAACTTAACCAAACTAATCCTTATCCAGGGGAGGGCGACAAAAGGCTTTGTCATGTGAATTCTCCACACAAATTCTGAATTTGCATGGAGAAGAGAAAGGGCATGGGATGAGATGGCGCAAGGGGTTTGAAATTCAAACCTATTTGAACCTAATCTGATTAGGTACCAAATCTAATTTATTTAGCCTAAAAGAATAATTGAACCTAATCTGATTAGGTGCCAAATGAACTCAATTAAATTCTAATCCAATCAAAAATTAATTAAATCTAAATTCTGATCAAATCAAGAATCAATCTTCCTTAATGATTAGGTCATCTAATAACCTAATCGGATCAAACCTAATCAAATCTAATTCAATTAGATTTGATCCGAACCTATTTCTCAATCAAATTGAACTAATTAATAATCTAATTATTAATTAATCCTTCATTAATTCACTAATACTTAGTAAATTATTTTATCATAATTTTTGTATGAGATTAATCATCAATCATATTGATGATTATATCTTTGAATGATTCTCAATCATTGATCAGCCATCTGATCAAATAGCAACTTCTTTTGTGTATGACCCTATAGGCTCGAACCTAAGTTAGTAGCATCAGAATAAATTTTGTACTGATCGAAGTGACCATCTAGCAATGGTAATCGAGGTCCGAATAGACTGAATAATTGTAAAGTAACATTTAAGAATCCTAGCATATGATTATCATATAATTCATCTCTTTGACCCTCAATGCTCAGGATGATCTAGAGTTAAACTATCAATACTTAATCAGTACATGCATCAACTTCAAAAATCTTATAACTCCTCACAAAGACTGTCCTAGTCAAGATTTTGCAAAATTGAGACATATTGGAGCATTATCTCCAACATCTTGGAGTGGTCAATCCCATCTTGATTTACCCATCGACTTAACAAGTACTTGACTATACTCAAAAATCTTTCATCACTATATTAGAAATACAGATAGTCTGGTATCAAAGTACAGTAAGTTGCTTGCAAGTTATCATGGTGATCTCAGGTCGGAGGGGCACTTATATTTATATCCTTCATGAGCTATTTTTGTTGGAAAATATATCCTAAACCCAATCATCTAAGTAGTAGATGATTGAAATTAGTATATGAATTATCTAATAATAAGAGTTATTTGGCAAGTTCATCATAAAAGTTCTATCTTCCTTAAATGAACTCTTAAATTATGATGAAGTCCTTAGAACCACAATCAATCGATAAAAGAGGATTTATCAGATGGTTCTTAAATTCTTCACGATCAAATGATAAGTTATTAACAAGGATGATAACTTATCAAGTGTAGGTCGCTGTATGCCATATGAGTTGGTTGTCCTCGTAACCAAGTGGTGTGAAGACACTGGTATGGCATCCAGGTGAGATGTAGGAGTACATCTGTATTGAACGTGATCAATGTAACACTCTACTGTCAAGAGTAGTTAGCTAAGGCCAATGGGTATAAGTGTCCCTCTGACCTGAGATCATCACGGTAACTTGCAAGCAACTCACTGTGCTTTGGTGCCGGACTGCCTGTACTTTTAATATAGGTTCGAAAAGTTTTTGAGTACAGTCAAGTACTTGTAAAGTCGGTGTGTGAGTCAAGATGGGATTGATCACTCCTGATTAACTTCAAGAAGAGAATGTTTCACTATGTTTCAATTTAGCAAAACCTAGGTCTGGATAATCCTCGTGAGAAGTCACGGGATTTGCAAAATTTTGAGACACAATAGAGATGACTTATATGAGTGTTGACAGCATACTCAAAGTTATCTTGAACATTATTGATCAAAAGAATAAATTATACGGTAACCATGGGTCAGGATTCTTAGAATATTATTTTGCATACATTCGACCTATCTGGACGTCGGAAACCATTGCTATATGGTTACTTCGATTGGTACAAAAATTGATTCCTATGCTACTGACTTAGGTTCGAACCTATAGTATCACACACATAAAAAGTTATAACCTAATCAGATGGTTAATCGATGATTGAGAATCATTCTAAGGTTAAACGATCAATGTGATTGATGTTTGACCTAATACAAGTGTTGCAGGAAGATCAATTAGCAATTGAATTGCTAATAGACTCAATCTGATTGAGTAATTGGGCTGAGATTAAGTCTAATTAAATTTAATTCAATTATAATTAGTTTAGATTTAATTAGATTAAGTCTAATTGGTTTATTGGATAAGCCAATTGTAAGGAAGAACAAGTTCCTGTTTGACTAGGACTTGTATGCACCTAATTTCTAATTAAGTTAAGATTTAAATAAAAATTAAATATGATTTAATCTGATTTAATTAGACTTCTAGTTAGATTAGGATCATCATTAATTAGGTTATAATTAATTTAGATTGGGTTCAAAGAGCTTGACCTAGTCTACATAAGAATCCTAGTTAGACTAGGATTCCATCTCTTATCTTGCGCCACCTAAGAAACTCCAAGCCTACACTACATATTTAATTCCAGATAATTTTTATGTGATATCTACATCTAAAGAATATAATCTCACACCACTTATTCTATAGATTTGAATAAAATTTGATTTGATTCAATATGGAAAGTGATATGGTTTATTATGAAAAGTGGTTTAGGTTCATTTTTTTTTTGAAAGAGTCCCTCTTCACAAAAACTCTTCCCTCCTCTCATGTGCCAACTTCCTCCATGGTTATCCCTTCTTTTTTGTTGCCCTTTTGTGCTTGTTATTAGGCTCTCCATGAAAATTAAAAAGGCAAGGGGCATCCAAGAGTTGGACACCCCATGGACTCCTTGTTAGACTAGGTCTTATGACCTAATCTACCTTATATAAAGTTGCCGCCCCATATGATAAGAATAAGGAGTCAAAAATTGCTGGATTATTGATAGAAAAACTAGAGGAGAAAGAGGATGGAATGGGTGATTTGAAGTGCCAATATCCATGGAGGAGAGTCTTCTATCAAGAGATCAAAGGTTGATATCTTGTAGAGAAAGAAAGGAAAGAGAGAAGATTATTTTCTCTTATTATTTTTCTTTCAGATTATTTTCTCTTTATTTTATATTTTTATATGATAAAAATTTGAGAGAGAAAGAGGGATGGTGTGGTGGATTCATGCTCCAATGAGTTGGGGCATGATGATCTAATTTTAGATATGATCTGATCATGTTCTGATGAGAGAAGAAGAAGAAAAGAAGGTCTTCTCTTAAGGTTTCTTTTAGAACCCTTCTTCTCCATAAATCATGAGATTTTTTTATGAGAAAAATCAGATATCATAAGATCTAAAAATTTGAAAAATATCTAGAGAAGAAGGTCTTCTCATATCCTAGCATAGAGATGTTCTCAGGACATCAATCGTTGATGTACTGAAAGAGAAGATCTGTCTTCTCTTAGGACCCTTTTTTTTTATATATTATTTTTGATTTTAGGAAGGTCAAAAGGTTTGACTTCTTTTTTGTTCCTCTTCATATTCTTTATCTCTTAAAATATCCAAGAGATCTGAAGAATATTTTTTAGATTAACCATCCGGAGGGATCTGCAAGAAGCTAGCACTTCGAGCGGATCTTTGTTTGATGAACATTCAATTTTGTTGCAGCCTCATGTGGATTACCTGTAGAGGTCGGATACGTGTGTGACTCCAAAAGCAATAAAAAAAATCAATCACAGAGTTTTCAATCCGCATGAAGGTAAGAGATTTGATCTCTTCTCTTATCTAGATGTGATCTAGGTCTTAGATCTAAAACTGTTTTCGATCTAGGGTATTGATTTGATCAATACCAAAGCTTTTATTTTCTGATTTATAAATATAATATGATATGTTATAGGTCCTAATTATAGAGTTTAATAATCTGATTACATGTGTTTATATATTAAATTATTTAATTTATATATTCCACTGTATTATATTTCAAAATTATTTTGAAATTCATGCATGAAACCTTGCACCTTTTTCAATAAATTTTGATAGCAAAGTGCTCCATAGTTGGATCATGTTCATTGAGATATACTCCTATATCTCATCTGTATGCCATACTAGTGTCTCCACACTCTTTGATTATGAGAATAATCAATCCATATGGCACACAATGACCTACACTTGATAAACATTATCATCCTAGTAATAATATATCATATGATCATGAATAATTTTAAGAACTACATGATAAATCTTCTTTTATCGATTGAAAAGTAGTTTTAAAAATTTCATCATAACATAAGAGTTTAATAAAGAAGATGCATAATTTATGATAAAAATGATAAATAATTTTTATTAATTAATAATTTATATACAACTTACAATGAGCTCAATCGTCAATAGATTGATAATTGGTTTTATGACATAATTCCTAACAACTCCAACTCCCACTTGGACTAAAGACAATCGGTACAGTATCTTATACCCATCTTCTACTTGTGATCATCGAACTCCTTAATTCTGAGGGCTTTAGTAAATGGGTTGGCCAAGTTTTTTTTCTTCTATCGATCTTCTGAAACTCGATGTCATCTCGATCCATGATCTCTCGGACAAAATGGTAGCGACGCAAAATATGCTTTGTTCACTGATAGGACTTCAGTTTCTTTGCTTGAACTATAACTCTAGTGCTGTCACAGTATAGCAGAACAGAACCATCAATGGAGGGTACTACTTCAAGCTCGTCGATAAATTTTCACAACTACACAACTTCTTTAGCAGTATTGGATACCATAATATACTCCATCTCGCATACAGAATCAGCCACAGTATGTTGCTTAAAATTTTTTTAGCAGATTGCTTTATCATTCAGGATAAATATGTATCCCAACACACTCTTACTATCATCATGATCTGACTGAAAATTAAAATCAGTATATCCCACAAGTTTTAAGTCAGTATCTTTATAAATGAGCTACTGATCCTTAGTATTTTTCAAATACTTAAAGATAATTTTTATAATCTTTCAAAGGTTCTCACCAGGATCAGAATGGTATCTACTTACTATCCTTAGTGAGTATGCCACATCCGATCTTGTACATATCATGGCATACATAATAGAATCCTCTATTGAGGCATATAAAATTCTACTCATATACTCTCTCTCTTGATGAGTTGTCGGATAATTCTTTTTAGAGAAAAATTCTATGATTAATCGAAAGATAGTCTTTCTTGAAATTTTTCATGCTGAACTTTTTCAATACAGTACTATGTACGTGGATTGAAATAATTCAAGCAACCTCTTAGATTTATCTCTATAGATCTTCATCCTTAGGATGTAGAATGCTTCTCTCAAATTCTTTATGGAGAACTATGATGACAGTCAAACTTTTATTCCCTATAATGCAGGGATATCATTTTTGATTAAGAAAATATTATATACATACAACATAAGAAATACGACTATAGAATCATTAGCCCATTTATATTTGTAAGATTCTTTTTCATTCTTAATGAAGCCATACATTCTGATTGTCTTATCAAAATATATATTCCAACTTTGAGATGCCTGCTTTAATCTATAAATGGATCTCTGAAGCATGCACACCTTAGATTCATCTGTCGATGTGAATCTTTTAGGTTGTATCATATACACATCTTCTTTCAGCTCTCCATTTAGGAAAGTAGTTTTGACATCTATTTGTCAGATTTTGTAATCAAAGTATGTCTCTATCGCAAGTATAATCTGAATAGACTTAAGCATTATCATAGAAAAAAATATCTCGTCAAAGTCAATACCATAATATTGACGATATCCCTTAGTAACCAAACGGATTTTATAAGTCTCCACCTTCTCGTCTGTGCCTCTTTTTCTTTTGAAAATTTACTTACACCCTATAAATTTTATCCCTTCAGATGGATCAATGAGAATCCATATATCATTGATCTTCATGGACTCCATTTCAAACTTCATGGCTTCAAGCTATTTATCAGAATTGGATCTCTGCATGGCATTCATATAGGAGATTGGATCCTCATTGTTTTTATCAAATTCAATAGAATTACCATCTTGGATCAAGAAATTATAGTATCTATTTGACTGACATGGTATTCGATTGGATCTCCTTAATGGTGCCTCGATAATGGGTTCTGAGTTTGATCTAATCAAATCTGATTCTGTAGATTCAATTTTTTGTATTGATTCTTCTATCGATCGAACTTTATCAAGTTCAACCTTAGTGACATTAGTTTCTTCTTCAAGAAGCTTCTTTTATCTTATTACTTATGTGAAGGAATCAGATCTAGGGTTTCAGGGTTAGATCTTGAAATTTTTTCAAGATCAGGCAGCGGAAGACTAAAATAAATCAAAATTTATCTTGTAAAATTAGAGAATTTCTATATTTAAGATCTTATTATATGATTATTACATTACATTAAATCAGAAATTAAAATATAAAGAGCAAGGACTATATGTTGATCAAATCAATATGTTTCTATACTACATCTGATGTATGTAAAATATAATAGATCAGATCTATTACCTTGCAAGTTAGACGTTCTAACTTTGTTGATCCGGACTTGAGGATGATGTTGTGAGCCACACATGCATCTGGCCTCTAGGAGTCATCCACATGAGCCCACAAATCACGATCAGAAGTTTTAGTCCAGAAAATCAGCACGGTATGCTAGTAGTATACTGATCCTTCTTTGATGGTCGATCAGATACTTTATTCTTCTTGATTTAGACTCTTCCAAAGATGAGAAGTAGGAGAAGGAGTTTTAGATGAGACACTCTTAGAAAACTTACAAATGGAGGAAGGGAAGAGATGAACCCAGCAACTCTAGAAGAAGACCCTCTTCTTCTTCTCTTTGCTCTAACCCAGACACCTAATTTTGTGTCTATTATATCTCCATGCCCCAAAACTCTTTCTCCTTGATTTTTGGATGCCCCAAAGGTCTCTCAATGCTCTATGTTCCATAAAAATTTCATGAAAAAATTTATTTCAAATAGAGAGATATGAAGATTCCTTATCTAGGTTAAATACCTTGTCAAGGATTATCCAAACAAGGCAAGACAAGGGGTGCCCAACTCTTAGGTGTCCCCTCCTTTTTCTATCGTGGACCACCAGTAAAGGGCGCATATTATGTGCCATAAAAGTCACAAAAATCTCAAAAAAATTTGATTAAAATCAGTGTCATAAAAAAAGAGTTTTGGTTTCTTAAAACTCTATCTCATAGAATTTGAAATTCAAACTAATTCCTACTTTGACTTGATCCATAATCACATTCCATGTAAGAGAGAAAGAGAGAAAAGTTTTGGGCATGTGTGAAAATCTGAGAGAGAGGGTTTTGTCACACAAAATAAGAGAGAGTAGGTGTGGGATAAGAGAGAGTGGGTGTGGGGGGCTAAGGTGGTGCAAGGTGGAATCCTAGTCTTACTAGGATTCAATCTATGACTTGTTCAAATTTGATTTCTCAAACCAGATCAAACCAAAACTAAATCAATCTAATTAAAATAGATCTTAACCTAATTAAAAATCTAACTTAATCAGATTAAATTAGATTTAAATATGATTTAATTTTTTAATCAAATTAAAAATTAGGTTGATCCAAGTCCTATTTGAACTAGGACTAGTTTTTCCTTGCACTTGGCTTATCCAATAAACCAAGTGGACTTGATCAAATCAAGTCCAAACTAAATCTAATTAAATCATATTCAATTAGGCTTAATCTAAGTCCATTGGCTTAATCAAATAAAGTCAATTAGCAATCGAATTGCTAATCGATCCTCTTGCAACACTTGCACTAGGTTAAATGTCAATCGTATTGATCGTTTAATCCTAGAATGATTCTTAATCGTTGATCAGCCATCTGATCGGATCATGAACTCTAATGTGTGTGATCTCATAGGTATGAACCTAAGCTGATAGTATAGAAAAAAAATTTTATATCAATCGAAGTGACCATCTAGCAATGGTACTCGACGGTCGAATAGGTCGAATATGTAGAACAACATCCTTAGAACCTATGCAGATATAGTTTCCATATAATTCATTTTCTTGACCAAAATGCTCATAGGACACCTCAGAGTTCAACTGTCAACTCTGATCAGGTTGTCCACATTGTATTTCAAAATATCAAATTCATCTGATAAATTATCCTGACCAAGGTTTTGCTAAATTGAAATATAGCGACTCATTCTTCTCCAACTCTTGGAGTGGTCAATCCCATCTTGATCACACTCTGACTTCGCAAGTACTTGATTGTGCCCAAAAATCTTCCATCACTGAATTAGAAATTCAGTTAGTCCAGTACCAAAGCACAGTGAGTTGCTTGCAAGTCATTGAGACGATCTTAGGTCTAAGGGACACTTATACCTATATCCCATCAGAAATATTCTCGACAGCAGAATACTCTGGAGTTGGTCACGTTCAATGATAATGTACCCTTACATCTCATCTGTATGCCATACCAGTGTCTCCACACTCTTTGGTTAAGAAGACAACAAACCCATATGGCCTACAGCAACCTATGCTCGATAGAGGCTGTCGTCCTTATTAACAGCCTATCATTTGGTCGTGAATAGTTTTAAGGACTAATCGGTAAATCCTCTCTTTATTGAACCTAAATAGTCCTAAGGACTTCATCATAACAATGGAGTTCATTAGAAGATGAAAATTTATGATAAATATACCAAAAATATATTTTATTTATTAACAAATTAATTACAATACAAGGTTGCTCAACCATCAACAGGTTGATGATTGACTTTTGAAACATATTTTCCATCAACTTCCACTTATTTTAAAGCCACTCGACACAGTATCTAATACCCATCTTCGACTTGTGGTTGTCGAACTCCTTTATTGGCAAGGCTTTAGTAAAGGGGTCGGTCAGGTTCTCCTTTTCGTCGATCTTCTAAAGGTTGACGTCACCTTGATCCACGATCTCTCAGATCAGGTGAAAGCAGTGCAAAATATGCTTCGTCTGCTGGTGTGCTTTGGATTCTTTTGCCTGAGCTATAGCACCAGTGCTGTCGCAGTAGAGCAGGACCGGACCATCGAGGGAGGGTGCTACTTCGAGCTCGATGATGAATTTTCTCAGCCATATAACTTTTTTTGCGGCATCCAATGCTGTGATGTACTCCACCTTACAAACAGAGTCTGCCATAGTATGCTGCTTGGAACTCTTCCAGCAGATGGCTCCACCATTCAGAGTAAAGATATAACCCGACACGCTTCTGCTGTCATCATGGTCAGATTGAAAGCTAGAGTCTGTGAACCCCACAAGTTTCTGATCTGACTCACCATAAACCAACCATTAGTCCTTAGTATTTTTTAAATACTTAAGGATGGCTTTAACCATTTTTCAATGATTTTCTTTAGGATCAGATTGGTATCTACTCACTACTCCTAGTGAGTATGCCACATCTGACCTTGTACATATCATGGTGTATATGATAGATCCCACGATCGAAGCATATGGGACTCTACTCATACTCTCTCTCTCTTCAGGAGTTGTCAGACAATCTTTCTTAGAGAGAGAAATTTCATGGCCTATCGGTAGATAGCCCTTCTTAAAATTTTCCATACTGAACCTCTTCAGCACAGTGTCTATGTATGTGGACTGGGATAATCCAAGCATCCTTTTAGATCTACTCTATAGATCTTTATCCCTAGGATGTAGGATGCTTCACCCAAGTCCTTCATGGAGAACTACGATGACAATCAAACTTTTATTCCTTGTAGTGCGGGGATGTCATTCTTGATTAAGAGAATGTCATCCACATACAAGACAAGGAATACCACAACTGGACAATTTGCCCATTTATAGATGCAGAACACTTCTCCGTTCTTAATGAAGCCATATGTTTTGATCACCTTATCAAAATGCATGTTCCAACTCCGAAAAGCTTGCTTCAATCCATAAATAAATCTTTGAAGCTTGCACACCTTGGACTCATCTGTGGATGTAAACCCCTCATGTTGTATTATATACACCTCTTTGGTCAACTCTCTATTCAGAAAAGCTATCTTTACATCCATCTGCCAGATCTCATAATCCAGATGGGCAGCTATTGCAAGCATTATACGAATAAATTTGAGCATTGCCATAGGGGAGAACGTCTCGTTATAGTCAATACCATAATGTTGACGATACCTCTTGACAACCAGACAGACTTTATAGGTCTCCACCTTTTTGTCTGCATCCCTCTTCCTTTTGAAGATCCATTTGCATCCAATGGGTTTAACCCCTTCAGGTGGATCAACCAATGTCCATACATCGTTGATCTTCATGGACTTCATTTTGAATTTTGTGGCTTCAAGCTATTTCTCGAAATCAGATCTCTGTATTGCATCCATATAGGTGATCGGATCCTCATCGTTCTCATCGAGTTCGATGGGATCACCATCTCGGATCAAGAAACTATAGTATCTGTCCGGCTGATGCGGTACTCTACCGAATCACCTTAATAGCGCAGGTACATTGGGCTCCAGATCTGATCTAACAAATCTGACTCAGGTTCAGCTATTGGTGTCGGTCCTTCTACATATTCAACTTCATCAAGTTCAACGTTAGAGGCAACGATTCCTTCACTAAGGAACTCCTTTTCTAAAAAGATTGCCTTAAGGCTGACGAACACCTTTTGTTCATCAGTATGGTAGAAAAAATATCCTTTGGTCTCTTTGGGGTACCCTATGAATGTGCATTTGTCAGACCTAAGTCCAAGTTTATCTGTAACTAACCGTTTGACATAGGCCGGACACCCTCAGACCTTAAGGTGTGAAAGTGCTAGCTTACGCCCTGTCCATATCCCATATGGAGTCTTAATTACAGACTTACTTGGAACTCTATTTAATAGATAACAGGCCGATTCGAGTGTATATCCCTAGAAAGATATCGACAAGCTGGCAAAATCCATCATGGATCGGACCATGTCTAACAGAGTTTGCTTTCTCCTTTCAGACACACCATTATGCTGTGGTATTTTTGGAGGAGTCCATTGGAAGAGAATCTCATTCTCTCCTAGATATGTGAGAAACTCACCAGAAAGGTATTTCCCTCCTCGATCAGATCGAAGAGTTTTAATACTCTTTCCAGTTTGTTTTTCTACTTCACTTCAGAATCGTTTGAACATTTCAAATGAATCTGACTTATGTTTCATCAGATAGACATATCCATATCTGGATAGATCATCCGTGAAAGTGATGAAGTAAAAATATCCACCTCTAGTACTTATGCTCATGGGCCCGCATACATCAGTATGTACTAGGCCCAAGAGTTCAGTAGCTCTCTCACTTTTTTCAGTAAAAGGTGACTTGATCATTTTACCAAGAAGACATGATTCACAAGTTGGAAGTGATTCACAATCACTGACTTCGAGGATTCTCTCTTGAGTCAACCTATTTATCCTGTTCTTGTTTATATGACCTAGCCTACAGTGCCATAAGTAGATATCTGATACACTATCCAATCTAGGGTGCTTGCCAGTGGAATAGACTACGTTAACAGGTTGTGATAACATATACACACCATTATTCAAATGTCCACAAAAAATAGTAACACCATTCATAATAATATTACAAACTTATTTCTTTATTGAAATTTCATAATTATTTTTGACCAGAAGGCCTACAGAAATGACATTTAAAAAGAAATTGAGACAGAAATGACAATCATTAAGAACAACGGTATGGGACTCAAATACAAGTTTCAAAATTTCTAATGCTAGAACTGAAATTGATCTTTCATCTCCAACATTCAGGAACCTCTCGTCTTGCTCGAATCTCCTACTGACCTGCAACCCCTGCAATGAATTACAAATATGGTAAGGGCTACCGGTATCCAATACCCAGTCAGTTATATCACAAATAAAAAAATTATAAGGAGTTATCATATAAATACCTTGTCCAGCAATAGCTTGCTTCTTTCTCTACCTATTCGAATCCAGAGAGGCAATGTACTGAAGACAGTTCCTCTTTCAGTGCCTCCACTTCTTGCAAAAGAAGCATTTAGCTTGACTCTTATCGGGCTTGATCTTTCTGGTCTGGTCCTGCACTGATGTCCCAGCCTGAACTTGCACCTTCTTCACTTTCTTCTTCTTGTTCTTCTTTTCCTTTTTAAAGGATCGAGAACCAGAAGACGAACCTCCCACTAAGTTCACCGACTCCTTGTGGAGTTGGTGATCCTTCTCAAAGTTCTAAAGCAACCCCAGTAACCCGTGGTAGTTTACTTCAGGCTTTGTCATTCTATAATGAGTGAGGAATGGGAGATAAGACTTAGACAGCGAGTTCAGTATTGCATCTTTCTCAAGCTGCTCATGCAAGGGAAAGTCGAGCTTGCTCAAATGCTCCATTAGCTCGATCATGTACAATACATGATCAGTGATAGAGGCACCATCCCATATTTTGGTGTTGAAGGTGGCACAACTAATCTTGTGCCTCTCTACGTTATCAGGTGTGCCAAAGACATCCTCCAACACTTGAAGCATGTCCTTTGGCTGAATCATCTCAAATCTGCGAATGAACTCATCGCTCATTGCTGCCAGTATGATGCAGCGCACCATATCTGATCACTGAGCCACTTCTGGTAAGTGTCTCTGACTATTCCACGTGCATTGGCAGCTGACTTTTCAGGTGCAGGATCTATTATCACATATAGGATCCATTCATGCTCCAAGACTATCTTCAACTTTCGGTACCAGCTACCAAAGTTGGATCCCACCAACTTATCATTGTCCAACAATGATCGGAGCGATAGGAAAGTAGCCATATCTGCATAAAAAAAAATCATAACCTAATTAGTAATTGATTCATTAAACCTAAAGATTTGGACTTTAATCAAAAGGTTTCTCCCACTATTTTATTCGAACTGGTAGCTTCTACCTCCAATTTGAGGAATTATCCTAATTTCTTAGTGGGTACTAGAATCCACTTAGACTGCACACAAATCCAACTTTGGTTGGCCAACCCATATACATCTAAGGGTAGATTCATAACCAATTATTTCTCTAAATAATTTTTAGTAATTTTATTTTTGCCCTAGTCCCTAATCAGTAGGTTTTGGCCTCCACTGAAAAGGTCTGGTTAGGTCCAACCATTAACATGACTATACTTGACCCATCTAGTCAATGAATGATTAGGCCCAACTTTGGTTGGCTAACCTAACCATCATTTAGAAAGATACAGTCAAGAAATTATATTATGAATGACAATTCCATCAGCCGATAAGCACCAGACCTTTAGGCCTCCAATGATTATCCAACTGATGGACCCATTATCATTTACTTAATGGGAGGCTATGATCTAGTTATCACTATAACTATTTTATTTTAAGGACCTAATAATTTTAGAAAATTTAATTGATTTAGAAGAGGAGGTTAGATGAACCAGCTTATCATGATCCTCCCACTAGCTTCAGTAAGTCAGCTTAAGGGAGACCATTAAAAGGGCTGGTCTAGGAGCATCTAAATCAGTCACACTGATTTATCTAGCTGACATGGGTCAGCTCGAATAGTCAAGTGATCCGATCAAAACATAATTTCACCAAGAGATCAGGTAAGTTCGATCGGTGGGAGGGTCTGCCAAAACTTGCCTTAGACACCATCAGAAATAGCCAGGTAAGCGGGCTGCCAATTAAAAATCACCGATCTGATTTACCTTAGACATCAACTGATTTAATTAGTTTCGATTAGATCAACCTAATAGTTCATGCTAGACTTCTTAGCCAAGAATCAAGTCCATTTGGTTCTCGTTAAAGATATGGATTTGACCAACTACAACTATTGTAATTGATCTAGAGAATCCTTAACCTAATCTAAGACAACAACTGATTAGATTTAGTTAATTCTCTAATTAAGTCCATCTTTAATCTAACCTTAGGTCTAACCTAATTAATGGACCTAATTCTCACTAACCCATTAACCCAATGTGTTATGGTTTGTGTCTTAGGTTCTTCAATTCACAATCCTAGAATCTAATCAAATAACTTCTTAATTCTCAATTAAGTTTTGGGCTGAGGGTTGGGGTTTGACTTTTCGAAAATAATTTTTATATTTGTAAAATATTTTTACAACATAGTTCTACCAATCAAGTTGCATGTTTGATTTATAATCAAAATGCAAGTAAAATAAGTATGAAATTACTTTAGATCTAATCTAAACAGATTCATGTAATTGAAACAATTTCAACTTTAAACTGTGCAAATTTTTCAGATAAATATATGATGGTTCTTTGCACAAAAATTATTAACAAAGAGATTTTATTTTAGATTTAAATATCTTTTAAATCTAATAAATCATAAATTTAATCTAGATCATATCTAATAAATTTATGATTAAAGATAGATCTATACGAATTAGGACAATATTTGCACTGTGAGAGGTAAACTTTACAGCAGGACAACCTACAGTTCATGATTGATCTAAAAATTTTAATTTCAGATTTAACAATCAGATTATAAATTAGATCTAATCTAAAAATAATCTAAGCATGTATAAATAATCATGTAATAAACAACCTAGGCTCTGATATCAATTGAAGGAACCAGATTTAGGGTTTCAGGGTTAGATCTTGAAACTTTTTCAAGATCAGACAGTGGAAGACTAAAATAAATCAAAATTTATCTTATAAAATTAGAGAATTTTTATATTTAAGATCCTATTATATGATTATTACATGACATTAAATCAGAAATTAAAATATAAAGAGCGAGGACTACATGTTGATCATATCAACATGTTTCTATACTACATCTGATGTATATAAAATATAATAGATCAGATCTATTACCTTACAAGTTAGACATTCTAACTTTATTGATCCGAATATGAGGATGATTTTGTGAGCCGTACATGCATCCGACCTCTAAGAGTCGTTCACACGAGCCCATGAATCACGATCAAAAGTCCTGGTCTAGGAAATCAGCACAGTATGCTAGTATTGCGCTGATCCTTCTTCGATGGTCGATCAAATGCCTCCTTCTTTTTGATTTAGACTCTTCCAAAGATGAAAAGTAGGAGAAGGAGTTTTAGATGAGACACTCTTAGAAAACTTACAAATGGAGGAAGGGAAGAGATGAACCCAGCAACTCTAGAACAAGACCCTCTTCTTCTTCTCTTTGCTCTAACCCAAACACCTAGTTTTGTGTCTATTAGATCTCCATGCCCCAAGAATTTTCTTCTTAATTTTTAGATACCCCAAAGGTCTCTCAATGCTCTATCTTCCACAAAAATTTCATGAAGAAATTTGTTTCAAATAGAGAGATATGAAGAGTCCTTGTCTAGGTCAAATACCTTGTCAAGGATTATCCAAACAAGGCAAGACAAGGGACGCCCAACTCTTGGGCATCCCCTCCTTCTTTTTCTATCATGGACCACCAGTAAAGGGTACATATTATGTGCCATAAAAGTCATAAAAATCTCAAAAAAAATTTGAATAAAATCAGTGCCATAAAAAAAGAGTTTTGGTTTCCTAAAACTTTATCTCATAGAATTTGAAATCCAAACTAATTCCTACTTTGACATGATCCACAACCACATTCCATGTAAGAGAGAAAGAGAGAAAAGTTTTGGGCATGCATGAAGACCTGAGAGAGAGGGTTTTGTTGCATAAAATAAGAGAGAGTGGGTGTGGGGGGCTAAGGTGGCGCAAGGTGGAATCCTAGTCTTACTAGGATTCAATCTATGACTTGTTCAAATTTGGTTTCTCAAACCAGATTAAACTAAAATCAAATCAACCTAATTAAAATAGGTCTTAATCCAATTAAGAATCTAACTTAATTAGATTAAATTAGATTTAAATTTAATTTAATTTTTTAATCAAATTAGAAATTAGGTTGATCCAAGTCCTATTTGAACTAGGACTAGTTTTTTCTAGCAATTGGCTTATCCAATAAATTAATTGAACTTGATCAAATCAAGCCCAAACCAAATCTAATTAAATTATATTCAATTAGACTTAATCTCAGCCCATTGGCTTAATCAAATTAAGCCAATTAGCAATCGAATTGCTAATCGGTCCTCCTGCAACACTTGCACTAGGTTAAATGTCAATCGTATTGATCATTTAATCCTAGAATGATTCTTAATCGTTGATCAACTATCCGATAGGATTGTGAACTCTAATGTATGTGACCTCATAGGTCCAAACCTAAGTTGGTAGTACAAAAATAAATTTTTGTACCAATCAAAGTGATCATCTAGCAATAGTACCCGACGGTCGGATAGGTCAAATGTGTAGAACAACATCCTTAGAACCTATGCAGATATAGTTTTCATATAATTCATCTCCTTGACCAAAATGCTTATAGAATACCTCAGAGTTTGACTGTCAACTCTGATCAGATTATCCACATTGTATTTTAAAATATCAAATCCATCTGATAAATTATCTTGGCCAAAGTTTTGCTAAATTGAAATACAGCGACTCATTCTTCTCCAACTCTTAGAGTGGTCAATCCCATCTTGATCACACTCTGACTTTGCAAGTACTTGACTGTACCCAGAAGCCTTCCGTCACTGAATTAAAAATTCAGTTAGTCCAGTACCAAAGCACTGTGAGTTGCTTGCAAGTCATTGAGGCGATCTTAGGTCTAAGGGATACTTATACCTATATCCCATTAGAGACATTCTCGACAGTAGAATACTCTGGAGTTGGTCACGTTCAATGATGATGTACCCTTATATCTCACCTGTATACCATACCAGTATCTCCACACTCCTTGGTTAAGAGGACAACCAACCCATATGGCCTACAGCAACCTATGCTCGATAGAGGCTGTTGTCCTTATTAACAGCCTATCATTTGATCGTGAACAGTTTTAAGGACTAATCGATAAATCCTCTCTTTATCGAACCTAAATAGTCCTAAAGACTTTATGATAACAACGGAGTTCATTAGAAGATGAAAACTTATGATGAAAATATCAAAAATATATTTTATTTATTAACAAATCAATTACAATACAAGATTGCTCAACCGTTAACAGGTTGACGATTGACTTTTGGGATATATTTTCCAACATTATGAACACTTTTTGTTCATTAGTATGGTAGAAATAACAACCCTTAGCTTCTTTCAGATACCCAATAAAAGAATATTTATCAGACCTAGGTTTGAGCTTATTAGTCTACAAATGTTTGACATAAGCAGGATAATCTCAAATTAAGGGTAAGAGAGTATTGGCCTATGTCTAATCCATATCTCATATGGAGTTTGTGCAACTAATTTGCTTAGAACCCTATTAAGTACATAACAAGCCAACTCTAGAGTATATCCCTAAAGGAGATCGTCAGACTCACAAAGTCTATCATGGATCGAACCATATCTAATAGGGTTCGATTCTTCCTTTCAGACATCCCATTATATTGTGATGTCCCAAAAAAAATCCACTGAGAGAGAATTTCATTCTCTTCTAGATATATTAGAAACTCACTAATGAGGTATTTTCCTCCTCAGTCTCATCAAAAAGTTTTAATATTCTTTCCAGTTTGTTTCTCTATCTCCTTATGCAACCATTTAATTATTTCAAATGATTCAGACTTATACTTCATAAGATAGACGTATCCATACCTTGATAGATCATCAGTGAATGTAATAAAGTAGTAATATCCATCTCTGACATAAGTGTTCATCGATCCACATACATCACTATGTACTAGACCTAGAACTTCATTGGTATGTTCATCCTTTTCAGTAAAAGATAACTTAGTCATCTTCTCAAGGAGACAAGATTCACAGGTCAGTAATAATTTACAATCATTGACTTTGAGAATTTCTTCTTGAGTCAACCTATTTATCCTATTCCTGTTAATATGACTTATCCTATAATGCCAAAGATAGATATCGAAGACATTATCTAATATAGGATATTTATTGGATGTGTATATTACACTAATAGACTGTGATAAAATATAAATTTTATTATTTAATTATTCATGCATTATAGTAACACCATTCATAATGATATCATGATAATTTTTTTTTATGAAATTTCATATTCGTTCATGGCCAAAAGACTTACAGAAATTACATTCAATAAAAAAGATGGATAGAAGTGACAATCACTCAAAATAATGATATTAGAATTAAAAATAAGCTTGATAATTTCTAAAGCTAGAACTAAAACTGATCTTCCATCTCCAATATTCAGAAATTTCTTACTATCTCCAAATCTCCTACTAACCTGAAGTTTCTATAACGAATTACAAATATTAATAGGACTTCTAGTATCTAATATCCAAATCATAGTATCACAAATAGAGAAGTTGCAAGGTGTTATCATATAATTATCTTGACTAGCAATTGCTTGCTTCTTTCTCTTATTCGGCCTGTTTGGATCAAGAAAAGTAATGTATTGAGGATAATTTCTCTTTCAGTGATCCTACTTCTTATAGTAGAAGTACTTTACCTAACTCTGATCGAACTTGGACTTCTTGGTCTGATCGGGCTTAGATGCCCCAGCACGCTACACCTTCTTATTCTTCTTATTCTTCCCTTTCTTAAAGGGATGCCCATAAGAGGATCCTCCCACAATATTCACTGGTTCCTTAAGGAGCTGGTGATCCTTCTCAAAGATCTATAGCAACCCCAACAAATCATGGTAGTTAACTACAGGCTTAGTCATTCTATAATGACTAAGGAAGGAAAGGTAGGATTTGGGTAGGGAGTTCAGAATTGTATCTTTCTTTATCTGCTCATGTAAAAAAAAATCTAAGTTTGCTCAGGTACTTGATCTACTTGATCATATGCAGTATATAATTGGTGATCGATTTCCCCTCCCTCATTCGGACATTGAAGATAGCACAAGATGTTTTGTGCCTCTCAATGTTGTCAAGAGTGCTGAAGGATTCATTCAACACTTGAAGCATCTCCTCCGACTAGACATCCTCAAACTTGCAGCTAAATTTATCATTCATTGCTGCCCACATAATGCAACATACGGTGGTTCATTCATTGAACCACTTTTGGTAAGTACCTCGAATTGCACCACAAGCATTCGAAGCCAACTCCTTCGGTGCCACATCTGTAAGAATGCATAAGATCCACTCATACTTTAGGACTATTTTAAGTTTTCGATACCAACTATCGAAATTAAGTCTCATTAATTTATCACTGTCCAACAATAATCAGAGCGACAATATGGTAGCCATGACTGAAAAAAAATAAGGATCAATTAGTATATGAATTAATTAAGTCTAAATACTTAAATTTTAGTCTAAAGATTCTCTCACTATTTTATACGAATTGATAGACTACCTCTAATTTGAAGAATTATCTTAATTCTTTAGCAGGTAGTAGAATCCACATAGACTGCATACGGGTCCAAGAAAAGCTCGACCAATCCATATGCATCTATGGATAGATTCTTAACCAATTATTTTTTTAAATAATTTTTAATAATTAATTTTGCCCCAAGTGCCTTTTCAGTAGGAGTAGGTCTCCACTGAAAGTTTCGGTTAGGTCCAACTATTAACATGAACATACTCAGTGAATTTAATTAATAAATGATCAAGCTCGAGAAAAGCTTGGCCAATCCAACCATTCATCAGATAGTACATCTGAGTCATCATATAATGAATGATAATTTTAATATTCAAATAAACATCAGGCAGAAAGTGTCTCCAATATTTACCTAGACTATTGGATCCATTACCATCCACCTTAATAGAAGGCTATGATCTAGTTATCTTCATAACTATTTCATTTTAAGGATCTAATAATTTAAAAAATTTAGTTAAATATTTTAAAAGATAGAGAAGAAATCAACCAGTAATTAGAATTCTCTCACTAATTTTATCAAGTCATTGAATAGGACTAGTGACATACCGATCAAATGGCACCTAAATTAGTTGTACTAATTAACCTTAATGGGATGGATTAACTCAAATCATAAAGCAACCTAATCAAAACATAATTCACCAAGTTGGCCTGGTAAGTGAGATTGGTGGGAGAGTCTGCCCAGCTTGTCTTAGACACCATTGAAATGGTCAGTTAAATGATTGCCAATTAAAAATCATCGATCCGAATTGTCAGATTTATCTTAGACACCAACTGATAAATTAATTTTGATTTGATCAACTTAATGACTCGGACTCGACCACTGAGCCACAATCAGGTCCATTTGATAAATCAAAATAATGGACTTGATCAACTACAACTATTGAGACTTGATCAAAAGAAGATTTGACCTAATCTAAATCAACATTTGGTTAGATTTGATTAATTACTCATTTTAGCTCATTATCTATTTGATTTCTATCCTAGATCTAACCCAGTTAAAAGGATCAGATTTGAGCTAACCTATGCCTCCATATTTTATGCAATATCATTAGATCTTAAATTCATAATTCTAGATCTAAAGATTCATCTCTTAATTCTTAATTAAGTATAGCATTAACTTGAGTTTAGATTACTAATTGAAACTATTTCAGATGTAAACTTCTTTATATTTAATTTGATGCATAAATATTCAGTTCTAAAGTTTGAGTCAACTCAACCCTGGATTGAGTTGACTCATCACAGTGGGTCGACTAAGTTCTGAGACTTAGTCGACTCACTGGTGATGAATATTAACCTTCATCTGTAGCCTACACAACTGAGTCAGCTCAGCAGAGAACTGAGATGACTCATCAGGATACTGAGTCAACTCAAATCAAAACTGAGTCAACTTAGCAGGCATGCTAGAACATTTGCAAAGTTTCATATCTAAATAATTTTGCATAAACAGCAATAAAATCAATCATAAATTATTTTTAGATCTAATCTAAATTAATTTATAATTTATAATTTTATTTATACTGTTAGAATAATTAAAATTTTTTTTTTTCAGTTCTTCTTCATGAGATATAATCACACGGCATCCCAATACACCTATGCTTTAGATCAGATCTAAAAATACCTACACTAAGATCTATAATAAGATATATGGAATATATAATATCTGAAATTAGAAATCAGTATGCATGGATCATATCAATGTATGTAGTAAATCATATCTACATTTAATCTGAGTTCAAAACTCAATATGTAAGTGCGGATAGCTGACCACCATAACTAAAAATCATGGTAAGAAGATCCTTCTGGTTACTCGCAGCTGCATAAATTGTTCGACCTCTATAGAAGTTCACACGAAACTCTAGCGCTAATCAATCTTTCTGAGAGTGCTAGCTCGTGCAAAGACTATGAGATGGCTTATTCGTATACCTTCTTCTAACCACTCAAACTCTTTCGGAGGAGAAGAAGACTGACAGAGGATTATTAAGTAGAAGAGGAAGATGAAGAAGGAAAACTCTTTTCTCTTCTTTTTCTTCTCTTTCCAAACCCTAGAATCGGAATCCTAGGAAACCCACAAAGCTCATGCCCAAGAGGAAATATCTATCCTCTATATCATGCACAGAAGGCTCGCCCCCTATCTCAGATTTTTGCCCTACTCTCAGATTATTTCTTACGGTAATCCACTTGAGTTGTCGCATAAAAAACAAGGGATTAAAAAGTGGGCGACAAGAGGTAGATAAGGATAAGGATAAGTGTTCGTTCAAGTTCAAATTCAAAACTCCTTTCAAATTCAAACTTAACCAAACTAATCCTTATCCAGGGGAGGGCGACAAAAGGCTTTATCATGTGAATTATCCATGCAAATTCTAAATTTGCATGGAGAGGAGAAAGGGAGTGGGATGAGATGGTGCAAGGGGTTTGAAATTCAAACCTATTTGAATTTCATTCAATCCAATTTGATTCTTAACCAAATCTAATTTGGTTAGATCCAAAAGGATAATTGAACCTAATCTAATTAGGCACCAAATGAACCTGATTAAATCTTAATCTAATAAAAAATTAATCGAGTTTAATTTCTAATCAAATCAGGAATCAATTTCTCTTAACCATTAGGTCATCTTATAACCTAATCGGATCTAACCTAATCGAATCTAATTCAATTAGGTTTGATCCAAACCTATTGCTCAATCAAATTGAACTAATTAATAATCTAATTGATGATTTATCTTTCATTAATTCACTAATACTTAGCAAATTATGTTATCGTAACTTTTGCATGAGATTAATCATCAATCATATTGATGATTATATCCTTAAACAATTCTCAATCGTTAATCAGAAATCTGATTAGACAGAAACTCTTTTTATGTGTGACTCTATAGGTTCGAACCTAAGCTAGTAGTATAGAAATAAATTTCTGTACTAATCGAAGTAACCATCTAGTAATAGTACCTGACATCCGGATAGGTCAAATGATTGCAAAGCAACATTCAAGAATTCTGACATATGGTTACCGTATAATTCATCTTTTTGACCCTCAATGCTTAGGATGACTTAGAGTTAAACTGTTAACTTTTAATCAGTACATCCATATAGTGTCTCAACTTCAAAAATCTTATGACTCCTTACAAGGACTATCTTGATCAAGGTTTGCTAAATTGAGACATATTGAAGCATTATCTCCAACAACTTGGAGCGATCAACCCCATCTTGACTCACACACCAACCTAACAAGTACTTGACTACATCCAAAAAATTTTCATCATTGTATTAGAAATACAGATAGTCCGACATCAAAGTACAATGAGTTGCTTGAAAATCACCATAATAATTTCAGGTCGGAGGAATACTTATACCCATATCCTTCATGAGCTACTTTTGACAGCATAGTGCTCTGCAGTTGGATTACATTCAGTGAGATGTACTCTTATATCTCACTTGCATACCATATCAGTATCTCTACACTCCTTGGTTATGAGGACAACCAATCCATATGGCATACAACGACCTATACTTAATAAACATTATCGTTCTAGTAATAACGTATCGTTTGATTGCGAATAATTTTATGAACTACATGATAAATCTTTCTTTATCAATTGAAAAGTAGTTCTAAGGACTTCATTATAACACAGGAGTTCAATAAAGAAGATGTATAATTTATAATGAAAATATCAAATAACTTTTATTAATCAATAATTCATATACAACTTACAATCAACTCAATCGTCAACAGATTGATGAATGATTTTAGGACATAATTTCCAACAGGAGGGAGGGTGCAGAATCTAGAGCAAAGGAGGCACGAGCCATCGGCGGTGGGGAGAGGGGGGTTGGGGGAGGCGTAGGGTAGCGGCGGATGCTAAAGGTGGGGTCATAAAATCAAGAGCGGAGGAGGCGTGGGCCGTCAGGGGTAGAGGGTGTAGAGTGGTGGTGGACGCCAGAAGGGGTGCACACAGAACCGAGAGTGGAAGAGGTTGGTGGTGTGGGCCACCAAGGGGGTTAGTGATGTGGAGGAGGTGTGGGCCATGGGGGGGCAGAAGAGCGAAGGAGACTCGGGGTGACGGGTGGTGGCACGGAGGAGGCATGGGGGGCTGGGCTGGGGGAGCACGGAGGAGCCGCAGGTGGTGCTGGGGGCTGGGGAGAGCACCATAGCAAAATTCTTTTAAGTATTCAACATGAGAAAATCTAGAGGTGCTCCTAGCATTACAATGATGAGTTTATAAATATGATAAATAGATAATTTAGCTAATTTCATAAGTTTCTTGTATTTGGCT
The DNA here is from genome assembly GCF_000442705.2 of Elaeis guineensis. NCBI lineage: Eukaryota > Viridiplantae > Streptophyta > Magnoliopsida > Arecales > Arecaceae > Elaeis > Elaeis guineensis. Next base: position 114,366,213 of record NC_025998.2, on the reverse strand, counting down.
TTTCGTTTGTATGCCTAGCTTTCACCATTGGAACACCCCCACCTCTATTGTTGCATAAATTTCTTGTATTTGGGGTTTCTATATTTATCCTATATTGTTGTTGTTGTTTATTGTAAGGAGACGGAAAGTGACCTAGCCAATCTACATTAATGGTAGATAAATAAAAATTTTTGATGAAATAAATATGAATCCTTTTCATAATATATATATATATATATATATATATATATATATATATATATATATATTTTTAAAAAAGTAAAAATAGAATAAATAGAAAATTTTTAAAATAAATATAAATTTTACAAAATAAATAGAAATATTTTAAAATAAGTATAGGCTCGAGTCCCATCCTTATTAATAATTTTTTTTTTTTACTTTCTTAAATCCAAATATATAGAAAAAGTAGCCGCTAACTTTTATTTGTTGCATAAAGATCCGTACAAATTGAATGGTTGGAAACTTGACCAAATTTAGAGTCAAATCTGACCGCTGAGTCTAATCTATCCCCCCACCCCTCTCTCTCTCTCTCTCTCTCTGTATATATATATATATATATATTCAAGATGAATAGCGATTAAATTCCACATGATTCCAGATCATACTAAATTTATATAGACAATGGAGGATGGAAGAGAGGAAAGCATTAAATCAAGGCCATAGGAGAAGGGGAGGGGACAGCTCACTCATAAACACTATGTTGGTGTTCCATTCTCATCAGCCCCTCGGAAGAGAAGGGAGCGGATTTCTTAGTAGGACGCACGCGCTCGTCGAGCCAATCGCCCTCGTCAGCAGCCCTTGCAACGGTCTCTTGGTCGTGCTCATTTTGATTTGCTGCTGTTCCTCTCCAAACACAAGAAAAACCCTCAAGAAATATCAGATCAGATATTCACTTTTTTTTTTTAATTTTTTCTTTCAGTTTGTTATTGTTTCAGTTCAGGCTTTTGAGCTTTCTTGTGGGATTCTGCTGTGGGAGTTTGGGCTGCACAAGGCTACAACTGTGAGCGGAAATGCTGACAAGCAACATGGCATGGGTGGAGGTGGCGTTGGGTATTATTCTTTGCTCTTGGTTCCCTGGGGAGACAGCTGCTGAGAGAAACGTTGCGTCAGGCCATTGGACCGGTTCTTGCACGCTCATCAACATCATTGGGAGGAACATGGGCAGGTTTGGTGCGATGAAAGCTCTCTTTGTTCTTTTCTCCTTTTTGATTCAAAGGATAGGATTACTTCAGAGCATGTGAGTAGTTAAAAGAATGCAGGAGTTCTTATATGTTATCTTGACGGGTTATCCGGTTTTGAAAACTAGGATGGTCTGGCCAAAAGTTCGAGTCCAGAACTCTTGTATCGATAAAAAGAGATTTTTTTTAGCAGATGATGCTCTGTCTCATATAATAGGTATACACTTGTTCGACTTAGATATTATAATATATTAATTAACACATTCAACGCATGGACAAATATTATGGATATTATAGAAACATTGAGGCTAAAAAAATTGAAAAATGATATCCTATATTTTGCATGAATTTGCAAATATCTCATGCATATCCAATTATTGTAATATCAATCTTATGTTTTCTAATTGCAATGTTGCCCATCCTTCTTCTAATTAGGGTTAGTGCTTGCCGACAGTGCTTACAGTTGTCAATTGACATGGACATAATTCACTGAAAGTACTTACATATTAGCTGACGTGGGGGAAGTGCCTACGTGTCCATTTTCATGGAGGTAATTACATGATATTGGGATCTGTCCTTACCATTACCCCTATAAACAAAACTCACCTCCAAATCTTATCTATAGCCCCATCTCTGCCCTAACCCTCCATCCTAAGATAGCCATAGAGCCCTCGCTAGGGAATCCCTAGCCACCACCGCTGCCACACCCATCCCCTGGCCACCATTGCTCCAATCCTCCTCTCCTTCTTTTCCCCTTTCCTTTTCTTAGTTTTCCAATCCCTCCATAAATCCCAGCCTATGGGAAACAAGAATTAAGAAGGCAAGTGTTAGAGAAAGAAGTAGACATTAACAAATATGATGCCTCTCAACAAAGCTTCCCCCTCCACGAAATCCTCCTCCCTCCATCCTCCCACTTGGAGTGGTTGTCTTCTTATGGAAGCCACCACCAAGGGCAACCAGCGGAATGCATAGAGCTTGAGAATAGAACCCATCGTAACAAAGAAAGAGAGCAAGAGAGAGAAGAGAGGAAGGCATGGAGCTCGTGAGCTCCTTAATGGCAGGTGCCTATGCGGCACAAGCATTTCACTCCCCCCACTCCCCCCCAATGCTGATTCTTCCTATAGTATTTTCATATAATAGAAAGCTCATGAGCAATCTTTCTTTAGTTTGTTTATAACTCATCGGCCACAATAGACGAGATGATATGCCAATTTCTCTTATCATTTTGGATATGTGTCACTTATCAAAGCTTTGTGAAGCGATGCATGAAGGATTGGTTCTCTTGGTTCCTGAGGATATAGATAAATACTAGCAGAACCTCATGACTTAGATTATATTACCATGAGGCCATTTGGTTTGCATATATGGTGTGCTGATCCTCCATCTCAAATTTGGCTTGTGAGAACTATCCCGGAGGAACTAAGACAGTTTGAGCATAAATGGATGAAGGCTTTAGGACTTTAAACCCATTTTATCTATAGGATAAATCAATAGAAGTCCTGCACTTAAGTAGTTGCCTAATTCAAGAAGTGGTGGTGATCTGGTTGCTAGTTTGTGACTATTGGTTGCAACAACCAACTGCAAACCAACCAAAGAATGTTCAAATTGAAAAATTGCTCACAGTCCCTAATCTACTGGAATAAACAAGGAAGAGGCCTCTTCCGCACCTTCTGCAGCACCCTGGCTGACATGGCCCTCGAGATCCTTGCCCGCAAGGGGTTGCAATGGCACCAAGGCCAACAGATGGTCATGCATGTAGTGTCATCCTCTTCACCTCATGTTTGAAAAGAGAGGGAGAGGAAAGAAAGAGGGAGAAGATGAGGAAAGAGAGGGAGATGGAAAAGGAGAGGAAGAGGAAGGAGTAGAGGACGGGCAAATGGAGGTTGAGGGGATGGGGTGGCAGCAGTGGTGGCCAGGGGGTCATTGGCGGGGGGTTATGTGGTCACCTAAGGGAGAAGGGTTGGGGAAGGGGATGGGGTATGGTTGGGGTTTTGAGAGTGGGTTGGTTTACGAGGGTGACAGTGATGATAGATTCAATCGTCATCTAATTATCTCTGTACCAGCTAATAACACTATAGGAGAAAAGGGGAAGGGGATAGGGTATGGTTGGGGTTTGAGAGTGGGTTTGTTTACGAGGGTGATGGTGACCATAGATTCAATCGTCATCTAATTATCTCTGTACAAGCTAATAATACTATGATAGAAAAAAAATATTTACGATGTAAAAAATATATCATAAATACTAAATTTTTATTATAAATATTTATTAACGACATAAATTTCGTTGCTAATATTTAGTCACTAAAAATAGGATCGCAAATAATACTTTACAATAAAAATAAAATTTTCATCATTAATAATATATTTTTTAGATATAAAATCTACATTATAAAATATTTTATTTTTTTACTTATTTGTGATGAAAAAATTTTCATCGTAAATAGATAATTTTCATCATAAATAAAATTATTTACGATGGAATATTTTATCGTAAATAATTTAATAAACAAATTTAATATTTTAAAAAAATAAAATAAATTAATTTTTTACGATGAAAAATTTATATCATAAATATTTTTATCATAAAAAAATTATTTATGATGAAATTTTTCATCACAAATAATTTTAAAAAATATTTTTATATTTAAAAAAATATATTATTTGCAATGAAAATTGTATGTTGCAAATGATTGTATTTGCGATGGATATTTCATCGCAAATAATTTCATCACTAATTAAAATATAATATTTTTTAAAAAATAATTTATAAATATATATATTTTTAATTTATATTTTTAATATTTAATATTTATAATCTATAAAATTGAAATAAAAAATTTGCACAATAAATCCACAAATAAATTTGATCATTTTATTATATTAAAATATAATTATAAAAAAATAAATTTAATAATTATAAAAGGTCTAAAATAAAAATAAAAAAATACATAAACAAGCCGCTAGCCATCAAGCATCAACATCTGAAGAAAAAAATAGATGGAGCATAATGGATCGGTCTGCTGCTGCCTCATCGGCTCCATCATCTGCTCTATTTACGCATCCACTCCATTATCTGTGCCTGGAATGACTAGCAAGAATTGACACGGACAGCCAACTCATCAGCTTACTGTCGATCCTCAGCAGTCTGTCTCTGTATCTCCTCTAGTCAGACATCGCAGGCAGCATGGATATCAGCTCTAAACGAGCATGAGGATAGGGCAGCTCTAATCCTATACCTTAGCCCCTTAATATAGTAAGATTTCTACCAAGCACCTGATCACAGATCTCCTCATTTGTGGGTGGTCGAACCCTCAGGAATAAGCTGGGATCTCATCTCTATCATATGATCCTAAAAATTAAAGTTATAGCTATTTTAAGTTAGTACTGAAAATCAAAATGTCAATGAAAAATAATTGAAAAAACTTATATAAGGTTCCTGGCTCCCCATCGTCCACTCCTTTGACTGTCGCTGGTGGGTCCACTAGTAGATCTTGATCCTATCAGGAAGCTCACCACTCTCTACATCTTTCTGTAATTTGAAAATAATTATTTAAAAAATTTTTAAATAGTTAAAAAGTTAAAATATACTAAATAGAAATTACTTACCATCTGCCCTATATGGCGAGTGAATGACCTTGAACCCCCACAGTGCGAGACGGTCTGTCTCGTCCGATTAGCAGCTTTTTGAGTACATCGATACTATACAATTAACAATCAAATTAGTAAGTAACTAACTAAATTTAAGAATAAATAGTTCAATTATTAAATTCTAAAAAAAAATTGAATGCTTAACCTGATATGCTGGATCCTTATACTTGCGGCACATGACAGCCCAGTCTTCGATACTGATGCTGTCATATGGCCGCTACTGTACTACCTCCACCCCCTGATCTTGCACTATGATGTACCAGTGGCAATGAATGCGATGACGGTAATCCTTAAAATGCGAGCATAGATGATCATCCATAGCTCGCCGCACATAATCATGCTCAAAATCAATAATACCAAATATAGCCTTTCAATAACAAATATTATAAGAATACAGTGCCAATTAAATATTTTATTAAATATTATTTTACTTGTAAGTAGCTATAGAAGACCTCCCTCTCGTCGGTGTAACATGACACCAATCGACGAGCATCACAAGGGCATAGCTGCGGCATATGATGCCCTGCTTAATCTGTTATGGCTCACACCATCCCCTAATGGACGTGATAAAGCCGGACGGAATCTCAATGCGGAGATGCTATCCCTCATGCTCGTATCTCCAATGCTCCAGGATGAGGTTCTTCAATGGACCTCGTCCTTACCTCACCACTTGCATCGAATGGCCTAAAACAATAATGAATAGATTATTAGTATGATAGGTATCTATAAACCTAGTAGATACAATTAAAATCAAATTTTATTATGTAAAAAATATTAAAATATCACTCAGATCCACCTCTGCAGCACCCTCTGGCAGCTCCGATGGTGTGACAGTGGGAATGGGGGAAGGCTCATCCTCAGGAGGAGCTTGGAAACTCAAACGTGGTCATCTCCCTCCTGACGCCATACCTGCAATGCTTAAGCCATGCATATAACTAACTTGACATATAAATAAATATAATAATGAATAATAATAGTAAAAAAATACATAAATACTAATGAATAGAATTGTATTGCATATCATTATTACATTAGAAGATTCAATAAAGAATATAGATCTACTCATATCCATATCCTCCTCGATTTGTAGGTCCTCCTCTGAATCATAATAATTGACTAATATATCATCTTCTATCTCATCATCATTTATGAACTGATCGTCACCCTTCGAATCATCAAGATTGAATACAACATCAGCTTTAACTTCGGAGGGTGGCAGATCAGCCCTATTCAAAGGAGTTGTCACAAGTTCTTTATTAATAAGAAGCTCGATCAATATTTGTTCTTCCTCTTAAAAAGCTTCCTCTTCATATAGATCTGAATTTTCGTCCATCTCTAGTTGGATTGGTATATCATATATACCTCTAGGCATTATTCTTTGTATAACATACCAATCACTTCGATATTTTGGATCCTTCAAATATATTATTTGTTTCGCTTGAGTTGCTAATATATACGGCTCATTCTGGTATCATGTTCGTACAATATTTATACTGATAAAGTGTGAATCGATATGAAGATCGATCTTCTTATTACTAATATCCCACCAATCATACTGAAATAAAAATATCAGATTATTGGACCCATACTTCAATTCTGTGATATCTATCAATACACCAAGATAATTAATCTCTTCTTCTCCTTCATATCCTATCATAGCAATCCCACTATTCTGGATCTGTCTTTGCATCTTAAGCTCTTTTATATGAAATCTCATTCCTCTAATGATACAAGATGCATAGTCGTTAACCCTTCGATTGAAGCCACATGCTAAATCATACAACTCATCGGTCGCATCCTCTTCTTTATTGCAATGCTTAGATTTCATCTATAACATAACATAAAAAATTATGTTGGTTCAAATAATTAATTTTATAATTATTAAAATATAATGTAATACTAGTGAAACTTACATGGTCTCCAAACTATTTTATAAATTTTCTCTTATATTGATCATCAATATCTGTATTATTCTTCCTAGATAGTATCCTCTTGTGCTCACTGCAATAAGTCATGATTTTTAATTTTACATCGACATGAAAAAATTAGTTAGAATATTAAAAAGTATGTTAATATGGTACTTATTCAATGAAATCTTTAATTTTTTCATAATTATTTAGAATATAGAAATGTACCTTAGATATCTCATTCACGTCGATAAGCTCATATCTCCTTCCACTCATGGGTCGAACCATTTGTTTGAATATAGACAGTATCGGCTCATCGTCACCCCATTTATGATCTGCGTTACAATCTGTATGATTGAATCTTATTTCGATATTGTCAAGATATATCGAGCAGAACGTGACACACTCCATAGCAATGATGCTTTCATTATAGACCCTTCAGGCCGTGTCTTATTACATATATATTTTTTTAGGGTACATAAGAATCTGTAAATAAAAATAAATTTATATTTAATTAACATATTAACATCTTATAACTGATATGATAAAGAGATTATAATTTTTTTACTTTTCAATAGGATACATCCATCGATAATATATCGGTCCAACCAAAAGAGTTTCCTTTGGGAGATGAACAGTCAGGTACACCATAGCATCAAAAAATGATGATAGAAATATTTTTTCTAACTTACAAAGAATGAGCACAATATCCTTATCAAACTTTTCAAGTAAGTTAATTTTCAATTTTTGGCAATATAGTTTTTGAAAGAACACTCCCAACTCAATCAATGCAGCTTGAACATTATCACTCAGATAGCCACACATGAGCACAGAAAACAAGCACTGCATCATCACATGGGAGTCATGACTTTTCATGTTAGAGATATTACCATCGTTGTTGCCAACACACCATAATATATTTGAAACGTAGGTATCAAAAAACTTTACGATTTTGAATTATCCACAAAAATTCTTCTTCTCTTCATCAAATAGCGAATAACATGTAGATGGCAATAAAAATTTGTTACCTCGACGAACTAAATACAACTTTGATCAGATTTTCATTTCTTGCAAATCAAGATGAACTTTTGAATTATCTTTTATTTTTTCTAGGATGTTCAACATTGTACCGATGATATTATCATAAATATTCTTCTTAATATACATTATATCCAAGTTATGATGAAGTAGTAGCTGCTTCCAGTATAGTAGTTTGAAAAATATGCTTCTCTTCGTCCAATTCAATTTAGCTTCACTACACTTCTGCTTGTGAGTACCTGATATTTTTTCAAATTTCACATTTTCAATGGCTTCAAGTTATTCTAAAATTTTGCTCTATTTAATTCCTTAGGTGGCAGACGTCGGTCAGACTTACCATCAAAATATTGGTTATAATGGATCTTCCAAAAGTGATTAGCAGGTAAAAACCATCAATGACCCATGAAGCAGATTTTTCTTCCATGCTTTAAATGTAAAGAGGATGTATCCTTATTGTATATTGGACATACCAGATATCCTTTGGTACTCTACCCAAATAAGTTTTTGTATGCAGAAAAATTATTTATGGTTTATAAAATCGAAGCATGCAACTTAAAATTTCTTCAACTGATAGAATCATATGTCTGCACTCTATTTTTTCATAGCTCCTTCAGATCATCGATTAAGGATCGTAGATATACATCAATTTCATTACCTGATGCTTTTGGAGCTGGAATCAATAGTGACATAAAAATAAATGGTTCTTTCATGCACTTCCAAGGTGACACATTATATGGTATTAGCATCACAGGCCACATGCTATGGGAAGTACTTAAATTGCTAAAGGGATTAAATCCATCTGTCGCTAAACCAAATAGGATATTGCATGGGTCACTCATAAAGTACGGATGATTTGTATCGAAGACTTTCCATATTACAGAATTGGCTGGGTGGCTAAGTATGTTCTCCTCCGAAACCCATTGCTCATGATGCCATCTCATTTCTTGAACTGTCATTGAAAAAATATATAACCTTTGAAGTCTTGAAATCAATGAAAAATATCTCAAAACCTTATGAGGTATCTTCTTTTCTTTCCTATTATCAATTTTGTACATAGGGTCACCACATTCTGGACATGCACTTGCTTGTTCGTTCTTCTTATAAAATAATATACAATCATTTTTGAGGGCATGTATAGGAATATAGCCAAGTCCCAATTCCTGCATGTATATTTTTACTTCAAAATATGATTTCGAAAGTTTCTCTCTATTAGAAAGAGCTGCTTTAATCAATATCAAATTTTGGTCAAATGACTTCTGACTCCATCAGTTCATGATTTTAATATGAAGCAATTTGATCAAAAACTCTAACTTGAAGAACTTTATACAATTTGGGTAGAGTGGCTCTCGTACATTCCTTACGAGCTTTGTAAACTATTCAGAAGTTCCTTCTACCTCAATAATATTGTGTTCATAATCAGAACTGCCTTCAGATGTACTAGTACTCATGGGATGTTTGAGCAAACACCCTGATATAAATCATCCAATAGTGAACCTATACCACCATGTTCAACAGGTTTAGCAGTATCATAATCATCTTCAATATCATCATCATCACGCACAACTTCATTCGAATCACCCTCTCCATACCATATCCAGCGAGTATACTTCTTGTCCATACCATAACATAGCAGATGCTCCTCAACAAGTGATTTGTGATGATATACCATATTGATACATCTCTTGCATGGACACTTTATCCTACTAGCACTGTCAGCCTTATACCATGTAAACTTAATAAAATTTTGAACACCATTTTGGTATTCAAATAAGAAAATATCCTTGACATTCATCCAACTTTTATGGATATCTATCTGACAACAAAGAAAATCATTAACAATAAAGAAAATACCCCTGACATTCATCCGAATCGGATCTCGATCCGAATCCCAACCTGGATCCCAGATCGGATCTCGAATCAAATCTCGAACCAGATCCCGACTCAGATCCCAGACCGGATCCCGACTCGAATTCACTATCTACAAATTCTGCATATACAAATATAAGGCAATTGCTACTTAATTCTTTTATCATTTAAAATGACTTACATAATAAATGCATCCGAGCACCAACTAATAGGTAAAGATAGGTCCTATCCCTTTCAAAAATATATCACTTTTATTATTGCCACAGCTTTGTTCTTTATTCCAATTCGAGAAAAATTTGATAGTATCTTCTTACAGTTTTTCAAGTACACGATATAAATAGATCATATTTTAATCCCATTTAATATGTATCTGGAATAAACAAGATAACTACGATGGAATTTTTCATAATAGAATAAAGAATACTATGACAACAATAAAAAATTGATGTATTTCTGAATTGCCCAAATGAGACATCCAAAAGCCATTCACAGAGTCTATTTTTGGAGACTCTGGGATTGACTCTTGAACAGGAGTCTAAGGTTACATCAATACATATATTAAATCACTACCATGCATCTCTCTATAAAAATAGAAAGATGTACTCGGATCCAATTCGGATCTGGACCCAGATCCTGACCTTGATCCGATCGGATCGTGACATGGATCCGGACCCAAATCCCAGATTGGATCTCGACCCAGATCTAACCCAGATCTCGGACCAGATCCGAGTTGATCTGGATCGAATCTGAGTCGATCTGAATCAGATCTTGAATCGGATACTGATCTGAATTTTGATACGAATCTCGAACCGGATCCCGACCCGGATCCCAGATCGAATCCCGACTCGAATCTGATCCGAGCTGCATCCAAGTCGATTAAGATCGGATCCCGAACCAAATAGTTCATATGCATTGCCAATTTATTATTTTTATTAATAAATTATTTATTTTTAAAAAATAATTTTTTTATTTTATTAATAAATTATTAATAAATCATTCTCCCACCCCTCCTCTTCCCCAGCCACCGCAGGCCGTTCGTGGGAACACAACCCCCCCTCACATCTCCACCCCTCGGCCACGACAAGCCGTCCACAGGAACAAACCTCCCCCCCACCTCCTGCCCCGTCCTCCACCACCCGGCACCCCTAACCCTCCCCACTGCATCCTCTGCCCCCCGACCACTGCAGGCCATCCATGGGAACAAACCCCCCCGGTCCTCCACCCCCCGATGCCCCTTCGCCCCACCCCACTCCTGCCGGCCCATGTCCTCCGACCCTCACGAAACCCCCCCTTTCACTCTCCCCCAGCCCTCACGAAACCCCCCCTCCTCTGGCCTTGGTGTGACCCACCCCCGCCAAACACCCTCCTCCCTCTCCTTCCTCCTTGCCCAGGCACCCATCCCCCCTGCCCCTCCCCCGCAGAGCCAAAAAAAAAATATTTACCTTAAAAGTCAGCGACGACAACGGCAGTGGCGGCATCGATGGCGGCGGAGGGGGGCACTCACTGACAAGGAAGCCCGAGAGGGTTTCGGTGGGTGAGAGGGAGGGAGAGAGGAAGAGAGCTGGGAGGGTGGGGGAGAGAAGGCAGGAGGATTTTGCGGGAACCAAGGAAGTGGCCTGAAATTTTTATAGAATTTTTAGCGATGCAATTATTAGCAATGAAAAATTAACATCGCTAAATATTATTATTAGCAATGAAAATAAAATTTTTATTGCTAATAATTTTCATCAATTTTTTTTCACTCAAAATTTTTTCTTTTAAAAAAAATTAACTAAAAAAAATTTCAAAAAAATAATTTACAATGAAAATGAAATATTCATTGCTAATAACTATTATTATTGATAAAAATAAAACTTTTGTCACTAATAATTTATGTTAAAATAATTCTTTTCCCTCTAAAAATTTTTCACTTTGAAAAAATTTAACAAAAAAATTCTAAAAAAAATTTGCGATGATAATTCCAATTATTTGCGACTGTTATTTTCCATTGCAAGTGATATGCTACTTATTTTTTAAAATTTTTTGAATTTTTGTAGATTATTTGCTACTAAAAGTTTACATCATAAATAATAAATATTTGTGATATAAAATTATGCTGCATCACAAATAATAAATTATTTACGGCATAAATTTTTCATCATAAATTATTTTTTTGTTAAAAAATTTTTGATTTTTTGTCAATTAGCTGCGATAAAAATTTTTCATCATAAATAATTTAATATTTATGATGTAACTAAAATTTTTATCATAAATAATTAATTATTTATGATAAAAAATATTTTATGTCACACAAATCTTATATTCTTGTAGTATAATTTTTTTCTATTTTTCTCTAAATATAATATAATTTTAAAATTTAAAATCTATCTTCATCATTTATTATCTAAATAATTATCATCAGAATATGATTACAAAAAATCATCTCGATCTGATAATCCTAGATATATCGATCAATAAAATTTGATTTCGATGGTCACGAATGACTGCAAGATGATCTGATGATAGAGACCATCAATGGATTTGAAAATTTACAATAATAATTTTGATGATATTTTTAGTACACTATCAAAATTTTACTTCAATCAAACATCATTATCATGGTTAATTTAGCATGAGATGATTTGAACCGTTAAATAAAAAATAAGTGATCAGAAGGTCAAATGACATCCGATTATAAAGTAATTTTTTTAGATCAATTATCTTTGCTACTATTTTGACCATTTATATGGTGGTGATTATAAAATTTAAACGACACGTATATAAACCATCCAAAACTTTTATATCTCTTGATACTCATTTTTAAAGTCCTTAAGTAATTATATTCGTACTTTTGTAAAATCTACTTAATGTGGATGGTTCATATATGTATAATTTATATTTTATGATCACTAATATACAGATGATTAAAGTATTAATAAAGATCATTTATCTAAAAAATCGTATTATAATCAAATATCGTTTGGCCTTTTGATCACTCATTTTTTATTTAACGGTTTAAATTATTTTATGCTAAATTGACTATAATAATGATGTCTGATTGAACTACAATTTTGATAGTATGCTACAAATATTATCAAGATCATCTTTGTAAATTTTTAGATCCTTCAGTGGTTTCTATCTATTAGATTATCATACGATCATTCATGACCGTCGAAATTAAATTTTGTTGATCAACATAGCTAGGGCTATCGGATTGAGATGATCTTTTGTGATGATACTCTAATAATAATTATTTAAATAATAAATAATAAAAATAAATTTTAAATTTTAAAATTATATCATATTCAAAAAAAATAAAAAATTATATTCGATTGTAAAATATATTTACAATCGATTTTATGGTTGCAAAGTATTAAAAAAATTGATGACCAAAAAATTGAACATAAAATATTTAAATTATTTTTTAATTTGCAAAATATTTATCTCATAATTAATCTGATGTTTTTTTTTAAAAAAAAATTTGATTTTTATTGATTATTTGTGATAGAATTTTGGGTTGCAAATAATTCAATATTTGCAATGTAAAATTTATTTTACATTGCAAATATAAATTATTTATGATGCAATATTTTTACATCACAAATAATCTAATATTTATTTTTATGTAAAATTTCATCGATTATTTATGACTTAAATTTGGCATCATAAATAATCTAATATTTACAACAGAAACTTCATTTTACATCGCAAATACAATTTATTTGCAAGCAAAACTTTAGGTGGCAAATAATATGATATTTATTTTTTTAAAAATTTTTAATTTTTATCGATTAGTTACAATGAAAATTTTGTATTGTAAATAATTCAATATTTATGATGTAAAATCTATTTTGCATCATAAATACTTGTTATTTGTGATGCAAAAATTTACATCATAAATAGTTTGTTATTTATTTTTTTTAAATTTTTTATTTTTGATGATTATTTGTGATAAAAATTTTACATTGTAAAAAATAAAATATTTATGATGGAAAGATGATTTTACATCGTAAATAATAAGTATTTGTGATGCAAAAAATTTATGTGGCAAATAATCGACAATTTTTTTTTAATATTCATAATTTTTGTTGATTATTTACCATGCACATTTACATCATAAATTATATAATATTTATGATGTAAAATATATTTTACATCATAAATAATTTATTATTTACGATGAAACTAATTTTGCATCATAAATAGTATGATTTACGATAAAATTATTTACGTTGTAAATAATTTCATCGTAAAAATCTTATTTTCTTGTAGTGTAAGTAGGCACTTCCAGCAGACTACATTCACATCAATTGACAAATAAGCATTGTCGGTGAGCTCTTACCCTATCTAGGAGGAGGAAAATGTGGGATTGATATTGCAACAATTAGATATATTAGAGTGTATTTGTAAATTCATGCAAAATATAGGTTTTTCTTAGTAATTGATGACTTGTTCTATGTTACCTTTTTAAGAATATGTTTTTCTCATGATAAGCCTAGAGAATTATTAGGTCGTAGTCCAAATACATATCACCATAGCAATATCTCGAATGACATTGATGATTTGGTCAGTCACATAATTAGCTATCTAATCCACTAGTTTATTATTTTTTAAGTTTTAATACTATGCTATAATAGTGGATTTTCTTTTCATATTTGGGTGCTTACATTTTGTTTTCTTAGTATAATGCTCATGGATCAAAGAAGGAAAAAAATTAAAGCATTAGAGAAATCTAGTTAGACAGAGCAAAGAGATCAGATGGCTAGGGTTTTAATATACTTTAGAGAATATATATGACTAGCTAAGATTTGTTGCTTTTTGTAAGAAATTAAGAGCTCTATGAACTGTCACTTACGATAGCATACATGAAATTTCTCTGTTAGCAAAGATAATACTGTTGCGGGGGGAGGGGACCTTTAATTCTATATTAGTTATGAGTCAAAAAAAAATTAATTTATATAGAATGGGATCTTCTCTCCCCCATGAGGCATCACTATAAGAATCCAGACTATTAGCGACAGCTATTTACCATTGCTAATAGTCCACCAGCCGTCGCTAATAACATTGCCATCGTTAATTCTATCATAATAGCCAATCTACAAAAATCTTATCACTAAATACTCTTATTAGCGGCAGAAAATATCATCATCGTAAATAATCGATTAAAATCATAAATATTCAAAAAAAAAATTATCAATTATTTATAACGTAAATTTTTTGCATTGCAAATACTTGTTATTTGCGACGTAAAATCATTTTTCTATTGCAAATATTTTTTTATTTATGATGCAAAATTTTTATCATAAATAATCATCAAAAATTAAAAATTAAAAAAAAATAAATAGCAAACTATTTATGATGTAAATTTTTGCATCGCAAATAAGAAGTATTTGCGATATAAAATTTGTGATGCAAAATGATTTGCATCACAAATATTGAATTATTTGTGATGCAAAATTTTCATCACAACTAATCAATGAAAATCAAAAATTTTAAAAAAGATAAATATCAGATTATTTATGATATAAAGTTTTGCATCGTAAATAAATTATATTTGCAATGTAAAATGAAGTTTCCATCGCAAATATTGGATTATCTATGATGCCAAATTTATATCATAAATAATCAATAAAACTTAAAAATTTAAAAAAAATAAATATTAGATTATTTATGATGTAAAAATTTTATGTCGCAAATAATTCATATTTGGAATGTAAAATAAATTTTACATCACAAATATTGAATTATTTATGATGCAAAATTTCATCATAAATAATTGATAAAAATTAAAATTTTAAAAAAATAAATATCAGATTATTTATGATATAATTTTTTTATAAATCAAAAAAATTTAAATATTTTATGATCGATTTTTTGGTTGCAAAATATTAAAATTTAAAATCAAACATAATTTTTCTCCTATTTTTCTCTGAATATGGTATAATTTTAAAATTTAAAATTTATTTTTACTGTTCATTATCTAAATAATTATTAGTAGAGTGTAATCACAAAAGATCATCTCGATCCAATAGCCCTAGCTATGTCGATCAATAAAATTTAATTTTGATAGTCACAAATGATCATTTAATCAATAAAAATTGATTTTGATGGTCACGAATGATCGTATGATGATCTGATAGATAGAGACTACCAATGGATCCAAAAATTTACAACGATGATTTCGATGATATTTATAGCACACTAGCAAAATTTTACTTCAATCAGACATCATTATTATGGTTAATTTAGTATGAGATGATTTGAACTATTAAATGAAAAATGAGTGATCAAAAGATCAAACAATATTTAATTATCTAGCAATTTTTTAGATAAATAATCTTTACTAGTATTTTAATCATTTGTATGGTGGTGATCGTAAAATATAAATCGTGCAAATACAGACAGTAAGGTGGCGAGATCGGGGCGGGGCAGTGGGGCCGAGCCGGGGTAGAGCCATGAGGCTGTGGGGGGCTGCAAGGCTGGGGCTGGGTCATGGGGCCGGGGATGATGGGCAGGGGTGGGGCCACGAGGGGCGGTGGGGCCGTAGGCTGCAGGGGCATCGAGGCAGGGGCTGAGGAGCCGCGAGATCAGCTCGGGGTTGGGATGGTGTAGGTACAAGGCTGGCGAGGTCACAGTGGCCACGGGATGTCAGAGTGGGGGGTTGGGGGGGTGAGGATGCTGGAGAGGGGGCTTGGGGGGTGGGAACGGGAGAGAATAAATGAAAAAAGAGAAATTTTTTGATTTTATAAAAGGTAGACTATTAGCGATGGCAAACTTGCCATTGTTAATACCGTCGGTGATGATATTAGCGATAAAAATTTTTATCGCTAAAAATAAAAATCCATCGCTAATATTTTTATCAGATTTTTAAAATAATTTTTTTTCAAAATTATTAGCGATGGCTTGACTTCCGTCGCTAATAAATTAGCTATTGCTAACTATCGCTAACTACATCATTAATAATTAAAAAATATTTTTTATTAATGATAGGATCAGCCATCGTGAAAAAAATTTTGATCACTAATAGCTCTATTAGCGACAGCAACATTATCGTCACTAATAACCTCTCCACACATTCACAAATATCTGAATATGATATAATTTTATAATTTAAAGCCTATCTTTATCGTTTATTATCTAAATAATTATTGTTAGAGTATCATCACAAAAAATTATCTCGATCCAATGGCTTTAGCTATATCGATCAATAAAATTTAATTTTGATGGTCACGAATGACCACATGATGATCTGATAGATAGAGACCACTGATAGATTTAAAAATTTACAACAATAATTTTAGTGATATTTGTAGCATACTATCAAAATTTTACTTCAATCATATATCATTATCACAGTCAATTTAGTACGAAATAATTTCGATCGTTAAATAAAAAATAACTGATCAAAAGGCCAAACGACATCCTATTAAGATAACTTTTTATATAAATAATCTTTGCTACTATTTTAATTATTTGTATAGTAGTGATCGTAAAATCTAAATCACACATATATGAACCATCTATGTTAAGTAGATCTTATAAAAGTATAAGTATAATTACTTAAGAATTTTAAGAATGAGTATCAAGAGATATATAGTTTTGAATCGTTCATATATGCATGTTTCAAATTTTATGATCACCAGTGTACAAGCAATTAAAGTAGTGACAAAGATTATTTATCTAAAAAATTATCTTATAATCGGACGTCGTTTGAACTTTTGATCACTCATTTTTCATTTAACGGTCCAAATCTTCTCGTGCTAAATTGACAATGATAATAATGTCTGATTGAAGTAAAATTTTGATAGTGTGATATAAATATCATCAAAATCTTCGTTATAAATTTTTAGATCCATCAGTTGTCTCTATCTATCAGTTCATCATGCGGTCGTTCGTGACCATCAAAATCAAATTTTACTGATCGACATAACTAGAGTTATCGGATTGAGGCAGTTTTTTGTGACGATATTTTAATGATAATTATTTAGATAATAAATAGTGAAGATGGATTTTAAATTTTAAAATTATATCATATTCAAAAAAATAAAAAAAATTATATTCTGCATTGAGTATTAGCAGAATACTCTTCCTGTCGTCGCTAATAATTTTAATAATAATAATTTTTTATTTTTTATAATGGTGAATACCATCGTGTCGTAGCTAATGATTATTAGAGACGATAATTACCATCGCTAATACTCTTTTTATCATCGCTAATAATTTTAATAAATAATTTTTTTTAATTTTTTACGATGATGAATACTGTCGGTAATATGCTGTCAGTAATAATTATTAGAGATGACAATTACTATCGCTAATACTCTTTTCACTATCTTTATTTAATTTTAATAAATAAAAAAAAATATGACGGTGAATGCCGTCTCTAATAGTGCTGTTGCTAATACCGTTTACACCATCAATAAAACTAATATTAGCAATAGTGAAAATATCATCTCTAATAGCCATCGATAAAATAATTATTAGCGACAGAATTGTTGCCGTCGGTAATGCCATCACTAATAGACATATTAACGACGGCAAAAATACTATTGTTAATACATTAATTTCTTGTAGTGCACCTTTTAAAGGAAAAAATTGTGAGGCTCAAGATGGTCAAGGCTTGAGTGGCCTAGATGGTCTAAGCCGAAGTAGACAATACCTTACACATGTAGGAGTGGAGACCGATCCAGCCATCTAAGCCATTCGACCCCTGATTGTAACAGAATGGCACTAAAGAAGGACTCACCTCTTACCCATGCACATAGAGCCCTTTGACTGGGGGGTTATTGTTGTGGAAGGAGGAGATCTTTAATCCCATATTGATTGTGAGTCAAGAAAGATTCTGATTTATGTAGAATGAGATCTTCTCTCTCCTGCGAGGTACCTTTTAAAGAAAAAAATTATAAAGCTTAAGATGACTGAAGCCTGAGTGACCCAGATGGCCCAAGCCGAAGCGGACAATACTTCATACATATGAAAGCAAAGACCAACCTAGCCATCCAAATCATTCGACCCCTGACCACAATAAAATAGTGCTAGAGGAAGGATTCTCCTCCTACCCACGTACATAGAGTCCCCCTTGATTGGGGGGCTACTATTGTGAGAGGAGGGAACCCTTATTTCTATATCAGTTGTGAGTTAATGAGGACTCTAGTTTATATAGAATGGTCCCATGAAGTATCTTTTAAAAGATAAAACCATGAAGCTCAAAATAGTCGAGGCCTGAGTGGCCCAAATGGTCTAAACTGAAATAGACAATACCTCACATATACGGGAGTGGAGACCGACCTAACCATCCGAGTCATCCGAACTTTGACCGCAACAGAATGGTACTAGAGAAAGGGCTTACCTCCTACCCACACACATAGAGTCCCCTTTAACCGGGGGGAGGGAGGCTATTATTATGAGAGGAAGGGACTTTTAATTGCACATCGGTTGTGAGTCAAGGGAGACTCTGATTTATATGGAATAGGATCTTCTCTTCCACATGAGACGTATTTTAAAGGATAAAACCATGAGGCTCAAGATGGCTGAGGCTTGAGTGGCCTAGACGGCCCAAGTCGAAGTGGATAATACCTCACACATGTGGGAGCGGAGATCAATCCAATTATCCAAGCCATCCGACACCTGATTGTAATAGAATGGCACTAGAGGAAAGGTTTGCCTCCTACCCACGCACACAGAGTCCCTCTTGATTGGAGGCTAGGGACTACTATTATGGGAGGAGGGGATCTTTAATTCTACATCAGTTGTGAGTCAAGAAAAACTCTGACTTATATAGAATAGGATATTCTCTCTCCTATAAGGCACCTTTTAAGAGTACGTTCTTTTGTGGATAAAAAAATTATCTAAGAATCTATATTTGCCTAGATTAATATTTTTCAGATAAGATTTAGATTAAAAAATAATTTATTCATATTCTTTTACGTATGAAAAAGTGGCTTCAAAATCTTTTACCCATATTCTTTTACATTATTATTTTTTTTGGATAAATTGCTAAAATTTATCCATATTTTTTATAATATCTTTTATATCTTTTAGGTTTGAAGAAAGTGGACAATTCAATTATTTGGCATGGAATGTTGGAGGCTTTAGAAATGAGGGTGGAGTATCTTAGGAATAAAATTAAATGTTTACTTTACTGACTGATAGAAATTAATGATTTAGCCAACCCTTAGGTGGATAAGATTTTTTTTATTTTATGGATAAATATTATTCATGAAAAAATAAATTATCCATCTTGAAAAGTATGAGAATATGGGTAAATTGGTTAATAAAAAAATTGATCAATTTTTTCATGATATTTATCTACAAGAAAAGGATCCTAAAGGGTAAAACTGTGAGACTCAAGATGGCTGAGGTCTGAGTGGCCTAGATAGTCTAAGCTGAAGGAGATAATATCTCATGCATGCGAGAGCAGAGACCGGCCAAATCACCCGAGCCATCAAACCTTGGACCACAACAAATAGATACAATTTAGTTGTCCTTTTTGAAAGTTGCTATGCAGAGGGAGAATTTTAGCTAGCAGGATCTAAGAGGTTTTAAGGAGCAAAATCGAGAGATCCAAAAACGGCCCATATAGTCTTCAGACTATGGGCCATAGACTAAAGCGGACAATACTTCACATACTGAGCCATGAGTCCTTGATGTAATATTGATGCTAGAAGAAGGGTATCACCCTCAATGGACTGTGGGACTACTTTCGCCTAAAATACCATTCTGTGGGAGTATACAGATTTTTCTTTAACTGGAAGGGCTATATTGTGGTGTAGAAGAAAAGATATCATTAGTCCCATATTGATTGGAGTCAAGGAGAAATATAGCTTATATATGAAGGGATTATCCTTTCTACATGAGACGTCTTTTAAGAGATAAAATCGTGAGACTCAAAAATGGTTCATATAGCCTCCAGATTGTTGATCGTAAGTCAAAGTGGACAATATCTCACGTACCGAGTTATGAACTCTTAATTGCAATAGGAAGAAATCTGTATGTCATATTTGGATTTTATTGATTTCACACATATAATCCGTACAAAAGTTTATTATTTTTTTTTTCCCTTTTCAATCTCTGCTGTTCCGGTGCATAAATTTAATATTTACGATGTTATCGATCTAAGAAATAAATAACTGGTTCTCCTCATGCTGTTGAGAATTATTGGTTAGGTAGATCCACCAGTGGACCGGTCTAACCATAAATTAATACATATAGATATTAAGAAGAAGAAAAAAAAAAGTATACAGATTGCTTTAGGGTTGGACTGATCCATCGCTGAGTTGTTGGTCTAGTCAATAAATTTTCCGTGCTGATTTGCGCAATCTCAAAAAACTCCTCAAGCCAAGGCAATCATACCAGTGATTTGCCTGCCCTTACATCACCCATACGTCAGGCTCGACTAACCCACGCGTGCGTGCTTGGTTCACCTCTCCGTCATTTTGACCATTCAACACACATTTTAGCGACGCGTTATGTATCACGTTTGATACTCTCTCCTTGGCACGGCAAGTTTTGCATCACCCTAACATGCTATCAAACCATGATACCTGATTTTGAAAGACAATTTAGAATAGTAAGAAAATTAGAGGCCTGTGCACAATGCAAGCGTAGCAGACTTCCAGGACATATCAACTGAAGTGGAAAAATATTGACACAAGTTAGGTTACCACAGTTTTCTCAAATAATTAGGCTACCACATGTTTTCTCACCCTAGACCTTTGGAATGGACATGAACGATCTAACCAAGTGACAAAACTCCTGTACGGTAGACTGTAGGACATATGAGAAGTCAATCACGTAGGTACCAGGCCTCTTTGCCAAAAACCTTTGGGAAAAAAAAACACATGCAGGTAGGAAGATTTTAAATAACATATTATCCCATTATAATGCCCTCCACTGAAACCATTATTAACATCTATTGTTATATCAGAGAACAATTTCTCAAATTTTTAACTTAAAAATAATCACTGAAATAATGATTATAACAAAACATAATGGACAATAATTAAAAAAATAATGATATTATCTTTCTTTTATTAGATAAATTAATATAATTTTTAGGACTGTACAATCAACTTTGGAGAGAGTTTTAGGAGAAACAATTGAATTTAACAAAAATATTTTATTTGGAAGAAAGTTCAAATGACAATAATGACCACTACTTCTATTATAATGAATCTTTGCAATGAGAAATAATAAAAAAACATAACAAAAATAACAACCGTTATATTTGTTTCACATTATTAACCTCAATAGCAAAATGGGAGGCAGAAAATCATAACATGGCTATTCTAACGGTTATAATGCTGTTATTTAAAACTATACAGATAGTTATCTAACCTAGCATTTGTCTTTGGTATTTGATGCCTGTTGCGGGAGAAACTTGCCATCGGAACCAATTCTCTATTAAGACGTACCTAAGATGACGTGTTGAGATTGAAAGGAAAATATGACTGAAAAAAATTTCAATCATGAGCCTTGTAACACTGCCTAACTGTATGACCGATTTTATCACAGACTGACAAACAGGTTTTGGATCTACAGACCTATTAGTATTGTGCTTTTGATAGGTGGGCTGAGCACCAAATTTTAAAGGAGCAGACTGATACATTTTTGAGTTGGGATAAGCAGAAGATTGTCCTCCACAATTATAGGAGCCTTTGGAGTGTTTTGAATTGTCATACTTCTTGGCATAATTTGCTGTGAGAGGAACTGAATGTGTTTGAGGATCTATACGGTGCAGGTACACTTCATGAGCCAAAAGCTTGTCTTGCAACTCTTCAAAGGAGGTCAGAGAGTTACGAGCATGCACAGCAGCGGCTATATCATAGTATTCAGGACCAATTCCATTTAGAGTATGCACCACAAGGTCTATATCTAAAATAGGATCATCATAAAGGGCAAGCTCATCAGCAATATTCTTCATAAACAAGAGGTAGTCACTTACTGTTTTATTTTCTCTTTTGGTTTGTGACAGTCGCTCTTTAAGAGAAAGAATCTGAGCAGGTGATTTATTAGCAAAAGAAGTCTGTAGCTTTTTTCATGCTTCAGCAAAGGTATTGGCACTGACCACTGTGCTCATAATAGGAAAACTTGTTGAGGCAATGATGGCATGTAGGATTAACTGGTCTTGACAGTACCAGTGTTCATAGTCCTTGTTAGGAACCTTCTCTCCATCTCTTTCAATCTCTGGAGAAAGAGGCTTTTTTGTACCAGTGACATACCCCATCAGGTTGTAACCAAGTAGGAGAGGAGAGATTTGCACTCTTCATGAGAGATAGTTGTTAGGAGTAAGCTTTAAAGGAAGTTGGATAACAGCATTAATGGAGATAAGGTTGGGAAGGGTTGCAGAAGAAGAGGTAGTATTTGAAGCTTCGGCAGTCATGGAAAAGGAGGGATCGTAAAAAGCTAGAGAGCTTTTGTGCTCTGATACCATGAAAGGAAAATATGATTTGGGAAAAGTTTCATTGTTTTTCATTAAGTCACAAGTATAAATAATACATCATCATTAGTTACAGTAAGATTTTCTGAGATATTGATAACAGAAAATATTCAATACAATAGATAAGAGTATTTGAACTAGTAAAACTATATCAGATAACTGAATGTTATTTTGAATTTTGAACATCCTTAATAGAGATCACACCAATTATGGACCTAGGACTATCAATTCAGCCAGCTGTGTGGTTGAAACCTGTGCTTGATATTCACAACTAACAAGCTCGACTCAGAGGAGATGGAAAAATTTCTTACCTTAATAAATGGCCAGAATATGGTTTAATGGCCTATAGAGCTAGGCTTAACAAATCTACAGATTTCGGCTAGCAGTCTACAGACTCAACCTCCACACAAAAAAAGATATGAAGGGGAGGGAAACTCTTAAGTAAGGAACAACAAGTAAGAAAAAGCAAACACAAGTACTCAAGAGCAGTACAAACCTTGGTGGAAGGAGGAAGGAGAACTCTTTGCATTCTTCCGACTCTTATTTTCTTCTCTTCGCAATTCCTAAAACTTTGACTAACTTAAGCATCGGAGGGTCTTCCATTGGAACACCTCTGATGAGTATGAACTTTCTTTGTCGGTATCCTCCGACGTCGTGGATCTCAGATGACATCTAGCTTCAGCCACATCTGTATCTCCTGGAGCCTTATGGCAACACTACCTTCTCATGTAAACAAACTCCATTTCCATTGTTATTCTTCTCTAGCACACCAGCATGATACCTATAGTGAGAGAACATCTTTTCACATAAACTCATAAGACCTTAGTAGCGAGTCAAACCTTATATTCAAATGAATTTTACAAGGCCAATAATTGCATAATTGATACATATGTTTCTTTATTGCACTTTGAATTTAAAAGACTCGACAATATCAAATTCCCAAGGATAGCATGAACTCCTCCAGCTATGGTAAATCATCTATTGCATTAGAAGCTCAATACAGTTATGCAGAAAGGAGGAAAAAGCAAATCAGTGTCTATCAAGTTTCCGATGGAATTAGATAAATAGGAAAGCATCAATTCCCCTCCTTAATTCTATCGGTCAATTAGAGGCAATGACAGGGGAATATACTTCAGTGTTTAATAATCTATGACCGGCTGTTCCTGCACCGACTACAACAGCAAACTCCTTTTCTACTACCTCAAATGCACTGCAAGTGTATCTTTATATTGCGTTTTGGTTTCACCAAGACAAGGCCTTTAAAGAACTTCTGCTGGATTACTGAGAGGGCTAAAATTTGCAAAAATGGTCCAGATTGAATGACACAAGTGTGATAGAATTACTCCGCAAACAGGTTCCATCTTTCTCCTTTGCATGCTGGCTCATGCCCACTTTATGTTAGTTGCAATTTTTCTGAGAACTCCCCTCTATCATCTTTGTATATAATGTGAAGTAACCCTCTCATAAAATTACAATTTGAATAGCACAACACTATCTTGCAAAGTTAACCTAGGAGGAAAGCTTGCTAGATCAGTAGAGCTGAAGGAACAGCTTAGTTCAATGTTCTGCGCTGCATAAGCTCAACGTCCGATATGGCCTGCAGCATAACGGGATAAAATTCCATGAATAATAGTGAATGATGATGTAATTTATTTTACCAGAATATGCACTGATCCTAGAAGAGGATTTAATCCCTCAATAATAATAAATAGCCATTACAAATGAACAACCACACCACAGACCTCCCCTCCATTTCCTTTCCAACGAATTTTAAGTTAAGGTGAACTGAATTTGATTAGTTTCAGAGAACTCGGAAGGCCCAAGACATTTTAGGTTATACACAAGAAAGTGACTAAAATGCAGAAAATTGAATTCCACCTATGCATGGTGTGGTGAGATGAACATCAAAAAGCGACAAATGGAATGTGAAAGGAGTATTTTTGAGTTTTCGAACTTATATTTGGTAGTTATGTGCATATGTTGTTTGTGTGTATGATGGACCGGTTAAATTGAATGACTCCAATGAAGGTGGAGTCAAATCATTCAAAAGATTTCAACTTTCAAGATATATAGAAACAAAGATAAAGACCAGTCAGAAGTGGAAGGAGAGACATCATGATAGGTTCTGTGACCTAGGATACTGATAGTTTTCAATAGATATGGTTTGAAGGGAGTTGCTAGATGATTAATTATGTGCCAGAGTATTAGAATTATAATTTCCTTTCCTTAAAGAGTATGTATGGCTGATTATTGTTTATGTTGTCATTTAGACTTGACCTTCTAGAACTTGCAAACTTAAGGCGAACTTAACAAATTTTATCTTAAGTTTACCAAATCAAATATATTAAAATCTTTCTCAGTTTTTTCCACGCATGCTCTTAAGAGCATTAGTCTTTATAAATACCAATCAAGTCCAAGCAATACTTAAATTTGTTAACTGAAAGTGGCTTAGTCAACGTATCAACTGGATTCTTTGCATTTTGATATGATGAAGAATCGTTTCTCCCAATACTCTCAGTTATTGCAAGGGCATAAGCAACTATATCTGTATATTGTGAAGATAGTCTAATATACCTCCTTTTCCTATCAGTAACAATATTGTACTCCTATTGTTATTTTGATGCAACATCCTCTGGAGAATCTTGCATCTCTATCTTATTGGGCTGAACCAAAGAGGTTTGTAACACTTTTTTTAGAGCTTCAATATCCAACTCCACCTATTTACTGACATTGTGGTTTATACCTATATTGTCAATAGATTCCTCTTTTGGTTTAATACAGTAGAATTATCAAAAATAGTATCTTGGCTAATAATACTTTTGGATGATCTGGAGTCATTTATGCACCATAGTTTATATCCCTTCACCACATCTGCATCGCCTAGGAGTAGGGCTATAATTGGCTTGGGTTGACCATGACCTGACTCGACCCAACCTGCTCAGACCTAATCCAAACTACTTTAAAGGATTGGTGGGGATAGGTTGGATTCTAAAATTAGACACGTTCCAGTTTTCATGTTAGCTCCAGGTTTACTAAATTCTGAGCTGACCTGACCCATTTAATTTATAGGCCAATTTTGGACTTCTATGCTGTAACCCAATCCAACCGAATTCGATCCAAATCAAACTTAGTATATTGTCAGGTCCCGCAAGGGGTGGATTAGTCGGTCTCCTAGATCTCTAGAGCTTTGCTATATGCTAGGTATACTATCTTTAGAGGATAGAAATTTATAGAAGATTCTAATGTTCTGTTGGTGATGGGTTTACTAATTATTGAGTGCTAGAATTAGGAAGATATGCATGGAGTACCAAAAAAAAAATACTAAGTTGCTAGAAGCATGGAAATAAGGCTTTATGTCATGGCTTATGGGTTGAGGTGTTGTACAAGCTCGAGATTGGGAGAACTTCTAGTTCCTTGAAGCATTTTCTCTTGGTTTGGTTGTTATTAAAGAAAATTTGCACCGCCTTGTGAATCTTGATTGCTGAACAATGCCATAAGAAAAAGAATATGACACTAAGCATATAATAGAAATATGTAAAATAATCAAGATACATCTAATTTTTTTGTATCATGCATTTAATGTTGTGCTCACCCGATCAACGAGAATATTTTTTATTTTTTGGCTTTTTCAAGAGAGAGATCAATTGAGTTAGGAGAGAAGGATCTATCAAAATAGATGACAGAGAAAGAAAGATATAGTTTACTATTCTCTATTGAATACTCACAATTAGACCTCCTTCTGTGAATAGATTGTATATGCAGGAAAACAGATGTGAAGAGATTTGCTAGTTGGGATTTAGAAAATGTGTATTTACCAAGGTTGCTCCTTTTGATAGGATCCTTGAAATAAAATTGATTTAAGACTTGTATTGCTCCTTTCTTGTAAGTATGTTGAATGAGAAGTACAAGGAAACATACCTAATCCGAACCTGAATTTTTCAAGTTGGGGTTGGATTATACATGGACTCGATTCAGAAAGATGACATATTCAATCAAAAATTTTGGCCGTAGATCCAATCCGACCCAATCTTCTATTACATTGGGTCTAGGTTTAACAGTAGGATCTGATTAGGGAATCAGATTGAATTAGAGTCATTCGTGATCCGATCTGATCTGACCTATTTGCACTCCAACCTAGGACTATGCATCTTCTTATCCTTAGGTTAAGTTCATCATCTTTCACATGAATATATGTAGGGAAATTAAATATTCTTAAATTAGAATAATTAACAGAATGATTGAACCATATCTCATGTGGGATTTTGCACTCATTTATAGTTGATGGAGACCAATTTATCCGATACCATGCTATATTAACTACTTCAGCCCAGAAAGTTTTGCCAAATCTAGACTTGAGAGCAAACAACGAGCTCTCTCTATCAATATCCTATTCATCCATTCTATAATTTCATTTTATTGTGGTATTTTGTGTACAATGTGGTATTTCACTATATTTCATTCTAACAAAACTTGTCAAATTCCTCCAAACAATATTCTAAACCATTATCGGTTCTCGATGTTTTAATCTTCTTTCCATTCTATATCTCAACCAAGACTTTTCACTATTTGAATTTGAAAAATACTTAATTTTTTATTTCAAAAAATACACTCAGATATGTCTAGAATAATCATTAAGGAATGTTAGAAAATAATGATGTCCACTCATCAATACAACTAGAAAGGGATCCCAGAAGTCTGAATGGATATAATCCAATGTACCCTAGTTTTGTGAATACTAGTATTGAACTTCACACTGCATTGAACTAGAAAGGATGCCTCTTTTGGATAGAATCATCATTCATCTCTCACTCACATGCCCTAAACGTAGATGCCATAACTGAGTAGCATTCATATCTAGCAACCCTAACAATGAAGAAACCACTATAGTATTGGTTATTGTTTTATCCAATAAGTGATGCAAGCCATTAACCAACTTTTCTTTTATCACTACAGGATTCTCTTAGAGACTTTTAACAAACTATTCTCATCTGTATACTTATACTTTTGAGAATACAGAGTACTCAATAAGTTCTTTTTCAATTTTGGAACATGCCAAGTTTTTAAGGTTCTCATATTACCATCATATAACTCAATTTGAATTGTTCTACTATCAACAACTACAATGGATTTATTGTCTCCCAACAAAACTTTTCCTTATCTAATCTGTTAGATAGAAAACAAGTCTTTATTAGAAGTTATATGAAAGGAACAACTGGAGTTAAGAATTTGCTCTTTTTAGAGATATTGGTTCTAACTAACAAAACCTCACAACCAGCATCATCAGAATTTTCTTATGCTATGTTAGTATTAGCTTTAGAGATAGGCTCTCTATTTTGATCATTTTCTTTTCTATGAACAAAGTTTTCTATTATAATCCTTGTGATAATGAAAACAATTAATGGATGTTTCTATATTTTGATTTTAATCTAGACTTACTCTTATTGTTGGAACCCTTTTTCCTCCTCCTCTCTCTAACAATCAAGCCTTATTCTTGTTCCTTTCCCTGCTCCTACCTTTAACAATCAAGCCTTATTGTCAATTCTTCTCATAACTACTAGATAAATTTTTCTTCAATTCTTTAGATTGCAAGGTATCTTTTATATCACTAACTGAAAGAGATTCTCTATCATATATCATGGTATCAATGAAGTTTTCACAAGCGGATAGCAATGAGCATTATAAAATAAGGACTTGATCTTTATCATCAATTAGAATACTATTATTTCTAAAATCTAAAATAGTTTTAGTGAATTCATCTATATGATCTTTTACGGGCATACCTTCTTTCATGCATAGGTGGTAAAGTAGATACTTTAAGTATAATCTATTTGTGAGTGACTTGATCATATATCTACTCTCCAATTTTAACCATAATTCATCTTTTATCTTCTCTTCTACGACTTCTCTGAATATCTCGTCTGCTAAATATAATTAAATTATACTGTGCCTTCACCAACAGCTCCTTTTGTCTCCATCAGACATGCTATCCTATAACATCTCCTTGCCTTTCAATACCTTTCATAGCTTTTGTTGCACTAAAAGGACTCACATCTTAATCTACTAGATACTGAAATCATTCGTATCGTTGAATTTTTTGATTATAAATTTTGCAGTTATCATTGTGGAACTCCAATTGAAAAGGTTAGGGCTTTGATACCATTTGTTGTGATTTAGATTCAATCTTCTAGAACTTATAAACTTAAGGCATACTCAATAGTTTAATTTTCTAACCTTGGCTACATTACATGAATGCTAATGCTTTTTTAAGGTTGATGAGGATGTTTTCAAATTAAACCATGTTAATGGTTTTCTCAACTATTGACAAATAGTTATCATATTTTTTTTATTGTATTTTTTTATTACCTTTAGAAGTATGAGGTGACGAAATGGCCTAATCAAATAACTAGAAATGTCATGAAATGAGGCAATAAAAAATCATAAGTCAAAAGATGCATATGTTGCAGTCAAGCATCAGCAAGAACAATGAAGTAAACAAAAACAATGGCAAACCATAAATAAATTTATCATGTTAAGTGAGCAGAATCATCATTGATAGACTCAAACACATTGCATATAAAAGGTGACCTTAGACCACCTCTCTTGGCAAGGACACCTGTTGGAGTATAAGCTTCCCAATGCATTTGGCATGGCTGATCCAAAATGTCTTTGCAAACTAAGTCAGTGTAATTGCATTGATGCTCAAAAGAGTGTCTACTTGCATTGCAGGGTCTAAGGAGAGCCAAATGAATGTGGCCTTAACCCCGCATATGGAGAGGTTATTTCTATATTTTAAACTTATGACACTCAAATCACAATGAAGCAACCTTACTGTTGTGCCAACAGAAACTCCAGTAAAAGGTAAATTCCTTTCCAACAAAGTAGCTAACGTAATATAAATGATCTTAATCCCACAAATACATCGAGTTGATAATCTTCTATATAGAAAAGTGCATGATACAACATATACCAGAGATTAACTTCAGAATTGAATCTCTAGGTTGATGGCTATCAAAATTTGAAGCTCCAAGGATATAGAAGATTTTCTAAGTTGTGATATCACTCAAAAACAAAAAAAGAAAATCACAAAATACCATAAACAGAATATTGATATATTTTTTGAAACATTCTCTTTAAAAAGAAGCTCCATTGAAACAAATATCTGCCAAAGGCAAATTCAGAAAAGGGCATGAAGTTTTATTTCAGGGCAAAATACAGAAATGCATTCAGCAATAAAATATGGAAAGTTACTCATAAATTCTGGGAACCAAATCATTTTTACAGAATCTATAGTTAACAATGAATTCCCATGGAATACAAAGTTTATAGAATAATATTAGTGATTTTTCCAATACTAACCATAAGCAGGACTCTCCATCATATGGTAACGCTAAAATGCTTCTCAAGAATCACTGCCACTTGCAAGAGATGAATAAACTAGTACGTTTATATTACCACAAGAATGAGAAGGGAACATAAAGAGAAAGTAAATGTTTCTAGATTTAAAACCTGATAAAAATCTAACATTGATCACTTATGAAGGTCCACAGGATGTGCCTCCGGATGAATAGAGCAGTTCTGTTTCTTTACATAAAAAATAAACAAGATCAGGGTGCTTTAAGCATAAAATTAGTAGTAGATTTTAACAGACAATAATGGCAACTTATGTCTAACCTCTGAAGGAAGCATCTTCTTCTAATGGTGCTTCTGATGATGGAGATGAAGGAGAAATAGATGAGGAATCTCTGGCATCAATCAACATTGCTATGACTTCTTTCATGGTCGGTCTGTCAAATGGTGATTCGCTAGTGCAAAATAGAGCAATTTTTAAAACCAAAGACATCTCTTCAACTGTGCTCTTTGAATTCAAATCCAGCCTGTGGTCAAAGATCCCAGATGATGGCGTTAAGTTCTGCATTGACCTTCTCACCCAATTTACCAGATCCCCTCCTTGCTCCAGAGGCTGAATTGGAGGTTGTCCAGTGATCAATTCCAATAGAACAACACCGAAACTATAGATGTCACATTTCTCTGTCACTTTCATCGTGAAAGCATACTCTGGTTCAAGGAGATATGGACAATGTTAGACGGTTAAAAAGACAAGCTTTACCATATAAAAGCAGCCACTATCCTTTCCACTATCATAGATCCCAATCGGAGGATTATATTCTGCATTTAATGGGAGATCCATTAAAGGACAGTACATCAAATGGCATCCATTGATTTCATAATATAATATTAAGATTCAGGCTAGTTCATGAAGTTGGCTGCACAATGTCCTGTGAAATCCTATATATTGGAGTAAGCAAGATCCTGGTTATAGAAAGAAAATTACCTATAAAGAATGATAATAAGAAAACATTTAAGATCTCAAACTCTTTTTTTTTCAAAAAAAAAAAATTAGAGCAATAATGTTTCTGGATTAAACAGCAACTTAACATGGTTGCTCCATGGACTCCTGAAGGGGTCTTAGGATTGGATATATTATCCTTCTCAATTTTGAGACCTAAAGTAACAGGATCAAGGATGCTGCCGAATGACATATATTTACTCCGACTATGTCATCCCTGAAAAATAATCAGAGCACCGAATACAAATGAAGTAGATATAATCTGATTATCTGTTACAGTAAACATCTGGGAAGCCTTGAGATCCTCAACCTCCAGTTTTAGACTTTAGGATTGGTGAATTCTAGAATTTGAATGAATATAACTACTCTAGAAGATGACCAGATAAGTCATATTAGAGTAACAATGTTAAGTTGTAGCTTCATGCTACCAGTGCAAATCCAGTGATGTGTAAATCCACTATTGATTGATTAACCAAGCATCGGCCACTTGTGCTCTCATTACGTGCATTTTCAAACTACAGGCTAGCAGGCACCTGATCATCAAACATAGAAATTTATGCATGTTTACCAAAACAAATCTTAATTTACTATTATATTGAACAACAGGAAGAATAACCTTCAGAACAAGTACTTCCTAATTGTGTCGTCCCCACAGATGCTTCCTCAAAGCATATATTGGAACAAGAAAAACACCATTCACAAATGAACTAATATTCATCTATTTGATTCTCCAGCACTATGTTTTACCTGGGGCAATATAGCCATACGAACCAGCAACTGCGGACATGGTTTTGGAGTGTGAAATGTCAATTAATTTTGCCAAGCCAAAGTCTCCTACATGAGCTTCCATTGTTTCATCCAACAGAATATTGTTTGATTTTATATCACGGTGTATAATTTGAGGTTTACAGTCGCAGTGAAGATAGCGCAAGCCCTCCGCAGCTCCAAGAGCAATCCTGTACCGAGTATCCCAATCAAGCAGACATGTGTCCCGGTTACCATGCAGCAGTTCCCCAAGACTACCATTTGCCATATATTCATACAATATAAGGTTTGATTCTTGATGGTAGCAAAAACCATAGAACTTGACAATGTTGCGGTGACGAACATTTCCGAGGGTGGATATCTCGGCATGGAAACTGCTGTCAACACTTGAACACTCTCCTTGGGATTTCAGCTTCTTAACAGCAATTATGGACCCATCCGGCATGACGGCCTTGTATACTGTTCCACAGGCACCCCTTCCCATAACATTACACTCTGAGAAATTATCTGTGGCTTTAAGAATTTCTTGATATGCGATACCCTCCCTGGGAAAATAAGAGAGATCAGACATGCTATGTTTACGATCTTCGCGTGAAACAAGATCAGGTATGCGACGCTTTAGAGACCAACAAACACCCACTGTCAAGAACAAGGAAACTGATCCCACAATTACAGCAAAAATGCTAACTATTTTCTCCTTCGAGGCTTCCTTTGTTGCCCAACCCGATTCTGCTGCGTCGGATGGCAAAGGTGTGGGCTGGCAAGCTTTTGTACTCATTCCACACAACCCATCGTTTCCTAGAAAGTTGCTATCATCCATTCTTCTGAATAAAGGAGTGTTAGGCAATGATCCAAAAAGGTTATTATATGAGAGATTGCAAACTAGGAGGCTGGAGAGACCGCCGAATGATGCCGGCACTTCACCATCAAGCTGATTGTTGTTTAAGTACAGATTTTCCAACATTTGCAAGTCCCCAAGCTCAGATGGTATCTCCCCAGAAAGCACATTGTAGCTGATATTGAGAGCAATTTGCAGGGTTGTGAGCTGGCCCAGCTCAGTTGGTATATGACCAGAAAAATTATTCCCTCCCATCTGCAGTTCAGTAAGCCGAGAAAGGCGCCCCAGGCTGCTCGGGATGGTGCCATTGAGATGGTTATCAGACAGCTTCAACTGTTCCAAATTAACTAAACTACCAAGATCTTTCGGAACAAATCCAGTGAACCAATTTCTGCTAAGATCAACCCTCTGCAGCTTTGTACATTTTGCTAACTCACGAGGTATAGCTCCAGAAAGCTGGTTTGAGGAAATGTTGAAGCTCACAAGATCAGCTAGTTCTCCAATTTCAGGAGGGATATGGCCAATAAAATAATTATCTGAAAGAAAGAGCCTCTCAAGGTTTTTGAGCTTGCCTATTTCTGGAGGTATGGGTCCGGAGAATCGGTTTTGACTCATGTCCAGAGAAGATAGATTTAGCAGCCCAGATAATGCGACAGGGAGACTTCCTGTTAGAAGGTTACCCCCCAATCTTAGCTGTACGAGTGGCTTGCAAGTTTTCACGCCATGAGGGATGTTTCCAGACAACATATTCGAGCCAAGGCTCAGAAAGATCAACTTTTGGTATTTGCAAAGATAAGCAGGAATGCTACCAGTGAGCTTGTTGTCTGAAAGATCAAGAACAGAGAGGTTACTGTTGGATCCTAGCAGAGGAGGAATGACTCCCTCAAGATTGTTGTCAAAGAGTTGGAAGTACTCCAAGGAGGAAAGGTTCTGAAACTCTAGAGGAATTGTGCCTGTAAGATTATTGATCGACAAATCTATCCTCTTCAGAAGACTCAACTGGCCAAGCTCGCTGGGAATGCTACCCTGCAGGAGGTTCTCAAAAAGATGAAGCAACCGAAGAGTCTGAATTCGGCCAAGCTCTCTGGGAATAATTCCGGTCAAGCGATTCTCGGAAAGATCGATCTCGAGTGCACTCTCACAATTTCCAAGCTCCCTAGGAATTGTTCCATCTAATTGGTTGGTATAAAGATACAACCTTTTCAGCATTGATAACCTTCCAATTTCTTTAGGAACACCTCCAGTGAAAGCATTGTCATTCAAGGCGATCATCTCTAAACTAGTGCAGTTGCCGAGCTCCGGCGGAATCTCACCGGATAGCACGTTCTGCCAAAGAATCAGATTGGTCAAATTCTTCAGCCTCTCAAGCTCTCTAGGAAGAGATCCTTCCAACCTATTCTGAGCCAGCCCAAGAATCTCTAGGCTATCACACTCGCTCATTTCCACCGGCACCGGACCCGACAGGTTATTCAGACCGGCTCGAATGATCCTAAGATTCTTCATCAGTCTAATCGACGGGGGAATCTTGCCGGTGAGGTTGTTGCTGTAAATGACGAGCTCTTGCAGCCACGTCAAGTTACCAATGCTCGACGGGATCTCGCCATGCAGATAATTCTCACTCAGGAAGAGTTTCCTGAGCAAAGACAGCCCGCAGAGCTCCGGGGGGATCTCCCCATGGAACTCATTGGTGCTGAGATCAAGAACCTCTAGATTCCCACAGGAGGCCAAGTCTGTGGGGATGGAACCAGAGATCTTGTTCTTGGAAACATTAAAAACGGTGAGGAAACGGAGGTGGCAAATGCTGGCAGATAAGCTACCTTGGAGCTTTAAGTCATGGAGAACGATAGAGGTTACCTCAAATTTGATACAGCCGATGCCATTCCAATGGCAAGGGCTCGAATCTGATGAATTCCAGTTCCAGAGGTTATTATCTACATCGATGAGATCTTTCTTGAATTCCAGGAGCAGTCGAGCCCCTCGATCATCCAGTGGCAAGCCGAGGGCGAGAAAGCAACAAAAGGTTGCAAACAACTGGAAAAACCACAAGGTATACTTCATTCTTACTTCTCTGTACAGAACGGACTTGTCTATGAGAGGGAATTGGAGGGAAATAGGATAACTTTATGGTTGGAGGAATGGAATTGATATGCTAGAGATTAATGACCACCCACTGCTGAAGCAGTTCATATAGGAGAAAAAGATCAGGAGATGGGGACAGGAATCGGTTCTCTAGTTCGAAATTAGGATTTCAGGAACAGAGACATCAGAGCAGGGAGAAACAAAAGGAGAAGATCTAGAAAAAAAGAATTTAAACATCACCATCTAAAAGGCAATAGATAGACAGAGATAGCCGGACTTAGATAACCTGAATTCTGACAAGGAGATCATGACGAGAAGAAGCAATATAACGATAATTCTTGGAAAAATTCAAGTGATTTGTACAACCACCCAAAGAGCGAGGCATTTTTATGAATTCAAGAGAAGAGTGAAACGGGTAAAAGAACAGAGTTATATAAGCTTGGTCACGGGTGGATTGGCTTAAAACCGTAAAGAACTTGGATCACGGGGCGAGGGGTGGTAGTGGGCTGTCAGAGGCCACCACGAAGAGGTAGAGAGGGAGTCAACGGTCGCCTTTGCAGGTATAGGAGGCGCCTTCGAGGTCTAGCCAAGGACTCCTGTAGCTTTACAGGACGAGAGATGGAGCTCCGTCCTTCGAGAATCTCATGATTTGCGTATGGAATTAAAAAGAACGGGGCCTACTCTACCGAAAAAGGAGGACGGGGCTTGGCGAGACAGCTCGTGTCTCTTTTATTTTATTTTTTTCCATCCCATCCTCTGTTTTCTCTCTCTTCGTCATCTCTGGTAGCAATCTATGAGCGGTGCTGGTGTCGTAGTGTGGAATACTATTTCGCTTCTACTTTATTTTCTTTTGGCTGCTTGTCAAATTAAAGGCTAAAATATGGGTGGGGAGAAGGAGAAGGAGAAGGGAGGGCTCTACTGTCTCTTTGCGCTCCACATAAGCAACATATGAGCATTACGTTATCCATTGCAATTACTTTAATAATACTCTCTTTAATTTCAACACGCTGCCTAAGTTGCCGAAAAGATGCCGTTATTAGCTCATTATATATGTTAGGTAATGTATGAAGGCAGCGAATAAGGAGGAGGAAGGGAGGAAATCAGGATATGAAATGGTAGATGACAAACATTGCCTATCATGGTTAATAAAGTATTCAGCTGCCTAACTCCTGCTTCTGAGTTGGTTTGGCAAATGTCTCCTTGACCTAGAAGTAATGTGATTGACTATTGGTTTCATAAGGATTTTTGAAGATTTTAGAGCTATAGTATGCGTACTTAATCGAGACATGATTGACCACTATATCAGTGGAATTTATTGGCATAATTTTTTAGTTCACTAAGCAGCTACTGCTGCTTAGGCACACCAAATTCGGGTATAAAGTTGGTTCAAGCAAGCTACAATTGACAGCAGGTCCTTTATTTGCTATCATTTGATAATTTCAGTTGGCAGAAAATTTTGTTCTCGGCTCTTGGTTTTGATAGTCGTTCAATGATTTTTTTTTCTTGATAAGAATAGTCGTTTAATGTTTAATCATGGGCCCTGTACACATTTATGTGTTAAACAAGCGTAAATATATGCAAAACA
This sequence comes from Elaeis guineensis, assembly GCF_000442705.2. Taxonomy (NCBI): domain Eukaryota; kingdom Viridiplantae; phylum Streptophyta; class Magnoliopsida; order Arecales; family Arecaceae; genus Elaeis; species Elaeis guineensis. Next base: position 114,329,545 of record NC_025998.2, on the reverse strand, counting down.
TTGGTTTAAGCACGTAAACGACTAATTATTCAATATTGAAAGTGTGTAGTGAATTAAGATAAGTCTCAATAGTTATGCCCATGTTCAATATTTGAATTTTATATGTTGCGCCTGCCAATAATTGGAACTGGGTGATTAAAACGTCCATGGATCTCCTCACTTTCTTTCAGAAAGATTCTGAATTAGCAGGGATTGGCGTAAAATGGAAGTCACTAGGGGACCAGATGTTAAGTTCCCTTGAAGCTATCTATGCCAGCCTAGTAAGATACAGAAAAGACAATACAATTTCTTCTATCAAGAAGCAACTTAATTAGGAGTAGGAATGAACGTTCCAAAGCTTTAAAGAACCTGTACAACTTAAACTGGTTAGATCAATTTGGCTTAATTACTTTCGAGTAACCTTGCTTTCTTCTAATTAATGATTAGGTAATCTATCCCGTATCGAACGTGAAGATAAAAACAAAAATACTTTGGGGCCCAACATTGGTATCCCACTACCCATCCCAAACAATTTTTTTTCTTTTTTAAAAAAAAGATCTTTTGGGCTACGGGACATAAGGGAACTGGTATTTTAAACCGAAACTCTGTAAAAAAGAAAAATATGTCATTATTTCTTTTGTTTTAATCATGGAAGAAACAGGTAAAATTCGATGACATCCTTTTCGATGGTGGGTGCACCAATCTAAGGCACGCACCCACCTCCACGGCCCCCACCACCACTGTTCACTCTTTCCTCCATCGTGTCTTCACCAACCCTTAATGCCCCCCCCCCCCACCCCCTCTGGAGAATTTTGCAAGGTTCGGGCTGTATCTTTTGCGTGAAGGAATGATTGATCTTCTTCCGCATTGTCGCTCATGCTCTGCATAGATCTCCTCCCACATTCATCCACTTGTGCAGATCTCAAAGCAGTCAATATATGATCAAACGACTGATTCGTAGGGAAGAGGATGGATCCTTCCCAATGTTGCAACAAGTCATACTCTCACACCGTTTTTTTTTTTTTAATTCTCTTTGCTTCAGATCACCAAAGGTTTTGTTGCTGCCGGGACGTTTACCGTCAGCTTTGTTAGGCTCTCTTCCCCTCTTTCTCTGTCATCCCATACCATTGACATCCACCTGTCTCTTCCCTCGCTTGTCTCCGATCTACATGTGTGCCATTCTCATCTTCCTCTCTCTCTCGTGTCTCTTCGCTAATCTTAATCGCTGCCGTCATGAGCTCCAGAGCCCCACCTCCACGTTGTCGCTGTCGTAGCCTGGGCATCTACATCCTCCTTGCCACCGACCCTGCCCACCAATGCCAAATGCCTCCAACCCTGCCTCCATGTGGTAGTCGTTAATTTCCATGGCCGTCTGCTGTATCTCCAGTCAAGTGGCGTGCCAGCCATGAAGGACTCTTCTGGGTTCCAGATTTGGATCCTGCAAGAGTTCTTTTTTAACACTGTTTCTTATTACAAGAAAAGCTAGAACTCAAACTTCAAACCCCAAATGAAAGCAATTCCACTTTCATTGGCTACACGTCCAATGGCCATCGTCCCTATTTCGGAGTCATGACTATATCTTTGTTCCTGTTTTTTGCGAAGCACCAACTGGAGAGGATAGCTTGTTTACTCAACGGGGTCAACAATAGTGCTGTTCCAATGTCAATTATGTAGCTTGGTCTGATCACCAGCTCCCCCTCCTAACTTCGTCTTTTGAGATCAAATGCGTCTAACCGCATGGTCGTTAATTAGCTAACAGTGTGGGTAAAGAGCAATGCTGCAGAAGCTGCATGCATTGGATATACGTGCAACGACATGGTGCAGGTCTTCGTCTGATATAATGATGATGGTGCCCGGGATGACCAATCCGAGCTGCCTGCTAAAGGCTGGGTTTGATATGTCTTGTGATACTTTTGAGACTGAGATATGCTTTGTGATAGTTATCATCATTTCATGGCCCTTAATGACGCTCAATGGTATGGTGGCGCATTGCACCATTTTCCTCAAAAAAAATAATAAAATAAAATAAAATAAAAAAAGACAAGAGAGAGAGAGAGAGAGAGAGAGAGAGAGAGAGAGAGAGAGAGAGAGAGAGAGAGAGAGTATATATATGATCCAGCTTTTCTCGTGTTGCCATCTTGTCCTGGCTAGTAATCAAAACCCCCACTCCACAGAGTATATATGATCTCACCTAAATGGATGATGGGTGATTTCATTTCGATGGACTAGGCTCAAACAAAAATTAGACTATGGTGCGGCACCTCTACCATGGGTCAAGGGCTGCTAGGAACTGGCGATTGACCTTATTAAAATTTGAATTACAAAATTGGCATTAGCTTAGAGAGTTTTGAAAGCTTGATTAATGGTGACCAAGGTCACTTTGACATCTCACTTAGATATCAGTCAGAAATACAAAAATAATATCACTAAAAATTACTAACATTAGTTTAGTGATGAAATATAATAGTTTACTTTCATCAACAAAGTTGTAATAATTCATGATAAGATTTTTTGATCATGAAATGATATTTATAAATAATTATAAATTTTTTGGAAGGATATATGCACGAAAAATTGACATCACCATATGTATGAAGTTTAGTGATGTAAGAGATTACAATACAAAATTTATAAATTAATTGTTGGTGATAACAAAATTTTTGTAGTGTAGTAAAGATCATTACAAAAACGTCTCTCTCAATATAGTGCGACATCAAAATTTAGCACTATATTTTTGCTGATGAAATTTTTTAAAAAATAATATTTATCGATGAGAAAATGACTAACGACAGTTTGGTGATGAGATCTTTTTTTTTCATCAATAAAATTACAATAATTGGTGGTGCAGTTGTTTTCATAAGCACCATCAATTATAGATAATTTCTAATCTTTCTAAAAAGTAAGAATTGATGATGGAAAATTTATGTCATTAAAAGCATACATATTTAGTAACATAAGAGATTTCATCATAAAATTTACAAATTATTGGTGATAAAATTTTTTTGTCACGATATAGTAAAGCTTATCATGAAAAATTTCCTTAATATGATAGAAATTGGCACCGTATGTTGGGTGACTAAATTGTTCTATGAAATTTTGCAGTGAAAAAATCACTAACACTAGTTTCTTGATGGAAGCTAACTTTTGTCACCACAATCATCCTTTTGGTAGTCATGGATAATCTTTCTTGTTGCCTATATATATATATATATTTTCAAGATAAATTTCCGAGCTTCTTAATCTCTATTTTTTGTTGTATAATCTTGCAACCAAAACAAAATAAAATTGAAATATTTTCTAATAGTTAACATGTAAAAATAAGGGTGCGTTTGGTTAGTCATTAAAAAAATATTTTTTTTACTTTTTGATTTTTAAAAAGTAAAAATCAAAAAGCAATATTTGGTAACACCTTGAAAAGCAAAAAGCAAAAATAAAAAAAATCAAAATAATTACTTTATATGCAAAGTAAAATTTTTTTGTTTTTCAAAATTTGCTTTTCTGCTTTTTTTACTTCCGCACATCAAAAATGTCAAATCAAAAAGTAAAAAGCCCGAATCTTTTTTCCTGATCGAGCTCTTCACCTCCCCACCCCCTTCTTCCTCCCTTCCTGAACTCTTCTCCTTCATCAAGCTCTTTACTTGCCGTCTCCAAACATTGCTTTTTGCTTTATAGCAACGTAGTTACCAAACATACCTTTTGCTTCTTTGCTTTTACTCAATAGCAAAAATCAAAAAAATAAAAGATATTTTTTAAAAATCAATAATCAAAAAGTGTAACCAAATGCACCCTAAATAAAATGATAGCAAATTAGAAACAGGAGGTGTGCATATTAAAAATGAGTATAATGTGACTACATACAAAAATTTAAAAATCTTGGTCACAAAGAACATTGGTAATCAAGGATTGATTAAGTTATACTAGGATTAAAGGGCTGTGCACTTGGGTGACAAACCCCATGCATGGCAAAAATTTTTTGTTGGACTGAAGATCTGAAATAGGGATTCATGTTGCTTTCCCAAAATAGTACTTTTAAATAATAGACTACCTTTTAATTACACAGTCCTTCATAATCCTAATTTATTTTGCCTGATATTTTGTTTGAGAAACTGATTTTTCAACATTTTAATTCATCATTCAACCAATGCTGTATCAACACAACTCATGTCATTTCTCATAAATGGAACTATATAAACACCTACATAATCTCACCAATACTTGATGTGGGGCCTATAGGCCAGATGCATCGTAAACCTCATGGCTTTGCATGATTTCATTGTTGCGATAATGTGATGGATGGTGCACGGGTACTGAAATCCTAGTTCTTTATAGAAATCCTCATTGGCCCCAAGCCTACTCATTTTGTTAGGCACTTTGGTTAGTTAAAGTCTAAAACTTGTGTCCAGTGGTGACTTATCATTTTGAGTTTTGTTTATTTTGGTCCCTTATAGTGTAAAACCTTTTTTTTTTTCTTTCTTCTTTTTAGGTTTTGTAATTTTGTATCCATTAATCCTCTTCCCTTTATTTTCTTCTCCTTCTTTTTTCCTATTTTACTTTTATATCCTTTTCATTTGAACAAAATGATGATTTTGGTGACTTGCAACTGCTTTACTTTGGATAAATATATATGTATGTACATACTTACATATGTATGTATATATATGCATGTATATTTGTGTATGTATGTATACATGCATATGTATGTATATGTATGAAGATTAATTGGTGGTGACAAAAAAAAAAAAAAAAAACAGAGAAGAGAAAAAAAAAAAAGAAGAAAAGATGTATGAATTTTTTCAGCACATAGCAAATAAACTGCACTTGTTTATTGCATTGCATTATGAGCAAATTAATATTAAAGTAGGCTTATCCCCATAGGTTGTTCTACTCATCTGCATTGACGCTGGGTGTAGGCTTGGAATCATATTGGTACACCTGTTTGAAGACCAAGCCACTATGAGTTCTTATTTCCACGATGACTTTCATAACTCCACCAGATTTGGACCATTGAAACCAATCTGCTTTTCCTTAACTACTAAAGCTTTTCTTGTGAACAGGCATCATATAGTCTTCTGCACCAACCCACATTACCAAAAAATGGTCGTGGTGGCCCTTAAAAGCAAGGCCAACGTCTTACCAAGGTACCACATCACAAGGTGCATGCTTCGTTGGACGGAAGGTGGATTCCTTTTGGCTCAGCGGTAGAACCTGATATGAGAGTCACATTCCACATGACATGTCTTTTCTTTTTATCCAATAGTCTTGCAACTTCATCATTTTTCTCTCCACCATCCCGAGTCTTAATGGTGACAGGACAATCGATTCAAACTTGCTCTCCATTGTGTTCTTTGATACCGATCCACGATGCTTGTTTAGTTGCTTTCGATGAACTAGAAAGCAAGATTTTTGATGAAGATAACAAAGAGCACGATGGAAAGCTCCCATGGCAATAATGCAGCTGAAAATGTGAAACTACCGCAATTTACATGTCAATTATAGCTCAGCCATCCCTTGAAATTGTGGCACACGATCCAGACATAATTTACCTCAAAAATTTCTATGATTGAGCTTAATTATTGCTCCATCAAGCAAAATCAGTGCAAGTTAAGTTCTTCACCATATAAGATGTGATCAAGTAGCTTTCTTTGCTGATTTGAACAATGCATGGGCCAGGTACACGAGCATTGAAGATAAAAAAAGGTAGGGTCTCAGATTAGAAAGCAACAAAGTGGTTAGCAAGGATTTGAAACTTGCTGCGAAAGCAGATGTGACACCAAAAGCACAGGCCAATGAAACATGACTTGTGAAGGGAGCCAGCTTGACTTTGCTAGCCTAATAGCCACGAGAAGCTACCAGACTCGTGAAGCTAGGTACATAGAATGAGATGCTATATGATCGACATCGATCGTGCTGGTCTAAAATTTTAAATAAATATTAAATAAAAAATATTTATATAAAAATATAAAAAAAATAATTATGAAAAAAAAAATTCAGAGAAAAAAATAAATTTATTCAAAAAAAAATAAAGACTAAAACCTCATAAGAATATCTCAAGAAAGGGCCTTCATCCATATAAATAATCTCCTCTTTTTCTTCCCACTACAATCTTCCACACAATTTTTCCACCATCTTCCACATGGCTTTTCACTATCTTCTATATACAAAGAAGACACCAAAAGTTCTTTTAAATAGAGCACCACATGCAGGGGCGGCTCAGTACATATAGAGGTCTAAAGCTAAATACTAAAATATAATTTTTTTTTCTATTAAAATTTATGTAAATTTTTTACTGAAATTTTATTTTTCTAGCTTTTTGAGATGTAAAATTTTTAATTAAATTTTTATAATCAAAATTTTCTAATATTTTTTTTTTAATCAATAATATAGCCAATCCATTTAATCTTTCTTAAGACATTGTTAATTTTAAGTAAGATTTTATCAATTTTAGTTTTGAAAAACTTCTTTTGTCGAAGCAATACTTACTAAAATTATTAATATTATTTTAAAAGCAATATATGCATTTGAAAAAGAGTCAAATTGTCTTATATGATTGAGTATGTCTATTCGACTGTTATCTTCTACTTCTATAATTTTTTTTAAAAATTTTTAGCTCTGAAAATAAATCTAAACCATCAATATCAGAGTAGTTATTATATTTTAAGAAATATTCAAGATTAAGATAATATTTTTTCAAACTATCATTGTCTAATTACTTTAATTTTTTTATCATTAAATAGAAAATCAAAAATATTTTCATATATCTTAAATTGTTTCAATCTACTTTAGAGTGAAAAAATTACTTGATCTACTATATATATGAAAAAATCAATTTTAAATGATTCTTCAAGAGATTTTATTATTTTATTGTCAACATTCTCATCAAATTATTTCTTTCAACGAATGATATGTTTATCATAAAATTTAAGTTTTATTTTTATTTTAGATATAATTTCTTTAAAAAAAATCATAGCGAATGCAAATCCATCTTCTCTATATTTTTTTTAAAAAAAAATATTTTAGTTATTCTATAGCAACATCAATACGTATATCTTTTGATTATAAATTTTTACTAACTGAGTTAACAGTAAATAATATATCAAATCAAATAGTCATGCTGAACAAAAACTCAAAATTTTTAAGCTCATATGTTGTTAAGCAATTAGCTTCACTTTTAGTTTTAGGATCTTTACTAACTTCTACTAATTTCAATAAAGTATCTTTTATTTGTGGAGCTTGGAATCTTATTGCTTTAATATTTTCAATACAATTTTTTCAACATATTTGTGATAATGATTTAAGAGTTAGACTGGATATATTATCTTGTAAAATTTTTTATCATTTAACAGAAGAAGAAAATAGTGAATATATATATTATACCACTCCAAAATATGATATAGCTTTAATACAAAAATTAGCCATGGTATAAAATACTAAATTTAGATTGTGACAACCACATGATTTATAAATGGATCTAAAATTTATATCTATTTTTTTTTTCACTCTTTACTGTTTGTCCTTCATATTAGATCTATTATCATATCCCTGTCCACTTAAATTATTAATATCAAGTCTAATATATTTTATTTCATCCATAATGGCATCAAAAAGATCTTTTCTAGTTGTATCTATTTTTAAAAATTTTAAAAAATATTTCATAATTTTGATTAGACTTGATGAAATATCCACACATCACAATATAAAAAATATTTACTCTCGATGACTTGCATCTAGAGTGCAATCAAGTATTATTGAAAAATATTTTATTTTTATAATTTTTTTAATAATTTATTTCTAATTTCACTTGCTAAGAAATTTATCAATTTATTTTATACATTATATCCAAGGTAATGAGTATGAATTTTATGGTCTTTAATGCATCGAATATATTCTTGCATCACCTAATTGAATTCTGTAATTATTTCAATTAGACTTAAAATTTTTTTATTATTTTCTTGATAGATCTTTTCATTTTTTCCATGAAAAGTCAAATTATTTTTATTAAGAGTTTTTACTACAGTAAGAATTCTTAATAATATTTTTTTTTAATATTCTTCATCTCTATTTATTTATTCTTAAATATTTTATCAATTATTTTATTTTTCAATAATCTTATTTCTAAATCAATATATGAACTCATATTAATAATATGTTCATTACTTAACTTATGACTCTTAAGCTTAGCACTAAGATTTTTCTAATCTCTAGTGCTAACATTAGCTAGTTTACTTATACTAGAAGTAGAATTAAATAATTTATAATAAAAATAAAATACTCTATTTAAGTCTTTTGAATAAACTATCCATCTTTCTTCATTCTTCTCTCCGTTTGCCAACTTTTGAATATAGTATGTAGTAAAAAAATATCTTGAAAATTTATCTTTAGAAAAATCTATATCATTAACTCAAATTAAACTTTTTTTTACTAATAAACCTCTTAAATTTATATCAATATTTGTCCATTGACTTGGATCATAAATATTTTTAGGAATGTAATCATTTATATTAACAAATCAATTCTCTTCACCATGACTTTGAGGATCATTTTGAACTCTTCATTGACTTCTTCTTATTCTAGTATTTTATTATCATCTAACTCTAAAAGATTATTAGCTTGTTCATTTAAAAAATATTCATCAATATTTTTTGATTTATTATTTTTATTATTTGTAAAAAATTTATCAAGAGCTCCATTTTGAGATTGCATTAAACTTTTAATTCTTCTTTTTTTTTGAAGCTTTAAATAACCAGATTCATATTTTTGAGTTGACATATTTAAATTTTTATTATAAATTATCAAAAAAAATTAGCTAGTACAATTATCTTATATTTTTTAAGTGGCTAATACAAGATCAATAATCAAAATTTCTAATTCAATGAATCAAATATTAAATAAAATAATATTGCTCCTTGAATTGATTTTGATGATTACAAAGCATTTGAGGGGGTTACTAATGATTTTGGTTCGGAAAAAGATTGATTATATTTCAGGAGCAAAATCATAATTTTATCAAGTTCTGATTCGAAAGCCTCAAGAGCAAGAACACAAGATTTATAATCTATTGGAGGTAATTTTAATATTTTTGGATATGTATTTTGAAATAAAATCATGTTTATAAATTTGAGTCGACCCCATGAGTCGACTCATGTCAAAAGAGGCTGAACGGTATATTATTCTTTTTTGGCCGGCACACTCTGTGAGTCGACCTCTGAGCATGAGTCGACCCTATGAGTCGATCTCTACTGCTGTGTAGGCCAAAATTACAGAATAATCATTTTCTGTTCTGTGCCACAGAAGTCGACCCCATGAGTCGACTCATGAGCATGAGTCGACCCTATGAGTCGATCCCTGCGATGAAAAAACTCTACAACGGCTAGTTTTTAGCTCATTTTGGCTGTATTTAATGCCCATTTAATGTGCTCTAACGGCTTTATTTCAGTCCAGATTACTCTCTACCATCATTTGAAGTTATAAAAGGCACTTAAAGAAGAGAATCAACAAAGTTTTGAAAAGGTTCTTCAAGCATTTATTTCAACCCTAAGCAAGAGCCCTCTTAAAAGTTTAAGAAGCTTTTATTTCAAGTTCACTAACCCCTCACGAGCTCATTCAAGTCTTCAACTATCTTGAGAGAAATCAGAAGAGCTTCGTTCTTATTGTGTAACGTGTATTTAAAGCTTTATTTGCTCATTAAAGGAGCTACATCTGTATTTCTGTGTGATTAACTGCTATACTCTATTCTGAGTTGATTTTTTATTTTGGAAGGATTCCAAAATATGGAAAGGTTGATCTGAACTTTGAATCGGATTGTATTAGATTGGCTTGTACCCAAAAAATAAGTGTTCTAGCTTGGAATAGTTAGAGTCGGAGGTTCTGACATTGTATTCAGGTTGAATACGATTTAGTGGATTTGAATTCCTAAGTAGGAGCTTGGGGAGTGGATATAGGTGTAAGGTTGGCACCGAACCACTATAAATCTTTTTATTTATGTTGTGCTTACTTGCTCTCTTTTTAAATTTTCTTATCTTCTTGCATTCTTGCATCCAACTTCTACACCTTGCATAAATTTTACTTTTCACATTTATCCTACTCATTGTTAAATAATCCTCATAGTTGTAAGTTAATTTTTAAATTTTTAAAAACTCAATTCACCCCCCCTCTTGGGTTGCATAGCTGGACAACAAGTGGTATCAGAGCTCGATGCTCTAGCCCTACTTTGATTTAACCATCAAAGAGCTAAAGATCTATGGCAACTCAAGTTGGCACTTCACTAGCCGAGGGGCAGTCCACAAACCGACCTTCACTTTTCAATGGGTCAAATTATACCTATTGAAAAGCTAGGATGAAAATCTTTATTCAAGTACTTGATTATGATATGTGGAGTATCATAGTAAATAGATCACACACACCCACTAAAATAATTGATGGTGTGGAATCAACCAAACCCAAAAAAGAATGGGATGATGTTAATAAGAAAATGGCTCAACTAAATACTAAAGCCATGAATATTTTGTATTATGCTCTAGATGCTAATAAATTTAATCGTATTTCAACATACATGTCAGCTAAGAAAATATGAGATAGATTAGAAGTAACTCATGAAGGAACTAATCAAGTGAAAGAATCAAAAATCAACATGCTTGTGCATAAATATGAACTTTTTAAAATGGAGCATGATGAATCAATAACTGAGATGTTTACTCATTTTACTGATATTATTAATGGTCTAAAAAGTCTTGGTAAGTCTTATTCTAACAGTGATCTCGTAAAAAAGATTCTTAGATCTTTACCAAAGACTTGAGAGGCCAAAGTGACCGCAATCCAAGAAGCCAAAGATCTAAATATCTTATCCTTGGAGGAGCTTCTAGGATCACTGATGACTTACGAGCTAAGTATGAAACAACACCAAGAAGAAGATGTCAAAAAAAAAAGGATAATCGCCCTCAAATCCACTGCTCAACCTGATGAAGAATCCGATGATACAGAAAATGAAGAGCAGGATGAAGAAATGACCCTCATTACTAGAAGATTTAAGAAGTTCTTGAAGAAAAGAAGATAAGGAATAAGGAAGAGGCCACCTACAAAAAGAGAACATAGCAAAGAGAAGGATAAGGAGCAACCCTTTATTTGTTATGAATGCAAGAAATCGGGACACTTTAAGTCTGAATGCCCACAACTGAAGAAGGATCCCAAGAAGTACAAGAAGAAGGCCATGATGGCTATATGGAGCGAAAGTGATGAGTCAAGTTCTAAAGAAGAAGACTCAAATGAACAAGCCAACTTGTGCCTTATGGCACATGAAAATAAGGTAAATACTGAAACTCCTATTGACTTTACCTTTGAAGAACTTCATGAAGCATTTTATGACCTAATTGATGAACTAAAGAAGCTAGGGGTAAAGAACAAAGAATTAAAATCAAAGAATCAATCTTTACTAAAAGAAAATGAGAGTATTTCAAATAAAAAATCAATCCAGTCTCAAAAAAATCTGAACTTAAAAAATAAGATGGCCAAGTTAAAACCAATGGTTGAAAAGTTTACTTTAAGTTCAAATAAACTTCACATGATACTTGACAATCAAAAGGCCATTTATGATAAAGCCGGTCTTGGATATAACCCTTTAAAAAAATAAAAAATTTTGAAAAATATCTTTGTAAACTCATCATACAATAAGTTTTCAAATATAACTTGCTTTAAATATGGTAAAGTAGGACATAAATCCTATTCATGTTTTTCCAATAAATCTGAAAATTTTAATGTAAAAAAAATATGGATTCCAAAAGGAACCATCATGACTAATCTAAAAGGATCCAAGAAAACTTGGGTACCTAAAGTCACAACTTGAGTCTTCTGTATAGGTGTGTCTTGCATCCCAAAGAGCAAATCGGAGATGGTATCTTGATAGCGGATGCTCAAAATATATGACTGGTGATGAATCTCAATTCATCATATTTGATGCTAAAAATGGAGGGATGGTCACCTTTGGAGACAATGGCAAAAGAAAGATCATCGGTATAGGTAACATTGGTATCACTCCCTCCAAGTATATTGAAAATATTTTATTAGTAGATGATTTAAAACATAATTTATTAAGTATCAGTCAATTTTATGATAAATGATACAAAGTCATTTTTGAATCTTCAGTTTGCATAATAACTAGTCCTATTAATGAAGGCATTAAATTTGTTGGACATAGACATGGTAATATTTATATGGTAGATTTGAATGATCTTTTCAAAATAAACATGCAATGCCTAGTAGCCTTGAATACGAAGATTAATGAGACTAGTTGGCTTTGGCATCGTAAGCTTGTACATATTAGCATGCATTCACTTTCAAAACTTATTAAAAAAGAATTGGTTATTGGCTTACCCAAATTGAATTTTGAAAAACATAGAATTTATGATGCATGCCAAATGGGTAAACAAACACGAGTCTCATTCAAATCTAAAAATATTGTTTCAACTTCTAGGCTATTAGAACTATTGCACATGGATTTATTTGGATCCACTAGAACTACTAGTCTAGGTGGAAAATGATATAGTTTTGTAATTATTGATGATTTTTTTTATTTTACATGGATCTTCTTTTCGGCACATAAGGATGAATTTTTTCATATTTTCTTAAAATTTTATCGAAAAGTCATAAATGAAAAAAATTTTTCAATTCAAAATATTCGAAGTGATCATGGAACCAAATTTAAAAATTAAAATTTTAAAAAATTTTATGATGAAAAAGATATTGACCATAACTTTTCAGCACCTAGGACATCCCAACAAAATGTGATAGTAGAAAGAAAAAATAGAATTCTTGAAGAAATGACCCGTACCATACTATGTGAAAGCAACCTTTCAAGATATTTTTGGACGGAAGCAATTAACACGGTATATTACATATTAAACCATACTTTAATTAGATCAATTTTAAAGAAAACTTCTTATGAGCTTTAGAAAGAAAGAAAACCAAACATTGCATATTTTCATATTTTTGGTTGTCAATGTTTTGTTTTGAACAATGGTAAAGAAAGACTAAAAAAATTTGATGCAAAATCTGATGAAGCAATTTTTCTTGGTTACTCCTCTTCTAGCAAAGCTTTTAGAGTTTTCAACAAAAGAACTTTAATAGTAGAGGAGTTAATACATGTTGTTTTTGATGAAATTAACGATTTTCCTTCAAGGAAGAATGAAGGTATTGATAATGCAGATCTTCTTATAGAAGGGATGAAGGAGATCACTCTAAAAGACTCAACCATTCAAGATGATAAAGAACATGAAGACAAATAGGATGAGGAAGGTGAAGAACAACCAGAACAACCTCTAGGTATAAATGATCTACCTAAAGAATGGAGGTATAATCACAATTACCCCAAAGAACTAATCATTGGTGATCCTACACATTGTGTAAGAACTCGCTCTTTACTTAGAGATATATTCAATCATTTTACTTTCGTCTCTCATCTTGAATCTAAAACCATAGATGAAGCTGAAAAAGATTATAATTGGATAAATGCAATACAAGAAGAACTTAATCAATTTGAAAGAAATAATGTATGGACTTTAGTTTCAAGACCTAAAAATTATTCAATAATTGGCACAAAATAGGTATATAGGAATAAATTGAATGAACATGGAAATGTGATAAGAAATAAAGTGAGATTAGTTACAAAAGATTATAATCAAGAAGAAAAAATTGATTTTGATGAGACCTTTGCACCTATTGCTAGATTAGAAGCAATTAGACTTCTACTTGCATATGCTTGCTTTATGAATTTTAAATTATTTCAAATGGATGTCAAAAGTGTTTTTCTAAATAGATATATTGCTGAAAAAGTTTATGTAGAATAACCTTCAAGTTTTGAAAATCAGGCTTTTCCTAATCATATTTTTAAATTAAACAAAGCATTATATGGTTTGAAACAAGCACCTAGGGCTTGGTATGAAAGGCTAAACAAATTTTTACTTAATAATAATTTTTTAAGAGAAAATATAGATACAATCCTTTTCATTAAAAGAAATCAAAATGATATATTAGTTATACAAATATATGTTGATGATATTATTTTTGAGTTTACTAATGAAACCTTTTGTCAAAATTTTGCTAAGCTCATGCAGGGAGAGTTCGAGATGAGCATGATGGAAGAACTTACATTCTTCCTCGGACTTCAAATCAAACAAACAAAGAAAGGAATCTCCATCACCCAAAGCAAGTACACAAGAGAACTACTCAAAAGATTTAGAATGGAGAACTTCAAAGTAATTAGTACACCCATGAGCCCATCATGTAAGCTTGACAAGGATGAAGGAGATAAAAATATAGACTTAAAATTTTATAGAGGCATGATTGGTTCTTTATTGTATTTAACTGCTAGAAGATCAGATATTATGTTTAGTGTTTGTCTTTGTGCTCGCTTTCAATCAAATCCGAAAGAATCTCACTTGAATGCATTCAAAAGAATCCTTAGATATTTAAATGGTACACAAACTTTAGGACTATGGTATTCTAAGGACTCATCAATTGACTTGGTAGGATATTCAGATGTCAATTTTGCTGGATGTAGATTAGATAAAAAAAGTACTGTGGAACTTGTCAATTTCTTGGAGTTAACTTAATCTCTTGGTTTAGCAAGAAGTAAAACTCGATAGCACTGTCTACGATCGAGACCGAATACATTACAGTCGGAAGTTATTGTGCTCAAATTTTATGGATTAAGCAACAACTTGAAGACTTTGGTATCAAACTCAATGAAACTCTCATAAGATGTGATAACACCAGTGCTATAAATCTAACTAAAAATTTAATTCAGTATTCTAGATCAAAATATATTGAAATTAGGCATCATTTCATAAGAGAACATATCCAAAATAAAGATATAATTCTTGATTATGTTTGTACCGAAAAATAATTGACTGACATCTTTACCAAGGCCTTAAGTGAAGATTGATTTTGTGAAATTAGGAGAGACTAGGAATCTTTGATCCATCAGCTTAAGTATCTCTCTGATTCTAAATTCTTAATGCCAAAAGTTCATTGAACCAAATCTATTGAGCTCAATTCTCATTTTTCTTAAGAGCTCAAAAGCTCAAAACTATCATTCACATGATCAATACTTGGGTAAACATCCTTCTCTCAGAGTTTCAAATTTTTTCGAAATTATCCCATCGTTCTTTTGAATTTTTCTGTGCCATGAGTCGACCCCCAGGGTCGACCCTAGGATAAACTTGCAATTTTTGTCAAAATCCTTCGGGCGCTCTCTTCTTATTGAGAATTTTTTCTTGAGCTGACTTAGCCCTTCATCTTCTTCCTCCCATCGAACTAAAAGCTCTCCATCTCTTCTCCCTCAAACCAAAGATTTCTCTCAAATATCTCCTCCCACCAATTTTCATTCTTCAAATCACCTGTTTAGGAACCAAGTTCCTCTTCTCTTCCTTCTTCATTTGGGGTGGTTCGAGCTTGCCCTAGACTCTATCCGTCTTCTCCAAATCGGCACATCACCTCTTCAAAATCTTTGCCTTTCCACTAGAATCTTTTCCTCTCTGCCTCACATTTAGTCTCCTAAGCTCCTTTCAAGTCTCTCTTGACCTAATGGCTCCCAAAATGAAGCTACCACAGAGGAGAAAATTTGTTCGTGGGTTGGAAGAGAGTGTGCGCAGAAAGAGATTAGTAGTCGAGCCCTCTCCTACTCCAATCCCTGCTCCAGGTCCTACTTCAGTTTCCACTCAGTCTCCAATCAGCCCAAGCAAGGTACCTCTCTCTGATCAAAAAGTGAAACCCGAAAAAAATATTGATTTCAAATTTTTTGAAAAAGAAGGGTTCACTATTGGATCGAAGATTAAAAATCAAAGATGAAAATTTTACTGCTCTTTAAAGAAAAATACTTATGTCGATCTAGTCAGGGAATTTTACTTAAATTTGAGCTATAGCAATGAAACAGTAAAATCTACAGTAAAAGGTATTGATGTTATTCTTGATCCAATATATTTGGGATAGATACTGCATTTGCCTTATGAAGGCTATACCAATATGGAGCTCCCTATTAAAGAAGAAAGAATTAATGTAATCTTAGGAAGAACCTATACTGAAAGTCTAAATAAATTGGAAGCAAAAATTTTTTCTGTTGAGATGAGGCTGTTACATCACTTGGTAACCAAACTGTTTGTCCCTAGGAGTGGTAGACACGATCTTCTATCTGGTAGAGATATTTGCATTATGTACCATGTGATCACTCAAACCCCCCTGAACCTTCCTGCATTGATGTTTGAGGCCATGAGAGAGACCTTGAACAGGTCCAAGGCTCACTTGCCTTTTGGTATGGCACTCACCTTAGTTTTTAGGAGGTTCGGAGTCAGTTTTGAGAGGGAGGCAGTTGCTAGACTATCTTATTCCGACACCATCAACCGCCACACACTGCATCGTATGGGTTTTTCTAAGACTGATGGCGGTTGGACAAAGGGTGTTGAGGAGAGAGCGAAGGATAGAGCAGAGGAGGAGGGACCATCTTCACCTCTTCGTGATCACAGAGCATCCCCAGATATTCAGTTCATATCTGACCATGAGACTAGTTCTCTAGAGTCTGTGAGGAGGCATGCTTCAGTTCCACAGTCAGAGAGCAGGGCACATCCTTCAGAGTTTAGACTAGCAGATGATCAGATTGAGATGATGTCCCAGCGTGTTGCCTCCATTCTATCTCAGCAGTTTGCCACTTCAGTCTTTGCTCAGAGATCGACATCCCAGGATGACTCAGATCAGACTCTGATCCCTCATATTTCTACTATTTTTCAGATGCTTACTGATCAGTTGATACTCATTGAGCAGCTTGAGGGATGTATTTTGAGATTGACAGGTAGAGTATTAGACTTGCAGGGGCAAGTATTAGCTTTAGCCCATCTCCAGCCGTATAAGAATATCACAGAGGTCTCAGACCTAACTACAGAGGTGGCTAGACTTCGAAGAGTCTTAGAGAGTATCTTTGACTTCTTGAGAAGAGAGATCAGGAGACCCAGTGAGAATGCTTTTACTCAGTTTAGTACCCTGATGTAGTCTATATTGAGAGCCTTGGATCTTTTAGACACCATCAGACTTTTTCTTATTGCACAATCCGTAGCTTCTCAGCTTCAGGATTCTCTCACCCCTCTACTCGTGCTGGTACCTCTATCCGTGGTCGAGGCAAATATGGTCGAGGTCGTGCTCGTGGATTTGATCATACATCTCCTCACCCTATCTCTGATTCTTCAGATTCTGATCCCTCTAGCTATGACATCTATTAGATCTAGATTAGTTTGTCTCCTATGTCTAGGATCTATCTTATGGGCCTTGTATTTGTTGGCTAATTAACTCTTGGATAGTTTCTATCCATGACTTTTGTATTTTAAGTTGACTCATGTGTATTGGGACATCTTTTGTATTCAGTCACTTTTGAATATATATATATATATATATATATGTGTGTGTGTTTTGACTTTCAATGAATGTCTATGAATGTGATCAAATTAAATTATTTTAATTATGAGATATGAAAAATAACTCATATTAGTGCTGAGAAATACTATGAATTATAATATCTTCTAGATGAGTAAATTGATATATCCTTTATATTTGCTATATTGAGGGGGAGTAGAGAAATAAGCAATCAAAGAAGGAGGCTAAAGAAGTAAAATATAGTATCAAAAAGGAGGAGTAAAAAAAATATATTCTTTTTGTCATCTTTCTTTTCTTTTCTCTATCCTTAAAATCTCTTAAGATCTTAATTGATGCTATCAAAAAGAGAGAGTAAAAAAAATTTATCCTTTCAAGATCTCTTAAAAGGATGAGTAGAGAATCTTAATTGATACTATCAAAAAGGGAGAGTAGAGAATCAAAATCAAATTTGAGCAATAAGCAATAAAGATTGAGCAATAAGTAATAAAGAAATGAGCAATAAGCAAAATTGTTAAGCAAATGTGTCAAAGAACCAAAATCGCCAGCTAATTTTAATTTAATTTTCAAAGCAAATGAACTTATAAGCAAATTTTAAATTGATCTTCAAACTGCTTATGATGTATTTCATTCAAATACTTGACTATGATATTGAAGTGATGCATCTTTATAAATTTGAAATTCATGTTTAATGCTTTATATATGCTTTTGCTTAAGTATTTTGTTATCATCAAAAAAGGAGAGATTATTGCTCCTTGAATTGATTTTGATGATTACAAAATATTTGAGGGGATTACTAATGATTTTGACTTAAAAAAAGATTTATTGTATTTCAGGGATAAAATCATAATTTTATCAAATTCTGATTCGGAAGCCTCAAGAGCAAGAACATGAGATTTATAATCTATTGAAGGTAATTCCAATATTTTTGGATATGTATTTTGAAAGAAAATCATGTTTATAAATTTGAGTCGACTCCATGAGTCGACTCATGTGAAAAGGGGCTGAACGGCACATTATTTTTTTTTTTGGCTGGCACACTCTGTGAGTTGACCCCATGAGTCGACCTCTGAGCATGAGTCAACTCTATGAGTCGACCTCTGCTGCTATGTAGGCCAAAATTACAGAACAGTCATTTTCTGTTATGTGCCTCAGAAGTCGACCCCATGAGTCGACTCATGAGCATGAGTCGACCCTATGAGTCAACCTCTGCGATGGAAAAACTCCACAACTGTTAGTTTTTAGCTCATTTTGACTGCATTTAATACCCATTTAATGTGCTCTAATGGCTCTATTTCAGTCTAGATTACTCTCCACCATCATTTGAAGTTATAAAAGGCACTTAAAGGAGGAAATCAACAAGGTTTTGAAAAGGTTCTTCAAACATTCATTTCAACCCTAAGCAAGAGCCCTTTTAAAAGTTTAAGAAGCTTTTATTTCAAGTTCACCAATCCCTCAAGAGCTCATTCAAGTCTTCAACCACCTTAAAAAAAATTAGAAGAGCTTCGTTCTTATTATGTAAAGTGTATTTAAAACTTTATTTGCTCATTAAAGGAGCTACATCTGTATTTCTATGTGATTAACTGTTATACTCTATTCTGAGTTGATTTTTTATTTTGGAAGGATTCCAAAATATGGAAAGGTTGATCCAAACCTTGAATCGAATTGTATTGGATTAGTTTGTACCCAAAAAATAAGTATTCTAGCTTGAAATGGCTAGAGTCGGAGGTTTCAATGTTGTATTCGGATTGAATATGGTTTAGTGGATTTGAATTTTCAAGTAGCAGTTTGGAGAGTGGATGTAGGTGCAAGGTTGGCACCGAACCACTATAAATCTTTTTATTTGTGTTATGCTTACTTGTTCTCCTTTTAAATTTTTTTATCTTCTTGCATTCTTGCATCCAACTTCTACATCTTGCATAAATTTCACTCTTCACATTTATCCTGCTCATTGTTAAATAATCTTCATAGTTGTAAGTTAATTTTTAAATTTTTGAAAATCCAATTCACCCCCTCCTCTTGGGTTGTATAGCTGGGCAACAAATAGAGACATATTAATAATATAATATAAATTCTAAATTAACTAAAAAAATCTATAAAGATTAAAATAATAGTACCTGATTATTGAATACTGATTGTAAATGAGATGAATAATCAACTAATTATCTTATACAAGAGTGCAGACTGTAGAAAATATGAGTTAGAGTCTTAGAAAGTATTACCAAGGAGAAGAGTAAAGAGAATAAGGAAAGAAGAATTAAGAAATGGATATTATAAATTAAAAAATAGACTTACTTTTATAAGATAAAAAATATAACCGTTGTGGAGAAATCTGTTGATTGATTGGGAATTGGCAAGTATTAATCATAGTAGGCCAAGTATTAATCATGGCAGGCCACAGACGCACCTTTATTTCCTCCCATGCATTTTTTGCCACTTGTGTCGCAACTCAGGAAACAAAAAAAAAAGGACCATCATGCAAAGACTCAAAGACCTTCCATCTTCCTTACCATTGGCCCACCACTCAGTCACTGGAAGCTCAAAAAACCCCCATCGTTGGAAGCCTAAAACTCTGTCGCCATCGGAGATGCCCCTCAAGCGGGCTCAGCCACTGAAATCTCGGAACCCCCCATCACTAGAAGCCTGAAATGTCCGTCGTAGCCTGCCAGAGATGCCCCTCAAGCCAGACTGCTACCATCGGATGAGTCTGCATCCTCTCCATTAATGGTGGTTCCACTAATGCCTCCGATGGCCTCCTCGTCGGTGTCATCCTCGCCCATCTTGAAGCCTTCCTCTACAAGCTCTTTAGTGACCCCATCATCTGGATTGCCAACTTCTTCACTCGCAGCCTTGATGAGCACCCGTTCTTCTCCACCGACGATGCCCTCCACCTCCTCACCAAGAACCACTCCAGAGTCTCGTGACTCCCCATCTCGTCATCTTCGGCGAGTAGGGCCTTTTTCGCAAGATCTTTCAGTGATCGTGCAGCAAATCGGTGATAGCTGCCAAACATTCTTCTAGGGAATCTTTGGTGACACCATGCTGTAGGATACTGTGAAGCTAGTGTGCTGCTATGATTTAGCTTCCGGCCTTCCGAGGTAGAGGTGCCCTTCATCTTCTCACGAGTGGACAGCTGGACGCGGTGGTCCGGTGGAGATGCCGAGACAGATAGCAACTAGTGAGGGGCTTGGGGGCGGGGGCCTAAAACAAGGACTTTGGTGGCCTTACCCTTCAGCCGGCCTTGACCATGTGGATGGGAGTTTGACTTTTATCTAGACTCAAAAAATCAGAAACCTAATAGAATATAAATTTTAATAACTTTTAGAAGAAAATAATTAAATAAAATAATATTAAGAATAGAATCTTAAAATCATTAAAATTAATGACCAACTAAAAATAAAATCCTAATTGGACTTGAATTTGATAATGAATCTCAACACTCTCTCTCATTGCAAAGTCCATACCGACAATACTGACTTTGTCGATGTTATGAAATGTTATAGTAGCCATCGCCATCATCACCATAGTAACAATAATATATGTAACAACTTGTTGAACAAATAGTTAAGTAATAGAACTCTTTTATTGGTTCGAACTTTAATTTCTTCACTGGCTCGTCCTTTCTGATACATATATTAAAATTAATGATGTCCACTAATATTTTCTTTCAGCATTGACTTCATGGTGACAATGCTGATCAAATTCTTTTGAGCACCCAAGCTATCTCAACAAACATCATGTTGCAGGTTACAATATTTGTGAGCATTAACCATTATCTACATATAAGTAAAATCAAAAATAAAATTTTGGCCATATTCACATGCCCCCATTAGGGGACCCTTAAGTATTTGCACATAGTTGGCTTCCATGTATTGAATCAAATCTTTATGCATGGAGTCTTCTAATAGCTTGAACTTTGGAATAGCTTCAAAATCAGCTGATACTGAGGCATAATAAGAATCATCTCCATCAAGCACATCCTTTTGCTGCCCAATGTTTGAAGCAACTTCAAAATTGGCCAGCTCTATATCCCCATGACTGACTAAATCTCCACATAAAATATCTAGGTCCTAGATAGCTTCAACATAGGTTTCTTTCTCATAATTTGATTCCTTAATATGGATATCCATAACTGGATCAATTGTAGCATACTTCAACTCTTCCTGAGTAATTTCAAAATTAGCAATTTCTTCAATCATGATCTCTTTTAAACTTGATATGGTTGCTTCTCTTGCTCTAAATTTTCTTCTGCACTTGATTGATCCTCAAACTGATAAACCTTGCCATATGTTGAGTCTTTAGAATTTGATCCAATCTCTAATTGATCAAATTTCTCCTGCTTCAAATTTTCATCTTTAAACCAATTTTATTCCTCTTTAAGATTTTTGGGGAAGCCTGGAACCATAATCTACTCTTTAGATAATTTTCATTTAGGATGCATCACCTTGTTGGAATTTAAGTGGACGACCACAAGAATATTCTATACTTCCTTCGATTCCCTTACATCCTGTATATAGAGATAATTTTTTTTATCAATTGAATTTTGAAGAATCTATATTACCTTTCTGGATTTCAAATCCCACTTTCTTCTTACAATCTCATTTATTGGCATCATCTGTGACTCATCAAAAATATCCTATAAATCTTGGCTTATCAAATAAGATCTGATAAGAGCCTTCCAATATGGATAACATGTATTGTTCAATTTACAAAGAGAGGTGCTAGTGGTAAAAGTAGCCTTATTGAGATTGGTAAGATCAAGTATCTTATAACTAAATCCATTGATAGAGACAATAATAGCATCGATCATAATTATTCACCTATTAAATCACCAAATAAGAATTCACATGCTTGCATACAATAAAATAAATTACTAAAAGCTCTTTGATCACACCGAGCTACAAACATGAAAATCATCAATAATCAAGTTTCCGCTCTAAAAGAAAAAATATACTCTAAATAAATCTGATCGAAGTCGCAAATCACTCAACCACTCTCCAAGTATATGGCTCTAATATTATGTAGAACTATAAATATCAAAATCTTCACTCTGATACCATATAGAATGACACACTATACAAAGTAGATCGATCATACCAGTCTATGATTCCAAACAAACACCAAACAAAAAATATTTGCACAAAATCATGAGAAAAAAAAGTTTATGGAAGAAGAAAAATATTAAGAGAGAAAAAATTTTATTTAAAGATGAATAAAGAACAAAGCCTCATAAAGATGCCTTGCAAAAGAGTCTCCATATATACAAATAATCTCTTATCTCTCATTATTCCCACTACAATTTTTCACACAATTTTTCCATCATTTTCCACATAGTTTTTCATCTTTTTTATTTACAAAGGAGATACCAAATGTCCCTTTAAATAGAGTACCATGTGGGTGGGAGTTTTGACTCTTACCTTGACTCAAAATCAAAAATCTACTAAAACATAATCTCTCCTCTCTATTTTTGACTCTTATCTTGACTCAAAAAATCAAAAATCTACTAAAACATAATCTCTCCTCTTTCTTTCTTCCCACCACAATCTTCCACATAATTTTTCCACCATCTTCCATATGGTTTTCTATTATCTTCCACATGTAGGGTTATGACGGTATAGTGGAAGCATGGATTTCAAATTTTTTTATCAAGAAATCCTAAACATTAAATCCTAAACTAAGACTTTCTTGATGATTAACAATCATATAAAATATTTTTATAATATATTAAAAGATATAGAAGAATACCTACAATGCTAAATTCAAATTCTGACAGAACTTCCACTAAGCGCCCAAGTGTTCGCCCTCCAATAGTGATCCACACAGGACTTTGATCAAGATACTTTCTCTTTTAGATAGGTTTCTTCCCTCTGATTTTTTATTCCAAGAACTTTTCTGGATAGCAGAACCTTAGGACTTCCTTTCTCCTAACCTTTTCCTTTCCCTTCCTTTCTTTTCTCCTTATCTTCCTTAATCATCTTTTTAGGCCCTTGTCCTAAGATCAGACTTATCCTTACTATTTTAGGACTTATCTTAATAAGAAAAGAAAGGAGACAATTGGACAATAGGAAGAAGTGGCAAGAAAGAAAGGATTTGGATGATCTGAATACCCCGAGCGCCCACCTATTTATAGTTAGCGACAGGATGCAAACCAAATCCACTCGTGCCCCATCCAAGAATTATCTCACACCCCATCAGATTTTCTTATGCCTTCCCATCAATTCTCATGCCTTCCAGCAAGTTTGGGATATGTGGCAAATATCAAAAATTAGAATCAAGAGTTGCTTCATGCAGAAGGACTCTTCGGAGAAATTTTTTTGATGCTTTTTCAAGGAGTCACGAGGCTTCTCTTGTGCGCCATTTTTTTTTTACCATTGATCAATGCTCCATGGCCATCCAAGGGCCCATAATGGAGGCACCATCATCAGATTAGGCATGGAAAAAATTGAGAATAAGTGAGCATGAAATATTTTTAAGAGTCCATAACCATATGGACTTCTAGGTGGTGCATGACTTAAATGAAGTTGCTAGGTTAGGATCAAGTTTAATTTGATTTCATGCTTATCCATCCAACCAACCACATGATGGCTGACCAAACTCCATGCCCCAAAAGGTTTTAGCATGGAATAAAAATCAGATAAGGAAAGGAAGGGGTGTCCCATCCCATGGGACGCCAATCCTATTTCTGCGCTCTTAACAAACTACTCCATGAGACAAAGAAATATTTTTTTGGATGTGGAAGCCTGATTTTATGCACCAACAACCTTAACTCAATCAGCCAAGGGTTAATCCAAATTAGACTCAAATCTGGTTTGAGTTTAATTGGATTTAATTAGCCTAAATAGGAATCAAATTCGAATTCGATTCGAACATAGGAGCTAGGGTTTGTAATATGTGCTAGCATGTTTATCCTGTAAATACGATCTAATCCAATCAGACCTTTGATCAATTCTCTTTTTGTATGATCTATTGGGTTCTACATCTAGCCAGCAGTAGGTCTGGATATGAGTTGACCAGATTTGATTAGAATCCAATCTAATTGATTTTAGTCCAATCGAGCTAACCCAATTTCAGCAATTAGAATCCTTTCTAATTGATGATCGAATTAATCTCATTTAATTCGATCAAATTTATAATACAAGATTGATATCTAGCAATATATCATATCTATCCAGAAGATATAAAATTTTAATAGAAATATCAAAAATATCTTTCAATGATAAGTTACCGTGCAATTCGATCCTGCGATCATACTGCATCCTGAATATGATTATGGATACAAAATCATATCAAATCCAATTTTATATTCATCTCTCTCTTTATCTTATGATGATGATTTAATTAATGAAGTATTAAAAATTCTTTCTAATTTTCATCCTGCTTTGATCAAAGACTCCTAAAATCATCATTTGATTAAGGTATTTAGGATGTAATCTCCTCTTACCAATAGTAATCGCTTCCATGTTGACCTACTCACAATCTCCATATACACTCTACCATATCTAGAATATCCCATATATGACTAAGTCATAAATGAGTATGAACCAAAATATAGATTCATGTATACAAGGTTCAATGATAGTCTCTGATCAAATTACTATATGCACAACTCTCATTATAAAAAAAAAATATTTTTTGACGGATAAGTAGATTTCATAAGATATTTCTTAAGATGAACCAGTTTAGTGAACTCATTCTCTAATGAATATCCATATCCTTATATTAGTATCTTACACAAGTGGCTTATGAGATCAGCCACTCTCACCATCGAGCATACATAAGATGTACCAGTCTATCCAAAATATTGATTCCCTACTCAATATTTTTATGACTAAAAATATTCTAAATCAGAGTTTTAGGATTTTAGGTCTCATAGATATGATCTCATCATAATCCTAAAATCATTATCCTAATTTATGAGATTTATTATAATCATTACAAAAGTAAGATGCAGTATATGATGAAAAATAAATATCTTTTATTTATCCATAAAGTGTCAGTTACATGAGTCTAAAAGATTATAAAAAAATATATCAAAATATAAATTTCAATTGGCTTATAGGATATATTTCTTTCACTATATACAAAGGAGACACCAAAGATTCCTTTAAATAGAGCACCATTTGGATGGTTTAACTCATATCTTGACTCAAAAAATCAAAAGTCTACTAGAACACAAACTCTAACAACCTTTAGAAAGAAATAATTAAAGAAAGTAATATCAAGAATAGAATCTTAAAGTTATTAAAACTAATGATCCATGAAAAATAGAATCTGAACTGGATTTGGACTTGACAATGAATCTCAACAAGATATAGGTGTTTGATTGCATGATAAGTGTATTATTACAGTATGCTATAAGTTTAGGTGCTATCTACCTTGAGTTGAATTGGAGAGATTCAGTCTTCCAATCTTGACCGTTTGATCACATATATTGCATAAAATGATGATTGATTAAGTTCCATACAACATACAAAAAATCATCATATACATTATATAGTGCCAAGCCAATCATGGCCATGATTAATTAGGATTATCTAGTTTTGACATTGAATGCACTACAAGAATTTAGATTTTTATTGATAAACTTTTAGTAGCGAAACATAAGTCTAGTCACTAAAGCCTCATATTTAGTGATGATAATAAAAAAGTGGTCATAATAAATTATTTTGATTAATATCTTTCATGACAAAATATGATTTCATCATAAGATATATATCTTTTGTGACTAATTTTTGATTTATCATAAATAATTTATCATTAAATAAAATTTTTTATGATAAAAAATAATTTTAACATCCAAATTAATTTTGATCAACTCATTAATGATAATTTTATAATTCATCATTAAAGGGATAACTAAAAATTATCTCTTTAGTGATGATATTTTAAAATGGTCATTGAAGATATATATTTTTAATGATAAAATTTATAGAATAGTCATTAAAAATTTATATTTTTAATGATAATATATTATGTTATCATAATTTTAGTATCAACATCGATGTTGGTCAAATCACTAGTGATAGTTTTATAATTTATCACTAAAACTTATATCTTTAATGATGATATTTTAAATAGTCACTATATATTTATATCTTTTGATGACAAATTGATAAATTGATCATTAAAATAAATATTGATCAATTTATTAATGATAATTTTTTGATTTATTACTAAAGCATATTCTTTTATGATGATATTTTAAAATAGTCACCATAGGTATATAATATTAATGATGAAACTATGGAGTAGTCATTAATTAAAAATCTGTACCTTTAGTATCAATTATTATGTTATTAAGAAAATCTTACATAGTATGATGAAATAATGATATCATCAATAAAAATATTAATTATAATAAAATTTAAATGATGTATATATTAGTTACTAAAATAAGATGTGGATCTTGACTGGTATACTGTAAACTAAAATTAATTATCATGAGAATTGGAGTAAGATTAGAAAATGATAAGATGTATCTAATATCACATAATTTTGATTAGAAACTTGATAGATTTTTTAAATATATTAAACAATAGGAATTCATATACCCTATCAGAATTTAATTTAATTAAATGGATTACATATTTTATATTTAGCTAGAATTTTTTGATGGATCAAATATTTATTTTCAACTTGATTTGATCTAATCTATTTAATGAATATGTTGTATAAGTTAAAATAGTTTAACAATTAGAAAAAAAATAATTTTTACTATGAAATGTACCATCAATATTAGAAGTAACATATAAAAATTAGATAATAGTTTAAAACATAATTACTAAAAATTTTTATGGAGATCTATTAAACTAACGATTTAGATCACCAGTCTAATTTAAATAAAATATATAATATAAAATATTAAAAAAATTCTATATTAAATGCTATTACTTGTTAATTATAGCATAAATAAAAAGAGTCATAAATTATCTACTTTTAAAGGGCTTTAGAAAAAGAAGATGATTAAATTGTTATAAAAAATTAATTAGTAATAAGTAAAATATGTCATAATATATTTGAAATAAAAATATTTATAACATGAAAAGTTTTAAATAAGTATAATAAGCCATGACTTCATACTAGAAGCTAATAATATCATAGTGGTTATGTAATAACTAAATATCCAATTGGCACAATCCTAATTTGCAATAAACAAATTTTATTTTACTGGGTTATTTACAAAATTTTTAAATCTTTTATCATTAAAGAAAATCATCACAAATGCTTGTCTTTAATCATCATTTTTGTTCCATCACTAATTGTATCATCTTATTGTGACCAATAAAAATTCATCACAAAAAAGTTTTAGTGATAATATTAAATGCTCATGAAAATTTATTTTTGATCATTATTTCTTTATCATGTCGTTATTTTTTAGATCTTTAACAATCACTTTTAAATCATTTGCTACAAATATAATTGTTACTAATATTTATCTTTAATGACTATTTATATTTTATCATTAAATATAATAATTTTTTCTGATGATTTTATATTTAGGTCACTAAAACTTTTAGCCATGGTACCTTTAGTGATCCCCTAGTGATGAAATATTTATGATCATTAAAAATTTTTACTGACAAAAGTAGAAAGGTTTGTGACCAAATGTTTCATCGCTAGAAACCTAAATTCTAGTAGTGATGGGTGAAGCCGCTTTGAATAGCATTTTTAATTAGCTAGGGCAGAAAATGGAACAAATAGGATTGGATACTAGTTTATCAATATTTACGTGTGTATGTGTCTATGTATGCATGTATGTATGTGTTTGTCTATACCAAATATGAATACAAATATGGATATTAAATTGATATAAATACAAATCAGATATTAAACATTTTCATATTTGCTTTAAATAGATATAAACATTAGGATTTTATTGGTTGTCTCTGTATTTTCCCTATCTGAATATAAATATAAGCTAGATATTATTCAGTTATCAATCGAATCTCAAGTGGAATTAATAGTGAAAACTAACATATCTTAAAGAATGAGAATGAAATCCATTATCAAGATTGCATGTGATGCAAAATAACTAGGTAATGATCTAATAAGGCATAGTTATTAGGCTCGCATGTAGTCTGATTTGACCAAAGGTCATGGTGATTGATCTAAGCAGATTTTATGTTAAAGATACACTAAATATATAAGGGTATAAATATAACTATTAAATTTGCAAGGGTGTATATGTAATTTTAGATATTTATAAAAGTATACATTCAAAATAATAATTTATAAGGATATACATACGAATAGTAAATTTGTGAGGTATAGACATAATTTCAGATTTTTATAAGAGTATAGATATGAAAAACCCCTTTCATTTTTTTCAAAGGGACAAGGATTGAATCTTTTATGAAAAGAATTAATTATTAAAATAAAATATCACAGCACATTTAAAATGAGTACATTATATAATAAATCTTAATCATATAATTAATAACGTAGAATGTTGTCATGGTGGTTGAGTGGCCATTACTTAATCAGTTGAAAGGTGAATGGTTTAATATTTTTTACTAGATTTCTAGATTTGAATTTCGAAAAAGCTTAAAAGCTAAATATGCATTTGAAATCCAGCAAAGTTTATAAGCATGTATGTAGATCCATATTTGAATTTGATTAGATACAAATAGCTCTTTTTGAATCTTGATTGAATTGAATATGAAAATAACTTTGGTTAGACAATATCAGACCTATTTTCAGCCCTGTAACTAGTTGATTCTTCACAAAATGGATTTTGGGAGTACCAACAAGAAAAGCTAGTTCAGGCCCAAAAATTGGTTTAAATAGAATTAGACTTGACCTGTTTCTACTAGTAATTTGAAACATGCCATGCATGTTTGTAAAATAATATTAATCAAAATAAGATTAAGATTATTATATTAAATTATATGTTACACCTTATATTTTATTCTTGATTGTACTAGATGCAAAAAAGATCAAAAGTAGATTAAAAATATAACATTACATATAGAATAAGATTGAAGAATATATATTAATTAATATAAACTAAAAATTTATAATATAAAATAAAAATAATAGAGTAGGAAGATATAAAAGAATGATGAAAAGTCATTTGCACAATAATATAAGTAAAATATATTAAACATATTGAGTAATAAGTGAAATAAATCTTAAAGTAAAAAGTAAATAAAGTCATGAAAGTATTAACCTAGTGAAGAAAAATAAAAAAATAAAAAAATACAAATATCCATATAGAAATAAAATTAAAAATGTATAAAATTAGAAGTAAGGTTCAAATATATCAGAACTAAGAATAACAAAAGTTAAGGTACAAATAAGTAAAATAGAATAGAGTAAAATATATTAAAAATATAGAATTAAAATTAAAATCATAAAATTATAAACATGGTTAATATAACTAAAGTATAAAAAAGTCTATAAAATTTAAAAAATAATCAATATAAAATAAAAAATAAATTACAAGCATAAAATATAAATAAAAAAAACATATAAAAAACAAAATTAAATATAAAATTAATACTTAAATAAATAGAGGTGGGTGATATAGTATTATTTTTTTGGAAATGGGTGATATAGTACTTTGAGAGGAGAGGTGGGATGAGTTGTCATTGGGGGAAGAGAGAGGAGCGTGGAGACACAAGGAAAAAGTGTCACATCCTAAACATAAGATACTACAAAAAAATTGATTATTAGTGATGGCTAGTGATGTATCTTAAATTTACCACAAGCGTACGGTATGCAATGTGCAATTAGAAGTGCTAATAGCCTTTAGTGATCTAAGTAAGCTGCTAAAAGTCTATCCAACTAATCTACTCCTTAACTCACTACAATCATTATCAAATACTTTCTAACTATTATTATTCTTTTCCTAGTCTATTTTGTTCAAGATTGTCTTTCAATTTTTTTTTTAAATTTTTTTTTAAAAAAAAATAAAAGATTTTTTTTAACCCCTTAACTTAAATATCATTATTTCTAATGAAGGATGAAAGACAATACAATAAATTTGAAAATAGGTATCTCTGTTTATTCAATAGAAAAGATATTAGTTTAAAAAAATTGGGTTGCCTCCCAGAAGTGCTAAGTTTAATGTCTTCAGCCAGATAAAATATTTCAAGCAATTTAGTCATGAAAAGTTGGCTCATAGAGAACCATGGCTTCGTCAATAGATTCTTTGGGTAGTTCCAAGAACAGTTTTATTTTTTGACCATTAACTTTAAACACAGCACTATTACTTAGATTTTTAATTTTTATAGCTCCATATGGGAAGATTTCTTTAACTAAGAACGGTCCTGTCTATCTAGACCTAAGCTTTTTAGAAAAAAGGTGTAATCTAGAATTATACAAGAGAACTTTTTATCCAGGAGTAAAAGATTTTCTCATAATTGCTTGATCATGAAAAATTTTGCTTCGTTCCTTGTACACCCTAGCATTCTCATAAGCTTCATTTCTAAGTTCTTCTAATTCATTAATTTGAAGCTTCCTATAATTTTTCGACTACGTCCAAGTCCATATTTAAATTTTTAATGACCCACATTGCTTTATGCTCTAGCTCAACAGGCAAGTGACAAGGTTTTTCAAATACAATCTTATAGAGAGACATTCCTAGGTTGGTCTTGAAAGCGGTTCGGTATGCTCATAGTGCATCAACTAATTTCAAAGACCAATCTTTTCTATTGGCATTAATAGTTTTCTCCAAAATATATTTGATCTGTCTGTTGGATACTTCTACTTGTCCACTGGTCTGAGGGTGATAAAATGTGGCCAACTTATGGGTGACATTATATTTTTTTATTAATATGGTAAAGAGTCGATTGCAAAAGTGTGTTCTTCGATCACTAATGATTGCTCTAGGAGTGCCAAAACAGGAGAGAATATTTTTTTTTAGAAATTTTATGACCACTTTGCGATCAATAGATCTACAAGGAATAGCTTCTACCCACTTTAAGACATAGTTGACAGCTATTAAAATATATTTATTTTCAAATGAGTTTGAAAATAGATCCATAAAATCGATCTCCCATACATCAAAAATTTCAACCACCAAGATTGGGTTGAGAGGCATCATGTTTCTCTTAGTGATTTGCCTCATTTGTTGGCATCGAGCACAACTTCTACAGTACTTATTTGCATCCTTGAATAAATTGGGCCAATAAAATCCATATTGGAGGACTTTGGTAGCTATTTTCTTGGACGTAAAGTGACCACCACATGCTTGGTCATGATAGAAAGATAAAATACTTCTAACCTCATTGTCCGGGATACACCTTCTAATGATTTAATCAGGATACTGCTTAAAGAGATATGAATCATCCCAAATGAAATACTTCCCTTGGGAAAAGAAGTTGTATCTGTCCTGAGTGGTCCAGTGAGAAGGGACTTTACTAATGGCTAAATAGTTGACAATATCAGCATACCAAGGTTCAGTGGATACGGACATGAGCTGTTCATCAGGAAAAAATTTATTGATGGGTGGTTCACCAAATGGTGCAACTATGATTCGGGACAAGTGATCTGCTACTGCATTCTCTGTTCCTTTTTTATCCTTGATTTCTAGGTCAAATTCTTGAAGAAGTAAAATCCATCGTATCAATCGTGCCCTAGCATCTTTCTTTGCTAAGAGATGTTTAATGGCTGAGTGGTCAATATAGATAATGGTGTGTGACCCAACCAAATAGGACTTAAATTTTTCTAGAGCAAAGACAATGACAAGAAACTCTTTTTCAGTAGCAGTATAATTAAGCTGCGCATCATTTAAGATTTTGCTTGCATAGTAAATAACTCTAGGCAACTTATTAATTTTTTGATCTAAAACTGTGTCCACAGCATGATCGGATGCATCACACATAAGTTCAAAAGGTTCAGATTAGACAGAAAGATGAATGATGGGAGCTGAAATGAGTGTCTTTTTAAGAAATTCAAAAGACTCTAGACACTCAGGAGTGAATTCAAACTTTATTTCTTTCGCTAATAAATTTGTTAATAGGCGAGCTACTTTACTGAAATTGGTAATGAATCTTCTATAGAATCCAGCATGTCCTAAAAATGAATGAATTTCTTTGACAGACTTGGGTGGTGGAAGACTTGCAACCAAATCTACTTTGGCTTTATCCACTTCAATTCTTTTTTTCAAAACTACATGGCCAAGAACTATCCCTTCTCTAACTATGAATTGGTATTTTTTTCAGTTAAGAATTAAGTGCTTCTCCTTACATCTTTCTAAGACTAATCTCAGATGATCTAAGCATTTGGAGAAAGTAGGGCTAAAGATAGAAAAATTATCCATAAAAATTTTCAGAAATCGTTCAACTATATCTAAAAAAATACTTATCATACATCTCTGGAAGGTTGCCGGTGCATTATATAATCCAAAGGGCATACACCTATAAGCGAAAGTTCCAAATGGATAAGTGAATGTAGTCTTTTTCTGATCCTCAAGGGCTATGAGGATCTGATTATAGCTGGAGTATCCATCAAGAAAATAGTAAAACTCTTGTCCGACTAATTTTTCTAACATTTGATCAATAAATGGCAGTGGAAAGTGATCCTTTCTTGTTGCAGCATTCAGTTTTCTATAGTTTATATAGACCCTCCATCCCATTTGGGTCCTAGTTGGGATAAATTCGTTCACTTCATTCTGGACTACTGTTACCCCAGACTTTTTGGGTACCACTTGTATAGGGCTTACCCACAAGCTATCAGAGATGGGGTAAATAATTCCATTATCAAGTATCTTTAGGATCTCCTTTTTGACTACATCCTTCATGGCTGGGTTAAGTCTTCTCTGAGAAACTCTAATTAGTTTGGCTTCTTCCTCTAGGTGTATCCTGTGTTGAACTATGGAAGGGCTTATTCCCTTAATATCAGCTATAGTCCAGCCTATCGCTTCATGATTCTCTCTCAGAATTGCTAACAACTCCTCCTTTTGAAGGTGTTGTTCTCTCAGGTTTTCTAATTATTTTTCATTGTAAATTTTTCTCAGCTAGATCTTCTAGAAATTGTCAAGCTTCAATAGGTTCCTTGTACATGAATTGACCCTGGCACATGGACTCTAGCATCATTCTAGAATTTGAATCTAGCCCTTTATAAATTATCTGACAAAATTTTCAAGTTTCTATTCCATGGTGTGGGCATTGGGTCAAGAAGTTCTTAAAGCGATGAAAGTATTTTTAGAATAATTCTCCAGCTTGTTGGTAAAATTGATTTATTTCATTCCTAATCCTTGGTGTTTTGTGATAGAGAAAAAACTTCTTTAGAAACACTCTTACAAAATTCTTTTAGATTGTGATAGATTGGTTTGGAAGACTATAGAGCCACTTTTTAGCATTGTCCTTAAGGGCAAAATTGATCAGTCTTAGCTTAACCTCATCCTCTGACAGTTGTTGCAGCCTCATGATTACACAAACCTCTTCAAACTCTCTAATGAATATATATGCATCCTCTATTTCCATGAATTTTGGAAGCATGTTGATAATCTGAGGTTTAATTTTAAAGTTGTTTGTAGTGGGTTGGGGCAACCTGATGCAAGAAGGTTGGACGGAACCGATTGGATAACATAAATCCTTAAGGGTTTGGGATTGATTGGGTTCTTCCATTGTAGAAGTTTTTGGATTTAAAAGAGAAATCCAATTAATTCTTACTAGTCGACCTGATATCCTTTTCCATGAAGAAAGTGAAGAAAGTACTTTTTCTTTTATTTTATTATTTTAATTTTTTTTTTCAAACAAGTTTTCAATCAAAAGAAGAGAAAAGAAAAGAAGAGGAGTCCTGACTAAAGTTTTCCTAATTCTAGACAGCTCCTAACTGCCAAGGTTGCCTTTGAGCACTCCAAGTTTGAAATTGGCTAATCGAATCAGCCAGATAAGTATAAGATTGATAGGAGGTTTTCCATACTTTTGCAACGGACCTAATTAGATAACCACCTTTCTTCGAAACGTAGTTTCTGAACCACTTTCCTAGACATCGATAGGCTAACCCACTTAAACCCGGTCCAACTCTTGAGTTTTCTTATTCTAATGAGCTCGGTGTCCCTAGGGCTGGCGTCTAATTAATTTTATTTAAGGGTTAGGTTATGTAGATGCAACGAAGTGATTTATGGGCTAAGGAAGAGTGATCAAATCCTCACCTTATTTGATTAATGGGTAATGCTCTTAAGATATATTATGAAAATGTAAAGCAAAGAAAGCAAGGTGACTAAATAAAGTGGATGGTTTTTAAAATTTAGGTGTTTCTTTATATTAGTTAAATCTTATGCGATTAGTGTTTTCTTTCTTTTTATGTTAATCTAATTGCAGAAACTAAAGTAAATGTTGAGTTTTAGATTAGTAAGTTATGAAAGAAATGAAAAAAAATCCAACTAACAAGGAATTAAATCAGCTAATAAGAAAATAAAACTTATGCAATCTAAATATAATGATAGAAATCTAATCTAGATTAAAAATAACAAATTAACTAAGCAAATAAAGTAGTAATTAAAAGAGAAATATAAGAATTAAAGATAACATATTTTTTTATGCAAATCAAAATCTATCCTAGGACAACCATACAATGTAACTTTCTGTTATGTTAAGGCAACCTTATGTCAGGGCAGATTTTGATTTGACTAAAATAACTAAAAAAAGTAGAATAGAATTATTAAAATTGAAACTAAAACTAAAAACACGAAGAACAAAAATCTAAAATACCATTTAAACACGTCAATTCTCCGACAACGGTGTCAAAAACTTGATATATCTTAAATTTACCGCAAGCGTACGGTGTGCAATATAGCACGTCCAACGAGTATGGATCGATCTCACGAGGAATTGAGTTTTAAACTATTTTAAATACTTGCTCAGGAGAGCTTTAAAGAAAAAGAGAAGAGATTATTTGTTAAATTACGAACTACTAAAGCAGTAAACTAATCAATTATAAAGGTAAATTATCTAAAAAATCTAGGGCTCTTGAATCCACTAGACTAATAAATTAGAGAGCCTTCTTATGATTTCTCTTATAATGTCCTTTGATCAAGGTGTAAAATATGAACAAGCATGGATCATGAAGAGATTTAACTCAACTATGATCCATCAAGTATTTTATTTTTACCTTAATTAAGAGACTCTTCCTTTTTTTACTTCTTTTGTGTTGTCCAAGTATAGGCTATGAAGAGATTCTGACCCAACTATAACCCATCAAGATTTTCATAAGAAAAGAGAAGAAATAGTTTAGAAAATTGTGAGCCTTCTACCAATCATCCACTCTTACACCGAATCAAGTATGGACTATGAAGGGATTTTGACCCAACGATAGCCCATCAAGTCTCTTGGTGAGAGAGTTGAAGGGAGAAGGACTTTAAAAATTAAAAGCTTGAAAAGAGAGGTTCAATGGAGCAGGCTTTTATTCATGATCTAGCTTCATCGCAAACCCCAGAGAGATTGCTTAGCCAGACATAGTTGATTTGAAGTCCGAAAAAAAATTAAAATAAAATCTAATTCTACTTGCTGAAATTTAATTTATAAAAATTAAAAATTACAGAATTAAAAGATGCAGAAATTTAAACTACTCTATTGCAGAAATTAAAAGTACATAAATTAAATAGAAAGAGAACAACTAATTTATTACTGAATAAAAATTTTGATACAAAAATTTTCAACTCCTAAGCCATTAATAAGGCTTGGAGTTTGAACATAAAATAAAATAAAATTTCTTACAGAACCAAACTTCTCAACTTTTCTTGGCTTGAGACCAATCTCCTCCTGGCTGACTCTCCTTCTCGTGTGTTGAAAAGGTAGAAAAAAGTGAGAATAAGGTAGATGGGTATGTCTGCCTGTCACATAGACCCTTTATAAGAATTATGGAGTGAAGAGAGATATTTTAAGATAAATGTATTGATTTTTATTTATCGATGTTAGGATGGAAAGAAATTTTCTATTTTACCAATATGGGATAAAAAAATAAAAGGATGTCTCCCATTCAAAAAGTTTGAATCCCGATTGATTTTGGTTTGAAATCCTTCTCAAATTTGTTAAGACCCATTTTCTGCTTTTACGCATCAAGCCACATTGAGCCTATTCACTTCGCAATGGAGTCCTGCATAGCACGTCCAGCCACGTCCATCTCCTTTATTTTTCCTCTACATGCGTGCCCCAAGCCAAGCCATGTAGCTCAGCCATTCACATGCGTCAAGGACCAAAATCACTCGTTTAAAGGCCCTGGCAACTTTTCCATCAGTGAAGTCCACCAAATACTCTCCCTGAGCCAATAAGATATTGCTTCTCATGTGCCCACCCATCTTTTTATGGACCAAATGGTCCATGGTGGACCACCAGCCGGTGGATTGAATTGGGTTTGCTTTCGGTTTAGAATTTAAATTCATTTTGACTTCATTTTTGATCCTGTTTAAACTTTTTAAATCTGTAGATTGAGCTCTTCATATTGGTGCACCTTTTTCTTATAAAAATATACAAAAAAATATCAATTTTAAAAGAATAAAAATAATTTGATTCATAAATTAATATTTTTATGAATAAATTTATGTACTTATCAGCTAGATGCTATTACTAATAATAGACATTACGTCGCTAATGGTATTAGCGACACAATCTATCGCTAAAAAATTGTTGGAAAAAAGTTCAACGCTGAAGGTGCATATTAGCAATGGCAAAAATACTATTGCTACTAATAAGTATTTGTGACGGTAATTAGCGATGGCTTTTCATCGCTTATAATATTTTTTTGAATTTAAATTAAAAAATTTTAAAAAAAATTAACGACAGTTTTCTCCATCTCTAATAAGCTGTCGCTAATAGTCCTTTAGTGACGGCTTTGCTGTCGCAACAATCGTTGCTAATAATAATTTTTTTTAAAAAAATTTAATAGTTATATTTATTAAGACCTATTATGATTTAATTAACAAGTAATTATATTTTTTAAAAATTATTATAATTAAATTAACAAGCAACATTATAACAGCAATAATTAACTATCATCAACATAAATAAAAAACTAATATTATATATTACAGTAAAAATAAATTATACAAATAACTCAAATATCAAATACATTACATCAAAACTAAAAAAAAATTAATGGAGATCTTCCTCCTGCTCCTCCTACTCCTGTACGTCCTCTGCAGTAGTAGGTGGATGAGAGCTGGATATCCCAGCATCTTATAATGAAGAAAGATAAAATAGTATTAATAACTTTAGAACTAAATTAATTAAATATGTAAAACTAAAGTAATTGATACGCCTTAAGTCTAAACCTTTACGGAGGGATATATTTTAATATACTACTCCGATTCTCGAATGGATTATTTTTATATATTTTATTCGATGATACAAAACTATAGACACCCCCAACCAGAACTCCATTAAATGGTTAAGTTAAATTTTGACCCCTTAGGTACTCCCTCCCTTCTGCTTGAAGCCTAAACCGACATGGAGGAATATATTTGATATACTCCTCTAATTCTTGAATGGATTATTTTTATATATTTTATTCGATGATACGGAGCTGTAAACACCTCCGACCCATCCATCGGATGATTAAATTAAATTTTGACCTCTTAAAAATTTCTCCCTCCTGCTTTAAGCCTAAACCGGCACAGAGGGATATATTTCTATATACTTCAATTCTCAAATAGATTATTTCTACACGTTTTATTTAATGATACAGATGTATCTACACCTCCATCCCATCCATCAGATGGATAGATTGTCTTTGACCCCTAGGTCCTCTTCCTCCGACTCAAGTTTAACTATGTCAAGCTTCTAAATATAAAAATTTAAAATAAGTAAAGAAAGTTATTAATACTACTCGACTTACTGATTGTGATGGCTATGACAACGAGCTCAGCTGATCATCCAGATGTGGATCCTAGAGAATTTTAGCAACCGCATCATGGACGGCATCCCGAAAGCTCTGAGATCATTGGTAAGAAAGCCACTGCACGACCTCCTTGACATGTATATCAACCCATGTCTAGGTCGTTGAGACATGAGAGGAGGACGTCGAAGACCAGCAAGCTGCTGGAGGGTCAAAGCTATGCCCAAACCCTATGATCCAACTCCACTCACTCCTCTGGTAGCCCTGAGCCATCCTTCGAGGTCAAAAAGAGATTGAGAGGATGGATCCTCATTGTGCTATGCTGCGACGTACTCCACGTCATCCACCTATACAGTTTAAAAATTCATTAGTGTTATTATACATATCAATATATATAAAAACTTTATAAATAATCTTTTAAGTTACTACGATTTGTTTAGACTTAGAATCTAAGTAATCATCGGTCCTCTTAGACTGATGTATAGCCTCCCACAACTGTAGCTGCTGTGGTACATTATCCAACTGCCGTATCTATAATAAATAATAAAATTAAGTCAATAAAAATAAATATATGATCAACTAAATATGAGATTAATATAAGTTTATAATTTTTATCAATTTATCTGCGATAACATATATGCCAATGAAGCCGTCGGTGTGCTTGATTGAATCCTATCGGGCGGTCCGATTCTGTCGGGCCCTTTACTGTCTATCAGAGTATTCCTCATTACTCCACTGGTCATAAAAGGCCTCCCATACATCTCCCCATATCTAGTGATTTATGAAAGATTTCTTGTCTGATGGTGACTCAGAACTTGAGAACTCATGGCGAACTGCTTAAGGTGGTATAGCCTATCTCAGAGCCTATGTGTGGCGACCTCCTCGAAGATCCGACGATCGACCTCCTCATTTTAAGGAGTTTCGAATTGGTAGTATGAGTGCAAATAAAGAATGGCATGTATTAATAAATAGAATACAAACATACTGCGAATTTAAAAATTAAATACCTTTGACTTACCATGAACATCTCCCATGTAGCATCATGAGCCCTCGACAGCCAACTGAAGAACTCATGCACCGGCCTAGTATCAATCATCAGATGATCCCGATACCCATATGAGATACCCCAGACTTCCTAAATATCCTGCAAAATTAATTTTGAACAATAAATATTGATTCTAAAATTGTTAAAATTTTTTAAATATATTTTTTGAAGATTTAGTACTTATGAGCATTTCTGAATGTGCATGTGCTCTCTATCATCTGATTGACTTGGAGATACCGTGAGCTAGATGGGTCCTCTACCATGACACTGAGGTTGAGAGCTGGCTGTTACTCCATATGACTGTGGGATCAATGGTGATCCCATATTATCTAAACCTAAAAGTAGCAAAGGATCATAAAGAATATTATATTAGATAATAAAGGATAAAACAACCTAATGGAGAATTTCTAAAGTGTTAGAGTTTATTCCATGGTGTGGATGCCATAGAACCATATAAGCTGGTTGCATGAGAGCTCTCTTCTCTAAAGCTCTATCCTCTCGAGCTCTCTCCTC
Source organism: Elaeis guineensis (assembly GCF_000442705.2). NCBI lineage: Eukaryota > Viridiplantae > Streptophyta > Magnoliopsida > Arecales > Arecaceae > Elaeis > Elaeis guineensis. Next base: position 114,289,821 of record NC_025998.2, on the reverse strand, counting down.
GGCTAGCATAGCTCCGTTCTCTAGGAGTAGTCACCCTGTAATCTTTTAAAATAAAAATAAATAGATTCGTGAATTAGTTATATAATTATGGCAAGCAATGTAATAATTGAAATGATGCAAGACAAGTATGAAAAGTAAATAAAATAAGCACAACACAAAGATAAAAATGGCTCCATCTACCCTAGGGTCGACTCCAATTATTCAAGAGTTGACTCCGTCTACCCTGGGGTCGACTCCTATTACGTGCCAATCTTCTCCAGTATACTAGAGCTGACTCCTTTGTCCTTGGGGTTGACTCCTTTCTTGGGGTCGATACTCATCGACCTCTTTAGATATTTAGTACCCTTCAGATTCTTCTTTCGATTCTTCCTATTCCTCCTCCTCTTCTTCTTCTACTTCTTCCTCTTCTTTCTTTTCTTCACCTTCTTGGATAGAATTACCTTTTAAAATGAACTTAGTATGATCTACCTCCTCATATTGGCCATTATGTAGGAGAATTTCTGAAGCATCCAACTCTGTATCTATTAAAGGTTGATGAACTCCTAATGTTTCATCCTCCTGAAAGCATTTTGATAAATGAGGATTTTTTTCTTCTTCGAGCTTGTAATGAATGACTTAAGACTTAATTTTACGTACAGCCCACCAATTTTTTCTTCTTCTCTCTCTTGAAGAAAAAAGAGTATAATACTCTTGAATAGCTTGTTGAGCTAGCATAAAGGGGTCATTGACATATGCTTTTGATCCATGTTTGATTTCAATAAGCCTGTGTTGTGGATCAACCTTCATACAATTATCATTATCAAACTATTGGCACTTAAATAGAATAACACTATTACCTCCAATGTAGATCAACTTGATCACTTCTTTGAGGATTCTATAGTAGTCACTCTCCATGTCTTTCCACCAGCTGCCCTTTAACACACACCATTGTTCATTATACTATTATGATATCTATATTGCTGGATGTGAAATTTAAAATCATTTACGTTACAGTCATTATAATATATCACATATTTTGTTGGCCTGTAACCTAATGGTCTTAGCTTCTTAAGTATGGATTCGCCCCCTTGCATGACCTACATATTAAAAAAAAAATAAATTAAAAAAAATTAAAATAAATGAAATGACAATGGTCGCTTATCAATTGGTGGAACCAATTTGCAAAATTCTATGAATGCTGAGTGAAAATTGATTCCTCGTTTATCTTCAAATTGTCCCATCTCAGCATCTTATCATATTGTCTATATATGCATAAGATAAGTACATGATAATAAGTGATTGAAGAGTTGAGATTGTGATGGATACTTACTCAATATATGGGTTGACTTCTTCATAGTTTAGCAAAATATATATCTTTGCCGGTCACATTTTAGTATCAGTTAATACTCGATGAATCTTGTGCCCAAATTCACGAGAGAGATAGGCAAATATTGAGATCTTCACCTCTGATCCCTTAGCACCATGATAAGTACATAAATTTGTCCATAGAAATATTAATTTATGAATTAAATTATCTTTATTCTTTTAAAATTAATATTTTTTTTGTACATTTTTGTAGGAAAGAGATGCACCAATATGAAGAGCTCAATCTACAGGCTTAAAAGGGTCAAATAGGACAAAAAATAAAGTCAAAATGGATTTAAATTCTAAGCCGAAAGCAAACCCGATCCAATCAACCAGCTAGTGGTCCACCATGGACCACTTGGTCCATAAAAAGATGGGTGGGCCACATGAGAAGCAATATCTTATTATCTCAGGGAGAGTATTTGGTGGGCTTTGCTGATGGAAAAGTTGCCAGGGTCTTTAAATGAGTGATTTTGGTCCTTGACGCATGTGAATGGCTGAGCTACATGGCTTGGCTTGGGGCATGCATGCAGAGGGAAAATAAAGGAGATGGACGTGGCTAGACGTGCTATGCAGGACTCTATGGTGAAGTGAATAGGCATGCAGATGCTCAATGTGGCTTGATGCACGATCGTAAAAGCAGAAAATGGGTCTTAACAAATTTGAGAAGGATTTCAAATCAAAATCAATCAAGATTCAAACTTTTTGAATGGGAGACATCCTTCTATTTTTTTATCCCATATCGATAAAATAAAAAATTTCCTTCCACCCTAACACCTATAAATAAAAATCAATACTTTTACCTGGAGATATCTCTCTCCACTCCATAATTCTTGTAGAGGATTTGTGTGACAGGCAGACATACCCATCTTTTAAATCTTTTTAGCCACCTTATTATCTCTTTCTTTTATCCTTCTAACACACGAGAAGGAGAGTCAGCCAGGGGGAGGTTGAGGTTCCAAACCAAGAGAAGGAGAGAAGTCGGGTTCTGTAAGAAATTTTATTTTATTTTATGTTCAAACTTTAAGTCTTGTTAATAGTTTAGGAGTTAAAAATTTTTGTATCAAAATTTTTATTCAACAATAAATTAGTTGTTCTCTTTCTATTTAATTTCTGTAATTTTAATTTCTGTAATAGGATAGTTTAAATTTCTACATCTTTTAATTCTGTAATTTTTAATTTTTATAAATTAAATTCCAGCAAGTAGAATTAGATTTTATTTTAATTTTTTTTCAGGCTTCAAATCAACTATGTCTGGCTAAGCAATCTCTCTGGGATTTGCGATGAAGCTGGATCATGAATAGAAGCTTGCTCCATTGAACATCTCTTTTTGAGCTTTTAATTTTTAGAGTCCTTCTCCCTTCATCTCTCTCGTCAAGAGACTTGATGGGCTATCGTTGGGTCAGAATTTTTTCATAGTCTATACTTGATTCGGTGCAAGAGTGGATGATTGGTAGAAGGCTCACAATTTTCTAAACCATTTCTTCTCTTTTCTTATGAAAATTTTGATGGGTTATAGTTGTGTCAGAATCCCTTCATAGCTTATACTTAGACAATACAAGAGAAGTGAAAAAAAGAAGAGTCTCCTAATTAGGATAAAAGCAAAATGCTTGATAGATCATAGTTGAGTTAAATGTCTTCATGATCCATACTTGTTCATGTTTTATACCTTGATCAAGGGATATTATAAGAGAAATCATAGGAAGGCTCTCTAATTCATTGGTCTAGTGGATTCAAGAGCCCTAGATCTTTTAGATAATTTACCTTTATAATTGATTAGTTTACTACTTTGGTAGTTTGTAATTCAACAAACAATCTCTTCCTTTTTACTTTAAAGCTCGCTTGAGCAAGTATTTAAAACAGTTTAAAACCCAATTCCTTGTGGTATCGATCCGTACTCATCGGATGTGCTACATTGCACACCGTATGCTTGTGGTAAATTTAAGATACATCACACCATCATCATCATTTCAACCCACTTAAGTCAGCTTTGTCTGCACACTAGGGTTAAAGTAGTGTTAGCTGAAATTAGAAATTTCTTCAATTATGTAAGCCTTCATAATAGAACTTTCGACTCTGGCCTTATTTTTTACTTTCTTCTAGAGACTGTGCATATATCTTTCAAATGGATACATCCATCTGTACTACACTAATCCTCCAATCCTAGCTTCATATACAAGATGAATCATGAGGTGCCCTATGGAGTCGAAAAAATTAGGAGGGAACATCTTCTCCAACTTGCATATAGTCTCTACAATGCTAGTCTCAAGACTGGAGATGTGGTCAGTGGATAGTTAGGTAGCACAAATATCTCTGAAGAAAGGACTAAGCCTGATAAAAAAACTCCATATGGGGTTCATAAGGAGATCATACCAAGCCAATGGAAGTAATCGTTGCATGAAAATATAACAGTCATGGCTCTTTAACCCATAGAACCTACAATCTTTGATATTGACGCATCAAGCTAGATTACTTGCATAACCATCTAAAAATTTAATATTTTTACACTATTCACATACATCCTTTAACTGCTTCCTCATTAAGGTGTAAGATGCTTTTGGCTTCAAAAATTTCTCTGGAGACACCTCAACTAGCTCTAATAGAGGACGCTTGCATATGTTCTTCATATTTGCTCGAGCCTTGAAATTATCCTTCATCTTGCCCTTGACATCCATAATAGTATGGAAAATATCATTGAACATATTCTTTTTAATGTACATGATGTCAAGGTTATGATGGATAAAATTGGTGGACCAGTATGGTAATTCCTAAAAGATGCTATGCTTCACCTAGTTATGAGTTCTACCAAACCCTCGAGATTTTTGCTTGTCAAATAATATGCCAAATTGGACTTTGTCTAGTTGGGATACCCTCTGAAACACTTCTATACTACTGAGTCACGGGGGTGCCTCATCCTTCTCTATTTTATTCCTCCTGAAACTGTCCCACTGTTTTCGAAAAGAATGATGCTCGGAGAGAAATTGACGATGACAATCGAATCAATAGAGCTTACGACCATGCTCAAGTTGAAATGCTTTAATATTCTCCATGTAATAGGGATATGCTAGCTTTTCATGAGTGCTCCATTTTGACAGCATCCCATAAGAAAGAAAATCACTAATGGTCTACATTAATGCAGCCTTCATTACAAAATTTTACTTCTTTGAAACATCAAAAGTATGTATGCTATCGGACCATAAGAGTTTTAACTCATCAATAAGAGGCCTTAGATGTACATCAATGCTTCTACCAGGGTGTCATGGTCCAGGAATGACTAATATAAGAAAGATGTTATATTCTTTCATGCACATCTCTGGTGGTAGATTGTATGAAATAATAAAGACTGGTCAATATGAATAAGAAGCTGCTGCATGACTAAACGGTGTAAACCAATCAGTAGATAGACCCAATCTAATATTATGTGATTTTTGAGAAAATAAAGAATGACAAACATCAAATTTCTTTCATGCCTCATTGTCTAACAGATGAGTCATCATATCGTAGTGCTTGGAAATCCCTTTGTGCCATCTCATCTATCTGGTAGTACTCTTAGATAAGTAGAGCCTCCAAAGTCTAGGAGTGAGGGGAAGGTATTGAAGAACCTTGTATGGTATGTCTTTGTGATTCCTATCTTCTTCCTTCAGCTTAAATCAGCTTTCATTGCATATGTCACATGAGCTCTTCAGTTGGTCCTCCTTACAGAAAAATATGCAATCATTATGACATGTATCTATCTTTTCGTATCCTATACCTAACCCTTTCATCATTTTCTTTGAAGCATAGAAACTCTCAATAAGCTTATCATCCTTCGATAGTATTTTCTTTATGATTGCTACCATCCTATTATAATAGTTGACCGTCATATTAAACTCGACCTTCAAGTTCAACAACTCTGACATAGTTGATAATACAGTATGTGTTTCACATCCCGACCATAGTGGTTCATCAGTATCTCTCAGCATATGGTATAAATCACCATTACTAGCTTCTAGATCATCCTCCATATTTCAATTAAATTCAAGACTAGTGACATCCATAACCATATCTACCATTCTATCTGTGTCCCTGTCCTACTCATTTCTAACCCTTGCAACTATCTTCCACATCTTCCCAAGCAGGTACTAATGCTTGTAGTTAGATAAAAATCTATTACTATATAAATGGACAGTCATTATATCCCTATCAAGCATTTTTCTGTTGCCACATCTCTTACAAGGGCAACGAGCCCGCCCTTGATGTAAGAGTGCCACATTCCTAAAAGTATAATCACAGAAGTATTCTACATGCTCTTTGTATTCAATAGAAATCACCCCATCGACTACTTGTTGTGATCCAGGTGGTGTGCCCAAGGCCCAGGGGACCAAGGTTAAGGCCAAGGTCCATCATTCATGAGGGCTTCATGGAGGCTCTAGGGCTAGTTGGGCCCTAGGTTGAAAGGCTGTGGGCCTTTCGGGTTCTTGAGGTCTAGGTTATGTGGGCCTCAAGGGACCAACTCTTTATGGGCTAGGTCTGGGCCCAAGATAGATGAGATTAGGTCGAGTCATGGGTGTACATGGGCTTGGGTTAACCTAATCTCCCATAGAGTTAGTCAAGGGAGTTTTGGGTTTGGATCACTTGACCCTGTGTTTATATATACATGTACTGTGTATAGGTTGGATTAAGCCAAGAAATACAAGACTCTTTCTCCCAAGTCTCTCTCTCTCTCTTCTCCCTCTCTCTCCAGCCATTCTCCATGCCCCAAGAGCAAGAAACCCTAGGGTTTCTTGCCGTCAGGCCCAAAAAGGAAAGAAAAGCAAAGGAGGCGCTAGCCCCTCCTCTCTTGCAGCCGCCAACCAGATCCCTCTCTCCCTCTCTTGCAGCCACCCAAGCACCAGGTCCAGGACCTGGAATCTCTTGCGAAGAGGTTGATACAAGTTTCTCTTAGATCTGGAGTTGATCTGAGGTCATTTGAGGTGCGGGTGAGATCTCCATCAACAGATCTACAGGAAAGGCTGCAGCAGGACAGATCTGCGAGGTCTGTCTCCATCTATCTTCTTTCCTATCTAGAATATCCTGATTTAAGATCTATAAATTGAAAGACCTCGGTCCAGGTCTGATCTAGTTGGGTACCAGATCTTGGAATTTTTAGAGGTATTTTCAGAGGCGTTCTTCATCTGGAACAAAAGGCTGACGAAGAAGACAGCAACCAGGCTGATTTCATCAAGAGCCTTAGATCGTGTCCAGAAGTCTCTAGATCTATTCGTTGCTAGTTCCACTACACCCAAGATCTGTGGGAGGAGCAGGGATCGTGCTCCAATAGTTGGTATTAGAGCCACGATGGTGAGGAAGCAGTTCCAAGCACAAGAAGTTGAAGATCCCAAGTGCTGAAAATTTTCAGCAAGGTACCATCAAGGTATATTCTACACTTCTTGATTTTATATTGCTTGTTTGGCTTGGATCTAGTCATGAGCAGCAATATGAAGGTCGATGTCGAGAAGTTTGATGGCAAGGAGAATTTTTTCATGTAGAAAATCTAGGTGGAGGATCTTCTGGTGCAAGCAGATCTGGATCAGGCTTTGGATGAGAAGCCTGAGGGAATGACAGATAGACAATGGGCATCGTTAGAGAAGAAAGCATGCTCGGTGATCAGAGGATGTTTGGCAGATGCAGCGTTGTATTCGGTGTTAGAAGAAAAGACCCCGAAGGGCCTTTGGTCGAAGTTGCACACCATGTATATGGGGAAGAATATATGCAACAAGCTGATGCTAAAGAAGAGGTTGTACAATCTTTGGATGCAGGAGGGATCTGATGTGATTGGCCACATTCAGAGGTTCGACCAGTTGTGCACGGAGTTGATGAATATCGGGGTGAAGCTGGATGAGGAGGATAAGTTCCTGTTGCTTTTGTGTTCGCTGTCAGGATTATATGACTCTTTGGTGACTACACTGCTCTACGGCAAGGAGACTCTGGAATATGAGGACATGGTCTCGGTGTTGAGGTCTAATGAGCAAAGAAAAAAGTTGACCAGAGATCGGGCTCCCCAGAGGGGTTTGGCAGTAGGGGAGAGGACAGGTAGAGGCAGAGGCAGAAGCAAGTCTAGGGGGTGGTCCAAGTCCAGGAAGGAAAAGAAAGAGGTGAAATGCTTCAAGTGCAACGAGTTCGGGCACTTCAAGCGAGAATGTCCACTATGGAAGAGCAAGAAGGGAGAAAGAAGTGGCTCAGAATCAGTGAGTGCAGTTGCTGGGCAGCAGGTGGAGGATGATCTACTTGTGGTATCAGATGGTCACAGGCATTACACAGAGGAGTGGACACTAGACTCTGCGTGCTCACATCACTACACACCACACAGGACTTGGTTTGCGACATACACCAAGACAGATGAGGGATCAGTGACTCTAGGCGACAATCATCCTTGCAAGGTGGTTGGGATAGGGACAGTCAGGGTGAGGATGTTTGATGGAATTGTGAGGACATTGACAAATGTAAAGCACATCCCGGAGCTGGAAAAGAATCTGGTGTCACTAGGCTACTTGGAGCATAGTGGATATAGCTTCAGCAGTAGGGCTAGAAGCGGAGTACTGAACATCTCCAATGGAGCTATGGTAGTGATGAGAGGTAGGAGGTTGGACAATAACCTCTATCGCATGGAGGGATCTGTGGTGACCGGAGAGTCTGATACAGCAGTTGCAGCACAGGACCAGCAGGAGGCTTAAGGATGTGGCACTACCGCCTAGGCCACATGGGTGACAAGGGGCTGAGGGAGTTGAGTAGGAGAGGACTCATCTCTGATCTGGAGGATAGTGCTACAGGGAAGATCTATGAGCCTTGTCAGATGGGAAAGCAGAAGAGAGTTCAGTTAAACATCAGTACAGCCCACAGTGCAGCCCCTTTGGAGTTAGTACACACGGATGTGTGGGGACCAGCCCCAGTTTTAGCTAGGAATGGGGCCAGATACTTCATGACCCTGATTGATAATTTTTCAAGGAAACTCTGGATTTACTTCATGAGAGAAAAGTCAGAGGTCTTCATCAAGTTCAAGATCTGGAGAGCTGAGGTGGAGAAGGAGCAGGAGAGGAGCGTGAAGTGTCTGAGGTCAGACAATGGCGGGGAGTACACCAGCAGAGAGTTCCAGGACTACTGTGAGGAGTGTGGGATCAGGAGACACTTCTCAATTAAGAAGACTCCACAGCAGAATGGGGTGGCCGAGAGGATGAACAGAACACTTTTGAAAAAGGCACGATGCATGAGGCTGCAGGCAGGGATTCCAAAGGAGTTCTAGGTTGACACAGTAGACGCAGTGGGTTACTTGGTCAATCGATCACCTCACACCAGGTTGGATGGCAGGCTTCCAGAGGAGGTGTGGTCTGGGAGGATAGTTGGGCTGGGCCATCTACGGGTATTTGGGTGCACGGCCTATGTGCACATTGGAGCCGGTGAGCGGAGCAAGCTAGATGCCAGATCACGCAAGACGGTGTTTCTAGGCTATCCGCGAGGAGTCAAAAGATACAGGCTATGGGATCCCTTGGAAAAGAAGGTCATCATTAGTCAGGATGTGACTTTTGATGAGGAGTCAGTCCTACGGAGGCGAGCAGGCATGGAGGAGCAGCAGGAGCAGGAGGAGGTCCAGCAGGGTGCTGCTGGACAGCTAACCTCTTTGATTTTGCCTCTTGCAGGTACTACTGGAGGACATGACATTCAGATGGAGCACCTACCTAAGGTGTCTCCATAGGTGGAGAGGATTCGGATGGATGATCGAGGCGGAGAGGTCCAGTAGGAGCGAGCTGGACTGAGGACTGATATCAGTGTTGCCCTACACAAGCCCAAGAGGACCATCAGGCAACCGAACCGATATGGCTTTGAGGGGATGCTGTCATATGCCCTGGTGACAGTGAATGGAGACCCATATATGTATTAGGAGGCTATTAAGAGCCAAGACAGAGAGCGGTGGGTCCAGGCGATGTCCGAGGAGATGCAGTCTCTCCACAAGAACCAGACGTGACGATTGGTGCAGTTGCCACAGGGGAAGAGGCCCATTGGCTGCAAATGGGTCTACAGTTTCAAGGAAGGGCCTTCAGAGCAGGGAGGTATCAGATTCAAGGCGAGGTTAGTGGCCAAGGGATACTCCCAGAAGGAAGGCATCGACTTCAGTGAGGTCTTCTCTCCCATCGTCAGACATACTTCCATCAGAGTATTGCTGAGCATTGTAGCAGCTCAGGATTTAGAGCTGGAGCAGATGGATGTCAAGACGGCATTCCTTCATGGGCATTTGGAGGAGAGGATTTACATGGAGCAGCCACCCGATTTCAGGGATCCAGGATCAAAGGGAAAGGTTTGTTTGTTGCAGAAGTCGCTGTACGGGCTGAAGCAGTCATCGAGGCAATGGTACAAGCGATTTAACTCCTATGTGCGCAGCATTGAATTTTTTAGGTGCGAGTTTGATCTCTTTATTTATGTTCAGTCTCTTGAGGATGGTTCTAGGTTGTTCCTACTCTTATATGTGGATGATATGCTTATAGCATGCAAGAGTAGGAAGGTTGTGCAGGATCTGAAGGCATCCTTATCTCGGGAGTTTGAGATGAAGGATTTGGGCCCTGCAAGGAAGATCCTAGGTATGGAGATTTTCAGAGACCGAGCCGAAGGGTGCTGCATCTATCTCAGGGGGGCTACATATAGAAGGTCTTAGAGAGGTTCGAGATGAAGGGAGCAAAGCTGGTGGAGCTGCCACTTGCCGGTCACTTCAGACTCTCGAAGACCATGGCGCCACAGACTAGGTGGAGGCTCAGGAGATGGAGAAGGTCCCTTATGCTTCAGGAGTTGGGAGCCTGATGTATGCGATGGTCTGTTGTAGGCCAGACATCGCTCATGCAGTGAGTCAGGTTAGCAGGTTCATGGCGCAGCCTGGCAGAGAGCACTGGAAAGCTCTGAAGTGGATATTCAGATACCTGGCGGATTCAGTTGGAGTTGGCATCTGCTACGGACAGCGAGGAGGTACAGTGGGATACTCTGACATGTCCAGGGAGGCTCAGGGGCTGATTGGCAGTTATGTAGATGCAGACTTCGATGGAGATGTGGATACCCGGAGGTCTACGACAGGCTTCATCTTTAGCCTGTATGGAGGTCCTATTTCTTGGAGATCGTGTCTACAGCCTATCACGGCCCTATCCACTACAGAGGTAGAGTACATCGGGCTAACAGAAGCAGCTAAGGAGGCAATTTGGCAGAAGGGTTTGTTGACGGAGATGGGCCTTACTCAAGAGGCCATTAGAGTGCACTGTGACAGCTAGAGTGCACTTCTATTAGCACAGAACTCAGTCTATCATGCAAGGACAAAGCATATCGATATTCAGTATCATCGGATCGGAGAGCTTGTGGAGGATGGCAAGGTGGAGCTGGTAAAGGTACACACCAAAGAGAACCCAGCTGATGCACTTATGAAGGTACTTCCATGGGACAGCTTTCAGAGATATGTTGAGCTGATGCGGCTGATGGACAGAGTGGAGCTGGTTGAGGCCTTGGGACACCAAGGTGAAGATTGTTGTGATCCAGATGGTGTGCCCAAGGCCCAGGGGACCAAGGCTAAAGCCAAGGTCCATCATTCCTGAGGGCTTCATGGAGGCTCTAGGGCTAGTTGGGCCCTAGGTTGAAAGGCTATGGGCCTTTCGGGTTCTTGAGGTCTAGGTTATGTGGGCCTCAAGGGACCAACTCTTTATGAGCCAGGTCTGGGCTCAAGATAAGTGAGATTAGGTCGAGTCATAGGTGTACATGGGCTTGGGTTAACCTAATCTCCCATAGAGTTAGTCAAGGGAGTTTTGGGTTTGGGTCACTTGACCCTGTGTTTATATATACATGTACTGTGTATAGGTTGGATTAAGCCAAGAAATACAAGACTCTTTCTCCCAAGTCTCTCTCTCTCTTCTCCCTCTCTCTCCAGCCATTCTCCATGCCCCAGGAGCAAGAAACCCTAGGGTTTCTTGCCGTCAGGCCTAAAAAGGAAAGAAAAGCAAAGGAGGCGCTAGCCCCTCCTCTCTTGTAGCAGCCAACCAGATCCCTCTCTCCCTCTCTTGTAGCCACCCAAGCATCAGGTTCAGGACCTAGAATCTCTTGCGAAGAGGTTGATACAAGTTTCTCTCAGATCTGGAGTTGATCTGAGGTCGTTTGAGGCACGGGTGAGATCTCCATCGACAGATCTACAGGAAAGGCTGCAGCAGGACAGATCTGCGAGGTCTGTCTCCATCTACCTTCTTTCCTATCTAGAATATCCTGATTTAAGATCTACAAATTGGAGGACCTCAGTCCAGGCCTGATCTGGTTGGGTACTAGATCTTGAAATTTTTAGAGATGTTTTCAGAGGCGTTCTTCATCTGGAGCAAAAGGTTGACGAAGAAGATAGCAACCAGGCTGATTTCGTCAAGAGCCTTAGATCGTGTCCAGAAGTCTCCAGATCTGTTCGTTGCTGGTTCCGCTACACCCAAGGTCCGTGGGAGGAGCAAGGATCGTGCTCCAACACTACTGACGGTCCATCCAACTATAGTTCATGTTACACTACCTAAGGATTCTGCATATACAAATACAAGGCAATTGCTAAATGATTATTTTATCATTTTAAATAGCTTATATAATAATTGCATCCTACCATCAACTAATAGATATGGAAGGTCCTATCTCATTAAAAAATTGTATTAATTCTATAGGTCAATTACCATAATCAAATAATATGCAATGGGGTCGAAAAAAATTTCAGCGATATCTCTCAGTTTCTCCTCATATGGCATAAGATATGTGAGGAGAACTAAAAAAAATACTATCCAAAATTTCTCTTGAACCCTCACTATACTGTTTGATTACTGTAATGACTTATAGAATTAATTATATTTTTTAATCTGTCTATACTAAATAATCAATTGATCAATATACATAATTCTCCTATCCGTATAAAAATAATAAATATATAGATGTCATAGAATATGTACATTAATCAAAAGATGGATCTATGATTCTATGCAATACAATATTTTTAAAATTTTTAAATTAAAAAATTTCAAAATATCGAGTAGCATTACAAATGGGGAGGGTCGGGATGTGCATCCCACGCATGCAGACTTGGGGTGCGCCAGATGACTAGGCCATGCTAGCACACCAACATGGCATATAAACAAATCTCATATTGGAGGTTTCAAAGTACTGAACAACATTACAAATAGAGCTAAAAAAGGGTCGGGCTAGGCCAGACCACACCCCTACCTCAGCCTGGTCTGAAAATTCTTTTCAGGCTTCAGGTCAGGCCTAGGCCCTAAAATCTTTTAAAATATGAGGCTTGAGCCTAGCCCGAGGCCAATCAAATTGATTCATATCATTTGTGATGGGTCGAAGGTAAGCTCATCAGCACCGCCACCCAGCTTTTGCCAATTACCTTTGAGGTGCAGATGTTTCCTGTCGGAAGCACATTGGTCATCGAAGAACTCATCGAGCTTCTTCCACTACTATCAGAGTAGATGAGTGGGCTAGAGCCAGTTTGATGGTGGTCTGTCCTCAAACCCCTACTATCAAAGATAGTGGGGCTACTCTTGCCGGAGAGCTTCTTGAAGTGGTTCCAACTCTTGAGAGCACTACTAGATCTGAGGTTTCGTACGATAGCGACATCTGTCCAGATCTTGCCGATGACCGAGAATGCACTCTTTGTGCACAAATTAAATTCAAATATTATAAATTAAATAAATCTACTAAATCTAAATTTAAATATTAAAAATTTAAAGATGAGGAAATGGCATGTGGTGATGGCTTCGTCGCCATCATCGTCACCATTGCTAGTACATATCTGATGGTGCAGGAAAGAAGAGGAGGTGGCGCAGGGACTGGGGTGCGGGTCCGATGGTCCAGCATTTTGATAGCACGATGTGGGAAGAAGGGGGGAGGCGGGGGAAGAAGGGGGAGGTGGGGGACAGTGGATCCGATCAGGGGAAGGTCGATCCAATGCGGGGACAGTCGATCCAACATGGGAATGGTCGATTTGGCATGGAGCCAGTGGCGGGTGAAGAAAGGGGGAGGTTGGAAAGAAGGAGGGAGGCTAAGGTGCCAGGATGAGGGCTTCAGTAAGTTTCCGACAATGCCAGAGGAAGAAAAGGGAGGGCGCAGGCTTGAGGATGGCCGATCCGACATGGGAACACTGGATCCAAGGAGGGGATGGCGACACGGGGGCTGGGATGCGGGGATGAGGGCTCTGACGGCATGGTGGGGGAAGAAGGGTGATCGGAGGTAGGGGAAGAAAAGGTAGGTGGTGGAGAATGAAACCAAGCGGTCGGAGATGGGGGTGATTTTTAGGATAGAATATTACAGCTAATTTACGTCGCTAAAACCATCATTAACAGTAATTATTTAAAATTAAATTTATAATGATAGCATTACTATTGCTAATAACAAAAAAAGCCATTGCTAATAAGTCTTCATCCTTTTAATGATGGATTTAATTTCCAACATAATAAGTAGTTAGTAAATATAACTATTAGCGATCACTTGTTTGCCGTCGTTAATAACCATCGTTATTACACTATTATCTTATAATGACACCCATATTGGACATGCGATGGCCACACACTGCACTCGGACAAGTCTTAAAGAATATACAAGGTTTGTAAAATTCGTTACAATCTTAAAATCTCATGAACACTATTGACCTCAATTTATAACAAATATTCTATATTAATCAATATCAAATCTTGTATAATTTATAAAACTCGATCATCCAACTAATATTGATGATGCCCTATCTAATCAATTCTTTCAAATTGAGATCTGAACTTTAGCCAAGTATAAGCATTTTGTAACTCTGAAAAAGAAAGAAAAAAAGGGGGTTGTAAGCTTTACAGTTTAATAAGAATCTCCGTATGACGATACCAACATAATTATTGACCCTAAGATTGATTTTGATGATTCCAAAATATTGAGTATAGATGATACTAATCATATGTTTCAAGAATGATTATAGAAGTTTTCAAGTGCTTACATTGAAGAATTCATCCATAAAAAAAATCTTCCTAAGTTGCCAAGCCAAAGTACTTTAAAAAACCCTAGGTACGCTTGACATGCAAACTTAGTTGACTAAGTCAGAAAGTTAGTCGACTAAGTCTCAGAGGGCAGCATAAGACAGAAGGTTGAATTTTTAAAAGCCGAGAACTTAGTTGACTAAGAGGATTTTGAGTCGATCCAGTGAGGGACTTAGTCGACTAAGAGAAAAGTTAGTCGACTAAGTGAACTGTAACAGCTAGTTTTTGAAAACTTCAGTTTTTTGCCCCGAATGCTCTCCAATGATTATTTTCTTCCTTCCAATGGCTAGAACTTTTTCTCCAGCCATTCTTAAGTGTATTTAAAGATGGAGAATCAATTGAAAAAAAAAGGAAGTGAATTTGCAAAGAAATATCCTCAAATTTATGAGAGCTACATTGAATATCCAAGAGAAAGAAAAAAGAAAAGAAATAGCATATTGTTTAGAGAGCTGTTCAAGAGTAATCTTCTCTAATATTTCAAGTATTCTCTCAAGCATCAAGAGAAGAGAAAGCCAAGCATCAAAGAGCAATCCTTTGGCCACTTCATCGAGCTTAAAAGAGTTTTATTTTTATTTTTATTTTATGCTAAAATTTTGTTTTGTATTTTTATTTTTTTACAAGTTTTTTTTGGGGAAAGAAACTTGGTGTTGATTATTAGTCTAAGAAAATAATCGTTGTATGGTTGTGATTGGTGAGCCAAGGTTAAAATCAACTGGATTGATAGTGAGTCTGAAAAACTATTGATATAGAGTTACGGTTGGTGAGCCCAAAAAAATCAACTGGATTTGTTTGTGAGCCTGAGAAAATAAATACATTGTAGTCAAGAGATTATAATAGAATTCTCAAAGAAAGCTTGGAGAGTGGATGGAGGAGCGGGTTGTTCCGAAGCACTATAAATTTTGTGTATTTATGTTGTGCTTTTCTTGTTTACTTTGCTTAACTCTTAATTTCTATTTATATTATTTTAATACTTGCTTAGCTTAGTTTTTATTTTGCTACTAATTATTATTCTCATCATATAATCATTTAAGTTAAAAGTATATACTTATTAGAGCTTTAATTTGATTAAAATTTTGAAATATCCAATTCACCCTCACTCTTGGGTAGCCATACTTGGGCAATAATTGGTATCAAAGTAGGTGCTCTAATTTTTTTTAAATTTTTGAGTTAAAGATCTCATGGCTGACCCTTTTGTTTCTTTGTTGAGTGAAGGACACTCAACTATTAGACCTCTTTTTTTCAATAGTACTAATTACACTTATTAAAAGATCAGGATGAAAATTTTTATTGAAGCACAAGACTATGATATGTGAAGTGTTATACTCAATGGTCCTTACATACCTATAATGATTGTCAATAATATATGTGTGTCTAAATATGAAAAAAATTGGAATGAGCGAGATAAGAAGCTAGTGCAATTAAATGCTAAAGCTATAAATATCTTATATTATGCATTAGATTATAATGAATTCAATAGAATATCAACATGTTTATCTACAAAAGAGATGTGGGATAGACTTGAAGTGACCCATGAGGGTACAAGTCAAGTCAAAGAATCTAAAATAAACTTAGTCAGCTAAGATGATTTTGAGTCGATCCAGTAAGGGACTTAGTCAACTGAGAGAAAAGTTAGTCGACTAAGTGGATACTACAACAAAATAGGTTATTAGCGATGAAAATTTTTATCGCTAATAATCTATTTTCATCGCTAATAGTTACTAGTGATAAAATTTTCATCGCTAATATTTCATCATAAATAATCGCATCGCTAATAATATTTTATGATGAAAAAAATATTTCATCGCTAATAATATTTATTTATGATGAATAATTTTTATCGTTAAAATATTTTTAATGAAAAATTTTAATCATAAAAAAAATATTTACAACAAATTATAACATCACTAATAAATAAAAAATTAATAATGATAAAAATATTTTTATCACTATTAATTTAATTAAATTTTTTTTGAAATAAAATTTTTAAAAATTTTTAGCAATGAAAAATTTGCATCATAAATAATATTTTTTTATAATAAAATTTTTTTATCATTATTAATTTAATAACAATATTTTTAAAAGTCAAATTAAAATAATATTAGCAATATAAAACTTATGTCGTAAATGCAATAATTTTTGATAAAAATTTTCATTGCTAATAATTATTTATGATGAATAAATTTTTGTTGCTATTAATTTTATATAAAATTTTAATAATTTTATATTTATTAAAAAATTAAATTATCATACTAAAATATTTTTGGCATCTAATATTTTATCAAAAATAATTCCATTGCTAATAATTTAAACATATTTTTTAAAAAAATAATTTATGAATATATATTTTTAATTTATATTTATAATATTTTTTATAAATTAAAAATTAAATTAAAAAATTTATATAATAAATTTATAAATAAATTTTATTATTTTATTATATTTAATTAAAATTATAAAAAATTTAAAATAAAAATAAAAAACTACATGAAGAAGCTGTCAAGTGTCAGTATTTGGAGAACAAGCTAGAGAAGGAAAGCACTCGAAAGAGCTCAGACCGACCTACTATTGCCTCACTAGCTGTATCATCTGTTCTATCTGTACCATCTGCTCCATCATCTAGATCTAGAGTTATTGATACTCGTCCACGTATGCAACCAACTCTTGAGCTAGCTGCTCAGCCTGCTGTCGATCCTCAGCAGCCTGCCTCTGCACCTCCGTCGATCGAGCCTCACAGGCAGAATGGATGTCAATCCTAGAAAAGCGTGAGGATGTCAATCCTAGACTCCTAATATAACAGGATCTTGTACCAAGTATCTAATCACAGATCTTATCATCTGTGGGTACGGTCGAGCCCTCAGGGATAGGCTAGGATCTCATGTCTGTCATATGATTTTAAAAATTAAAGTTATAGCTATTTTAATTTTATAATAAAAATCAAACTGTGAATAAAAAATAATTAAAAAAATTTATAAAGAGCTCCTGGCTCCCTGTCGTCCACTCTCCTAACCGTCGCTGGTGGGTTCGCTGGTAGATATTGATCCTACTAGGAAGTTCGCTACTCTCAGCATCTCTCTACAATTTGAGAATAATTAATTAAATTTTTTTTAAATAATTAGAGAATTATATGCTAATTAAAAATTACCTGACATATGCTCCATGTGACGAGTGAACGACCTCGAACCCCCACAATGTGGTATGATCTGTCTCGCCTGATTTGCGATATTCTGGATACATCTACTTTGTACAGTTATATGTCAAATTAGTAGATAATAAATTTAATTTAAGAATAAATAATTTAATCATTAAACTCTAAAAAAAGAAAAAGTTTGGATGTGTAACCTAATATGCCAGATCCTTGTAATGCCAGCATATGATAGTCCCATCATCCATAGTAATGCTGTCATAGGGCTGCTACCGCGCTGCCTCCTCCTCATGATCCTGCACCACATGGTACCAATGCTGATGCATATGATGGCGATAATCTTTGAAACACAATGATAAATGAGTGTCCATGGCTCACCGCACGCGATTCTCCTCAAAATCAATGATGTCAAATACAACATGCCTATAACAAATATTAGAAGAATACTATACAAATAAAATATTCACAATATAATTTATTTTATCTATAAGTGGATGTAGAAAATCTCTCTCTGAGCAGGTAGAACGTGACGCCAATCGAAAAGCATCACGGGGGCATAGCTGCGGCATATGATGCCCAGCTCAGTCCATTACGACTCGCACCATCCCCTAATGGGTCTGGTGTAGTCGAGTGGTATCTCGATATGGAGATGCTCTCTCGGGTGCTCGCATCTCCAACGCTCTAGAGCGAGGTTCTTCGATGGACCTCGCCCTCACCTCACTACCAATGAAGACTGATCTGAAATAACAATAAATAAATCATTAGTATGATAGCTATCCAAATAAAAGAATCAAATTTTATTATATAAAAAGTATAATAATATCGCTTGAATCCATCTCACTCAGACCTGCCTCACTTGGACCCGCCTCACTGGGACCTGGTAGTGCAGGACCCTTTGGCAATGGAGTCGGTGCGGCAATGGAGATCGATGAAGGCGTCTCAACCTCCAGGATAGATTGTGAACGCAAATGTCATCGTCTGTCTCTTGATGTCATATTTGTAATTTTTAACATATAAATGAATATAATATTGAATAATAATAATAATGAAAAATAAATTATATTCTAATGAATATAATTATGTCACATACCATTATTGCAAGAGAAGATTGAATGAAGAATATAGATCTACTCATCAATATTTATATCTTCCTCGATGTGTAGATCCTCCTCCGAATCATAATAATCAATATATGTGTCATCTTCTATCTCATCATCATTTATGAACTGATCATTGCCCTCCAACTCATCAAGATTAAATATAAAATTAGCTTCAACTTCATCCGATGGCAGATCAGCCCTATTCAAAGGTGCTGTTACAAGTTCTTTATCAACAAAAAGCTCGGCTAATATTTGTTCTTCTTATTGAAAATCTTTCTCTTAATGTAAATCCAAATTTTCATCCATCTCTAATCGGGTTGGTATGTCATATACGCCTCTAGGTGTTATTTTTTGTACAACATGCCAATTACCTCGATACTTTAGATCCTTCAAATATATTACCTGTTTCGCTTGAGTTGCTAATATATACGACTCATTCTGGTACTATGTTTGTATAAAATTTATATTGATAAAGTGTGGATCGATATGAATATCAATCTTTTTATTACTAATATCCCACCATTCACACTAAAATAAGAATAAGAATTATTGGACCCATACTTCAGTTCTATGATATCTACCAGTACACCATAATATTCAATCTCTTCTTCTCCTTCATATCCTATTGTAGCAATCCCACTATTTTGGATCCATCATTGCATCTCAAGCTCTCTTGTGTGAAATCTCATTCCTCCAATGATATAAGATGCATAGTGATTAACCCTTCGATCGATACCACATACTAAATTGTACAACTCATCGATCGCACCCACTTCTTTATTGAAATACTTATGTTTCATCTACACCATAACATAAAAAATTATATTGGTTCAAATAATATTATTTATAATTAAATAAATAACATATTACTAATGAAACTTATAAGATCACCAAACTATTTTACAAATTTTCTTCTATGTTGATCATCAGCATCCGTATTATTCTCTCTACATAGTATAATCTTGTGTTCACTGCAACAAGTTATGATTTTTAATTTTATATCGATATGAAAAAATTACTTAGAATATTAAATAGTATGCTAAGATGGTACTTACTCAATAAAATCTTTAATTTCTTCATAATTATTTAGAACATAAAAATGTGCCTTGGATAGCTCGTTCACATCCATAAATTCATATCTCCTTACACCAAGCGGTCGAATCGTTTGTTTAAATATAGACAACATTAGTTCATTGTTACCCCATTTATGGTCTGTGTTACAATCTGTACGATTGAATCATATTTTAATATCGTCAAGATACATCGAGCAAAATATGACACACTCCATAGCTATATATGCTTTCATTATAGACCCTCAGGCCTTGCTTTATTGCACACATACCTTTTTAGGGTATATAAAAATATATAAATAAAAATAAATTTAAATTTTAAAAATATATTTATATCTTATAATTGATATGACAAAGTGCGTATAATTTTTTTACCTTTCAATAAGGTACATCCATCGATAATATATCGGTCCGACCAAAAGAGCTTTCTTTGGAAGATGAATAGCTATATGTACCATAACATCAAAAAATGATAGTAAAATTTTTTTTTCTAACTTACAAAGAATGAGTACGATATCCTTCTCAAATCTTTCAAATAAGTTAATCTTCAATTTTTGATAACACAATTTTTGAAAGAACACTCCCAGCTCAATCAATGTAGTTTGAACATCACCATCTAAATAGCCACGCATGACCACAGGAAGCAAATGTTGCATCATCACATAGGAGTCATGACTTTTCATACCAGAGATATTACTGTCGTTGTTCCCAACACACCATGATACGTTTGAAGTGTATGCATCAGAAAACTTTATGATTTTGAACCATCCATAGAAATTCTTTTTTTCCTCACCAAATAGTGAATAACATGCAGATGGCATAAAAAATCTCTCACCTCGATGAACTAAATGCAACTTCGATTGGATTTTCATTTTCTATAAATCAAGATGAGCTTTTGTACCATCTTTTATTTTTTTTGAGATATTCAATACAGTATCAATGATATTATCATAAATATTCTTCTTAATGTACATTACATCCAGATTATGATGAAGTAGTAGCTGCTTCCAATATGGTAGTTCGAAAAAGATGCTTCACTTCGTCCAATTCAGCTTAGCTTCAGTATGCTTCCGCTTGCGAGTACTCGATATTTTTTCAAATTGGATATTTTTAATGACTTCAAGTTGTTCTCAAGTTTTTGCTCCACTTAACTCCTTAGATGGCGAATACCGATCGGATGTACCATCAAAATATTGGTTATAATGGGTCCTTCAAGAATGATTACCAGAGAGAAACTGCCGATGACCCATGAAGCATATTTTTCATCCGTACTTTAAATATAAAGAGGATGCATCCCTATTGCATTTGGACATGCCAGATATCCTTTGGTGCTCCATCTAGATAAGTTTCCATATGCAGAAAAATTATTTATGATCCATAGAATCGAAGCATGCAACTTAAAATTACTTCGACTCATAGAATCATATGTCTATATCTCATTTTTCCATAGCTCTTTTAGATCATCGATTAAAGATCATAGATATACATCAATTTTATTATCTGATACTTTTAGATTCAAAATCAACAGTGATATAAAAATAAATGGTTTTTTTATGCACTTCCAAGATGATACATTATATATAATTAGCATCACAGGCCACATGCTATAAGAGGTACTCAGATTGCTAAAGAGATTAAATTTATCTGTCACTAGACCAAGCCGAATATTGCATGGATCACTCGCAAAGTGTGGATGCTTTGCATCAAAGTCTTTCCATACTAAATAGTTGGTCGGGTGGCTAAGTATGTTCTCCTCGAGAACCCACTGCTCATAATGACATCTCATTTCTTCGACTGTCTTTGTAGATGTATAGAACCTTTGAAGTCTTGGAATCAATGAAAAATATCTCAAAATCTTGTGAGATATCTTTTTTGCTTTTCTATTATCAATTTTGTATCTAGGCTCACCGCATTTCGGATATTCAGTTGCCTGTTCGTTATCCTTATAAAATAATATACAATCATTTTTGCAGGCATGTATAAGAATGTAGCCAAGTCCCAATTCTCGCATGTTTATTTTTGCTTCAGAATATGATTTTGAAAGTCTCTCTCCATCAAAAAGAGCTGCTTTAATCAATGTCAAAATTTGATCAAATAACTTCTGACTCCATCGATTCACGATTTTAATATGAAGTAATTTTATCAAAAATTCTAATTTGGAAGACTTTGTACAATTTGGATAGAGTGGCTCTCGTGCATCCCTTACTAGCTTTGCCAACTATTCAGAAGTCTCTTCTATCTCAAGCCGAATATTATGTTCATAATCAGAATTACTTTCAGATGCAATAGTACTCATGCATATATTTGAACAAGCATCCCGATGTAAATTATCTAATAATTCTCCTATACCACTATGTTCGATAGGTCCAGCAGCATCACTATCATCTTCAGTATCATCATCGTCGCACACCACTTCATTCAGATCACCCTCCCCATGCCATATCCAACAAGTATACTTCTTATCCATACCATAATGTAGCAGATGCTCCTCAACAAGTGTTATGTGATGATATACCATATTGACATATTTCTTACATGGATACTTTATCCGACTAGCACTAATTCCTTATGCTATGCAAACTCAATAAAATCTCGAACTCCTTTTTGATATTCAAGCAAAAAAATATCTCTAGCATTCATCCAATTTTTATTGATATCCATCTAACAACAAACAAAAAATTATTAACAACATAAAAAGGTTCAGTGGTATTCGTCCGAACTGGATCTCGATCCAAATTTCGGATTGAATTGCAATCCAAATTTCGATCGAAACCCCGATCCGGATCCAGACACAGATCATTTTATACAAAACAACATATATTAAAAAATATAGACTGAATAGTAATACAAAAAATATCCTTCTACCAATTTAATGAAGTAAAAATGCATAATCCTATCCATTTTAAATCATTACTAACAGGTGTGGCCCTATCTCTTTCAAAAAAGTAATAATCTTATTATTATTATTAATAAATATTTTATCTCATTATTATGAAAATTTTGACAGCATCTCTCTATGATTCTTCAAGTATACGATATGAATATGATGTGAATATGGTGCCTACCCACCCTATCCACCATATATCCGGAGAACAGTGGACAGATAACTACTGAATACCACATAATGAAATAAAATATTAACTATTAACAATAATAATATTATTATTTTTTTAAAAAATCTGAATACAGGATATCTAAGAGTCGATCTTGATGAAGATCGACTCTTGAATAAAAATCTATAGCTCAATACAATTTAACTACCATCTCTAAACATACATTCGAAGATGAATTTCTAATTTATCAAAAAAGAGTAACTCTGCATTGAAATTTTTTCATCAAAAATTTTAATAGAGTTTTCTCTAAAATAAAAATACTTTTTATATTTAATTATAATAAATAAAAATATATAAAATAGTACATAAAATAATTAAATTATAATAAGTAACAGTAATGTGCATCGTGTTAGTGGAATAAAAAATAATTAATCAAATAATTAAATAATTTCAGTAGTAATACTAAAAAATTTATGCAACAAATATAATTAATTAAATAATTAATCAAATAAATAAATAATTTTATTAATTAAATAAATTTCTTCCTGGCCCTGTCTCCATCGACTGCCGGTCGACCCTCACCGACCCCTTCTTCGCTGGCCGACACCCTCCCTGACCTCGTCTCCCTCGATCGCCTGCCGCCCCCTCCCCAGCCCCATCTCTACCAGTCGACACCCTCCCTAACCCTGTCTCCCCCTGCCGTCGACTGCCCCCTCCTCGACCCCGTCTCCACCGACTGACACCCTCCCCGACCCCATCTCTCCCGACTGCAGGACGCCCCCTCCCCGACCCCATCTCCGCTGGTTGACACCCTCCCCGGCCCTATCTCCCCTGGCCACCCCCTCCCTGGCCCCATCTCCTTCAACCGCCGGTAGGCCCCCTCCCCAGCCCCATCTCCTTCGACTATCGGCCGCCCCCTCCCCGACCCCATCTCCGTCGCTGCCGCCCGCCCTAGCTCCGTCTCCACGGACCGACACCCTCCCCTGTCCCATCTCCGCCGACCGCCCCCTCCCCGGCCCCATCTCTGCCGGCCGACACCCTCCCCGGCCCCATCTCCCCGGTCGCCTCCTCCTCGGCCCCGTCTCCGTCGGTCGACACCCTCCCTGGCCCCGTCTCCCCTGGCCACCAGCGGCCCTGTCCCCGGCCCCATCTCCTTCGACTGCCGGCAAGCCCCCTCCCTGGCCCCATCTCCCCCGGCCACCGCCCGCCCCCTCCCCGGCCCGGTCTCCGTCACCATCGGCCGCCCCCTCCCCAACCCCATCTTCTCTTTTTTCTTTTTTTCTTTTTTCTTCCTTTTTTTCTTTTTTCTCCTTTTTTTCTTTCTTTTTCTTTCTTTTTTTTTCTTTTCTTTTTTTCTTTTCCCCCCTCCTTTCTCTCTTCCCTTCCTCCCTGTCGCCCCCTCCCCACCGCCACCCCCTCCCCGGCCCCATCTCTGTCGGTCGACACCCTCCTCGATGATGGAGATAGGGTCGCCGGCCGCCCCCTCCCTGGCCCATCCCCAATCGGCCACATCCCACCCCAAACACTCCCCAGCCCCCATCTCCAGCCCCAGACCCCATCCCTGTCAGCCCAATCTCAGTCACCGTCGGTGCTGTCTCTACCACCACCGGCTGACCACTCTCCGGCTCCCCGATGGCCCGATCAACACCAAAAAAAAAGAAAAGTCTTGAAATCGTTACCTTCGATGAACGCGGACGGCGGGAAGTGACGATGGTGGGAAGCGATGACTATGGCGACAGACGACGAGAAGCGACGACGGACGTGGACAGCGGTGGGAAGCGATGGAGGGGAGAGGGGGGAGAGCAGAGAGGGGGAGGGGAGAAAAGGGATTTCGCACGAAACAGAGGGGGGAGAAGAAGGGTTTTGCACAAAGAGATGTGATGTGACATGAATTATTAGCGACGATAATTTTCATCGCTAATAATATTATTAGTGACGAAAACTAAATTTTCATCGCTAATAATTCAAAAAAAAATTTTACCAGTAAAAAAAATTTTCTATCAAAAAAATTATTTACAATGAACAAAATATTTCATCATTAATAACTCTATTAACGGTGGAAAATAATTTTTATCACTAATAATTCTTGTCAAAAAAAAATTTCTATTTTCTCACTAAAAAAGTTTTTCCACCAAAAAAAATTATTTACGATGAAAAATGTTACGTCGTTAATTAGGTTATTAGCGACGAAAAAAGATTTTTGTCGCAAAAAATTCCTGATGAAAACAAATTGCCCCATTTTCTAAAAAATTTACAATGTAAATGAAAATTTTCAACATTAATTATCTTAGTAGCAACAAAAAATAGTTTTCATCATTAATTATTTTTCATGAAAAAAATTTGGATGGACATTATTTTACTATATATATATATATTTAAAAATAATTCATTATATGACCTAGAACCTGCACATAATGCAGGGGCTCAAAATTAGTTAATAAATATATTGGATCTCAATCAAGTTTCCTCTAATCTCTATTCTTGAAACTTTTTAAAATAAATAGTAATGATAAATAATATTTATTGTAGTTGGGCATATGCACAGAGGGTATTGTTTTTGTAATTTGAAAAAGATATATGATTTCATGAGGTACAATTTTCTCTCTTCCTCAAGCAAGAATAAACTAGAAAAGGTATTAATTGATTTTTATATATTTATTTTTGTGTTAAATTCAAGTTTCAAGCCTTTTTTCACTAAGTTATGCAGCACATATCCACCCTATATAGTTATATTCTATTAGTTTTATTTTTTTATTACTGAAACTTATTTCATTTAATACTATGAAATGTATGCTTTAGTAGCATCAACTATAGTTTGAGTTAAAAGTATTTGATTATTTGAGTAGAACTCATTTCAGTTCTTATCAGTCCAAGTCATTCTAAATATTTTTGAATCTGGATCCTCAGGTTGGGAACTGACTTTGATCCTTTGAGATAACCAAATGCCTAAATTTACTTTTCTAATTAAACTTAGAATAATTTATGGATAACTAAATATTTTAAAAAATATTAATTTATTATGAAAAATTATGATAAATATTATTATTTTATATGATATTAATTATGCTCTATTTTTTTTCTTTATTAGAGTAACTTAGATAGAGACACCATAATTAATATGATTTATCATAAAAGATATCTTGCTATTTGGACATGATCAATCAATATTATAAATTTTGAACATGATAAACATTACACCTATTATGCATGACTTAATTACATCATCATGCAAATAACTTATATAATTACTAAAAAGTTTAGAAGAGCTTTTATTTAAAAAAGTTTAGGACTAGTTTGGTATACATTCGAGAATCTTTGGATAATCTTTTTGTGAATCATATTTTAACATATAAAGATCTAGTATCATCTTCTTTTTATATTCTTGGGCAGATATAAAGTCTTTGTACTTTATGACCTCTAGTTAGTCCATAGAACCAATAATCTATTTAAAATTGAGCAATGAGACAGATTCAAAGATACTTAAAGATGAAAAGTATTATCGTAAATAATTTTTATATTTTTTTAATTTTTTTAGAAATATTGATGATGAAAATATTTTTATCTCAAATAATTGACTATTTACAATGAAAAAAAAAATATCATTAATAATCCATAATTTTTGAATATTTAAAATTTTTTATTTTTTTAATATATTAGTGATGAAAATTTTCATCATAAATAGATGAGTATTTGCAATGAAAAGCTAATTTTTATCATAAATACCCAATTATTTATGATGTAATATTTTCATCGCAACTAATCTGTAATTTTTAAATTTTTTAAATTTTTTATTTTTTTAAAATATTAATGATAATAATTTTTCATCATAAATAGTGAGTATTTACAATGGAAAGTAGATATTCATTGCAAATACATAATAATTTATGATGAAAAATTTTTATCGTTAATAATCTATAATTTTTGAATGTTTAAAATTTTTTATTTTTTTCATGTATTAGAGATGAAAAATTTTCATTGTAAATCATTATGTATTTATGATGGAAATCTACTTTTTGTTGTAAATATTTAATTATTTATGACATAATATTATCATCATAAATAATCTATAATTTTTAAATTTTTGAATTTTTAAAATTTTTAAATATTAGCGATCAAAATTTTTCATCTTAAATGAGATCTATTTATGATGAAAAATTTATTTTCATTACCAATACTCAAGTATTTGTGATGTAATATTTTCATCGCAAATAATCTTTAAGTTTTAAATTTTTAAAATTTTTTATTTTTTCAAATATTAGTGATAAAAAAATTTCATCATAAATAAGAAGGCATTTATGATGGATAATTAGTTTTCATCAGTAATACTCCATTATTTATGGTAAAAAAATTTTATCGTAAATAATCTATAATTTTTAAATTTTTTAAATTTTTTATTTTTTTAAATATTAGTGATGAAAATTTTTATCATAAATAACATATATTTATGATAGAAAATGAGTTTTCATCGCAAACACTTATATTATTTATGATGAAACTATTTTCATCACTAATATTTAAAAATTTTAAATTAAAATAAATATTTTATTATTTATAATAAAAATAATCATCATAAATAATATGTTTTAATGATAAAATTTTTTTCATCGCAAATATGAAGTTATTTATGATAAAAAAAATTTTTATCATAAATATTTTATTATTAGCGATGAATATAATTTTTTATCGTAAATAGTCTTATTTGCGATGAAAAGTGCTTTCGTCATAAATAAATTCATCGCTAAAATTTTCTTTTTTTGTAGTGGGACTATAACTTCAGCTTTCTTCTAATGGTTAGAACTTCTTCTCCAGCCATGCTCAAGTGTATTTAAAAGTGGAGAATCAATTGGAAGAAGGAAGTGAATTTGCAAAGAAATATCCTCAAATTTATGAGAGCTACATTGAATATCCAAGAGAAAAAGAAAAGAAAGGAAATAGCATACTGTCTAGAGAGCTGTTCAAGAGTGATCTTCTCCAATATTTCAAACATCTTCTCGATCATCAAGAGAAGAGAAAGCCAAGCATCAAAGAGCAATCCTTCAACCTCTTCATTGAGCTTAAAAGAGTTTTTTTTTTATTTTCATTTTGAGCTAAAATTTTATTTTTTATTTTTTATTTTTATTTTTTTACAAGTTTTTTTTGGGAAAAGAAACTTAGGGTTGATTGTTATTCGAAAAAATAATCGTTGTATAGTTGTGGTTGGTGAGCTAAGGTTAAAACTAACTGAGTTGATAGTGAGTTCGAAAAACTATCGGTGTAGGGTTATGGTTGGTGAATCCAAAAAAACCAACTATGTTTATATATTTGTATTGTATTTTTTTTGTTTGCTTTACTTAACTCTTAATTTTTATTTGCATTATTTTAATACTTCCTTAGCTTAGTTTTCATCTGCTGCTAATTATTGTTCCCACCATACAATCATTTAAGTTAGAAGCACATACTTGTTAAAGCTTTAATTTGATTAAAATTTTGAAATACCCAATTCACACCCCCCCTCTTGGATAGCCATACTTGGACAACAATAATTATATAATTTAAAAATAGCAATAAGTAATAAAATATAAAATCTCATATTAAATATCCAAAATAGCTCAAACATCCATATAAATATATATCAAATATTTATCTTGTCAAAAGAGGTATGTCACCATATGCTAACAAGTGAAATCTTTTATCTAGTATTAGTTTTATACCCTGTCATCTATTCCTCTTATCATAATTCTAGATTGCTTAACCTTTTTTTTCTGACTTTAGACTAAGCAAGATCATGCCCCAATCCATGACTGATCAAATTTCTATATATAAGCCCATGATGACTATTCCAGGCATAAGCTCATGGAGTTTATCCCACACGTAAGACCATGGAGGCTGTCCCATGCATAAGTTTCTATCTAACTATCTCATGCGTAAGGCCATGGAGGCTATCCCAAGCATAAGCTCCTGAATGACTATCTCAAACATAAGCTCCTAGAGACTATCTTAGCTATAAGCTTCTAACCGGCTATCCATGTAACGAGATTAATTCAAACCATATCTTTTTTCATCTCATTATTACATGTTGATTTTAATACATCAATTCTAATATATAGTATGATCAAGATAAGCATATCATAAGTATATAGTCATTTCATTAATCAATGATATACATATATAGTCAACACATAATGTACTTATGTCAAAAAATCGTATAGGAATAATAGTGTTTCAAACAAGATAAATCTAATGATACAAAGTCAATGATACAAATCTAATGGTATAAATAGTATATATAATGATGATCATGTACAGAGCTTCTTATCTTTGGTGATGATAAATTCAATTAGAATATCTATTAATCTGTGTTTAGTATATCCAATTCAATCGATATAATCCAGACTCATCTTCAATCAACCATCAACATAAGAAAATAATAAATTATTGCCAGTATATTAATTTCAAAGCTGTAATATCTGAATTAATCTTAAATCTAATTTTTTATTATTTTTGTTTCAAAATTAAATAATTAAATAAGAAATTAGGACTTTATCTTGACTGACAAGCTAAGTATAAAATTTTTTGTTTAGCATTTCTTATCCAATCAATCATACCTCCATATAAAATCAATACTGATCATGAAAGAAATAGGCATAAGGATGAGGCTGACTAGGTATTAGCAACCAGCAGCTTTAATCAATAGAATAGTGTAACAAAATTCTCAAGTTCAATAAATGGATGTCCAATCAAAGAAATGATGACAAGTTAGATTGCCGATGATGGATCGATGGATAGCCAATGAAGGTTGGGGTGGAGGCCAATAAGATGGGTGATCGCCCATGATAGCAATCCAGGATATCTCATCGAGCTCATCTTAGGTCCACAAATTATGAGTCTCAGACCCTTAATTGGATCCAATAAACTAGATAAAGAGAGGGAAAGAAAAAGGAGAGAGAAAGAAGGAGAGAGAGAAGAGAAAAAGTTGAGAAGAGAGACAAAAATCCCTATCTTTTCCTCCTCTTCTTCTTCTTCCAAAATAGGGGACTATCCTCTTCTTCCCTCCCTTCCTCTTTATCACATCAATGAAGAGGCCAGCGATGACCAATAGTGGTGATAGTGGGGTGGTGCTTAGTCGCAGAATCATTGGCGATGGTGGTCAATAGGCAGGGAGAAATAAAAGGAAGAATAAGAAGAAAAGAAAAAAAAAGACCAGGGGAAGGGTTTTGGTCGACCAACCCTATGGTGGTGGCCCTCAATGGTAGCAACCCTAGCGGCTCCGCCCTTGCCAACCTGAGCAACCCATATTTCATGACAGTGGTCGGTTTAGTAGAAGAACAAATGAAAGGGAAAATAGGGGAAGAAAAATACCAAAATAGGGCAGCTAGTTCATCAACCAAATCCGGTGATCTTGGGTAGCAAATCGAGATGAGGAAGCCATCAATGATGACCATGTGTTGCCCCAAGAATTGATTTTAATGACTATGAAATATTTGAGAGGAGTGCTAATGATTTTTATCTTTAAAAAAGCTTAAGTGTATATTTCAAAAAATTCAAAAATTTTAAATTGATAAAGATGTTTGGAGAAGGTTAAAGTTGCAAATTCATCAAGTTGGAGATGAGAACAATATTTTTTGAAAGTCTCAAAAACATTCAAGATGACTTTGGATCATTTGGACGTAATTTCAAAAATTTCAAAAACCAAAAATTAAAGAAAATCTATTTTGGGCAAAAGGGGTGACCCCTAGGTCATCCCTTTTCAAAAAGAATGTTGGCATGCTAAGTTTTGGGTTGACACACAAAAAGGGATAACCTATGGGATGACCCTTTCACTAGGGGACGATCTATGGGACAATCCTTGCTCTTCCTAGGCCTAAAATAGAAAGCTTGTTTTTGCTGTCTAAAAAGGGACGACCTATGGGATGACCCTTTTCGCAGGGGACGATCGATGGGTCACCCCCTGCGGGCTTGAAATCATAATGATTATTTTTCTAGCTTATTTTTGGTACATTTGATACTCACTCTCCAATGGCTCTAAATGGCTATTAGATATTTTTCAGCATTGATTGAAAGTATAAAGGCATCCAAAAGGAGGAAAAACTCAAGAGAAATCAAAAAAAAAAATCTTTCAAAAGAAATTTAGGCTCCAAGACAAAGAAGCATTCAATTCAA
Source organism: Elaeis guineensis (assembly GCF_000442705.2). NCBI lineage: Eukaryota > Viridiplantae > Streptophyta > Magnoliopsida > Arecales > Arecaceae > Elaeis > Elaeis guineensis. The sequence goes on along the minus strand of NC_025998.2, from coordinate 114,258,954 downwards.
GCTCAACCATCTCTCCAAAGCTCACTCAACTCTCCATCCCAACTAAGGGTGTTTTTAAAGGCATTTTCAAATTTGTGTAAAGTATATTTATTATTATATTATGTTATTGAAGAAGCTAAACTTGTTTGTCATTATAAAACTCTTTTCATCTCATTGCTCTTATGTGTACAAGTTTTGGAAGGATTCCAAAACTTGAAAAAGGTTGATCTGAATCTTGAATCAGAGTGTGTAGGATTAGCTTGTATCTAAAAAATAAGTGTCTAGCTTAAAAAAAATTAAAGTTAGTAGAATCTGACATTGTAATCGTTGAATACGATTAGTGAATTAAAATTTTTAAGTAGGATTTTGGAGAGTAGATGTAGGTACAAGGTTGGCACCAAACCACTATAATCTCTTCTTGCTTGTGGTGTCTTTATCACTCTTCTTATCTTCTTGTGTTAATTCTTACTTTCTCATTTGAATACTCTGCACACTTTTTGTTTTTGCCACTACACATCATATATCTCATCTAAGGCACTTTTTGTGACATAATTTTGACTTAATTTCTTTAAAAACCCAGTTCACCTCCTCTTAGATTGTATAGCTAGACAACAAGTGGTATTAAAGCTTAGTGCTCAAGCCCTTTCTTAATTTCACCATCAAGAGCTAAAGATCTATGGCAACCCAAGTTGGCATCTCACTTACCGAGGGATAATCCACAAACCGACCTCCACTTTTCAATAGGTCAAACTACACCTATTAAAAATTTTGGATGAAGATATTTTTCTAAGCACTCGATTATGATATGTGAACTATCATAGTAAATGGACCTCACTTACCCATCAAATTGGTTGATGGAAAGGATGTTCCCAAGCTCGAAAGTGAGTAGGATGAGGTTGATAAGAAAATGGCTCAGCTCAACACTAAAGCTATAAATGTATTGTGCACTAGATATAAATGAGTTTAATCATATTTCAATTTGTAATTTTGCTAAAAAAATTTAGGATAGACTAGAGATAACGTATGAAGGTACAAATTAGGTTAAAAAGTTAAAAATTAACATGATAGTATATAAATATGAACTCTTTAAAATAAAATATGATGAGTCTATTATCCAAATATTTCTCACTTTACTGATATTATTAGTAGTCTTAAAAGTCTTGGCAAGTCTTACTCTAACAGTGATCTTGTAAGAAAAGTTGTTAGATCTCTACCAAGAATGTGAGAAGCAAAGCTCACCGTGATTCAAGAGATGAAGGATCTTAATGTTTTACCTTTAGAGGAGCTTCTCGGATCACTCATGATGCATGAATTGATCATAAGACAGCATGGTAAAGAAGAGACCAAGAAAAAAAAAATTGCTCTCAAGTCTACTACACAAGAAGAGGAAGAATTAGACTAAACTGAAAACGATGATGAGGATGAAGAATTGGCACTAATCACTTGAAAATTTAAAAGATTTATGAAAAAAAGAAGACAAGAGATAAGAAGAAGGCCACTAACAAAAGGAGAGCCTAGCAAAGAAAGAGACAAGGAGCAACCTCTCATATGCTATGAATGTAAGAAATCAGACCACTTCAAATCTGATTATCTACAACTCAAGAAGGCCCCTAAGAAGTTCAAGAAACAGACAATGGTGGTTACATGGAGTGACAGTGACTTATTTGATCTCCAATGAAGATACCCATGAAGAAGCCAACTTATGCCTCATAGCACATAAAAATGAGATAACTTCTGAATTTTTAAGTAAATTTACTTTTGTTAAGCTCCAAGAGGTATTTTATGACTTATTAGATGATCTAAAGAAGTTAGAACTAAAAAATAAAGAATTAAAAATAAAAAATCAATGTTTATTAAAAGAAAAAAAATTATTTTAAATGAAAATAGAACTCTAACTCAAGAAAATTAAAACTTAAAGATGAAAGTAACTAAATTAAAATCAATTATAAAAAAATTTACTTTAAGTTCAGATAAACTTCAAATGATTCTTGATAATCAAAGGAGGTGTATAACAAAGTCGGTCTTGGTTAAGCACTCTTAGAGGTGTCACTTAGGGATTCTACCTTCGGTCTTGGTTATAACCCATTAAAGAAATAAAAATTTTTGAAAAATATTTTTGTGAACTCCTCTCTTAATAAATCATCAAATATTTTATGTTTCAGCTGTGGTAAAGTAGGTCATAAATCAAATGCATATTTTTCTAGTAAATTTGGTAGCTCTAATGTAAAGAAAGTATGGATTCCAAAAGGAACCATATTGACTAACCATATTGACTAATCAAAAAGGACCTAAGAAAGCTTGGATATCTAAAGTTAAAACTTGAATTTCTATGTAGGTATGTCTTGCATCCTAAAGATCAAATAGAAAGGCAAATCTTGATAGTGGGTGCTCAAGATATATGACAGATAATGAATCCCATGCATTACTCTAGAGGCAAAAGATGGAGGGATGGTCACCTTGGAGATAATAGAAAAAAAGATCATCGAATTAGGTAACATTGGTATCACTCTTTTCATATTTATTAAAAATATTTTATTGGTTGATAGTCTCAAGCATAATCTACTTAGCATTAGCCAATTTTGTGATAAAATTTCAAAGTTATTTTTGAATCTTCCATGTGTATTGTAACTAGTCCCAATAATGATGGTATGAGATTCATTAGACATAGGCATGGTAATATTTACATGATGGATTTGGATGATCTATCCTTACAAAATATGCAATACTTAATAGCAATAAATGCTAAAATTAATGAGATTAGTTGGCTTTTGCATTGTAGGATTGCACATATAAACATGAATTTACGCTCAAAACTTATCAAAAAGGATTTAGTTGTTGGTTTGCCAAAATTGAGTTTTGAAAAGGATAGAATTTGTGATGTATGTCAACTAAAAAAATAAAATAGAGTTTCATTCAAATCTAAAAATATTATTTCAACTTTTAGACCATTAGAGTTATTGCATATGGATTTATTTAAGCCCACTAAAACTATAAGCTTAGGAGGTAAACATTATGGTTTTATAATTATTGATGATTTTTTATGTTTTATTTAAATTTTATTCTTAACACATAAGGATAAGTCTTTTTCAGCTTTCTCTAAGTTTTGTTGAAAAATTTCAAGTGAAAAAGATTTTTCAATTCTTAAAATTCATAGTAATCATGGAATCGAGTTTGAAAATTAAGAATTTAAAAAGTTTTGTGACAAAAAGGGATTGAACATAATTTTTCTGTACCTAAGACACCCAATAAAATGGGATAGTAGAGAGAAAGAATAGAATACTAGAAGAAATGACTCGTACCATACTATGTGAAAGCAATCTCCTAAAATACTTTTGAGTGAAAGCAATCAACATGGCATGCTACATTCTTAATTGTGCCTTAATTAGATCAATCCTAAAGAAAATACCTTATAAACTTTGAAAACGTAGAAAACCAAACATTGGATATTTTCATATTTTTGGTTGCTGATGTTTTATTTTGAATAATGATAAAGATAAATTAAAAAAATTTGATACAAAATCTAATAAAGCCATTTTTCTTGGTTACTCCACTTCTTGTAAAGCATATAAAATTTTTAACAAACAGATCTTAGTTATAGAAGAATTAGTGCATATTATTTTTGATGAGATTAATGATCTTCTATCAAGAAAGAGAAAGACTGTTGATGATGCAGATCGGATTGTGGAAGGAATGAAGAAACTCATCCTGAAGGACTCAATGATGAATAATGAGAAAGAACATGAAGATAATTATGATGATGAGGGTGAAAAACAACAAGATCAACAAGAGCAAGTATAAGATACAAATGATCTTTCAAGAGAATGGAGGTATATCCACAACCATCCCAAAAAACTTATAATTGATGATCCTACACATGAGGTAAGAATTCGCTCTTCACTTAAAGATGCTTACAACCATTTTGCTTTTGTATCTCATTTTGAACCAAAAATCATAGATGAAGCTAAAAAGGATCATAATTAGATAAATATCATGTAAGAAGAACTAAATCAATTTGAAAGAAATAATATGTAGACCATAGTTGAAAGACCTGAAGATCATCCTCATAATTGGAAAAAATGGATTTTTAAAAATAAGTTAGATGAAAATGGAAATGCAATTAGAAAAAAAGAAGATTAGTACCCAAAGGATATAACCAATAAGAGAGAATTGATTTTTGATGAGATTTTTACACTAATAGCCAAATTAGAGGCTATTAGACTCTTGCTTGCTTATGCTTGTTATATGAATTTTAAATTATTTCAAATAGATGTTAAAAATATTTTTCTCAATGGTTATATTACTAAAGAAGTATATATAAAGCAACATCCAATTTTGAAAATCATGCTTTTTCAAACCATGTTTTCAAGTTAACAAAACTTTATATGGTTTAAAACAAGCACCTAGAGTATGGTATGAAAGACTTAGTAAATTTTTGCTAAAAATAGTTTTTCAAGAGAAAAAGTAGATACCATTTTTTTCATTAAAAAAATTCATAATGATTTCTTGTTATTCAAATATATATTCATGATATCATATTTTGGTCTATTAATAAAGCTTTATATCAAAATTTTATCAAGCTCATGCAAGTGGAGTCCGAGATGAGCATGATGGAAGAACTTACATTCTTTTTCGGACTCCAAATTAGATAAATAAAGAAAAAGATCTCCATCTGTCAAAGTAAATACATAAGAGAGCTATTAAAGAGATTTAAGATGAAGAAATCTAAAAATATTAGCACTCCCATGAGCCCTTCATGCAAGTTAGATAAAAATGAGAATGGTAAAAGTATTGATTTAAAGCTTTATAGAGATATGATAGGTTCTTTATTATATCTTACTATCAATAGATCTAATATTATGTTTAATATGTGTATGTATGCAAGATTTTAATTCAATCCTAAAGAATCATATTTATTTGCTATTAAAAAAAATTTAAGATATTTGAAAAGTACTCAAATACTAGGTTTATGGTTCTCTAAACACTCATCTATAGACTTAATAGGTTATTCAGTTGCAAACTTTACTGGATGTAGATGAGATAGAAAAAGTATTAGTGAAACTTATCAATTTTGTGGAGTAAACTTAATCTCAATGTTTGGCAAAAAAATAAAATTTGATGGTATTGTCTACAGTCAAGGTCGAATATATTATAGTCAAAAATTGCTGTATATAAATCTTATGGATTAAGCAATAACTTGAGAATTTTGACATCAAACTTAAGAATATTCGTATAAGATGTGATATTACTAGTACAATATAATCAACTTAACCAAAAAATCAATCCAACAATCTAGATCTAAGCATATAGAATAAGACACCATTTCATAAGAGAACATGTATAAAATAATGATGTGATGATTGACTTTGTTTGTTATGAAAAATAATTAGCTAACATATTTACAAAGGCATTAAGTGAAGATAGATTTTGTAAAATTAGAAGAGAACTAGGAGTTTTAGATCCTTATGCTTAGTGCTATCTACTTGATCTCACTACATTTTTCTTTCAATTTCTTTGGATATATTGATATAATTACTTCTTATAATCACTTGTTGGAAGTCAATAGAAAAGTGACTTCTTTTTGAAAATTGAGTATGCTTAATGATTGTTAGTTGTTTGGTGTTTATATTTATTTTCTTGATTCATCATATGCACTATTTATAAATCTAAAGAGGAGAAAAATGTAAAGCTCATTCTTTAAAAATCAACTAATTATGCATAATTTGAAAGAAAAAGGGAAAGTATCAAGAAAAATAAAATTTCTAGCATTTATTATTGTTGGTGCAAAAATCCGCCTGCGCCGGAGAAGCTGGAGTTGAGGAGGCCGCGGTCGCCGTCGGGACCTGCAAGGGAAGTCTAAATCGGAGGTGGGGTTGCTCCGGCAAGACCCTCCGATGCTCAAGTCAGTTCTCTGCCTCAACAAGAATGGAGTGCTCGAACGGAGAATTTAGCAGAGTTTTGAGATAAGAGAAATGAGCTTAAAGAAATAACGTATCTGAGTCCCCCCTTTTTATAGGCGGGGGAGGCAACGGACTGATGGCGACGTGTGTAACCGTCTGGTAGTGGGCCGCCCACGGTCAGGGAAATTAATTATGGAGAGTGGTGGGGTAGACTCGTGGCTGTTGTCATAGTCTGCCACGTATGGCCTGTTGCGGATAGTGGGGCGGCGTCCGTTGCCGCTAGCTGTCAGTGAGTAGTGGGATCGTGCAGCACCTGCCGCAGGGAGTGGGACAGAATCGTGGCCGTTTGCTACAGCCTGTCAGGGAGTAATGGGTCCGTTGCTGGAGCCGCATAGAATCCGCTGTAGGACCTGGAACAGGATCATGATTGTTGTCGCGATCTGCCGAGGGGGTGCGGATCTGTCGATTGAGGTTCGGCCGCGGTTGGAGTCCGACCTCCGTAGGAGCCCGGGCGGAACCGCTCTGATGTCGAAGGTGGAGCCCGGCTCCCGTAGGAGTCCGGGCGGAGCCGCTCTGATGTCGAAGGTGGAGCCCGGCTCCCGTAGGAGTCCGGGCGGAGCCGTTCTGGTGTCGGAAGTGGAGTCCGGCTCCCGTAGGAGTCCGAGCGGAGCCGTTCTGATGTCGGAGGTGGAGCCCGGCTCTCGTAGGAGTCCGGGCGGAGCCGTTCTGGTGTCGGAGGTGGAGTCCGGCTCCCGTAGGAGTCCGGGAGGAGCTGCTGCAAACAAAGTCAAGGGTGAAGTCCGGCTCTGATAGGAGTCCGGATTGAGCTTACCAGCGATTGATATTGAGAGTGGAGCCCGGCTCCCGTAGGAGTCCGGGCGGAGCTGTTTTGATGTTGGCGGTGGAGCCCGGCTCCCGTAGGAGTCCGGGCGGAGCAGCGCTTGCTGATGGCGGTGGAGCCCGACTCCCGTAGGAGTCCGGGCGGAGCTGTGCTGATGCCGTCGGTGGAGCCCGGCTCCCGTAGGAGTCCGGGAGGAGCTGCTGCAAACAAAGTCAAGGGTGAAGTCCGGCTCTGATAGGAGTCCGGATTGAGCTTACCAGCGATTGATATTGAGAGCGGAGCCCAGCTCCCGTAGGAGTCCAGGCGGAGCTATTTTGATGTTGGCGGCGGAGCCCGGCTCCCGTAGGAGTCCGGGCGGAGCAGCGATTGCTGATGGCGGTGGAGCCCGGCTCCCGTAGGAGTCCGGGCGGAGCTGTGCTGATGCCGTCGGTGGAGTCCGGCTCCCGTAGGAGTCTGGGCTGAGCCTTTCTGATGTCGGAGGTGGAGCCCGGCTCCCGTAGGAGTCCGGGCGGAGCCGTTCTGATGAGAATTTTGGCCGCGGGTATTTTATACCCAACACCAGTCCCCCTACTTCCAAGTTTGAATTTCAAGCGAAGGAAGTACACAGAGAGAGATGCGCAGCCGAAATTGCCTCCTCGATCCCTATGCGCGGCTGCCCCCACTTAATGTGCGCGTGTCAGAATCCGTTTTTTGGCAAAGGTGACTTGAAAAGTCTTTTCGAAACCCCCGTTGAAACGCGATCCCAGGCGTCGCCCTGTGGGAATCTGTGAGCGGTCAACCTTCGATAGCAACGAAGCGGATAAGCGCGACACGCGGCACACACCATCTGGCCCAGGAATTCTCGCCGTCATAATTGCGCCAGGATCCGCCGGCTATTTAAACCCTTCGATCCATTCACGATCTCATCCCGGCGTTCTTCTTTTCCCCTGAGAGTCTTGCTCCCCTCGTGCCAATTCTCGTCGCCTTTTGCCCATCAATCCTTCTCGTAGGGTTTCCACACCATGTCCTCAACTCTGGAGGCTGTTCTTGAGGGGATTGTTAGGGCTTGGAGGAAGGTGAGGAGGAGGACGACGGTCGGTGAGAATCTCTGTCATCTCAGAGGGGGCCCAAGGAAGAATTCCTTCAACAACAGGGGTTTAATATCGGGGGCTGTTGTAGAAGCTATTCTGTCCGCAAATTTCGGAGCAGTAAGGCGGGGTAATACCGGTCAAGAGGGCAGAATAAATGTCACAAGTCATGACGGGATCCTTGACGCCGTCGGGGCCAAGGGACCAGAGATGGTCGACGGCGGGGCGGTAGAACTTGTTGCGGAGATGGTGGAAGTAGCGCATGCCGACCTTGCCGGAGCGTCTCAGGTGGCGGCCGTCATGGCTACGGCTCTTCTTGAAACAGGTCTTCGTTACTGCCGTTGTTACCCCCGCCGCCTTCGGAGATCAATCCCACCCCTTTCTCGCTAAGGTCGGAACTTTGGGGACAGAATGAAGAGAGATGGGGCGAGAGATGTTACACGCACTGGAGAATGCGACTGAGAAGAACAGAGACGGGAAGAGGAATTTGCAGCTTGGATCGGCCTCCGGTTCATCCTGCCTGAACCGTGCTTTGCGAGACATGTATTTTCTTTTTCTCTTTTTCCTGACCCGCCGGGTCCTGTAACGTGTGCTTCTATCAAATAAAATAGTGATTTCAGTACCTTGTTTACCTCTCGTGTCAAATAATTGTCTGTCGAACTTCTTTCCTTCTCTTTGCCTGTGTCATGCCGTTCCAAGACCGTCGGCGACCTTTTCAGTTTATGTGGGGTCGTCTTTCGCCGGGCTTCTTTTCGATTTTTTCTGCTATTGGGAGATGTCCACTTGTCGGGTTTGCTGGGATCTTTCTCCGCTGGAGTTGGGGCTAGGTTCGAAGAAGCTCCTGGAAGTTGAAGCAGCATAGTTTTCATAAGAAGTAGGGCAAAGTTTTTCTGTAATCAAAGTCATAAGTAAAGTCAAGCTTCCGTAGAAGTCCGGGCGGAGCTGCTCTAATGTCGAAGGTGGAGCCCGGCTCCCGTAGGAGTCCGGGTGAAACCTTTTGGTGACGGAACCCGGCTCTCGTAGGAGTCCGGGCGAAACCTTTTGGTGGCGGAACCCGGCTCCCGTAGGAGTCCGGGCGAAACCTTTTGGTGGCGGAACCCGGCTCCCGTAGGAGTCCAGGCCTTACTCTCCGCTCAAGTTAGGGCGAGGTTCTCCTCCTGTCCCTAACAGGGCTGTGGGGGCACATATGGGCGTTGTGAGGCCTCTCTCCCCATCCGGTCTAAAGGAACCGGGCCTTCGACTTTGCTCAAGTTAGGGCGAGGTTCTCCTCCTGTCCCTAACAGGGCTGTGGGGGCACATATGGGCGTTGTGAGGCCTCTCCCCCCATCCGGTCTAAAGGAACCGGGCCTTCGACTTTGCTCAAGTTAGGGCGAGGTTCTCCTCCTGTCCCTAACAGGGCTGTGGGGGCACATATGGGCGTTGTGAGGCCTCTCCCCCCATCCGGTCTAAAGGAATCGGGCCTTCGACTTTGCTCAAGTTAGGGCGAGGTTCTCCTCCTGTCCCTAACAGGGCTGTGGGGGCACATATGGGCGTTGTGAGGCCTCTCCCCCCATCCGGTCTAAAGGAACCGGGCCTTCGACTTTTGTAAGATTGCGTTCTCATTTTTGATACCGTCTGCTTGAATTGTCCCTGGACAAGTGGGCACACATTTTTCGATTAGGATGAAATCACTGGTAGTATATCCGTAAGTTTTCTGAGTTCCATGATCGCGGGAGGTCGGCCCCTCCGAGCTCCTTAAGATAATAAGTCCCAGGTCGGACTACTTCTTTGATCTCATAAGGTCCTTCCCAATTTGGGGCTAGCTTCCCCTGGGCCTGCGGCTGTGAAACAGCAGCTCGTCGGAGTACAAGATCCCCCGCTCTAAATGTCCTATTCTTGACTCGGGCGTTATAATATCGGGCAACCTTCTGTCTGTAGGCCGCCACTCGGACCTGAGCGATCTCCCGCCTTTCTTCCAGTAGGTCGAGGTTGGCCCTGAGATCTTGTGCATTCTGGGGTTCGTCGAATGCCACGACTCGTGCCGACGGGAGTTTAAGTTCGATCGGGATGACGGCTTCTGTACCAAAGGCTAGAGCAAAGGGAGTCTCTCCCGTAGGCAACCTCCGGGTAGTTCGGTACGCCCATAGCACATGGTAAAGCTCGTCCGCCCAAGTTCCTTTCGCTTTTTCAAGCCTTGTCTTGATTCCCTGCAAAAGGGTTCTGTTCGTTACCTCGGCTTCACCGTTTGCCTGGGGATGGGCCACTGATGTGAACTTGTGGGAGATGTTTAGGTCTTCACAGAATTCAGCAAATCTGGCTCCCGCAAATTGCCGTCCATTATCAGTGATCAGTGTTCGAGGTAAACCGAACCTGCACACTATTGATTTCCAGACGAAATCCTGCACTTTCGCTTCTGTGATTTTGGCTAGTGGTTCGACCTCGATCCATTTGGTGAAGTAGTCGATTGCCACAAGGAGAAATTTCCTTTGACCAGACGCCATGGGAAAGGGGCCAAGAATATCCATCCCCCATTGCGCAAAAGGCCATGGGGCACTCAGGGGTGTGAGCTCGGTAGCAGGTTGTCTCTGGACGTTGGCGTACCTTTGGCATCGATCGCATTTTTTGACATATTCGATTGAATCATGATGCATTGTGGGCCAGTAGTACCCTTGGCGGAGTAGTTTGTGGGATAGAGATCTGGCACCCAAATGGCTTCCGCAAACTCCCTCGTGCACTTCCCATAAAGCGTAGTCGGCTTCTGAGGGTCGGAGACATCTCAAGAGAGGCAAGGAGTACGATCTCTTGTATAATTTGCCCTCATAGAGGATGTACCGGGATGCCTGATTTCGGAGTTTTCGGGCCTCTTTCGCATCTTGGGGGAGAATCCCATCTCTAAGATAGGTTATCAGCGGGTCGACCCAGCTGGGCTCGTGGTCAATACCCATTACGAGCTGCGGTTCTTCCGTACTTGGGTGCTTTAAAACTTCAAAGAGGATGCCTTTGGGTAATTCGGCCGGAGCCGATGTTGCTAGCTTGGAGAGAAAATCGGCTCTGGCATTCTCCGATCTTGAAATTTGCTTGATGTCGAAATTGTTGAAGGCGGGGGTGAATTCCTTCACCTTCTCAAGATATTTGGCCATACTGTCCTCCCGCGCTTCAAAGCTCCCGCTGACTTGTCTCACTATAAGTTGGGAATCGCTGTGCACCCGGAGTTGGTTTATTTCAAGCTCCTTAGTGACCCTCAATCCTGCGATTAGAGCTTCATATTCTGCTCCATTGTTTGTTGCGGGGAATCCGAAATGCAGAGCGTACTCCGCGACGACTCCCTCCGGGCTGGTCAAGATCAGGCCTGCACCAGCGCCCGCCATGTTGGAAGATCCGTCCACGTGGAGGGTCCAAAAGCCATCGAAGGAACTGGCTTCTTCGTCGGAGGAGTCCGGTTGAGTCTTCAGGTCATCAATTTTGCTTTGCTCAGGTTCGGCCTCCTCAGGGACGGTGCATTCTACTATGAAATCCGCCAATACCTGGGCCTTTATTGCCGGCCTAGGCTGGTAGTTGATGTCGAATTCTGTGAGCTCGATTGCCCATTTCGCCATTCTCCCAGAAATATCAGCTCGGTGCAAAACCGCTTTGATCGGTTGGTCGGTGAGCAACGTCACCGTGTGCCCTTGAAAGTAAGGTCGGAGTCTCCGAGCTGCAATCAACAAAGCGTAGGTCAGTTTCTCTAATTTAGTATACCTGGTCTCGACGTCCCTTAGCACGCGGCTAATGTAGTAGACCGGCCGCTGGATTTTTATTTCTTCCTTGACAAGGACTGCCGCGAGGGATGTGGGAGAGACTGCCAGGTACAAAAATAACTCCTCCCCAGGTTCGGGCTTTGCCAGTAGTGGAGGTGAGCTAAGGTAGCTCTTTAATTCCTCAAATGCCTGTTGACATTCAGGGGTCCAACAGAAGTTCTTCGGCTATTTGAGGGTTTGGAAGAAAGGCAAACATCGCTCAGCCGACCTCGCGACAAAGCGATTAAGAGCTGCGATCCTCCCAGTGAGGCACTGAACCTCCTTGATCGACCGTGGGGCGGCCATCTCCTGGATGGCGCGAATTTTCTCCAGATTGGCCTCAATCCCACGCCCCGACACCATGAAGCCCAGGAACTTTCCTGAGGTTACCCCAAAAGCACATTTTGTCGGGTTCAGCTTCATTCTGTATTTTCGAAGAGCGCCAAAAGCTTCCTCGAGGTCGGCAACATGATTTTCGAAAGATCTACTTTTCACGAGCATATCGTCTACGTACACCTCCATGTTTCGGCCGATTTGTTCTTTGAAGATTTTGCTTACCAACCGCTGATAGGTTGCGCCTGCGTTCTTGAGGCCGAACGGCATAACCCTGTAGCAGTAAAGGCCGCGACTAGTGATAAAAGCAGTCTTTTCTTCATCTTCCGATGCCATCCTAATCTGGTTATAGCCGGAGAATGCATCCATAAAAGTGAGAAGCTCGTGGCCCGAGGTAGCGTCCACCAGTTGGTCGATCCTGGGCAGGGGGTAGCTGTCCTTTGGGCAAGCTTTATTCAGCTTTTTGAAGTCGATACACATCCTCCACTTGCCGTTTGCTTTCTTGACCAAGACAACATTGGAGATCCACTCTGGATAATTGACCTCCCTGATGAATCCGGCCTTGAGAAGTTTATCCACTTCCTCGGCTATCGCCTTCTGCCTCTCTGGGGCATGACTCCGGATTTTTTCTTTTGTTGGCCGATGTTTAGGGTCGACCGCCAGATGATGTTCCATGACCTCTGTTTCGATCCCCGGCATATCCGCCGGGATCCATGCGAAAACGTCCGCATTTTTTCGGAGAAAGTCCACGAGATGCGTCCGCACCTCCTCCTCCAGGTTGGAGCCAATCAACACCACGTGCTCCGCGTTCCCATCATTCAAAGGAATTGGTATCAGGTCCTCGATTGGGCCGCCCCTCTCTTCAGTGAGGTCGTCGCGCGCATCCAACCCGTCGACTGGACAAAGATCCGTTTGATCGCTTCTTTGCAGGGCAATATTGTAGCAGTGCCTGGCCAGCGCCTGGTCTCCCCGAACTTCTCCAATCCCCTTGTCAGTGGAGAACTTCAACTTCAAATGATAGGTTGAAACAACGGCTCTGAGGGCATTGAGGCCAGGACGGCCAAGAATTGCATTGTAGGCAGATGGCGCCTTTACCATCAGGAAATTCACCAGAGCCCTGGACTGCTTTGGATGCTGACCCGCGGTCACAGTTAGAGCTATCGTTCCTTCCGTAGGAACGGCGTCACCAGTAAACCCTATCAAGGGGGAGCACATCGGCCTTAGATGACCGCCAAGAGTGGTCATTCTTGAAAAGGCGTTGTAGAACAAGATGTCAGCCGAACTTCCGTTATCGACGAGAACGCGACGGACATCATAATTTGCTATGTTCAAGGAAACTACGACCGCGTCGTTGTGAGGGAATTGGACTCCCTGGGCGTCTTCTTCAGTGAAGGCTATGGGTTCCTCGACTTTTTGCCGCTTGGGGGGTGCAGCTGATTTGCCGATCGCCTCCTGCTGGGATTCCCCTGAGACGACATTAACGGAATCCCGCGGAGACTGGTCGCCCGACCACCCTTTATCGGCGGTCATAGCCAGAGGTAGTTGTGTAGAAACCCCGCGAGAAGGCATCGGACAGGGAAAGGAGGCTTGGGTGCCGGAAAGGATGGCCGGAAGCGGATCCGTTGAGCGCTCCTTTAAGAACAAGGGTGCTGCGAAGATTTGCGCCCTCCTTCTAGCGCCAATCCTGTTAGTGCAAAAATCCGCCTGCACCGGAGAAGCTGGAGTTGAGGAGGCCGCGGTCGCCGTCGGGACCTGCAAGGGAAGTCTAAACCGGAGGTGGGGTTGCTCCGGCAAGACCCTCCGACGCTCAAGTCCGTTCTCTGCCTCAACAAGAATGGAGTGCTCGAACGGAGAATTTAGCAGAGTTTTGAGATAAGAGAAATGAGCTTAAAGAAATAACGTATCTGAGTCCTCCCTTTTTATAGGCGGGGAGGCAACGGACTGATGGCGACGTGTGTAACCGTCTGGTAGTGGGCCGCCCACGGTCAGGGAAATTAATTATGGAGAGTGGTGGGGTAGACTCGTGGCTGTTGTCATAGTCTGCCACGTATGGCCTGTTGCGGATAGTGGGGCGGCGTCCGTTGCCGCTAGCTGTCAGTGAGTAGTGGGATCGTGCAGCACCTGCCGTAGGGAGTGGGACAGAATCGTGGCCGTTTGCTACAGCCTGTCAGGGAGTAATGGGTCCGTTGCTGGAGCCACGTAGAATCTGCTGTAGGACCTGGAACAGGATCATGATTGTTGTCGCGATCTGCCGAGGGGGTGCGGATCTGTCGATTGAGGTTCGGCCGCGGTTGGAGTCCGACCTCCGTAGGAGCCCGGGCGGAATCGCTCTGATGTCGAAGGTGGAGCCCGGCTCCCGTAGGAGTCCGGGCGGAGCCGCTCTGATGTCGAAGGTGGAGCCCGGCTCCCGTAGGAGTCCGGGCGGAGCCGTTCTGGTGTCGGAAGTAGAGTCCGGCTCCCGTAGGAGTCCGGGCGGAGCCGTTCTGATGTCGGAGGTGGAGCCCAGCTCCCGTAGGAGTCCGGGCGGAGCCGTTCTGGTGTCGTAGGTGGAGTCCGGCTCCCGTAGGAGTCCGGGAGGAGCTGCTGCAAACAAAGTCAAGGGTGAAGTCCGGCTCTGATAGGAGTCCGGATTGAGCTTACCAGCGATTGATATTGAGAGCGGAGCCCGGCTCCCGTAGGAGTCCGGGCGGAGCTGTTTTGATGTTGGCGGCAGAGCCCGGCTCCCGTAGGAGTCCGGGCGGAGCAGCGCTTGCTGATGGCGGTGGAGCCCGGCTCCCGTAGGAGTCCGGGCGGAGCTGTGCTGATGCCGTCGGTGGAGCCCGACTCCCGTAGGAGTCCGGGAGGAGCTGTTGCAAACAAAGTCAAGGGTGAAGTCCGGCTCTGATAGGAGTCCGGATTGAGCTTACCAGCGATTGATATTGAGAGCGGAGCCCGGCTCCCGTAGGAGTCCGGGCGGAGCTGTTTTGATGTTGGCGGCGGAGTCCGGCTCCCGTAGGAGTCCGGGCGGAGCAGCGCTTGCTGATGGCGGTGGAGCCCGGCTCCCGTAGGAGTCCGGGAGGAGCTGTGCTGATTCCGTCGGTGGAGCCCGGCTCCCGTAGGAGTCCGGGCTGAGCCTTTCTGATGTCGGAGGTGGAGCCCGGCTCCCGTAGGAGTCCGGGCGGAGCCGTTCTGATGGGAATTTCGACCGCGGGTATTTTATACCCAACAATTATGAAAATAGAGGGAGACAATATTAAAAGAGAAATCTTCTTTGAAACTAAATAGGAGAAATCATTTTGAAACTTAATAAAAATAAAAATTATTGATGATCATTTGTCTTAATCTATGTGTACGCTGTTGTTGTTCTATTCATTTGATTTGTTTTTAGAAAATCATTATTATACTTAAGAGAGAATTTATTGGTAAATATTTATACTTTGATTTGAGTAATTATTTTTTATCATTTGACTTATTCATTCATATTTTGCATGATTTGATCCTCTCATCATTTTTGATAATATATTAGTATCAAGTCGAATTGAAACATATTTTTGTATTTTGCTATGATTGATCATTTTTGAGAAATGGATTTAAAACTTGCTCTTCTTAAATCTTCAACTGGTATCAAAAAAAAAAATTTAAGTAAGTTATTATTTGTGTTAATTTTTAAAATAATTGATACAAAGATGATTATTTTTATAATTGGTATCGAGAAGATTCTTCTTAAGAAAATTTTTACAGTTGATTATACCAAATAGCCCATTTTTGCCTTACACTCTATTACTTCATCTTTGGTGAAATAAAAGAATAATCAGTCTCAAATCTATTTTACATTGACATATTCTAGATATAATATTGTTTGAGATAAATTTGAAAATTTATACCTTTCTAAACTTAATTGATTGATACCTCTTAAAGAAAAGGAAGAGATATTTTCTAAAAAAAATTAAATATATCTTGTGGCTTGCTTTGAATCATCTATTCAAATCCTTGATTTTGAAAATCTCTATCCCTATTGAATCTTCAAATCTTAAAATATTTTTCTAACTATTTTTGAGAAAGAGTAGTGTTATTGAGTTTGTATTGTTCAAAATTTAATGATTCATATTTTCTAAAATTGGTCTAGCTTGATTTAAATTTAGAAAGGGAAGAAGTTTTATTTTCTTCAATCTCAATTTGATACAAATCATTGATTCCTTCAAATAAAAGGGGGAGAAGTCTTATTCTGAATTTGAATGTTAAACTCAAATTTAATTTGAAAAGAAAAGAACTCAAATCAAATTCTAAAAATTTTGTTTGATTTTGATGATTCATTTTTTAAATTTTTTTCTTGAGCTTTTTGATACTGTCAAAAAGGAGGAGAGTATGTATGATGAGTATATACTTGAAATACTCTAAACTTAATTGATATACTCTTATGTTTGCTTAAAATTATCATATGAAAGATATACTCATATGTTTGCTTAAAATGATTACATAAAAAGAGCATATGTATATGTATGAAATTTGTATCAACTACTTCAAATCTGAATTTAGGATAAATTGAAACATTCATGAAGTATATGTTCACATGTATCTAATTTATTACTTCATGATTCATATTGACAAGTTAATTAAAATGCATTATGTTTAGTTACTATGGATGTGGTTATGTGATCCTTTTTGTAATTTTATGGATGTGGTTATGGATGTTATATCTTGTTGTATGTTGGCTACTATTACATCTCTTGATGTATTTTGATTGACATTATGTACTTTTGGCTTATGTGAACTCAATGTCATATATTGCTATATTTTGACTGAAATTATGTATTTTGCTTGAAATTATATATTTGCTAGGATGAGCTTAATGTAATATCTCACATTACATGGTAAATATGAAGTGTGACCCTTGTTCACATTATCTACTATGTATTTTGTCTCATTCTTAATTGGTGTATTTTGTTATGGATCCTCTTATCATTTGAGCAATAGGTTCCTTATATTTAATTAAAAAGGTGGAGTAGATTTTAGCCAAAAATGGAAACTATTTTCACACCAAAATTGATAATGTCAAAAAGGGGGAGTGGTATATTGTGGTATAAGCAGAAATGTATCCAAATATGGTAGAAATATATGCAAATATATAGTTAATTGGTAAAATGGCCAAATTTCTGAATTTTTTTATATCATGTGTTAGGACCTTGGCCCCTAATCACTCTTCTAAAAAAAATTGCCTAATAGAAAGTAACGCTAATACTATGTCTATATTCTCTATCTTTTACTCTAATGATGCATCATATCGTGTATCTTTTGACCTTGATACTTTGGCTTGATATATTAGTTTGGAGCTCATACCTTGAAAAGATGTATAAATTAAATACATTTGTATATGCTTTTGATCTTAAGCTCATATATTCTTAATGTCATTACTTTACTCCAATATTTTATACGGCTTATTCTGCTTATACTCAAATATTTTGTTATCATCAAAAATAAAGAAATTATTGCCCTAAGAATTGATTTTGATGACTACAAAATATTTGAGAAGAGTACTAATGATTTTTATTTTTGAAAAAATTTAAGTGTGTATTTCAAAAAATTCAAGAATTTTGAATTGATAAAGATGTTTGAAGAAGGACAAAGTTACAAATTCATCAAGTTGGAGATGAGAATAATATTTTTTGGAAGCCTCAAGAATATTCAAGATGACTTTGGATCATTTGGAGGTGATTTTAGGAGTTTTAGAAATCAAAAATTAAAGAACATCTATTTTGAACAAAAGGGGGCGACTCCTAGGTCATCCCTTTTTAAAAGGGATGTCGGCATGCTGTGTTTTGGATTGGCACACAAAAAGGGATGACCCTTTTGCTAGGAGACGATTCATAGTGTGACTCCTACTATTTCTAGGCCTAAAACAAAAAGCCTATTTTTGCTGTCCAAAAAGAGGCGACCCATGGGACAACCCTTTTCCTAGGGGACGACCCATGGGTCACCCCTTGTGGACCTGACATCATAACGGCTAGTTTTCTAGCCCATTTTTGGCATATTAATACTTTCTAATCACTCTCCAATGGCTCTAAATGATTACTAGACATTCTCCAATATTGATTGAAGGTATAAAGTCATTCAAAAGGAGGAAAAATTCAAGAGAAATCAAGAGAAAGATCTTTCAAAAGAAATTTAAGCTCCATTAAAGGAAGCATTTAATTCAAGCACAACCACCTCTCAAAAGCTCATTCAACTATCCATCCTAACTGAAGGTGTTTTTAAAAGCTTCTTTAAGTTTGTGTAAAGTACATTTATTGTTATATTGTGCTCATTAAGGACCTATACTTATTTGTCATTGTAAAACTCTTTTCATCTCATTGCTCTGTGTGTACACATTTTAGGGGGGTTTCAAAACTTGAGAAAAATTGATCCGAACCTTGAATCGGAGTGTGTAGGATTGGCTTATACTCAAAAAATAAGTGTCTAACTTGAGAAAAGCTAGGATCGATAGAATCTAATATTGTAATCATTGAATATGATTAGTGGATTAAAATTTCTAAGTTGGAGCTTGGAGAGTGGATTTAGCTGCAAAGTTAGCACCGAACCACTATAAACTCTTCTTGTTTGTGGTATCTTTATTACTCTTCTTGCTTTCTTGTGTTAATTCTTACTTTTTTCACTTGAATACTCTACACATTTCTTGTTTTTGCCACTACACATCACATATCTCATCTAAGGCACTTTTTGTGACATAATTTTCACTTAATCTTTTTAAGAACCCAATTCACCCCCTCTCTTAGGTTGCATAGCTGGGCAACACCATGAGACTTAGAGAAAATTGTGGAGGGAAGATCAGGGTGGATTACATCACTTCTGATGCCAAATCGGTGCTAACTCATCGGGCACATCAATGAAAAAAATTGCCAATATCTCAAGGGCTTTTATCGATGGTGGATCAGGATTCATTAGAGGAGGGAGGAGGCCTTTTATAGATAGATTGCTGGAGTCCATTCTCCAATGGAATCGATCAGAAGAAGCAGACTCCCATTGAGAGTCTTCTTCGATTCTTCTTTTTTGCTTTTCTTTGAGATTCATGCACTTAGTTTTGGGCTTATGTAGTCTTTTGGCCCGATTAGTAGATCAAGCCCTTACAAGAAGGATGGGTGAGAAAGGAAGAGAGTATGATGCCTCAAACCCATCTTCTGGATTAACCATGTGATATGGCTGCACACTCCCTAGGATGAAGCCAAAGAGAATATGCAAGGCCTATAACTTCATTGCAACCTCAATACTATTGAATAAAATGAACCTCATTTCATAATAAGACAAAATAATCAATCATTCATAATTAATAAGAGTTGTCCAATTACAAGCTTCAATTATTAACTGATATCAGCAACTTCTAACTATTCATTCTCTCTCCAGTATTCCTGGATCGATCATAGCTAAGTAATAAGTATGTTGTGATTTTCAAAGAAGAAGTGAAGAGGTGGCGAGAGTTTTGTAGCCCAATTAGAATCTTTGTATAACCACATCAATATAATAATATAATTTAAAAATAACAAACATACAAAATCAGAGTGAAAATATAAATTATAAAATTTCATATTAAATATCTAGTATAGCTCAATTAAATCAACAAATATATGCATAAACATATACTATTTATCACCAAATATCTATCTTATTCCAAAGAGATATCTCACATATATCATCAAGAAATCTTTTGTTGGATATATGCCCTAGAAGTCAATCAACCGACACATGTACTTATTCTGGAATGTAGTTTTATATTTAATTTTTTTATTATTAATAAAATTAAATTTTTAATTTCATTCATGTTGTGTATGTCTCCATGAATCATCCAAGAAATTAATAAGATGATGATATATATTCTCAAGAGTTGAGAATTTGAGGTGTGTGTCATTGGTTATTGATTCTTAATGCTCCAGATCGATGGATCATCATGTGGATGGTGTTTGATCTGATGATATTGGTGCATGGGTCACTTTTTTTTTAAGGATAGATAAATCTCAAGTCTATGGTATGGAAATACTGAAATAAAAGTGCTGGTGGTTGTTAGTAAATAAGAATATCGAGCATGATCAATATAGGAAGTCACTTGAATATTTACTCACTCGTCAATGATTTACTTAATGCTATAGTCGTGTGACTAGTCCTTTGACCTACAGTGCTTCGGCTATGTAATGTGGGATTGTTATAGTTTGATTGTACATACGCTTGTTCCATAGCCATATGGATCCTTGCGGTACATATTGGCTATAGTAGATTCATCATATGAATGGGGTGTACGTCTATATAGAATCTGTTGCTTTTGATAGATAAAGGAGTTGGTCCTATGTGATTTATAAGATTGAGTTCAGAAAATTTTGGCCAGGGCAGTGTGAATAGTGAAAAAAAATTTCATCATTTTCATATTAGAAACTCGAGTTAAATAAATTAAATATATGATAGATGATGAAATTTGATAAGTAATTCTATGACCTCCATCTAGTCAGAACTCATAATAAAAGAACTGTATCGTGCATTAACTACACTTAGAGGTTCATTCCATTTAGTTTTGTTGGATTGCCACTATATGTTATTAAATATCACTGATAGATTGTGGGACTCGTGAGAATTATCTTGATGGTCGATAATTCTTATTAGGATGAGTTAAAATTATTTCAATCCATTGAAAAGAGTTTCAATGATATTATGGATATAGGTCACAATATATCTTACTACCAAACAGAATAGAACCTATAGGATTAGACACATAAGAGGTTGTGACTGATCAGATGGTAGGAATTAATTTGATAAGACTTGATTTAAGTCTGAATCACAAGGTTGACACGTCAAAGATTTGACACATCAAAGAGTTGACACTATCAAACCCCAAGCACTAGGACTCCTAACAACCTTTGATCGATCAAAAGTTGATCCATCAAAGTGTTTGATACTCAGAAGGACTCCACACATGTTAAGAAGTCTCACACATCCAATAGTTGGATGCCAAAAAAATAGAGGCTTCATGCCTCCTTTAGGAGTCTTTCACACCCATAACTCCTTCATGCCTCAGTGGTTGATTATGCATCAAAGAGTTTGATGCCTCAAGGGTTGATTATGCATCAAAGAGTTGACATCAAAAGGGATTTTCATGCCTTACATATCTAACGCCTTATACCCTTGATGCTCTAGAGAAATCAAGGTCCTTAAGAGCTCTTGAGTGAAAAAGGTTTCATGCTCAAAAGTGAAGAGTTCACAAAAGATAGAAGGAAAAGGGCATGGTGTGTAATCTCATAGTGAGAAGAAAATTTAAAATCCTTGAGAATGATTTTCAGCAATAAGGAATAAGAAAAAAGTAATCCACCATCACAATAGGGATCTCTGTAAGGGAGCTAGCACTCCGATGAGGTCAAAAATTATTGATCAGATTAGAATCTTGTGAGGATACTTATAGAGGCCAAATGCTTGTATGGCTTCAAATAGATCATGAAGATATCTACTATCATCAGATTGTAGTGAAGATCTATCAGTGCAAAGATGATGATTTAATCTCACTTTATTTTATTAATCTTAATCTTAAAAACTATAAGGGATCCTTATTTTTATGTTACTTCGAGATGAGATCTCACGTGCTTAATTATAAAGTTAATACTATGATTTCTTCCACTATACATATTAACACTTTTCTAATAGTGGTATCAAAACCATCCTCATATGTTTTAAGATTAAGTTAATGGATTTGGATATTCTAGATCATTCTTTTTTATTTTTCATGGCCTTTGTTGTGATGATTGGTCACAAGCAAAAAGGATAATAAACTGAACGATTAATGAATCAATGTTAAATAATTAATTTAATATTTAAATTTATTATTTATTATTTTTTATATATGAGATACATGTGGTGATGATCATAGATTGCAATCCTTTTACTTTTATCTTTGTGCTGTATCATGTGTGCGAATTTTATAATCTTAAATTGTTTAATTTTTGGGTGCCTGCAAGCAACAGCAAATTTATATAATTTGGAGATCTATGAGTCTCATTAGATTAGAGTTAAAGGGTTGTAATTAATTGTTATGTATTTTTATTGGATTGTACTATGTTTGGTTGCATGTCAATGGTTGATTGTTTGTAAGCCTATGCACACAACTAGCACAGATTGAGTCTAGCAAGTGGTTGAGGATGGATCAAGGTGTTGATCATGATCAGATCATGGACTTGCTCAAGATTGAATCAAGGATGTTGACTCTATAATTCATTTTGATGGATAACAAAATATTTGAGTATATAATAAAACTAATGGCTTGATAAAGTTAATATTTTAGAAAAATTCTAAAGTATTAAAAGAATGGATCTAAATGTCTAAATAAAACTCAAACAAGAAGCTTTTAGAAGCCTAAATATTGTGAAAGGCCATAAAAATCAAGGTGAAAAAGGGACTCAAAAATTGAAGTAAAAAAGTCACTCTTGTCGAAAAGTATTCAGAAAATTTCAGCTAATAAAACTCTAACAAGAAGTTTTTGAAAGCCTAAATATTGTGAAAGGCCATAAAAATCAAGGTGAAAAAGGGACTCAAAAGTTGAAGTCAAAAGGTCACTCTTGTCGAAAAGTATTCAAAAAATTTTAGCTGGCAGATATTCAAGTCGATTTGAATCTTATTCGAGTGGACTCAGTTGGAAGAACAGAAGAAAGTAGCATTCTAGCATGCTAACATTTCAACCGATACCCATTCAAGTCGACTCAAATCCCATTTGAGTCGACTCGAATCCTATCCTAGTCCACTCTATAGAAAAAGATAGAAAACTTTTTCAATATCAAAAATTCAAGTGGACTCATAAAAAACTCGAGTGGACTCACAGACAGCTCAAATGGGTTCGAATTATCTGAGTCAAATTCTCAAAGAAAAACAAAAGGTCATGTTTCTGTGGAAAAGGCTCGAGTGGACTCATAGTTGGCCTAGCATACTTGAACCTATCTGAGTCGACTCGAATCATATCCGAGTCGACTCAAAGCCCAATGACTAGTTCTATAAAAATTCAGATTTGATCTCCAATGGCTATATTTCCACTTCATTAGCTAGTTTAAGCCTCCTAATGGTCAAAATTCTTTCTCCAACCAATTCCAAACCTATTAAGAGCTAGAGAATCATTTAGGAATATATGGAAGTGAATTGAAAAACAAATACATCAATTTGAGTGAGCACTATTGAATAACCTTGGAAAGGAATAAAAGAGAGGAACTAAGTGCATAGAAATTAGAGGACTTTCAAGAGTGATCATCTCTAACATCTTCCACATCCTCTCAAGCTTTAATTGAAGAGATGACAAGTTTCAAAAGAGGAAAATCATCAACTTCTTCTTTGCGCTTCAAGGAGTTTAAATTCTATTTTCTATTCTGAAATTATATCTTGTATCTTATTTTCTTTATAAGTTTTTTTAGAGAAAAAAAAAACTTGGGGTGAAGGCCCGTCCAAGTCCGAAATGGGCATTATAGGTTTTGATTGATGAGTCAATAAAACCAACAGGGTTGATTATGAATCTAAAAAATAATCGATGTATGATTTTGGTTGGTGATCTTGAAAAATTAACTGTATTTGTTTGTAAGTCCAGATAAAACAAACACATTATAATCAGACTAATTACAGTGAAATTCCTAAAAAAAGTTTAGGGAGTAGATATAGATGCGGGGTTGCATCAAACCATTATAAAATCCTTATCTTTATGTTGTACTTTATGTGCTTGCTTTTAATTCTTGCTTTACATTCTTTCTTTGCTTTTATTATCTCAATTCCACTATAACATAATTGCATATACTCGAAAATCACTTAAGATAGCTTAAATTGAAGCACATTATTATTTAGATTTCAGATTTAATTAAAATTTTTAAAGAATCCAATTCATCCCTCCTCTTGGGTTGCTATCTTTCTGGACAACAATTAGTATCAGAGTAGATGCTCTTATATTTATTGTTGACCTAGCAGTCTAGAGCCAAAGATCATGGCAACCCTGGTTAATTCCTTGTTTGCTGAAGGACAATCAAATTCAAGACCACCTCTTTTTAATGGCACCAACTATACATTTTAGAAAGCTTGAATGAGAATATTTATTCAAGCATTAGATTATCAACTTTAGAGAGTTATAATCAATGGCCCACGCACTCTCATAATTAAAGTAGATGGATTTGATGTCCCCAAACTTGAAGTAGATTAGGATGAGCATGATATGAAATGGTTGAGTTAAATGCTAAGGCTATAAATATTTTATATTATACATTAGATGTTAATGAATTTAATAAGATTTTTACTTGTACTTCAGTTAAGGAGATTTGAAATAGATTAGAGGTTACTCATGAGGATACCAATCAAGTAAAGAAATCCAAAATTAATGTGCTTATTTATAAATATGAATTATTCAAAATGAAGCAATATGAGTCTATTTTTGATGTGTTCTCAAGATTTATTGATATAACTAATATTTTAAATGGTCTTGGCAAAATATATACTAATCATGAGCTTATTTGTAAGATTTTAAGATATTTATCAAAAATATAGAAAGCTAAAATGACAACGATACATGAAGTGAGAGATCTCACCAAGTTGTCCATAAAGGAGTTAATTGGTTCATTCATGACTTATGAGTTGAATATGATTCAAAGGAGGAAGAAGAAGAGTTAAAGAAGAAAAAGAAGAAGACCATCACCTTCAAATCAGCTACAAAACTAGAAAAAAATAATGAGTTGGAGGATGAAGATAAAGAAGATAGTGAAGATGAAGATGAGGACTTAGGACTGTTCGCTAAGAAACTCATGTAAGTTCCTCGTGAAGGAAGATCATGAAGAAAGAGGGAAAAAAAATATCATATGCTACAAATGCAACAAGCAGAAACACTACAAGCTAGACTGCCCCTACTTAAAAAGAACCCTAAAAAGACCAAAAAGAGTGCAATGTTGGGTATTTAGAGAGATAGTGATACTTCTAGCTCGAATGAGGAAGAAGAGGAAGAGGGTGTAGCCAATTGGCTAATGACGATGAGGTAAATCTTGAAAACTCTTTCAATTTATATTTGATGAATTATTTAAAATCTTTAATGAATTAAATGGATGAATATAAAAAGATAAGGTTGAAAAATAAAGAACTTAAAAGTTCAAATATATCTTTAGCTGAAGAAAAGAATAAACTTTTGATTGAAAAAAAAGATATTTTGAAAAAAAAAAAACTCTTGACTAAAGTAAAAGAAAATCTCTTGAATTCTAAAAAATGCGTTGAAGAAGAAAATGCAAAACTTAGAAAAGAGATAGAAATATTAAAGCCTATGCTTGAAAAGTTAATAATTGGTTCACAAAAGCTTCAATTGATTTTAAATAATCAAAAATCTATTTTTGATAAAGCTAGAATTGATTTCAAACCTTCAAGAAAATAAAAATTTATCAAGAATATATTTAGTAGAGCTTCACATAAAAATCACTTTATAGTTTGTTTTAAATATAATAAAGTAGACCATCAAATTTCTGAATGTAATACTAAACGAATTGGTCATACTTTGTTTAAGGAAATTTGGGTTACAAAAGGAATGATGAGCTCTAAATCCAATGGACCCAAGAAAGTTTGGGTACCAAAAATTAAAAACTGATTTTGTAGGTATGCCAAGCATCCAAGGGTATGAAAGGAGTAAATTCTTGAAAATGGATGCTTAGGATTTAAAATGATGGGTGATAATATTTGGTAAAATCTAAATCTTTCTCACATTATACCATTGTTGTTTGCTGAATTTATTTAGCATTAATGATTAATTTTGATGATTTTTTAGTGTTTGCAATAATCTTATTCTATAACTTGAGTGTTTTTGATGCTCTCTTAATTCTATGTATCATTTTAATTGTTATAAGCTTAAGTTTTCCTTTAAATTCAGCATGCTCTCTTAACTACTTGTATCATGTTATTATTTGAAGAACTGAAATTAAAATTAGCTTGATTGTGTAAGATCTTCTTTATGTGTAAAATTTATAAATTAATTTTTAACATTCTCATGAGATATGTAATTATTGAAATATCTCAAAAATTGCTTGATTTGAAGAACTTTCAAGATAAGTCATCTATTCATAAAAGATCAAGTGCTTGATATTGATGATTTGTATTGTATCTTAGCTTGATCTCTAAAGTTTTAAAAATCTCTTAGTTGAACCTAACTTTTAGAGCCTTTATCTAGATTCCCCTTGGCTTAATCTTATTTGATTTGAATGATTTTTAAACCTCCAATTGATTAATTCTTAATCTCTCAAATTGATTTGAATATCTATTTTAATCTTTGATTTGATTTCCTTTTGATCCCTATTCAATTTGAGCCAATTTTTTTTGGATCTAAGCTCCTTGAACTATTTTGTACTTTGAGGAGCCGACTCTTGGACCTTGGGAGTCGACTCATGATTTTAGGAGGAGAAACAATTCTGTGAGGAGATGACTCCTGGTTTTACTAGATTTGACCCCTTTTTAAGAGCCAACTCTTGACTTAGCTTGAGTCGACCCCAGTATCTGGGATGGATTTTTTAATTGAAATATCCTAAGGCTCTATCATTCCATTTTCAATTTTCTCAAGCCATAATTCTTTTCAAACACCTATTCCATCAAATTCAAAATTCTCCTCTCCATTTCTACCTGATTCTTATAGTTCTTGTCCTCCAATGGCACATCAGAAGTAATTTACCCAAAGGAAGATGAAGTCTGATATAGAAATTTAAGAATTTAAGACTTTCCAAGTCATTCTCCTATGTAAGAAAGAAGGACCAAGAATCGAAATAATCTTTGAATTTTTGGAGCAAGAAAGAATTTTAATTGGACAAGAAATCAAAAGATTGGGCTAAAAAATTTGGTGTTCTATTGGATCTCTTGACCTACCCAAATCCAATTTAAGAATTCTGTGGAAACATAAAGTTCAGGGTTGGAAACTTGGAATCAGAAGTTTGAAGTATCCATATTGTGTTAAATAATATAAGATTAGCTCAGATACTGAGGATGTCTACTGATGGGTTGGAATTTTTTGTGCTCCCTAGATTTGCCCACTTATTCATGAAAGTGGGAGTTAAGAAGTCTAGATTTCAAAGTGAAAGGCAAGCAGATTGAGATGTATTTGACACATGCTACATATACAAACCGATGGGAGTATCTCGGATTGTCTCGAATAGCGACACATTAGATTAAGATTTATATTGGATTGAAATAATGTTGAGATTATTCAGGATATTAGTGCTAGTACTCATGATATAGTAGATGATGATGATGAGACTCCTATAGCAGAATTCATTATAGTAGATATCAGAATTGAGGAGCTTGTAGAGCAGCATGAGAAACTGCTTCTCCTTCATTGACCAATCATCTACAGAGTTCAGATCATCCACTTGATATACTAGATGAGAAATTATTTGTTAAGAGAGTTTCCATGAGAATCATCATTTCAGTTTGTACAGAGCTTTAGAGTTATACTTTAGAGGCACAACAGATAAGATGAGATTTGATGTAGGCACTATCATTGATCAAAAAAGAGTTAGCATGATTGATTCGGGCTATAACTTCAGTGAGGGAGGATGTTTGTGATTGGACCTAGTCATCTGGACACTCAGACCATCCTGCCCTTCTACCTAGTCTGGACCATCATCTTAGGATTATCCTGATCTATACTTGATTAGGATACTAGGATTTCTTTTATAGAGCATTGGTGACCCTAACAATACATTGTTGACATCGGTATAGAAATTAGCTCTCATATATTTTGTATGTTTTCATATTTTCATCATATTCTATATTCATATTTGACAAATCAATAAAAATTTGATCTTTTATGAAAATTCAATGTGATTGATTGAATATTTGCTTTGTTTATAAAACTAAGGGAGAGAAAAATATGTTCTTGCAAATCTTATTTTTTTAAAATTGAATGAATATGCATATTTTGAAAGAAGAATTAGGAGAATTAAGAAAAAGAATTTTTTAAGTTTTATTAAAAATAGGAGGATAAATCATTATTAAAAGAGAAAATCATTAAGCTGAAACTGAAATGATGTTTGACATTAATAAGACAAATTAGTTTTGAACTTAAAACAAAAATTATTGATAAATATTTGTACCTTACTTGTTTTGATTGAACATTCTTGTTGATTTATTCATTTGATTTATTTTGGGAGAAATCATTCTTGAAACTTAATAAGAGAAATTATAATCAAAAGAGAAATTTTTGATGAATACTTTGATAGTCATTCAGTCATATGGAGTTGTTTGAACATTCATGTTATTTTTTTTGGAGAAATCTTTATTAATCTTAGAAGAGAAATCATTAATAAATATTCATAATTGGTATCAAGCTGAATTTAAGAAATATTTTGCTTCATTGGTTTCTTTTTGAAAAATAAATTTGAAAGTTTCTTTTCTTAAAGCTTTAAGTGGTATCAAAAAAAATTCAAGCAAGTTATTATTTGGTAGCAAGAAGATTATTTTTAAGTAAATCTTCACAAGTGGTATCAAACAACTTATTTGCCTTGTATTTCATTGCTTTATCTTTTGACAAAAAGAGAAGAATGTTTTATCTCAAATCTGATTTTGCATAGCTAATATAATATCGTTTGAGATAAATTCAAAGAATTTCATACCTTTTCTAAACTTAATTGAGTGATATTTCTTAAGAAAAGAAAGATCTAAATTTGAATAGAAAATCTCTTAATGATTTGTTTTGCATAATCTATTGGTATCAATTCAAAGTGATTTATCAAAATAATTTGATCTGAATTTAATCAATTCATTTTTTTCAATCAAAAACTAAAATAATTGATATCAGATTTTATTATCCTGTACTCTATCTACTTATCTTTTGGCAAAAAGAAAAGAACGCTTTGTCTCAAATTTATTTCGCTTCACTATATCTTTGTCTTTGAGACAAATTCTAAAATTGATACCTTATGCATCAAATTAATTTACTTATGAAGAAAAATAAGAGATAATCCTTGAAAAACTAAACATATCCTATAATTTTCTTTGAATGATCTATTTAATTTTTTTTTTTATCTTGAAAAGTTTTATCCTTCTTGAATCTTTAAAGCTAAAAGCTATTTTATAATTAAATTTAAGAATTCATTTGATGCATTTACTTTATTCAAAAAGGGGGAGATGTGCTTTTAAATCTATATTGTTCAAAAGAGGAAAAATATTTTGAATCTATGCTTTTGAGAAAAAGAAATATTATTGAGTTTATATTGTTCATAAATTGTAATACCCCGATCTTGTATAGAATTTTCGGGTTACGTGTGGTTTTTTTTGTATTAGCTTAAGTTTCTAGGATTGATCTTGAGAGCTACTTAATCTCAATTATTAACTACTTTGAATTAAACTTACCTTACCAAAATTTGTTGAAGGCATTTAGGCACAATTTGTGACTGTTTGCCATTATGGATCCTGAAAATTTTTTAAGTATAGAAACTAGCATCTATATGAAGGATTATATAAAATATATATTTTTTGAAATTAAAATTGATAGTAATTGACCCTTGGATGTTAGTGAGTAACAAAATAATTTTTACTAAATTTTTGAAACTCTTTAACCTATTCATTTTGAAGAAGAAAAGCTTTAAAAGTTTTGGGTTTGAAAAAAATTTGAACTAAAACCCAAGTTTTAACTTCTTATTCTTAAGAATTTTAATTTTTTTGATATTTTTATTAATTCTAAATAGGAGGGTATTTTCTTATTTATATTTATATTTTAAAGTTAATGGAGAGTAAATTAGTTTATTAAAAGGTCGACTAAGTCATAGAAAACAGAAAGTGTATCATAAGGACTGTCGCAGTACACTGATGGGTCGATCCTATTTTGGATTGAGTCAACTCAGTTATAGACTGAGCTGACTCAGTCTCAGACTAGATCGACTAAGCTATGAAAATAGCAGGATGGTGGATTAAAATCAAGGTACTTTAACTTGAGATTTAAAAAATATTTTCAAGGGGCCAACTTAGCAATTATTTTGTGTAAATAAAGGGATAGAAAAATCAAGTTAATTACTGGCTAATTCATCAAATTGACACCTAACCAAGTAGGTTTTTAAAATTTATTTTCCTAAGGGGCTGTTCACTAGTTTTCCTTATTTTAGGGTTGTTCTAATTCTCTAGGAAAAATAGAATGAAACAAAGAGGAAGAGAGGTTGAGGAAGGTCATGCTCTTAATCGAAAATCAAAAAAAAGTCAGCTAGAAAAGGATAAATTAGTGGTAAACTCCTTTGAAAGAAGAAAAAGAAGGAGAAGACTATACTTGTGTTAGTAGCTGAAGTATTTCACCTAATCAAGGTAAGAATTTCAAATCCTAGTCTGATGTTAAATTGAATCTTGAATAACTGTTATTAGGTTTGGTATTTTGGATGAGTTAAGTTATGGATTAAATTTGAATTCGAGAGTAGTGTACTGCTATCAGAATTCACTAAAATCAATTAAAAATTATTTCAACAAATAGTTTAGAATCGGTATTGGTTGAATTGGAATAAGTCATGAGACTATATTACCACTGAATTGTTGGGATTCTTAAGTTCATGTTAAAGTTTAATTAACTATAATCAGAGCAAAATAGAATTAAATGAATGCAAGGATTAGAAGAGTTAAAAAATCAGTCTAAAAGTAAAATATGCCTAATTCTGTTTATGAATTATCTTGAAGTATATTTTTTAGTATTTATTAATATTATAGGAATGGAATAGAGCTCAAAAAGGGGTGTTTTGAATGAATTAGACGCCAAGGTGATCTAGCAGCCATAAGAGATTCGTTAGGAGCACCTCCCATTGTTTCTGTTGGCTCCAAGGCAACATAAACTTGGACCCCCTTAGTTTTGGCTTATGCGGTGAGTTGATAATATACTCTATGATATATTTTTATATCCTTTGAACTCTCTTGACATGTTTATCTTAGTTTATCTGTTCCTATAAAATTTTATATATCATATCCTACACTCTTTTATGGATTTTTAGCAAATTGAAACTTTATTTTTAATATCTTATTTTCAGCATGTCTATCTTAATGAATATCTTAAAAATTTATTTTATTTCTTATGATGAAAGAGCTTTGGAAATATTCTAACTTTCTCAATTGCTAGAGCTTATGTGAATCTTGGGATAGGCACCTTTAAATTTTTTCTTTTGATATATGATATGAATACCATTAACTATTGATAAGAAAAGTGAACATAAAAACAATGGATATATTTGGAAAGATGATATTGATGATGAGTTTCATTTGGTTATCTCTGCATGAGAAAATGAGATATAAATTATGTTTTGGGTAGATGACAATAAGATTTTAGGGGAGGAAACTTTGACAGAACACTATAGCTAGCGGCAGTTGGCGTTAGCCTTGGTGCATCATGTTTTGGATACCCTAGCTGGCAAAGGTGGTGCTAGTCCGATGTGTTTAGTTGACATAGCTAGTTTTATTTTCCTAACTAATACAGGTGGTGTTAGCCCAACGTGTTGATACACACATGCGGTATTGGTAAAGTCTCGGGTAAGCGAGCAACTATTTGGTTTTGGATTAGAAACCTTCCTTCATATGTTGGATATATGATTACTTTAAAATTTAGTATATTATAATTGATCTATTCATTAATCATTGTTTAGAGGATTATTTGAATTATAGTTATTAAAGGAATGTGATTTTTTTGCATCTATTCTGTTACACTACTTGACTGAAAATGTTATTATATTTATGTTTTTGGAAAAGTTATATGAATGCTTTTGATTAAAACACCCATGCTTGAGCTTGTCCCATTTCCATTATAGATATATTATCTCTCATTGGGTCTTATGACTCACTCTATTATTTTGATGTTTTTTTTCAGATACTAGTATTGTGAAAGGTCCAGGTTCCTCAGCTTGAAAGGTGCAATCATCCTTTTTGGTGAGCCTAGCACTTGTGTGTGTGGGCGTCTACTTTTGCTGCCCTATAGTTGTATTTTCTTTTGGTATATTTTGGTTGTGTATAAACTTTAGACGTGCTCCATTATCTACAAGCAAGGTCTAGCTTCCACTATGTTTACTTAATTGGAATGACTATATGTATATGTATGTACTCCTGTTACGCATCGTGTAGATGTTTTGATTGTTAAAAATCTGAATTTGTACATGTATGTATGAATATACTGGATTAAGTAGGAAATCATACCTTTGGGAATATACAACTTTTATAAAAAGTTTTATCAAGTTTCGATAGAATTTGTATATTTGATTTATTCCATTTGATATGTTCGTTAGGCTTGCTAGGTTGGCTAGTCCATCCGATGCACCGATCATGACCCTGAGCTCGGGTCTTGACATAAATAGAATTTAAAAAGAAAAAAAGTTATCTAAAAAAAAAGATAGTGTCATAAACTAGAAAATCTAAATTTGAATATTGAATGTGTGTATATTTAAACTTGAATTGATTTTGATGATATTTTTAAATCTCTCCTTGCACTTTTTGATGCTGTCAAAAAGAGAGAGTATGTTGTGTTGAGTAAATGCTTGAAATGCTTAGGTTGATTACATAAGTAAATACTTGAAATACTAGGGTTGATCACATGATTCATTATGCTTGAGATGCTCATTTGCTTGCTTGAAACAATTACATGAAATGAGCATATATATTCATTTGAATTTATGATAAATTTATTGAAGCATTCATGAAGCATATACTTACATGTACATAGTTTATTACTTTATGATTATATTGATAAATTAATTAAAATATATTATATTTTTATTATGTATATACTCAAAGTTTTGTCATCATCAGAAAGAAAGTGATTATTGACCTTATGATTGATTTGGATAGATAACAAAATATTTGAGTATGTAATAGAACTAATGATTTGATGAAGTTAATATTTTAGAAAAATTTTAAAGTATCAAAAGATTTGATCTGAATGTCTAAATAAAACTCAAATAAGAAGTTTATAGAAGCCTACATGTTGTGAATGGCCATAGAAATCAAGGTGAAAAAGAGACTCAAAAGTTAAAGTCAAAAATTCACTCTTATCAAAAAATATTTAAAAAATTTCAGCTAGTAGATATTTGAGTTGACTTGAATCCTATTT
Organism: Elaeis guineensis; assembly: GCF_000442705.2. Classification (NCBI taxonomy): domain Eukaryota; kingdom Viridiplantae; phylum Streptophyta; class Magnoliopsida; order Arecales; family Arecaceae; genus Elaeis; species Elaeis guineensis. Next base: position 114,226,036 of record NC_025998.2, on the reverse strand, counting down.
GAGTGAACTTGGTTGAAAGAACAGAAGAAAGCAGCATTCTGGTGTGCTAAAGTTTCAGCCAGCATGCATTCGAATCAACTCGAATCCCATCTATGCCACTCTATAGGAAAAGATAGAAAGAAAAAATTTTTAGTACCAAAAATTTGAGTGGACTTGCAGACAGCTCAAGCCAACTCAAATTATCCAAGTCGAAGTTCTCAGAGAAAGATAGAAGGTCATGTTTTTGGAAAAAAGGCTTGAGTGGACTCACAGTTGGCCGAGCGAATTCAAATGGTATTCAAGTTGCCTTGAATCTTATCCGAGTTGACTCGAAGCCCAATGGCTAATTTTGTAGAAATTCAGATTTGATCTCCAATGGTTATTTCTTTACTCCAATGGCTAGTTCAAGACTTCTAACAATCAAACCTCCTTCTCTAGCTAATTCCAAGCCTATTAAGAGCTAAAGAATCATTTGGGAATATATGAAAGTGAATTGAAAAGAAAAATACATCAGTTTGAGTAAGCATTATTGAATATCTTTAGAAAGAAACAAAAGAGAGGGATTAAGTGCACAGAAATTAGAGAGCTTTCAAAAGTGATCATCTCCAACATCTTCCACATCCTCTTAAGCTTCAATTGAAGAAAAGACAAGCTTCAAAAAAGTAAGTCATTAACTTCTTCTTCACTCTTCAAGGAGTTTAAATTCTATTTTTTGTTTTAAAATTCTATCTTATATCTTACTTTTTTTATAAATTTTTTTGAGGAAAAGAAATTTTGGGTGAAGGCCCGTCTAAGTCTAGAATTGGATATTATAAATTTTAATTAGTGAGCCTATAAAATCAATTGGATTGATTGTGAACTCAAAAAATAATTGGTGTATGCTTTTGGTTGATGATTTAAAAAAATTAACTAAATTTATTTATGAGCCTAGATAAAATAAATGCACTATAATTGAGCTGATTATAGTGAAATTTTTAAAAAAAGCTTAGGGAACAGATGTAGGTATGCAGTTGCATCGAACCTCTATAAAATTCTTATTTTTGTATTGTGCTTTATGTGCTTACTTTTAATTCTTGCTTTACATTCTTACTTTGCCTTTATTATCTCAATTCTACTGTAACATAATTGCATATACCCCATAATCACTTAATTAAGACAGCTTAAATTGAAGCATATTATTATTTAAATTTTAAATTTAGTTAAAATTTTTAAAGAATCCAATTCATCCCCCCCTCTTAGGTTGCTATATTTCTGGGCAACAAAAGAGTTAAAGACAATCAAACTGGTTGACATGTGTGTGCTTGTACATTTGACCCTAAGACTCTAATTCTGACTTAGTGGCTAGAGTCTGAGTCCTTTACTTAGATCCATGATCATCATTGATTTTTATTCATGTTTATTGGATTTGTTTGTATTAGATGTAAATAATTAAAAATTAAGATTTAAATTTAAATTTCTTCATAAATATTAAGTTGAGGGGTCTTCCACTATTGTAGTTGTACAGGCATCTTACTGGTGTTGATTGACTTGGCTAGTTACAGTGGTCAGTTGTATTGAAAAGGCGTAATCACTCTATTAGCATGAGATGCTAGGTAAAGATAAAGTTGGGCTCAATAACTATTAAGTGAGGGATCCAATAGTGGCTTTGCTTCCACATTTGAATAGTGGGTCTTACTTAACTAAAGAATGAGATCAATAATTATCAAGTGAGACCTACATAACTTAGAGATCGAAGATCACTACAATTTGTTTGAGAAGCATTGAGCAAGAGTTGTCCACTCACTTATTTGCATGTCGCAAGTAACTGTTAGGTAAAGTGGTATGTTAAATTCGTGGGACCACAGTATCCACTTAAAATTTTAATCATAAAGGGTTTCTATTTCTCTATCCAAAGAGTGTAAGAGACTCAAAAAAAAAATAGTGAGAGGCATGTTTGTTTCTAAAAAAGATCCTAAAATAAATTTTTTAAAATAAATATAAAAATCTAATTTGAATCCTTACTCTCTATTGAATAAAATGTTCATTTCTAACCTTTTTGCTTGCATTCTTGAAACCAATCAACTAACTGAAATCAATTATAAAGATTGGCTTAGGAACTTAAAAATAATTTTATATTCTAAGAAGTTAAGTTATGTTCTCGACCAGGATATCCCCACATTACCAAACTGTTAAACGACTAACCGAAAGAAAGTATAGGAAAATAGATGGATGATGACAACAAGGGTAGGTGCTATATTATGGCATCGATGTCAAATAAACTTCAACACCAGCATGAGGACATGAAGACTGCCAAGATCATTCTGACTCACCTCAAGGAGTTGTATGATGAGTAGAGCCGATCAGTGTGCTATGAAGTATCCAAAAGACTCTTCGAAGCTAAGATGTATAAAAGACAGTCTGTTGATGATCATTGTTTAACAATGATCAGAGACTTAGAGGAGTGTAAAAAGCTTGACATGACAATGCATAAAGAATTGCGAGTTGATTTGATCCTATAATTCCTTTCTGATTCATATGGATAGTTTATAGTAAACTATCATATAAATAAGATTGACTGCACCAAAGTCAAATTGTTAAAGATATTGGTAATTGCTGAAGGGGTCTTGAAGTGTTTAAGGGGCATGATTCTCACTATGGAGCAAGCTACTTCTTTCAAGAGAAAATCTAATTGGAAGAAGAAGAAGTCTGTGAAGAAGCAAAAGATCAAGAGCAAGCCTAAAAGAAAAACTTCTAAGAAGAAGATTGCTGACAAGAAAAAGTGTTTCCATGGCCATTGAAAAAGAAACTGTTCTGTATACCTAGAGTTCCTGAAGAATAAGGATGAGGGCACACCTTTAGAAGGTATGTTAGACCTGCTTATAATTGAAACTAACCTTACAGTTTCTTCTACTTTCAATTAAATTATAGACTCTATATGTTGGCAATGAAGCAAGAGTTGCTGCTGCTACTATGGGCACCTATCCTCTGTGACTATCATCCGACCATAGTTTATTACTTAGAGACATTATTATGTACCTACTGTGAGCAGAAATTTGATTTCTATTTCTTTATTAGCATAGGATGATTATATTTTCAACTTCAATAAAGACTACTATTCTATTTATTTTAGAAATAAATTGATTGCATATGACTTTATGATTGACAGTCTCTATTACTTGCATATAGATGTATCTATGAATATTTCTGAGCAGGTGATGTATGCTGTAGATCTAAGAGATTCAGAGATGAGATGAACCTGAAGTATACGTATCACTTCAGATTTGGTCATGTTGGAGAGAAGAGGATTAACAAACTAGAGATAGATGGGCTTCTTGGCTTATTAAATACTGTATCATATCTAGTTTGTGAATCCTATCTTGAAGAAAAGATGATCAAACTATCCTTTATAGGATAAAGAGAGAGGACCACTGAGATACTTGTCCTAGTACATACTGATGTATGCGATCCATTTGATATACAGGCTAGGGGTGGTTATCTTTACTTCATTATCTTTATCGATGACTATTCACAGTATAGGTATATGTATCTTATGAGACATAAATCTAAAGCTTATGAAAAATTTAAAAATTTTAAATATGAAATAAAGAAGCAAATTAGAAAACTCCTCAAGGTTTTTTTATCAGATCGAGAAGAAAAATATCTTAGTAGAAAGGTTCTAAACTATTTTAAGAAAATGGCATTATCAGGTAGTGAACTTCTTCTAGAATAGCTCAACTTGATGGGGGTGTTAGAGCAGAGAAATCAAATCTTATTGGATATGATTCGATTCATAATGAGCTTCACTGATCTTTTCTTATTTCTTTAGGGACATGCTTTGGTTACCTTAACTTATCTATTGAATAGGGTTTCCTCTAAATCTATTCCTATCATGCCATATGAGATGTGACATGGTAAGAAATTAAGTCTTGATCATCTTAGGATTTGAAGATATCCGGCCCATGTCAAGTAATTATAGATAGACCAGTTAGAGGCTAGAAAATAAGAGGGTTTATTTCATTGGATATCCTAAAGAGTCTTTAGGATACTACTTTTACTTCTGAGAGGATCATAATATAGTTGTGAGCTGATATACTATCTTATTGAAAAAATAGTTTATCCAAGATAGAGGTAGTGAGAGAAAAATTGAGCTAGAAGAGAGAGTTTCTGAAGAGCAATGAGTCATAGAACCTATAGAACCTATCAACCTGAGCTTGTACATACATTTCCTCCACCTCATAGATTGCATAGGATCTCCCATCCTTTTAAAAGAACTTAGGTATTCTGATGGAGGATGTAAAGAAAATATTTTTCATACAAGATAGGAAATATAGAGATGATCCCACAATCTACAACAAGATGATGTCAGATATCAACTCTAAGAAGGTATTGGAAGCCATGAAGTAAAAAATTGACTCAATACATTCTAACCAAGTCTAAATCTTAGTAGATTCATCAGAAGATATAGTACCTATTGGATGCAAATAGATCTATAAAAGAAAGATAGATTCAAATGAAAAAGTAAAGACCTATAAGGTAAGACTCATAGCAAAAGGCTATAGTTAACGTGAAACCATTGACTATTAGAAGATTTTTTCATCTGTGGTTATGCTAAAGTCTATTCGGATACTGCTTGCAATTACAACGTACTATGATTATAAGATCTGATAGACGAACGTGAAAACTGTCTTCCTGAATAAATATCTTGAGCAAGATATCTATATGGAGTGGCCTCTGGATTTCACTTTCAGTGATGAAAGTCATAAGGTATGCAACCTGCAAAGGTCTATATATGGACTGAAGCAAGCATCTCAAAGTTAGAACACTTATTTCAATGATATGATCAAATTATTTGATTTTGTCAAAAATAATGAAGAGCCATATGTTTATAAAAAGATCAGTCAGACTGTCATATTTTTCGTATTGTATGTGGATGACATCCTCTTGATTGAAAATGATGTTCCTATACTGATTTCAGTTAAGATGTGGTTGTCTAAAAAATTCTCTATAAACGATCTTAGAGCAGCATTCTATATTCTAAGGATAAAGGTCTATAAAGATAGATCTACAAAGATGCTAAGCCTCTCATAAAAGATATACATAAAGGAGGTGCTGAAGAGGTTTCATATAAAAAACTCTAAGATGAGATTTCTATCCCTTAGGCATGGAATTTATCTCTCTAAGAAGATGTGCCTCAATATATCTGAAGAGATTTAGTGCATGAGCAAAATTCTTTATACTTCAGCTATAGGGAACCTCGTGTATGTCATACTATGATGCAATCTGATATAGTCCTTGCTGTGAGTGTCACAAGCAAATATTAGTTGAATTTAAATGAGAAGCACTAGATAGCTGTAAAGAACACTCTAAGTACTTGAGAAGTACTAAAGATATGTTCTTAATCTTTGAAGGAGAAGGAGAGTAGAAAGTATAAAGATTCATAAATTCAGACTTTATGTCTGATCTTGATGATAAAAAGTCTATGTTAGGATGTGTGTTCTCATACAATGGAGGTTGAGTGAATTGAAAGAGTTTTAAATAATCTATCATTCTAGATTCCACTATTGATGCTGAATACATCACTGCTTCTGAGGCTGCAAAGAAAGCCTTCTAGTTCAAAAAGTTTGTTGCAGAATTGGATGTAATATCATCAGATGCCATAATACTCTACTGCAACAATAATGACACTATAGCCCTAGATAAAGATCCTAGATCTCATTAGAAGTCCAAGTACATAGTGATGATTTCACATTATATATGACTACCTCGAGAAAAAGTATATCGAGGTATAGAGAATAGACTCCATGGATATTATGGTCTACTCACTGACTAAGCTACTTAGCCAGTAGAAGACTGAAGCCCATTTTGAGAAGATAGAACTTAGGTATATGGCTGATTGATTTTAGTACAAGTAAGATATTGTTAGATATATTTTCAAGAAGCCAATCAAGCCGACACATGTATTTATTCTAGGATATAATTTTGTATTTAATTTTTTTATTATTAATGAAATTAGATTTTTTAATTTTGTTCATGTTGCGTATGTGTCTATGAATTGTTTAAGAAATTAATAAGATGATGATACATATTTTTAAGAGTTGAGAATTTGAGATATGCATCATTGATAATTGATTCCTAAATACTTCTGATCAATGGATTATTATGAGGGTGGTGATTAATCTGATAAGATTGGTGCATGGATCACTTTCTTTTTAATAATAAACAAGTGTTGAGTTTACAGTGTGGAGATACTCAAGTAAGAGTGCAGGTGGTTGTTAGTGAATAAGAATATCGAGAGTGATCAATATGAGAAGTCACTTAGATGTCTACTCACTCGTCAGTGACTTACTCGCTGCTGCAGTAATGTAGCTAGTCCTTTGACCTATGGTACTTCGACTATTTACAATGGAGTTGCTATAGTTTGATTGTACATACACTTAATCTTTAGCCATATGGATCCTTGCAATACATATTGGCTACAGTAGGTTTATTGTATGAATAAGATGTGTGTCTATGTAGAATTTATCACTCTTGATAGATAAGAAAGTTGGTTTTATGTAATTTATAAGACTAAGTTTAGAAGATCTTGGCTAGAATAATGTAAATAGTGAAAAAGGATTTCCATCATTTTCACATCAGAAACTTGAGTCGAACAAATTAAATATATGACAAATGATGGGGTTTGATGAGTGATTCTATAACCTCCATCAAGTTGGAACTCATGATAGAAGTACTATATCATGTATTAATTGCACCTAAAGATTTATTCTATTCTATTCTGTTAGATTGCCACTCATGCTGCTAGATGTCACTGGTGGATTACGAGACTCACGAGAATTATCTTGATGGTCGATAATTCTTATTGGGATGAGTTGGAATGATTTTAACTTATTGAAAAGAGTTTCCATGATATTATGGATATAGATCATAATATATCTCACTATCAAATAGAATAGAATCTATGGGATCATACACATAAGAGGTTATAGTTGATCAGATGATAGAATTTAGTTTGATAGGATTTGGTTTAAGTCAGAATCAAAAAGCTGACATGTCAAAGGTTTGATGCATCAAAGAGTTGATACTATCAAACCCCAATGCACTAAGACTCCTAACAACCTTTAATCAGTCAAAGGTTGATCCATCAGTGTTTGACGCTCAGGTCTCCTCACATGCTAAAAAGTCTCACACATCTAAGAGTTGGATGTCCAAAAAAAAAGAGGCTTCATGCCTCCTTGAAGAGTCATGGGCAGTCCTTCATGCCCATGACTCTTTCACATCTCAAGGGTTGATTAGCATCGAAGAGTTGGACGTCTCAAGACATAATCATGTCAAAGAGTTGATGTTAAAAGGGGTTTTCATGCCCCACATATCTAACACCTTGTACCCTTGATGCCCTAGAGAAATCAATGTCCTTGAAAGCTCTTCTGTGAAAAAGGTTTCACGCCCAAAAGTGAAGAGTTCACGGTAAAAAGCAAAAGGAAAAGGGCATGGTGTGTAATCTCATGGTGAGGAGAAAAACTAAAATCCTTAAGAAGGATTTTTAGCAATAAGGAATAAGAGAAAAAAAATCTACCATCACAAGAAAGATCTCTACAAAGATGCTAGCACCCCGCAGAAACCATTGATTATATCAGAATCTTGTGTGGATATCTGTAGAGACTAGATGCTTGTGCGGTTTCAAAAGAATCGCAAAGAGATCCACGATCATCAGATTATTGTGAAAATCTATCTACGCAAAGATGATGATTTGATCTTATTTTTTTTATTAATTTTAATCTTAATAACTATGAGAGATCTTTGTTTTCATGTTCCTTTGAGATGAGATCTCGCGTGCTTAATTAAAAAGTTAATACCATGATATTTTTTCGCTATGCGTATTAATGCTTTTCTAACATCTTTTTCATTCAACAATAGTTCTGTAAGTCTTAGCATTCATTTCTCAGTAATATGATTTAGATCCATCAATAGTTATATATAGGACGATTTTGGACTAACCATGGCCACAATCTAGTCTATGACTAGCAAGCTTAAATATTATGTTCCTACCCATGATGGAGTTATTCATAATGCCATGTTCCTTCCTATGATGTGCTATCTACAATGTCACATTTCTTTCCATGATGAGATAATTCATAATCCTATGTTCCTACTTGTGATAAAGCTATCCATAATTTAACATGGCTAGTTCAAATATCTTTTTCTTAACTATCAATTCATTTTTTCTTATCTTGCCAAGTAAATAAAATATTACATTATATTCCTTTCAAAATTTCAAACAGCTGATACCATGTTGCAAATATTTGAAAAGCCATCAATATATGATACATGCATCTAATATAAAATAATAAATAATTATATTGATAATCATATATCAATAATAATTAGCAACATGAACCCAAATCCATGCAATGCACAAATAAACATATGTATATATAGAGATGATCATGTCTTAGGGCTCTTATCTCCATCAACGACAAACTTAAATGCAATGTTTACTAGTTCAAATGCACACCTAGCATGTATCCAATGAATTAACATCAATAAATAATCAACTTATCCTTGATCAGACATAGCACTATTAATTCTCTAATTTTGGAGTCTTAATATTTGAAACACCCTTAGTACTAATTTTCATATCCTACTTAATTTAAAATTAAAATAAACAAAGAGATTTGGGTTTTACCTCAATTTAGATACTAAGGCATAAAACCCCTTACTGGCTTCTTCTTTTTTAGATGATTGTACCTTTACATAAAATCAAAACCGACCATGACAGAAGATTCACATAGGAAGAAGGATTAGTTTTTTCGGGTGGTGACATCGAATAGTCTATGTGGCATAGATCTAGGTGAATCAATTGGTAAATTATGAAGCATGATTTTGATCAGGGCTAGGAAAGCATGACAAGGGTCATCAATAATGGGTTCAAGGATACTTGGCAAAGTCTGGGTGGAGGTCGACATGTTGGACAATCACAGTAATACGATTTCATAACCCTCTAATGAGATCAACTTGAAGGTCCACAGAGAAGTAATCTGGGGCCCTTCGCTAGGTCTATTGAAACTTGTAGAGAGACAAAGAGAGAAGAGAGAAAGAGAACATAGGGATCTTTATTGTTCTCTCTTAGAGTAGAAGAAAGGAAGGAAAGATAGAGCTTGGTGGTGGTGGTGGTTAGAGAATAGATCTACAACATGGGTTGGTGAAGAGAGGCCAGTGGTGATAAGCAATAGGAGAGAGAGAATGTGTGTGAGAGAGAAAGAAAGCAAGAGGGAGAATCATAGAGATTTTTCTCAAATAAAGGAAGGGTAGCTTGGCTTTATCTAGATGAAGGCATGCCCGATGGTTAGCTCCATTGGCAAGTGCTTGCCAAAGCCCAACCTCCAGCAATGGCCCCAATGCAATAACAATCATGGTAGTCAGTGATAGAATAAAACAAAGATGAAAACCCAAAATAGAGTAAGCCATATTCGACAAAATCTGGAGATCTTTAGTGGCAATCTAGGTGATTATGGAGGTCAAGAAACTGAAAGAAGATGGGAAGAGGAGTTAGGGTGCCTTACCTTGACTCTGACAAATAATCAAGGTTGGCTCTATGAAGAACCACAATGGAAAGAAACCCAAAAATTTTGGCAATATCTAGAAGCAAATCGAGGGGAATATCATGATGGAGCATTTAAAAGGGAAGAGTGAATGATTTTATAATAGAGTGATTCCCAAGGTTTCATTAGAATCGAACATGTCCTAGGAGTCCTCTTTCCATCGAATTTGAAAGAGGAGGCAAAACTCCATCAGGAGTCCTCTTCTTTCACCCCATATGCTAAGCATGTGAGTTTTATTTTTTTTCTTTTTTTCTTCAATGTCGCATGTGGTCGCCCATTCCAGATTAGGCCATTGTAGAGAGAGAGAGGAGGAGGAGGAGGAGGAGAGTGGAGATGCAAGGAATATAGGTCATAGGGAGAGGAGGGAGAGGGGGGAAGATATGATGGTGAGGAATAGGCAGGAACACAAAGAGAGCAGAGATGGCTCACATGAGGGCAGAAAGTGGATGCTTGAATTTAGAGATGTAAACAAGCTAAACACAAGAGAGCTAGGCTCTATTTCAGCTTAGTTCAAAAATAGAACAACTTAGCCTATTAAAGTTCAAAAATGGACTCAAGCATAGCCAATGATAGTTGGTGAGAGAGAGAAGTCATTAGAGCTTGACTTATTGGTGTCATCCTTGTAGGTATATTGTCACCCTTAAGAATCATGGGGTCATTAATGATGGCAATGAAAAGGAAGAAAAGGGATTGGATGATCTAAGAGTAGAGGAGGATGATAACAACACATATTAATTAAGGTTAGAGATGGTGCATTTGAAGGTATGGTCGATGAACATGGTTCTTTGGGGCTCCAACATGATGTTGAAAGAGGTGGCGAGCTCTAGAAAGATAAGAAACTAGAACAATGAAGTGGGGTTGTTGGCATTGAGGAGCCTTATCTCCCATTTGAGGATCTTGTTCTCATCCCCTTCTTTGTTTTCTCCATGTGGGGATGAAGTGATTGAACTCGCTATCACCAACCCTCTCCCTTATTAGGGGACTTCGACATCCTAGGAGGAAAATCCATGCTAGGGTTTGGAGAAAAGAAAGACCATGGAAGATTGGATTAGGGTTTGGGTTGCTAGAGAGGATGAAAGGGTGAGGATGATGATGAAGGAAGAGGAGGAGGTGGTGGTGGCCTAGAAATGTTTAGGGGTTAGATTTTGAGGTGGTGGATTGTAGAGACAAGGTAGATGTAAGAAGGGGAAAGGATTGGGCATTATGGTGAGAAAGGAAACTAGATCATAAAAATAGAGATTAGGACTTCAAAATCATCCCCTTATCCTTCATGGTCATTGTATTAAAATCTAACTTCTAATTATTTAGTATTTATTAAATAAATAAATTTAATACATGTTTATATATTAATATCTAATAGGTATTATATAGTACAATATACAGTATATAGTTTTTTGTGTACATATCCTCCTAAATATTGAAGCTTATTTAAATATATTTCTAAACTTGTATTTGTATGGACACCCTCATAAAATACTTGTTTTGCATATATACCATTCTTTTTTTCTATATATATATATCCACACCATCTAACACTATTAATAAATTAATGGCTTAAAATAGAAATGACCAAAAAACCCTTAATGATCAGAGATGCAAAAATAAATATTTATAAGGATATACATATAAATAGCAACTTTGAGAAGATATTCATACAATTTTACATATTTTAGAGGGTATATATGTAAAAAATTTTAATTTTATTATTGTCTATTTTATTTTTGTTTAACACTCATATTAGTCTAGTGCTTGCTTCTTAATATCTTATATGAAAATACAACCCAAAAAAAGACATATTTGATGATTAGATAACAAAGAGTATCGTGGAAGTTTGTTCACAAATCATGAGATTGTTCTGATCTATTCTTGTTCATCTATAACTATTATTATATCTTATTTAATCAAAAATTAGCTTGTATTACTGATTGTTACATATGCGTATGTGTGGGCATGGATCAAAATATAGGAAGTGATTAGAATCTCTTAAAGATATATAACAAATTATAATGGTCAAGCTTCCTTACTACTACTGTGCTCATGGATAGAAGAATAGTATTGCTAAGGTCATTAAACTTGTTAATATAGCAAAAGATGGTGGGCAGCAACACATGACTAACTTTCACAACAATATTATATAATAGGCAACTTTTAGTAGGTGTCAATGTTAATATTATTGTAACCTTTACTCAATTTGCTAGATAATTAAGAAGTAAAAGAACTTAGTTTAATTAATTAATTAATCATGTATGTAGGGAGCTTGAGGGAATGGTTTTGATTTTGGATGAGGGGATTGAAAAAGAGAGATCGAGAGAGATTAGAAGATTTCTTAAAGGAAGAGGGATTAAGACGATCTTGAACAAAAAAGAGTGATCACATGTGAAGGGGGGAAGTTAAATAAGTGTGTAAGTTTACAGTAAAACCTGTTATTTGCTGCAAGAATAAAAAGATAATTTTATAATTTTAATATCTTTAATTTAAATAAATATGATTTTGGCTAATGGCATTAGCTGAATCATTGTATTAGGGATATTCATGCAAAAATAGTGTTTTATGAGGATATGTATAAAAATATCAATTTTGGGAGGGTATTCATGCAAACCCAAGAACTTTTTGCATGTATACCCTTTGGAATATGTAGAATTATATGGATACCCTTATAATTTGCTATTTGCATGTTGACTCTCATAAATATTTCTTTACGCATGTCTATCCATTAAGGGTATTTCAGTTATTTCAATTTTAAATTGCTAATTTCTTATCAATATTAGATGATGTGAGTATATATGTAAGAAAAAAAAAAGGGTATATACATAATATAAATATTTTATGAGGGCATATATATAAATATTAATTTTAAGATAATATTTATGTGTCTCTTAATATTTAAAAAGATATATATGCAAAAAAAAATTAATATAAATATTTATTAATTGCATGATAACTTATATGCTGAAATTGAGCAAGCTCAATTTAGCTGAAGTTTAACTTGTTAAACTTATAAGCTTGAAAAATTGGCTCGAGCTCGACTCATTTAGTAATCAAGAGTTCAATCTAATTCTAAGCTAAATGCAAGTTGACTTGCAAACAACTTGTTCATGTGCTAGCCCTATCTAGTTTTAGAATCTTTCTATGTTGGAAGGTTAAGATATAGTCTAATCTAATATAAAATTTGATTTAAAAAAATAAAGAGAAAAGCACATATATGTACTTAATATGAAAGAAACTAATTAGCATTCTTTTTTAAAGATGAGAGGGTATTCTCATTAGAAAAAATGACAAATGAGATAAGAAAGAAATATTATGTTATATTGAATCTATCATCTTATATATAGTATAGCTTAGCAAAAAGCTTGTGCTCTTATAATTGATCTTTTGATCAGGCCTAGGCCTAAGAAGTTGAGCCATCAATCACTTAAGATCAAAGTTGAACTCAATTAGGATTGTAAGAAAATATAGCTAAGTTTGATTTTAGGTTGTCTTTTTGTATAAAGACCTTAAAATCAAGTTGGATTTGGGAATAGTATTTTTGAGCTATGTTTGAGTCATATTACATCTTAAGCTTGGTCGTTTTAACCAGAGGTCAAGCTCATAACTCATTGGTTGTTACGGATTGTTTGATAGAATATTGCATTCATGGCATATGGTCTTGCATGTAATGCATATATATTGAGGTTTAATACGACTTACAAGGTTTATTGCATGAAAAATCAACTATCATTGGAAGGCATATCATAGACTAAACTCATCACTTAGCAATGAGTTGTACTTGTACCCAGCTTAATAATCAAAACCAAATGTAAAATTTCATCTCCTAATGATTTCATAACATAAAGTTTCCTCTGCTACAACATTGTTTGTTCATATTTTCATGAAATATTTTGCTGGTTGAATAGAAGTTTTGAGATAATTATATTATTTGTCATTTTTAACTTCGATCTTCTAGATGGTACATGAGTTGCCCAAAACTTATTCATGTAATTCTTGGTTTGAGGCAAACTAATCGTGCTATCTGTTGTAATTTGATAGCACCATTACCTTAATTAGTTTGCAGTTGCTTCCTTTCTACTGCATAAGATTTTAAGTAATGCATGGATAAGTCATTAGTGGCAGATTTTTTCATTTTATGAATCATTTACATTCTTTTTAGAATGGTTGTTATTAATTTAAATTTCTAATGTCATTTATGTTTAGTTATGCTAAATCACATAAGTTGTGATGATGCAAATAAGGTTTCGAGCATTTACTTATGTCGAGCATGTTATACCTCATATTAATTTCCTTACATGACAAAAAGCAACCTAATTAGAAAAGATTTAAATTATCTTTTTGGTAGAGAGCCTAGGGTTGAACATTATATTCTTGTTACTTTTACATAATATGCTTTTGCATTGTGGTTAGATTAAATCTAATTAGTTGTCATTGGCTCTTTGTATTTTGATTTTTTCCTTCTTTGATTTCATATATTCAAAGAGTTCAAAAGGGAAGAGTTTGAAATTTGATAGAAGGTGAGTAGAACTCTATGCTATCATTTGAGTCACCTAAGGTTGGTTATTTAAAGAAAAAAGAGTAGTAGTGTATAATATTATCATTAGCTCTTTGTATCTTGAATCTCACCTCTTTGGTTGTCCGATATTCAAAGAATCCAAAAATGGAGAGTTTATACTTCAATAAAAGGTGAATGTAATTCTTGGATGATGGGTAATCTACAACCATATTTTATCATCCCCCTTTTGTTTCCATCTCACCTCACTAGTACTCCATTGTAAGAAGAAACTAGGTACAAAACCAACTCTCCCATTTTCTTCTCTGCTTTTGGGAGTATCGGTTCCCCTATGCAGCTTCAGTGGCCTCTTTTTCGATGTCATTGCTTGAGCAGCATTGAACACCCATGGACTACATCTCCTCACCTTCTTCTTCTTCTTCCCCTCTGGCAGAGCTCCCTTTCTTTTGATTATGACACCATTTCCTCACCAAAATATTTACCAAGTTTAATCACCTGATTGGATGTCTAGGTCCCCAACCTTTCCCCTCTTCTTCTTCCTTTTAACCTTCCAACTCCATCCTCCAACCATCTGTTGCCGTTGGATCTAGTTGGCAAATATGCCAGCCAAGAACTCCACGAGACACTCGAGATCACTCCAGTTCCTCATTTTTTCCTCCTCTCTCGATTTTTCCTCACTTCCTTTTTCTTCTTCCTTGATGCCACTTCTGTTGCTTAGCTTCCTTCACCACACTATGGCCAAACTTTTGCCAGTTTTCTTTCTTCCTTTATGGGATCTTGTCATCTATCATTAATAGGCCTTGTTGTGTTATCTTCGCTTAGACCATCCCTCACTTAGCTAATGGATTGTCTACTAGTGCAAATGTCAATCAAGGTCACAGAATTAGACCAATTCAAAGATTTGTATGAAGGTGATCTTGACTCTGGCAACATCTATAAGGAGCTAAAAGGAGAAGAGGCCGAGATTACCTATGATATACTACAAGAAGGGTATTTTCTCAAGAGTGACCAGCTATGCAAACCAGATACCTCAATGCCGATTAAATTATCCACCATATTTTAGAATTGGATTTGACTGGTCGGTTTGATTGGTTGAACTGAGATCTGATTGCCTATTCTGTTCGATTCCAATATTTTTTTCAAAGATGGTCAAAACTTTATCAAATTTGGAAGAATTAGATGGACTAATCAAACTGACTGGTCTGATTTGATTTGGCATATTTTTCAAGAAAATTTTAGTGTAACTATTTAAGTTGAAATAGAACTAGAGGTGGTAAAATACGATTCGACCCATCAACCCAACCTGCATTCGATCTACCATAAACAAATTTAGATTGGGACTAGTTATTAATGGATTGACCCATCTAACCTATTTATTATTTGGTTTAGGTTCGATTCTAACCTTCTAATCTGTTTAACCCATTTATTATATGGATAGGATCAAATTAATTCTCATTCAAGAACCATTAAAATCTGTTGGTTCTCTTTCTTTAAAGTTGAAACTTTAAATGCCTAAAACCCCGATCATGATCGCAGAGCCGGTTCGTAGCCCTTTGTTCATATGGGGCAGTATATGTGTTCACAGCGTCTCAGACATCATTCAGAAGAGCTCACTCATTTTAGTTCCTATGTCTAAAATCAAATCGCTCCATTCCCTTTGCCTTCTCTTGCTGCCTTCCTTTCCTTTAGAGTTTTTGATTTTTTCTCTAATTAGGGTTATCAAGGATTTTTACCCAATCGAGCCGACCCTTTGCTCCTTCCATGGACCGACTCTAAGCTCTTTTTCTCAATCTCTAACACTTTTTGTTCTAATCTCCCAAACTCTCACATCTTTCTCTTGATTTCTCCCGAAGGATCTCCAAGAGAAAGAAAGGGCATTTCAATGCTCTACTTCCCGCCTCCGACTCTTTGAATTCTTTCTTCTAAAATGTTGAAGGCATCACTTTCTGAGATAATCTAATGCAGGCTGAGAGGCAGGCCGAGGAAGCTACTGTGGTAAGGGCGTGTGCTATCCATGGAGACGATCTATACTGTCGATGCCCTCAAGCTCACCAAATCCTCACCAAAACCCAAGTCCTCCTCACCTCATATCAATACTAAGAATAGAATGAAGGAGGCCTACTGTAATAAGCTTGGCCGGCTCCTGAAGGCAAACCAAATTGCCATGCAAACTGAGCTCCGCCGTCAGAATGAATGGGAGATGGCCCTCCAAGTTTGCCTCTTTTTCTTCTTTCTAGTCTTTAAATTAATAAATTTGTCTTTAAGCAAAATTTTATGGTTACTAATTTGGTTGAAGAAGAAAAGAATGGATATTAGCAACCCAATCATACGTGTTAGAAGCTACCTACTAGATGATTAATTCGAGACCATCAGTCACATATAAAATGTGATTGGGTACATTATTTTTTCTTTGAAAAAAAATTCTCTAGAGGAAAGGAGGGGAGAAGAAGAATCTCTTTGCTTAATTTTTATTTTTCTATGGCTTTATTGGTACTTCACATGTTGATTCTTTTTATTGATGCACGTGACAGCCTGTTACTAACAAGTTTATCTATTAAACAAGTTTGATTAATAAGTTAAACATGTCAGCTTTCTGATTAGTTTAATAGGTCAACAGTGTTGGGCCAAAAGCTCAAGATCCTTTTACAAGTCGGATTGGATTAGATAAATGACTTGGACCAGATAATTTATTTATTAAATAAAATAGATTCGAGTTTTAAAATTTGATTTATTTTATAGATAAAATAAATTTATATTTTAACTTTTCTAATCCAAAGGGCATCTGGTCGATCATTTTGTGACCCCACCCAATTTCCACCCCTAATTACAGGACCCTCAGCGGCTCTCCCGTGTTTCCCCTGCTGTCCATTCCTATGCTTCCCAGCTTCCACCAGTTTGTGCCTTGCCGCCCTCTTCTCCCGCTTGGCGGCTTCCCCCCTGCTT
This sequence comes from Elaeis guineensis, assembly GCF_000442705.2. Lineage (NCBI taxonomy): Eukaryota > Viridiplantae > Streptophyta > Magnoliopsida > Arecales > Arecaceae > Elaeis > Elaeis guineensis. The sequence goes on along the minus strand of NC_025998.2, from coordinate 114,209,035 downwards.
CTCTCTCCACACCCTCTCTCGTGCTTTCCCCTACTCCGGCTTGTGCTCTACCACCAACGACCCCAAGGAGAAGGTCAACTCCGTGAGTTCCTCCATAACTTTGGCATTTCCCTATCCAGTTCCTGAGACCCGATGCATTGCCAAGAAGGGCATTTCATCTTGCCGTTCGGTAAGACCTGAATGGCATCCTTATGCTCTTCATTTTTCTCATTTGCAGTTACTCGTAATGTCTACGATACAGCTGAAGTGGGCTTCGCCGTTTTATCAAGGAGCCTACCCTTTTTCTAAGACCATAAAGGATATTACGTTTTTAATATTTGCAGTAATTATGATTTTTTTAGTACCTTTAAAGATAATTAGTAATGAACTATTCTTGTAATTTTGTAGGATAATAATTAGTAATGGAAATTACTAGTTCAACTCCATCTACCGGAATCAGTAATATGTCGGTCTACTCTGCACAATCTACACAATAAAAGAGTGATCCAGCATGGTAACGTGTCACTAACGGAAGAACTGCTGATAGGAAGAGAATCATTTTTGGTGGGTTTTGTCAGAAAATTCTGCAAAGTGGTGCCATTAATAGAATGAAGCAACATCTTGCTAGGCAAAAAAAAGGCAATGTTAATGCATGTAAAAATATTTCGGCATATGTTCGATAGAGGATACAAGAATGCTCGCAGGAAGTAGTAGTTCAAGAAAAAATGAAAATTATGTAGAAGCAAATCAGTTGGTCATAGTATACATATGTTTGAGGGTGACATACTGGAAGATGATGAGGTTCAAGAGATTCCCCGTTCACAAGCTAAAGGCATTTCCATCAAGGAGGATGGTGCTGCCAGTCTTGCAACAAGTACCAGAAAAGGAAAGAGGAAAGCAACTGTGGGGATGGATTCTTACTTTGCCAAACTCCAAGTCTGTACTCAGATGTCTATTAAAGCTTGTCTCCAGAGCCCAAAGAAATGGCATGAAATTGACATGGCTACTGCGTGATTCTTCTATCGTCCATGCTCGCATCCCTATAAATACTATGAATTCATTCTATTATCAGCCTAAAATTGATGCTATAGCATCTACGGGATTTGGATACAAGTGTCTCAATTATCATGATGCGAGGGTTAATTTATTGAGGGATGCCAAGAAAGACGTTGAATTGCTTGTTCAGTCATATCGGCGCACTTGGACTGATACGAGATGCACTGCGGTATGGGTAATGGTTGGAGTGACATCAAACAGAGATTGGCAATCAATTTTTTAGTGTATTATCGTAGAGGAATACCCTTAAGCAAATCAGTTGATGCTTTGGACTTTACGTAATGGCAATTTTCTAAAGAGCATAGATCCTCTGCAGTACTTAGGATGCACCGCACAGCATGGTACATCGTGCACATCATTCATCACATGATAGACGATTACATACAGTCATGCATGACATGCATCGTACAGTATGCTTTCATTTACGGTCTTTCATTGTATGATAGATGGTGCGTATAATGCACTGCATCATATAGTGCACCATAGAGGATTTGTGTTCTTTTTTAGGACCGGCTCACTTTGCCACCATCTTTATTACACCGAAGAGTCTTCATAATCACAAGCATGATTTGTAAACATTGGTGACCTATGAGCCATTTAAAAATTTATGATTGTCTAGGCAATGAACATCATTCTAGATGACGAGTTTGGAATGATGTTTTTGTGATTATAGAAATTATCAGTCCTCTCATATGCTTGTTGCATCTTGTTGATTCAGATGAGAAGTCTACTTTGGCTTCTATCTATAAGGGCATGCATAGGGCACTTAAGAGGATTAAGGAAGTATTTCAAAACATGAATAAATTGTACAAACCCTAGAATTGAATCATTAGGGAGAGGTAGGATAGTTAATTACGTCCAAATGTCCCCTCCACAACATATTAGTTGAATCCAGCTTTTCAAGGAGAAGTTCTGCCACAAGTCAGAGGTTATGACAGGGCTCTTAGATACTACTGAGTAAAAGGGTATACATAGTAAGGCAAAATTATTAAAGGAGACTAGATTGTTTCAGAAGAGCTATGCACAAGCAATGACTCTAACCAATTGCAAGACTACTTGACTAGGTAAAAATAATAAACTCAAAACTTAAATTATACCACTCTTTATATCCTATTATATACACATTATTGATGCATACAATCTATTCATTTGCTAATATTTATTTTATTTTCACCAGATGAGTGGTGGAGATTGTTTGGGCATGATGCTCCAAATTTGTAAAAGTTCACAATTTGACTTCTTAGTCAAATAGTTTCTTCTTTGTGAGAGAAATTGAAGAATTTTTGAACATATATGATATGGTTGCATCACCTTGATCTTGGCCGAAGAATAGGACATTTGAGATTGGCTGCAGTCGACTTGACCTCCTCGACCAAAGTTGAGGAGGCTAGCCCAATATCGTAGACCATCAATTCTGAGAGGCAATCATATCCCATCAATATGGTGAGCCAGATAAGTAATCCACAACTACATGAGGAAGGATTAATGCAACAATTAGGCAATAGTTTATCACTATGCATCCAAAATACAGACTGTGATTTTCATCAGCATGTTTTGCGCACACCTTCTGATAATGGCCACCACCTGCTTTGAGAAAGGCAGTTACTTCCTTTCTATAAATATGGGAGAGGTGAGGGATCTAGGATAAGTCTCGAGTTCACACTGAAACCCTCTCTCTCTCATACCCCTATTCTTCGATTACCTACTAATTTGAGCGTCGAAGGATCCTTATCGGAGGCACTTCTGGCTAAGGACTTTTGTTTGCAGAACTGCTTTCATCCTTGAGAGGTGTCATCCACCTTGGCTCATTATCTCTAGGCTGAGCTCAATGTCACCTTGGAGATTGGTAGCAATAGATTTATGATAGAAAGAGGACCCTGCTACTGCAACCACATTTGAAGAGAAGTCCATTCTGCCCATCATGAGACCATGAAGAGGGGCATCAAAAACTTTATGCCACTCTAACGACATTGTCCCACATTAACTCAATGGTTTGAGCCAGACACATGACAAATGACCACATAATCCTAGTGTTTAACCCCATTGGATATACAAGTTCTATCTTTTCACCTATACATATTCACAACAATCCAAACTCAAGCAGTGGTAATAAAGCAAATACTTTCAAATATTTTTTCAATAAAAGGATAGTTCATAAAGACTAATAACAATAAATAACACATAGTCCAAATCATATTTTATTCAAAGCCAAAACTAAGCAAATGACATCTAGAGTCTTATGCCCCTCGCTACGTAGTCCCAAGCCCCATGTGCTCTTTTGGATCTGAAAAAAAAGGATTGATCTTTTTAGGCTCTGTAAGTTTTCAATAACTCTGAAGGATCAAGTATAATTTAATTTTTTTTCAAATATAGCAACTGACAATAATAAATATATATACCAATATAATTTTAATTTTTAAAAATATGCTGTGCATAACGGTAATCCATCTTCGGTGACTATGGCCATGATTAGCCCCTTGACAAAGCCCAAAAAATTCAATCTATGGATAAAAATATGCGATTCGTTAGCATGTACCATTGATCAGCCCCACTAACTAGGCTTAAAAGAAAACTAGCTCTGATTCACATGGCATGATTAATCTCATGATAGGGTAAAGAGATTAGTCCCAAAAATAAACATATGGTATATCAGCATCTGCTAATGATTAACTCTGACTGGTTAAACTTAGAAAGACTAACTCTATCAGTGATCAACCCTGATGGCTAGACCCAAAAGAAACTAGTTCTAGCATTTGGCTAACAATCAATCTTATTAACTAAACCTAGATCATAGTCTAACTAAAGAGTCTTTCTCACCAATTCAAATTTGTGCAAAGATAATCATAAGTTTGAAATCCCACATCTCAGCCCCAAAAGTAACAAAATAAATTTTAAAACTTTATGCTAAGATAATGATGCATAATCTCTTTTCCAAATATCATATGATATTAAAATAAAAAAATCAATTTATTTCAAATTTATAGTTTGCGATAACAATGCCAGACACGTTATGCTTGATCCATAATTTTGAATAACATTTTCATTGAAGCATGCATAATATAATTATTTTTTTATTTTTAAATATTTTAATATATATTTATTTATGTATGTTAGACTAAAATATATGACATGGACTAAGAAAAATCTGGAGAATAAAGGTAACTTACTCCTAATTAAATGAGATCCAAAAATCATGACTTTTGACTCATGGTCTGATATCTAGATTTGGTGCTCTTTTGGCATTGAAGGCTCTAATAAAATAATTTAAAATTTTATTAGCCTTCAATCGAGAAGAAGTTTAAAATAAAGAGAGAGAATCCCGATCCAGACCATGGTTTGAGTTGGATCATGAGTTGGATCTAAACATCTTGGATTGATCTACATCCAATCGGATTGGGGTCCAATCAATGGGATAGTTTCACAAAAGGATTGCAGCTCTCTCTCTCCTCCCTTTTTTTTCTTTTTTTTTTGTTTTCTTCTCTTCTTTCTCTTTCTCTCTCTCTCTCTGTATTTCTTTTTCTCTCTTTTTTACTTTTCCTCTCTTCTCCCATGGCAAAAATAGGGTTCTATAAGATCTCTCATGGCCTTTAAAGGAAAAAGGAAGAGAAAGGGAGAGGAGGGTGGGATCTAGTGGTGGCACAACCATGGTGGTTGAAAGAAAAATATCCGATCAGTGTCAGATCATCAGGGTGCATCTAAAAAGTTTTCTATTCTAGAAGTAATATAACATACCCAATATGCAGTAGAATAGGGATCAAAATCCTTAAAAAAACTCAAATCCGATATCTCATGAGGTCTGAATGCATAGACCCTCTATTTCGTACGCATACCAAGCTCTAAAGGAAAGCCGGATAATGCCTCGAGGTGTTGCACCTTCTGAAGGGCAGCAAGGGGAGGGAAGAGATTTGATTTCGCACCCTGGGATCTTCTCGGATGAAACCCTTCACACCAAGAAGAAGACTCCAAAAAAGAGGATGCCAAGAAGGGAGGACGTCCACCTCTTTATGCCACACACCAACTCACGGTGAAGTAGAATATTTGTCGCACAAAATTTTTTGCATATCACCGGTGAATTGTGATCCCTCTCTTTTATAGCTAAGGCATCCAAATCTGATCCAAAAACCTACTAATTAGGTGTCCAAATTTTATCCAAAGAAGAACCCTAATGAAAGAAGGAAAGCGCCCACCCTTTGCGTCATGACCTTCATGCACGCACACTTTCTGGGTAGAAAAAAATTAGCATTTCTCCTCTTCCTTGGTCAGCCAATTTGAGAGAGAGAGTCCCTAGTTTATGGAACTCTTTGGTTCTAAACCAAATTGGCTCAAATTTGACTTGATTTGGATCCGATTCGAACCAGTTTTGAAGAGCCTGTCAATCCTAATCTAATTAGAATTCTGATCCAAGTCTAACTTAAATTTTTAATCCAATTAACTTTAATTAAATCAGATCTAATATGAAATTAATTAGAATATAAATTCAATCTCTCATAAATTCTTTAGATCATTATCATTCTCAAAATTAAATCTGAATCTCATGTCCAGTGCTAGCTAGATATAGTCAACTGTATAATTCCATATAACATTTACTAAATTCTTAATTAAGCTAATCTATTCATTCAATCAAGTCAAATATTTTCAAATTAAACTCATAGATTTAAATCAATTCTTTCCTATATTCTTTGACTTTGTGCGTGACTTCATAGGCTCAAAATCTAAGCCAGTAGCACAGAAACAACTTTCTGTACTAATCGAAGTTACCATCTAGCAATAGTTTTCAATGTTCGAATAGATCAAATATATGCAAGATAATATTCAAGAACCTATGCATATGGTTATCAGATAATTCATCTCTTTGACCTCGAATACTCAAGGATGACTTAGAATTTAACTATCAACCCTGGATGAGTCATTCACATAGTATTTCAACCTTTCATATCCATCATATGGATTATTTGGATCCAGATTTTTTTAAATTAAAATATAGTGATGCATTAACTCTTATAATCCGAAGAAGTCAATCTCATCTTGATCCACACACAGACTTCATAAGTACTTGACTGTACCTAATAGCCTTCTATGACTGCATTAAAAATACAGATAGTCCGGCACCAAAGCACAGTGAGTTACTTATAAGTCACTATGATGATCGTAGATCTGAGGGATATTTATGCCCATATGCTTTGTGAGCTACTCTTGATAGCAGAGTGCTTCGTAGGTGAGTCATTTGTTTCACGATGATGTACTCATATATCTCACCTGTATGCCATACCAGTGTCTCTACACCTCTTGGTTAAGAGGACAACCAATCAATATGACACACAATGATCTACACTCAATGAATATCATCATCCTTTAATGACGTATCATTTGTTCGCAAATATATTTGAAAACTATTCTATAAATTCTCCTTTATCGATTGTCATATAGTTCTAAAGATTTCATCATAACATAAGAGTTCTAATAAGAAAGATGTACATCTTCTGATAAAAGTATCAAAATAACTTTTATTCATTCATAATTCATATATAATTACAAAGAACATAATCGTCCAAATGATTGGCTTTATGATACATTTTCTAACAACTCCTACCTGGACTAAAATTAATCAGTACAGTATCTAATATCCATCTTCTATTTGTGTTCATCAAACTCTTTGATTTTGAGGGCTTTAGTAAATGAATTGATCAGATTCTTCTTTCCATCGATCTTCAGAAGATCGACGTCACCTCGATCCACGATCTCTCAGATAAGATGATAGCGATACAAAATATACTTTATATGGTGATGGGATTTTGGTTCTTTCGTTTGAGCTATGGCTCTAGTGCTGCCGCAGTACAGCAAAACAGAATCATCGATGGAGGGTGTCACTCTAAGCTTGCTAATAAACTTTCACAATCAGACAGCTTCTTTTACAGCATCGGATGCTGTGATATATTCTACCTTACAAGTTGAGTCAGCTATGGTGTGTTGCTTGGAACATTTTCAGCAGATCGCTCCTTTATTTAGGGTAAACACATAACTCGACATATTCTTACTGTCATCATGATCTGACTGAAAGCTAAAATAAGTATATCCCATAAGTTTCAAGTCAATATCTCCATAGATAAATCATTGGTTCTTAGTATTTCTCAAATACTTAAGGATTGTCTTTACAATCTTTCAATGGTTCTCATCTGGATCAAACTAGTACCTACTCACTATCCTTAGTGAGTATACCACATCCGACCTTGTACATGTCATGGCATATATGATAGATTCTACTACCAAAGCATATGGGATTCTACTCATATGCTTTTTCTCTTGTGGAGTTGTCGGACAATCCTTCTTAAAGAGAGTAATTCCATGATCTTTCGGAAGATAGTCTTTCTTAAAATTCTCCATATTGAATCACTTTAACATAATATCTATGTACGTAGATTGGAACAATCCAAGCAGCCTCTTAAATCTATCCCTATAGATCTTCATTCCTAAGATATAGGATGCTTCTTCCAAATCCTTCATGGAGAACTGTGAAGACAGATAAAGCTTTACACTTTGTAAAGTAGGAACATCATTCCCTATTAACAGTATGTCATCCACATACAGTACAAGAAAGATGACTATAGAACCATTAGTCCATTTATAAATGCATGGTTCTTCTCCATTTCTAACGAAGTCATACATGTTGATCACCTTATCAAAATACATATTTCAACTTCGAAATGCCTGCTTCAATCCATAAATAGATCTCTGAAGCTTGCATACTTTTGATTCATCTGTAGATATGAACCCTTTAGGTTGTATCATATACACCTCTTCTTTCAGCTCTCTGTTAAGAAAAGTGGTTTTGACATCTATTTGCCAGATCTCATAATAAAGTGTGCTGCTATCACTGGCATAATCCAGATGGACTTAAGCATTGCTATAGGAGAAAATATCTCATCATAGTCAATACCACAATGTTGATGATATCTTTGACAACCAAACAGGCTTTATAGGTCTCTACCTTTTTGTTTGTATCCTTTTTTTGAATATCTATTTACATCCTATGGGTTTAATCTCTTCAGATGGATCAATAAGTATCCATACACTATTGATCTCTATGGACTTCACCTCGAATTTCATGGTTTCAAGCCATTTCTTAAAGTTGGGCCTTTGCATGGCATCCATGTAGGTGATCGGATCCTCATTGTTCTCATCGAGTTCAACAGGATCATCATCTTGAACCAAAAAATTATAGTATCTATCTGGCTGATGCGGTACTTTATCGAATTTTCTTAAAAGTGCCTCAATAATGGGCTCTGGGTTTGATCTTATCAAATCTAGTTCTATATTTCTACTTGTTTGTGTTGATTCTTCTATCGATCAAACTTTATTAAGTTCAACTTTAGAGGCATCAGTTCCTTCACTAAGAAACTTCTTTTCTAAAAAAACTGTCTTATTGCAGACGAACAACTTTTATTCTTCAGCAAGATAGAAGTAATATCCTTTAGTTTCTTTTGGATATCCCACAAAATAATACTTATCAGATCTAGATCCAAGCTTATCGATTTGTAAACGTTTGACATAAGTCGGACAACTTCAAACCCTAAGGTAAGAGAGTGTCAGCCTACGTCTAGTCCATATCTCATATGGTGCTTTTGTGATTGATTTACTTGAAACATTGTTTAGAATATAGCACACAGTCTCAAGAGTATAACCCCAAAAAGAGATCGACAGATTCGTAAATCACATCATGGACTGAACCATGTCTAGCAGAGTTTGATTCCTCCTTTCTAATATCCCATTATGCTGTGGTATCTCAGGAGGGGTCTATTATGAGAGAATCCGATTCTCTTCTAGGTATATCAAAAATTTATTAAAAAGATATTCACCTCCTCAGTCTAATCAAAGAATTTTAATACTCTTTTCAGTTTATTTTTCTACCTCCTTATGAAATTGTTTGAAGATTTCAAATGATTCAGACTTGTGCTTCATAAGGTAGACGTATCCATACTTAGATAGATCGTCAGTAAATGTAATGAAGTAGTAATACCCTCCTCTGGTGGTTATGTTCATAGGTCCATATACATCACTGTGTACTAGACCTAGAACATCACTAGCTCGCTCATCTTTTCCAATAAAAGATGACCTGATCATCTTTTCAAGTAGACAGGACTCACAGATTGACAATGATTCACAATCATTGATATCGAAGATTTTTTCTTTAGCTAATCTATTTATCTTATTTTTATTTATATGATCGAGCTTATAATGTCAAAGGTAGGGATCTGTGATATTATCTATTCTAGGATATTTATTTGATGTGTACATTATACTAACAGATTGTGATAAAATATAAATATCATATTTCAATTGTCCACTTATAACTGTGACATCATTTATAATGATATCACAGAAATCTTTTTTTATTGAGAAGCTATAACCCTCTTTGGCCAAAAGGCCTATAGAGATTACATTCATAAGGAAAGTTAGACAATAATGACAATCATTTAAAATAATAACATTTAAATTGAGAGCAAGCTGAACTTTTTTTATAGCTAGAATGAAAATAGTTTTCCATCTCCAACATTCAAAAATCGTTCACTCTTCTCAAATTTTCTACTAATCCAAAGTTTCTGCAACAAATTGCAGATATGAATTGAACTTTCGGTATCTAATACCCAGTTAGTAATATCACAGACAAAGAAATTATAAGATATTATCATATAAATATCTTATCCAGCAATCATTTGTTGATTTTTCTTCCTAGATCTGTTCGAATCAAGGGACGCTAGGTATAGAGGATAATTTCTCATCCAGTGCCCCAGCTTCTTACAAAAGAAGTATTCTGTCTGACTCTGATTTGCTTTAGATTAGTTAGTTCAATTAGATTTAGAAGTCCTAGCACGATACCACTACACCATACTTGTCTTTCCTCTCTTAGAGGATTGATGTCCTGTTAAAGACAAATCCTTAAGTGTGTCAAAAGACTTGTTCAACATTTGAAGTATCTCCTTTGGTTGAGCATCATCAAATTTATAACTAAATTCATCATTCATAGCAGCTCTCAGTATGCAGCATACTATCGTACAGTCATTAAGCCACTTTTGATAAGTGTCTCCAACCATCGCATCTGCATTGAGAGCTGGTACTTCAGGTGCTGGATCCATAATCACATATAAGATTATTTTGTGCTCAAAAATTATTCTTAACTTTTGATATCAATTATCGAAATTGGATCCCATAAACTTGTCACTGTCCAACAGTGAGTGAAGCGATAAACTACTAGCCATCATTGAAAGAAAAACAAAAGATCTATTAGTATATGATTTATTTAATCCTAAAGACTTGAACTTTAGTCTAAAGGTTCTCCTACTATTTTATACGAATTGATAGCCTCTACTTTCAATTCAAAAAATTACCTTAATTTCTTAGCAAGTACTAGAATCTACATAGACTGCACACAAGCTCAACTTTGACCGACCAACCCATGTGCATCCATGGATAAGTTCTTAACCAATTATTTCTCCAAATAATTTTTAGTAATGATTTTATCCTAAATTTTTTTTCAGTAGGCTTTAGCCTTCACTGAAAGTCTCAGTTAGATCCAACTATTAACATAACTATAGTCAGTATATCTGACTAACGAATGATTAGGCCTAACTTTGATCAGCCAATCTGACTACCTAATAGAGAGACATGACTAAATTATCATATTATAAATGATAATTTCAATAGCAGATAAGCATCAAGCTTTTGGGCCTCCAATGATTATCAGACTAATGGACCTATTATCTGTAGGAACCAGATCTAGGGTTTTAGGGTTAGATCTTGAAACTTTTTCAAGATCATACAGCGGAAGACTAAAATAAATCAAAATTTATTTTTTAAAACCAGAGAATCTTTAGATCTAAGATCCTATTACATAATTATTACATAGCATTAAATCAAAAATTAAAATATATAAATATAGCATGAACTACATGTTGATCATATCAACATGTTTCTATACCACATCTAATGTATGTATTAAACAATAGATCAGATCTATTACCTTGCAAGTTAGACGCTCTAACCTCGCTGATCCGGGCTTAAGGATGATGTTGCAAGCCGCACACATGTTCGGCCTCTAGGAGTCATCCACACGAGCCCACGAATCTCGATCAGAAGTCCTGCTTCAGGAAATCAGCACAGTATGCTAGTACTGCGCTGATCCTTCTTTGATGGTTGATCAGGTGCCTCCTTCTTCTTGATTTGGACTCTTCCAAAGATGAAAAGTAAAAAGAGGAGTTTTAGATCTGAGATGCTCTCAGAAAACTCAAGATGGAGGGAGGAAAGATATGAAAACAAAAAACCCTAGAAGAAGACCCTCTTCTTCTTCACATTTTTCTCTCTAGACACCCTAACTTGCATCTTTTATATCTCCACGACCCAAAGGTCTTTCTCTCTGATTTTTGGATGGCACAAAGGACTCTCAAATCTCTATCTTCTCCTAAACTTTTACAAAGAAACTTATTTTATACAGAGATATATGATAGAGTCCTTGTCTAGGTCAAATACCTAGTCAAGGCTTATCCAAACATGGCAAGTTAAGGGGCGCCCAACTCTTGAGCACCTCCTCCATATTTTCATGCATTGATCACCAACAAAGGGTGCATAATATGTACCCTAAAATCCACAAAAATTTCAAAAAAAATTTGGATAAATTCGGTGCAAAATTGAAAGAGTTTTGGATTTCTAAAACTCTATCTCATAGAATTCGAAATCCAAACTTATTTCTTGTTGATTTGATCCAAACCACCTTCCATGTAAGAAAGAAGAGAGGAAACCTTTTGTGAACATGGGAGAGACCTGGGAGAGGGCTTTTGTTGCACAAAATAAGTGAAGATTGGCATTGAATAAGAGAGAGGGCATGGGGAAGGCTTATGTGGCGCAAGGTGGAATCCTAGTCTTACTAGGATTCTATCTTATGACTTGTTTTAATTTGGTTTCCCAAACTAAATCAAACTAAAATTAGATCAACCTAATTAAAATAGGTCTTAATCCAATTAAGAACCTAATTTAATCAGATTAAATTAGATTTAAATCTGATTTAATTTTCTAATCAAATTAGAAATTAGATTGACCCAAGTCCTAGTTGAACTAGGACTAATTTTTCCTTGCACTTGGCTTATCCAATAAACCAATTGGACTTGATCCAATCAAGCCTAAAATAAATCTAATTAAATCATATTTAATTAGACTTAATCTCAGCCCATTGGTTTAATCAAATTAAGCCAATTAGCAATCGAATTGCTAATCGATCCTCCTGCAATACTTGTATTGGGTTAAATGTCAATCGTATTGATCATTTAACCCTAGAACGATTCTTAATCGTTGATCAACCATCCAATCGGATCATGAACTCTAATGTGTATGACCTCATAGGTCCGAATCTAAGCTGGTAGCACAGGAATAAATTCCTGTACCAATCGAAGTGACCATCTAGCAATGGTACCTGACGATCGGATAGGTCGAATGTGTAGAACAACATCCTTAGAACCCATGCGGATATAGTTTTCATATAATTCATCCCCTTGACCAAAATGATCATAGGACACCCCAGAGTTCAACTATCAACTCTGATCAGGTTGTCCACATTATATTTCAAAATATCAAATCCATCTGATGGATTACCCTGGCCAAGGTTTTGCTAAATTGAAATACAGCGACTCATTCTTCTCCAACTCTTGGAGTGGTCAATCCCATCTCGATCACACTCTGACTTCGCAAGTACTTGACTGTGCCCAGAAGACTTCCATCTCTGAATTAGAAATTCAGTTAGTCCAGTACCAAAGCACAGTGAGTTGCTTGCAAGTCACTGAGGCGATCTCAAGTCTAAGGGACACTTATACCTATATCCCATCAGAGACATTCTCGACAGCAGAATACTCTGGAGTTGGTCACGTTCAATGACGATGTACCCTTACATCTCACCTGTATGCCATACCAGTGTCTCCACACTCCTTAGTTAAGAGGACAACCAACCCATATGGCCTACAGTGACCTATGCTCGATAGAAGCTGTTGTCCTTATTAACAGCTTATCATTTGGTCGTGAACAGTTTTAAGGACTAATCGATAAATCCTCTCTTTATCGAACTTAAATAGTCCTAAAGACTTCATCATAACAACGGAGTTCATTAGAAGATGAAAGCTTATGATGAAGATGCCAAATATATTTTATTTATTAACAAATCAATTACAATACTTGGTTGCTCAACTGTCAACAGTTTGACGATTGGTTTTTTTTTGACACATTTTCCAACAACTCCCACTTATCCTAAAGCCACTCGGCACAGTATCTAATACCCATCTTCGACTTGTGGTTGTCGAACTCCTTTATCGCCAGGGCTTTAGTGAAGGAGTCGGCTAGGTTCTCCTTTCCGTCGATCTTTTGAAGGTCGACGTCACCTCGATCCACGATCTCCCAGACCAGGTGGAAGCGGTGCAAGATGTGCTTCGTCCGCTGATGTGCTTTGGGTTCCTTCACCTGAGCTATGGCACCAGTGCTGTCGCAGTAGAGCAGGACTGGACCATCGAGGGAGGGTGCTACTCTGAGCTCGTTGATGAATTTCCTCAGCCACACAGCTTCCTTCGTGGCATCTGATGCTGCGATGTACTCTGCTTCACAAATAGAGTTTGCCACAGTATGCTGCTTGGAACTCTTTCAGCAGATGGCTCCACCATTCAGAGTAAAGATATAACCCGACACGCTCCTGCTGTCATCATGGTCAGATTGAAAGCTAGAGTCTGTGAACCCCACAAGTTTCAGATCTGACTCGCCATAAACCAACCTTTGGTCCTTAGTATTTCTTAAATACTTAAGGATGGCTTTAACCACTTTCCAATGATTTTTTTCAGGATTAGATTGGTATCTACTCACTACTCCTAGTGAGTATGCCACATCTGGTCTTGTACATGTCATTGCGTACATGATAGATCCCACGGCTGAAGCATATGGGACTCTACTCAGACGCTCTCTCTTCAGGAGTTGTTGGACAATCCTTCTTAGAGAGAGAAATTTTATGGCCTATCGGTAGATAGCCCTTCTTGGAATTCTCCATGCTGAACCTCTTCAGCACAGTGTCTATGTACATGGACTGGGATAACCCAAGCATCCTTTTAGATCTATCTCTATAGATCTTCATCCCTAGGATGTAGGATGCTTCACCCAAGTCCTTTATGGAGAACTGTGATGACAACCAAACTTTTATTCCCTGTAGTGCGGGGATGTCATTCCCGATTAAGAGAATGTCATCCATGTACAAGACAAGGAATACCACAACTGGACCATTTGCCCATTTATAGATGCAGGGCTCTTCTTCATTCTTAATGAAGCCATACGTTTTGATCACCTTATCAAAACGCATGTTCCAACTCCGAGAAGCTTGCTTCAGTCCATAAATGGATCTCTGAAGCTTGCACACCTTGGACTCATCTGTGGATGTAAACCCCTCAGGTTGTATCATATACACCTCTTCAGTCAGCTCTCCATTCAGGAAAGCTGTCTTTACATCCATCTGCCAGATCTCATAATCCAGATGGGCAGCTATTGCAAGCATTATCCGAATAGATTTGAGCATTGTCACAGAAAAAAATATCTCGTCATAGTCAATACCATAACATTGATGATACCCCTTGACGACCAGACGGGCTTTATAGGTCTCCACCTTTCCGTCTGCGCCCCTCTTCCTTTTGAAGACCCATTTACACCCAATGGGTTTAACCCCTTCAGGTGGGTCAACCAATGTCCATACATCGTTGACCTTCATGGACTCCATTTCGGATTTCATGGCTTCAAGCAATTTCTCGAAATCAGGTCTCTGCATTGCATCCATATAGGTGATCGGATCTTCATTATTCTCATCAAGTTCGATGGGATCACTGTCCCGGATCAAGAAACCATAGTATCTGTCCGGCTGACGCGGCACTCTACCGGATCGCCTTAATGATGCAGGTATATTGAGCTTCGGATCTGATCTAATCATATCCGACTCAGGTTCAGCCATTGGTGTCGGTCCTTCTATCTGTTGAACTTCATCAAGTTCACCTTAGAGGCAACGATTCCTTCACCAAGAAACTCCTTTTCTAAAAAGATTGCCTTAAGGCTGACGAACACCTTTTGTTCATCAGCATGGTAGAAAAAATATCCTTTTGTCTCTTTGGGATACCCTATGAATGAGCATTTGTCAGACCTAGATCCAAGTTTGTCTGTGACTAATCGTTTGACATAGGCCGGGCACCCCCAGACCCTAAGGTGTGAAAGTACTGGCTTACGTCCTGTCCATATCTCATATGGAGTCTTAATTACAGACTTACTTGGAACCCTATTTAACAGATAACAGGCTGATTCGAGTGCATATCCCCAGAAGGATATCGGCAAGCTAGCAAAACCCATCATGGATCGGACCATATCTAACAGAGTCCGATTCCTCCTTTCAGACACACCATTATGCTATGGTGTTCTTGGAGGAGTCCATTGGGAGAGAATCCCATTCTCTCTTAGATATGTGAGAAATTCACTAGAAAGGTATTCTTCTCCTCGATCAGATCGAAGAGTTTTAATACTCTTCCCAGTTTGTTTTTCTACTTCACTTCAGAATCGTTTGAACATTTCAAATGAATTCGACTTATGTTTCATCAGATAGATATATCCATATCGGGATAGGTCATCCGTGAAGTTATGAAGTAGAAATATCCACCTCTAGCACTGGTGCTCATGGGCCCGCATACATCAGTATGTATTAGGCCCAAGAGCTCAATAGCTCTCTTACCTTTTTCAGTAAAAGGTGACTTGGTCATTTTACCAAGAAGACAGGACTCACAGGTTGGAAGTGATTCACAATCACTGACTTCGAAGATTTTCTCTTGAGTCAACCTGTTTATTCTGTTCTTGTTTATATGACCTAGCCTACAGTGCCATAAGTAGATATTTGACACACTATCTAATCTAGGGTGCTTGCCAGTTGAATAGACTCTTATCGGGCTTGATCTTTTTGGTCTGACTCTGCACTGATGTCCCAGCCTGAACTTGCATCTTCTTCACTTTCTTCTTCTTGTTCTTCTTCCCTTTCTTAAAAGGTCGAGAACCAGAAGACGAACCTCCCACTAAGTTCACCGACTCCTTGTAAAATTGGTGATCCTTCTCAAAGTTCTGAAGCAACCCCAGTAACCCCTGGTAGTTCTCTTCAGGTTTTGTCATTCTATAATGAGTGAGGAATGGGAGATAAGACTTGGGCAGCGAGTTCAGTATTGCATCTTTCCCAAGCTGCTCATGCAAGGGAAAGCCGAGCTTGCTCAATCATTCCATCAGCTCGATCATGTACAATACATGATCAGTGATAGAGGCACCATCCCGTATTTTGGCGTTGAAGATGGCACAACTAGTCTTGTGCCTCTCCACATCATCGGGTGTGCCAAAGGCATCCTCCAACACTTAAAGCATGTCCTTTGACTGAGCCATCTCGAATCTACGACTGAACTCGTTGCTCATGGCAGCTAGTATGGTACAGCACACCGTGGTCTGATCACTGAGTCACTTCTGATAAGTATCTCTGACTGTTCCACGTGTATTGACAGCTGGCTCCTTAGGTGCAGGATCCATTATCACATATAGGATCCGTTCATGCTCTAGGACTATCTTCAACTTTCGGTACCAGCTACCGAAGTTGGGTCCCACCAACTTATCATTGTCCAACAATGATCGGAGCGATAGGGAAGTGGCCATATTTGCACAAAGGAGAACCATAACCTAATTAGTAATTGATTCATTAAACTTAAAGATTTAGACTTTAATCAAAAGATTTCTCTCACTATTTTATTCGAATTGGTAGCCTCTACCTCCAATTCGAGAAATTACCCTAATTCCTTAGTGGGTACTAGAATCCACTTAGACTGCACACAAGCCCAACTTTGGTTGGCCAACCCATGTACATCTAAGGGTAGGTTCATAACCAATTGTTTCTCTAAATAATTTCTAGTAATTTTAATTTTACCCCAAAAACCTAATCAGTAGGCTTTGGCCTCCACTGTAAGGATCCAGTTAGGTCCAACCATTAACATGATCATACTTGGTGTATCTAACCAACGAATGATTAAGCCTAACTTTGGTTGGCTCACCTAACCACCATTAGAGAGACACTTTCAAGTCATCATATGATGAGTGATAATTCCATTAGTCAACAAGCACCAGGCCTTTGGGTCTGCAATGATTATTGAGTTAATGGACTCATTATCAAACATCTTAATGGGAGGCAATGACTCAGTTATCTCCATAATTTTATCATTTTAAGGACCTAATAATTTTAGAGGATTTAAATAATATAGAGGATGAGGTCAGATGAACCAGCTTATCATGATCCTCCCACTGGCTTCACCAAGTCAGCTTAAAGGAGACCATTAAAAGGGCTGGTCTAGGAGCACCTAAATCAGTCACACTGATTTACCTAGCTGACATGGGTCAGCTCGAATAGTCAAGTGATCCGATCAAAACATAATTTCACCAAAAGGCTAGGTAAGTTCGATCAGTGGGAGGGTCTGCCAAAGCTTGCCTTAGACACCATCAAAAATGGCCAGGTAAGCGGGCTCCCAATTAAAAATCACCGGTCTGGTTTACCTTAGACACCAACAGATTTAATTAGTTTCGATTAGATCAACCTAACAGTTCGTGCTAGATCGCTTAGCCAAGAATCAAGTCCATTTGGTTCTCGTTAAAGACATAGACTTGACCAACTACAATTATTGTAATTGATCTAGAGAATCCTTGACCTAATCAAAGACAACAATTGATTAGATTTAGTCAATTCTCTAATTAAGTCCATCTTTAATCTAACCATAGGTCTAACCCAATTAATGGACCTAATTCCCATTAACGCATTAACCTAATGTGTTATGATTTGTGTCTTAGGTTCTTTAATTCACAATCCTAGAACCTAATCAAACAACTTCTTAATTCTTAATTAAGTTTTGGGCTGAGGGTTGGGTTCGACTTTTCAAAAAATAATTTTTATATTTATAAAATAATTTTACAATATGATTCTACCAACCATATTGCATGTTTGATTCATAATCAAGATACAAGTGAATTAAACATAAAACTACTTTAGATCTAATCTAAACAGGTTCATGTAATTGAAACAATTTCAACTTTAAACAATTTCTTTGCACAAAAATTATTAACAAAGAGATTTTATTTTAGATTTAAACATCTTTTAAATCTAGTAAATCATAAATTTAATCTAGATCATATCTAACAAATTTATGATTAAAGATAGATCTACACAAACTAGGACAACCTTTACATTGTAAGGGGTAAACCTTACAGCAGGACAACCTTGCAATTTGTGATTGATCTAAAATTTTAATTTAAGATTTAATAATCAGATTATAAATTAGATCTAATCTAAGAAATAATTTAAGCATGTATAAATAATCATGTAATAAAGAACCTAGACTCTGATACCAATTGTAGGAACCAGATCTAGGGTTTCAGGGTTAGATCTTGAAATTTTTTCAATATTATACAGCGGAAGACTAAAATAAATCAAAATTTATTTTTTAAAATCAGAGAATCTCTAGATCAAAGATCCTATTACATAATTATTATATAGCATTAAATCAGAAATTAAAATATATAAATATAGCATGAACTACATGTTGATCATATCAACATGTTTCTATACCACATCTAATGTATGTATTAAACAATAGATCAGATCTATTACCTTGCAAGTTAGATTCTCTAACCTCGCTGATCCGGGCTTAAGGATGATGTTGCAAGCCACACACACATCCAACCTCTAGGAGTCGTCCACACGAGCCCACGAATCTCGATCAGAAGTCCTGCTTCAGGAAATCAGCACAGTATGCTAGTACTGCGCTGATCCTTCTTTGATGGTTGATCAGGTGCCTCCTTCTTCTTGATTTGGACTCTTCCAAAGATAAAAAGTAAAAGGAGGAGTTTCAGATCTGAGACGCTCTTAGAAAACTCAAGATGGAAGGAGGAAAGATATGAAAACAAAAAAACCTAGAAGAAGACCCTCTTCTTCTTCACGTTTTTCTCTCTAGACACCCTAACTTGCATCTTTTATATCTCCATGACCCAAAGGTCTTTCTCTCTGATTTTTAGATGGTACAAAGATCTCTAAAATATCTATCTTCTCCTAAAAGTTCATAAAGAAACTCATTTTATACAGAGAGATATGATAGAGTCCTTGTCTAGGTCAAATACCTAGTCAAGGCTTATCCAAACATGGCAAGTTAAGGGGAGCCCAACTCTTGAGCACCTCCTCCATATTTTTGTGCATGGATCACTAGCAAAGGGTGCACAATGTGTACCCTAAAAGTCACGAAAATTTTAAAAAAAATTTAGATAAATTCGGTGCAAAATTGAAAGAGTTTGGGATTTCTAAAACTCTATCTTATAGAATTCGAAATCCAAACTTATTCCTTTTTGATTTGATCCAAACCACCTTCCATGTAAGAAAGAAGAGAGGAAACCTTTTGTGAACATGGGAGAGACCTGGGAGAGGGCTTTTGTCGTACAAAATAAGTGGAGATTGGCATTGAATAAGAGAGAGGGCGTGGGGAAGGCTTATGTGGCGCAAGGTAGAATCCTAGTATTACTAGGATTCTATCTTATGACTTGTTTTAATTTGGTTTCTCAAACCAAATCAAACCAAAATTAGATCAACCTAATTAAAATAATTCTTAACCCAATTAAGAATCTAATTTAATCAGATTAAATTAGATTTAAATCTGATTTAATTTTCTAATTAAATTAGAAATTAGATTGACCCAAGTCCTAGTTGAACTAGGACTAATTTTTCCTTGCACTTGGCTTATCCAATAAACCAATTGGACTTGATCCAATCAAACCCAAAATAAATTTAATTAAATTATATTTAATTAGACTTAATCTCAGCCCATTGGCTTAATCAAATTAAGCCAATTAGCAATCGAATTGCTAATCGATCCTCCTGCAATACTTGCACTGGGTTAAATGTCAATCGTATTGATCATTTAACCCTAGAACGATTCTTAATCGTTGATCAACCATCCGATCGGATCATGAACTCTAATGTGTGTGACCTCATAGGTCCGAACCTAAGCCGGTAGCACAGAAATAAATTTTTGTACCAATCGAAGTGACCATCTAGCAATAGTACCCGACGACCGGATAGGTCAAATGTGTAGAACAACATCCTTAGAACCCATGCGGATATAGTTTTCATATAATTCATCCTCTTGACCAAAATGATCATAGGACACCCCAGAGTTCAACTATCAACTCTGATCAAGTTATCCACATTATATTTCAAAATATCAAATCCATCTGATGGATTACTCTGGCCAAGGTTTTACTAAATTGAAATACAGCAACTCATTCTTCTCCAACTCTTGGAGTGGTCAATCCCATCTCGATCACACTCTGACTTTGCAAGTACTTGACTGTGCCCAGAAGCCTTCCGTCCCTGAATTAGAAATTCAGTTAGTCCAGTACCAAAGCACAGTGAGTTGCTTGCAAGTCACTGAGGCAATCTCAAGTCTAAGGGACACTTATACCTATATCCCATCAGAGACATTCTCGACAGCAGAATACTCTGGAGTTGGTCACGTTCAATGATGATGTACCCTTATATCTCACCTGTATGCCATACCAGTATCTCCACACTCCTTGGTTAAGAGGACAACCAACCCATATGGCCTACAGCGACCTATGCTCGATAGAAGCTGTCATCCTTATTAACAGCTTATCATTTGGTCGTGAATAGTTTTAAGGACTAATCGATAAATTCTCTCTTTATCGAACTTAAATAGTCCTAAGGACTTCATCATAACAATAGAGTTTATTAGAAGATGAAAGCTTATGATGAAGATGCCAAATATATTTTATTTATTAACAAATCAATTACAATACTTGGTTACTCAACCGTCAACAGTTTGACGATTGGCTTTTTTTGGACACATTTCCCAATATTATCATCCAACTTAATCAGAGACTATGATCTAGTTATTCCCATAACTATTTTATTTTAAGGATCTAATAATTTAGAAGATTTATTTTAACGATTTGAGGAGCAATTGACTGATGTGTCTCAAATCCTCCCATTGACTTTACCAAGTCATAAAGAGGACTATAGACAAGCTGGTCCAAGGGCACCTAATTCAGTCGAACTGATTTAATGATTTGAGAATAAGAGAAGAGATTAACCAATAAGTCATAAATACTTCCACTAATTTCATCAAGTTATGAAGAGGGCTAGAGACAAGTCTGGTCAAGAGACACATAAATCAGTCACACTGATTTACCTTAATGGTATGGGTCAGCTCGAATCAATTAATGACCTAATCAAAACATAATTTACTATATTGATCAGATAAGTAAGATCGATGGGAGGGTCTGTCTCAGCTTGTCTTAGACACCATCGAAATGATCAAGTAAGTAGACTGCTAAATAAAAACCACCGATCATATTGCCAAGTAATGTTGTCAAACTTATCTTAGATACCAATTGATCGATTAATTTTGATTTAGTCAACCAAAGGACTCAGATTAAACCATTGAGCTACAATCAAGTCTATTTGGTATGGTCAAAAATATGAACTTGATCAAGCTATAATTATTGAGGTTGATCTTAGAAAAATTCTGACCTAATCTAACTCAACTCTTGATTAGATTTAATCAATTTTTCTAATTGATTCATATTTATTTCTAATCCTAGGTCTAACTCAGTTAGAAAATCTGATTCGTGCTAACCCATTGTCCATAAATTTATGAGGTATCTTAACATCTTCAATTTTCAAATCTAAATCACTTAATTCCAAATTAAGTGTATAAAATATGTATTTCAGTTTGTAGAACTATTCTACTAGGATTTCAAGTAAAGCATACATTATATGTTATGCAATCTTCAGATCTTAAAATCTAATTTTTGGATCTTAGTTTAACCATTAAACATGCAACAGTTTGATCTAAATTTTATATATACATCATATGTATCATAGAAAAATTTAGATCTCTACATATTATATCATATACAACATTCAATTCAGATCATAAAATAAATTTTTATATTTAAATTTATTTTATTAAAATTATAATTAATCATAAATTATTTTAGATCTAATCTAAATATATTTATAATTAAAATAATTTTAAATTTTTTTTTGCTATTTTTCTTCATAAGACTTGATTACAGTAGCACCTCTACATGTCATAAAAAAATTCATCGAATGGACAAGAGAGGGACTCAATCCTTGCTTCCTCTTATGATTGGATGGTTTGGTGATCATCTCAATTCAAGTACTGAGCTACTAAAATTAGAAATCTAATTTTTAAAACTTAATTGCATCTACCTATGCAATGAACAAAAATTCAGGTGTACATTTTTTATGAACATGATCATATCATGCATATTAAGTATCTAATCTAATTAGATCAAATATATCATATACATTATTTCAGATCTGAATCTAAATTTATACAGCATACAAAATATTCAATTCAGATCAAAAATCATATAGAAAAATAATTTAAATACACACATGAACATATAGAAATAAAATTTTGGTTAGACCTGATTTGATGTTGTATAGAATTTTGCTTAAAATCATATTTGAAAATCTGTCAAAATAGATTCAAATAAGATCTTGATTGAGTCTAACTTTCAATCTAAAATAACATCAAAAAAATTTTATTAAAATAGATTTAAAATAAATTTTAATAAATTTATAACAAACCATCATCAACCACTGATTAGGTTCTTGAAATCTGATCAAAATCAGATAAAATAATTTTTTAAACAATAGGTCTAAATCTGATTTTAATGTCTAACATAAAAATTTGATTACATACAATATGTACTCATACCAAAAAAATAGTTATACATCTATGTATCAGGCTAACTCTGATACCAGTTGAAAAAAAAAAATATCCGATCAGAGTCGGATCACTAGGGTACATCTGAATTTTTTTTTATTCTAGTGGTAACATAACATACCTAATATGCAGTGAAATAGGGATCAAAATTTTTAGAAAAACTTGAATTCGATATCTCGTGAGGTCTGAATGCACAGACCCTCTATTTCGTGCACACGCCAAGCTTCGTAGGAAAATAGGATCATGCCTCGGGATGTTGCATCTTTTGAAGGGCAGCAAGGAGAGGAAAGAGATTTGATTTCGCACCTTGGGATCTTCTCAGATGAAACCCTTCACACCAAGAAGAAGACTCCAAAAGAGAGGATGCCAAGAAGGGAGGATGTCCACCTCTCTATTCTGCACACCAACTCACGGTGAAGTAGAATATTTGTCGCACAAAATTTCTTGCATATCACTAATGAATTTGGTCCCTCTCTTTTATAGCTGAGCCATCCAAATCTAATCCAAAAACCCGACTAATTAGGTGTTCTAATTTCATCCAAAGAAGAGTCCTAATGAAAGAAGGAAAGCGCCCACCGTTTGCATCATGACCTTCATGTGCGCACACTTTCTGGGTGAAAAAAAATTAGTACTTCTCCTCTTCCTCGGTCAAACAATTTGAGAGAGAGAGTTCTTGATTTATGGGACTCTTTGGTTCTAAACCAAAATAGCTCAAATTCGACTTGATTCATTTTTTATTCGAACTCGATTTGAGCCAATTTCAAAAAGCCTGTCAATCCTAATCTAATTAGGATTCTAATTCAAGTCTAACTTAAATTTTTAATCTAATTAAATTCATAATTAAATCAGATCTAATCTGAAATTAATTAAGATATAAATTTAATATCTCATAAATCTCTTAGATCATTGATTAGATCATTATCATCTTCGGAATTAAATATGAATCTCATGTCCAGTGATAACTAGATATAGTCAACTGTTTAATCTCGTATGATCTCTGTTTAATTCTTAATTAAGCTAATCTATTCGTTCAATCAACTCAAATACTGTCAAATTGAACTCATAGATTTAGCTCAATTTTTTTCTACATTGCTTGACTTTGCATGTGACTCCATAGGTTGAAACTCTAAATCGGTAGCATAGGAACAGCTTCCTGTACTAATCGAAGTTATCATCTAATAATGATTTCTGACATCTGGATAGGTTGAATATATGTAAAGTAATATTTAAGAACCTACGCATATGGTTAAAGTATAATTCATCCCTTTGACCTCGAATGCTTAAGGATGATCTAAGGTTTAACTGTCAACTCTAGATAAGTCATCCACATTATATTTCAACCTTTCACATCCATGATATAGATTATCCAGGCTCAAATTTTACTAAATTAAAATACAGTGATGTATTAACTCCTATAATCTGGATGGGTCAATCCTATCTTGATTCACACATAGACTTCACAAGTACTTGACTATACGTAGTAGCCTTCTTTGACTGCATTAGAAATGCAGGTAGTCCGATACTAAAGCATAGTGAGTTACTTACAAGTCACTATGGTGATCTCAAGTTTGAGGGATACTTATACCTATATACTTCGCGAGCTGCTCTTGACAGCAGAGTACTCCACAGGTGAGTCATTTGTTCAATGATGATGTACTCCTACATTTCATCTGTATGCCATACTAGTGTCTCCATACTCTTTGGTTAAGAAGACAACCAACCTATATGGTACACAATGACCTACACTCAATGAACATCATCATCCTTTAATGATAAATCATTTATTCGCAAACATATTTAAGAACTATTCGATAAATCCTCTTTTATTGATTGTCATATAGTTTTAAGGACTTCATCACAATACAAGGGTTCTAATAAGAAAGATGTACACCTTGTAATGAAAATGTTAAAATAATTTTTATTTATTCATAATTTATATACAATTATAAAGAGTACAATCATCCAAATGATTGGCTTTAGGACATATTTTCTAACAGGTCAATGGTGGTGGCACATCCAGGGTGGCCGATAGTGGTGGTGGTTCAGCCATGCATAGAGAGCTGAGAGAGAAGAAAGAAAGGCATTGGCCCAAAGATATGTGGTGGCATCCAAGACCAAAAAAAAATAAGGGGGAAGGAATCTTATCGAAGACCATGGTGGTGGTGGATCATGGCTGGCGGTGCTAGTTTATGGTGGCCATAGAGAGCCTAAGCATCCATAGCAAAGAAGGGAAAAAAGAGAGAGGAGATGGCTACTGTGATGATCTTTGATGGAGAAGATTGAGAGCTTAGGGTTTTTAAATAGCAATGGATGCTAGGGTTTTCTAGCCTACGATGAAGTTGAATTGGAGGACTTTTCTTCCTCCATTGCATAAAAAAATAGGAGAGTCCCTTATTTCCAAATCAAGAGAATGACCATCGAGCATTTTTTTCTGAGGGTGGGCTGATCACTAGCCCAAATAGTTGGACCTCATATTCTCTCCTCTTAAAAAATTTCATCCTCAACGTTGATGTACCTAAGTCAAAAAATAACTGAGGGTACCTGGGTCATATCTCCTCTTCCAGTTCTCAAGTTGCTTCTCGTTCTATATAGTTACCCCACTGGACTTCGACATAAGAGATGGTGTATCACCTCAAAACTTGATCTTTTCTGTTCATAACTCTCACAGTCGCTCATTACAAGACAAATCTTTCCTAAGCTGAAGGAGTTCAAACTCTGCTATATGACTAGGATCAGGTACATATTTCTTTAGCATAGAGATATGAAAAATATTATGAACTACAGTAAGAGAGGGTGGTAAAGCAAGATGATAAGCTACCACTCCAATCCTTTTCAAGATCTCAAAAGGACTCATATCTAAGGCATAGCTTACCTCGTATCCTAAATCTCATTACATCTTTAGTAGGAGATGTCTTGAAGAACCCAAGATCTTTCACTTAAAATTCTAATTCTCTTCTCTTATTATCAATATAGCTCTTCTATCCATTTTGAGCTGAATGTAGCCACTTCCTAATGATTTAGATCTTATCCACTATTTATTAAATAATATATGATCCGAATAGCCTCCTCTCACTGATATCATTTTGATATATAGGGATCCTGCATCTTCTTCCATATAGAGCTTCAAAAGGAGCCATCTGAATACTAGTCTCATAACTGTTATTATATGAAAACACCACTAATGGTAAGCATTTATCTCAAGAACACTTCAAATCTAGTACACATGCCCTCAATATATCTTTCATGGTTTGAATCATTCTATTTGATTGACCATCTATCTGAAGGTCAAAGACTACACTAAACTCCAACTTAGTTTTTATGGTTTGATGTAAACTCCTCCAAAATTGAGAGATAATTTTTTTGTGAATGTCAGATACGATAGATACTGGAGTACCATGAAGTTTTATATTTCATCTATATACAATTTGGCTAACCTTCCAAGAAGAAATCGACTTTGATTGTCAAGAAATATGCTGACTTGATCAATCAGTCTATGATCATTTAGATGGCATCATATTCTCTAAGAATCTTTGGTAACCTTGAGACAAAATCCATTGTTATATGCTCCTATTTCCACACTAGAATAGCTACGGGTTGCAGTGGTCCTACTAGCCTTTGACACTTAGTTTTCAATAGTTGACAAGTCAAACATTAAGCCATATACTAAGCAACTTCTCTTTTTATATCACTCTACTAGAAAATTTCTCTAAGATCCCTATACATTTTTGTACTACTAGGATGTATGGTGTAGGTAGAGTTGTAAGCCTCCAACATAATTTCTCTATTCATCTCTACATCATTTGGATCACATAGTCTATTGCTAAACATCAAAGATTCATCTTCATGAATTCTAGACAGATGCCACATCAAATTGTACCTTCTTTCTAATCCTTTGTAACTATGGACCATCTCCTTGGGAAGCTTTGACTCTATTAATCAAGGTAGGTTATACACTACAAGAAGAAAGCAGAGTTCAGAATTGTGCAGCCATACCTCAATATCTTTCTAGATCTTATAGAGTATATACCTATAAAGTGATTAGAGCTACTATACTACTAACAGACTTCCTACTTAAAGCATCTACTACCACATTCACTTTTCTAGGATGGTAATTAATGATCAAATTATAGTCCTCAATTAGTTCCTCAATTAGCTCTAGCCATCTTCTCTATCTCAAATTTAGCTCTTTTTATGTAAATATATACTTGAGGCTCTTATGATATATAAAAATTCCATATGGTATCTCATATATATAGTCTCTCCAAATTTTTAGGATAAAAACTACTGCAGCCAACTCCAAATCATAGATAAGATAGTTCTACTCATATGGCTTATGCTGTCTAGAGGCATATGCTACTATCTTTCCATTTGATATAAGAATATATCCTAATCACTTTCTAGAGGCATCACTATAGATAGTAAAACCTTCACTTTCAGATGGTAGGATATAGATAGAAGCTAATACCAAACACCTCTTCAATTCCTAGAAGCTCCTCTCACATTCCTCTATCCAATGAAATTTGGTTCCTTTATTAGTCAGCTAGGTTAGAGGCATAATTATGTGAGAGGATCTTTCCAAAAATCTTCTATAATATCTAGCTAGTCTGAGGAAACTACAAACCTCCATTACATTAGTTAGTCAACTTTAATTTACAATTGCCTCTACCTTCGCTAGGTCTACAGGTATAACTTCTTTGGAGATTATGTATCCAAGGAAGGAGATGCTCTCAAGCCAGAACTGGTACTTTTTCAACTTTGTATATAATAGTCTGCTCTAGTCTTAAATATCTTTCATGTTCTTCTTGACCTTAGAATATATCAGAATATCATCTATGAACACAACCATACACTGATCCAAGTAAGATCTGAATATCCTGTTCATCATATCCATAAAGGTTGTGAGAGCATTTGCTAACCCAAAAAGCATGACCAAAAATTCATAATGCTCGTATTTGGTTTGAAAGACTATTTTGGGTATATCATCAGCCTTGATCTTTAATTGATGATATCTAGACCATAGATCAATTTTTAAAAATACTTAAGCATCCTAAAGCTAATCAAATAGATCATTAATCCTTGGTAGAAGATATTTATTCTGAACTATCAACTTATTCAATCTACTGTAGTCACTACATAACCTCAGACTCCCATCCTTGTTCTTGATAGAAAATATCAAAGCACCCCATGGAGAGACATTGGACCTAATGAAGCCCTTATCAAGTAGTTCCTCAAGTTGCTCCTTAAGCTCCTTCAATTTAGTCGGAGTCATTAGATAGAGAGCTTTAGAGATAGGTCCGACACTTGGTACTAGATCAATAGAGAATTCTATCTCTTTATTTGGAGGTAGTCTTAGTAGATCTTTTAGAAATATATCAAAAAATTTTCTCACTATCAAAATACTTCTCAACTTGAATATTTCTTATCGAGTATTTAAGACATTGGCTAAGTACCCTACACAACCCTTCCTTAATATTCTATAAGCTTGGATAGAGGATATAACTCTGATAGGGCATTCACTCTCCTACCAGTGAGTCTGATGGTACCAATCTTGAAATCTGAAAGATCATTCTCTTCCCAATGGCATAATGTGATGCAAGCTAATCCATCCCAAGGATGACATCAAAGTTTCTCATCTTTAAAACCATCATATCAGATACAAGATCATGATCTCCTAGGCTCATAGTGCAAGATGGGCAAACCACATCAACCATGATGATATTCCCATTCAAAATAGAGACATAACTCGTAATCTAGGGGCATAGGGACAATACCTGCATTTCTAACAAACTCAAATGAAATAAAAGAGTGGATAGTTGAAAGATCAAACAAAACACAAACATATACAAATGTTACTTTCATAATACCTATCATAAATTAAAGTTCTACTATTACTGCCAATCATAATTTCCAACATATAAGAGTGTGTAATTTTAAATAAAACTAAGTATGAAAAGAGTTTGGGAGTATTTATCACTATAGCATC
This sequence comes from Elaeis guineensis, assembly GCF_000442705.2. Lineage (NCBI taxonomy): Eukaryota > Viridiplantae > Streptophyta > Magnoliopsida > Arecales > Arecaceae > Elaeis > Elaeis guineensis. The sequence continues at coordinate 114,180,136 of NC_025998.2, read as the reverse complement.
TGATGCATGTGCATCCTATTGAGTCATAGCATAGATGTAGGCCTAGATTTTTTGCTTTTGACATCCTCCTTACCCTAAGGTTGGCTTTGATACGAAGTCAGTGCATCTAAAGTAGTTTGAGGAGGTGGTGGTCTAAGTGCATTTAGAGAGGGATATTGATATTTGGAGTTTTGGTTGGGGAGGTGGTCCACAGCCTTGCGGCCCTACTAACCATAACCAAAATAGGCTTTGAAAAATCAATGATAGCCCTGCTCCAAGTGAAAGCCTCTGCATCTGCTATATCGAGGTTCTTTTTTTAATCGATCCCCATTATCCTTTTGATGAGTTTCTTACTACTTTGACTGATTGTCAAACCACAAGATCTAATTTTTTTTTTCTATTGTTGCTCTCCCTCTTGTTGCATATTATTAACCTCCTGTTCTATTATTTTGGCTAAATTGACTACCTCTAGATAGGAGATCAGTTGCATCGATCACACTCTAGCACAAATCTTGAGTCATAGTCCTTTCCCAATTCATTGGGCCTTGATATTGTCAGTAGCCCCTAAACCTGGAGCAAAAGAGGATAGCTTTATAAATTATGCATCATGCTTCACCATGATCATGTTTGCTTGAGTCAACCTTGTGAATTTACTTTCTTCTCAAATGTGAGACTCTCAAAGAAGTACACATCCATAAACACTTGATAGAAGGTATCCCAAGTATCTAGCTCATTTTTTTTCCACAGTCGTGTGATGGCTTCCACCATTCAAATGTTTTTCCCTATAATTGATAAGCAGCAAAGTACATCTTTTTTTGGTCTGTATATTTTATGTTAGTAAATGCCTTCTTTATTTTCTTGAGCCATTTTAATGATTCAGTGGGATTTGTGGAGCCTTTCAAAGTAGCTGGTGCCAACCTCTTAAATTCTTCTATCCCTCATTTCGACCTTAAAGATTGACTATCTTTATTTCTTTGCTGCTCCAGCTGTTGTACAAATCTTGTAGAGCTTGTATAAGATTTGTCATTTGACCCCTAATTCTTAAAGGATTAGTAGTCTCTTGATTGTTATTTGGAGCATTGAAGACATCATCTTACTGATTAGGAGAGCTAGCCACTCAACTTTCACCTTTCCTTGGTGAAGGTTGGCCAGTTGACCTAGTGGCACTGACAGCTCAGAGGCATCAGTAGCTCAAGAAGCATCAGCTGTCTGAGAGGCACCACAAGTTTGAGAGGCATAACCATTCTAATGATTACGGTGCATATTTGCTATATGAGAATCCTCCATAATGTCTAACAACATTTTAGATTGGGTATGAGCCATTACAACCTATTTCACAAGAAAGAATTATATCTAATATAATCACTAATTATTTTATTGCTAATGATTAGAATCATCCACTGATAACCTAAATTTTACACCATTTTCACTAACTAACCTAAGCCATAGGATCTTGAATCTAAGCTCTAGTACCACTTAATTTGCCACACCTCGACCCGATGGCTAGAGTTGGGCAAGCGTCAAATGGCTGCATAATCCTAGGATTTAAATCCACATGATATGCAAGGCCTATCTTTTTACTTATGTATGTTCATAATAATCCAAACTCAGGTGGTGGTAATAAAGTAAATCTTTTAAAATATTTATTCATAAAAGGATAGTTCACATAGACTAATAGCGTTGAATAACCCAAAGTCCAAATCAAGTTTTATTCAAACCCAAAACTAAGCAAATGGCATCAACAGTCCTATGCTTCTCTTTGCTTGATCCCAAGCCCTATATGCTTTACTGGATCTAAAAAAATTTAAAAAAAAAAAATGAGCTTTATAAGTTCAATAGTGTTCAATATCTCTAAGGGATTAAATATAATTAAATTATTATTTCAAATATAGCAATTGACAATAATAGATACATATATCAATATAATTTTAATTTTTAAAAATATATCATGCATAATAGTAAAACATAAATTTTTTTCTCAATCTTTAGTGACTATAGTCATGATCAATCCGATGACAAGGTCCAGAAGAGATTAGGCCCCAAATACAAACAAGCGATACATCATCATGTACTAGTGATCAACCCTACTAGTTATATCTAGAAGAAAACTAGCTTTAATTCCTATGATCATGATTAATCATATGGCAAGGCAAAGAGATTAGTCCTAAAAATAAATATGTGACACATTAGCAACTATGAGCAATTAACTCAAACTAGCTAGGTGTAAAAGGACTAACTCTATCAATGATCAACCCCGACTAGTTAGGGCTAGAAGAAACTAATTTCTAATGTGTGGCCAATGATAAGTTCCATTGGCTAGACCTAGATCATAATCTAAATAGAGATTTTTTCTTACCACTTCTCATAACATAATCATATTTATTTTTGTAATGATTTTAAGTTTGAACTACCTCATCTAGCTCCAAAAATATGAAAACAATTTTCAATAATTTATGCAAACATAATCATGTATAATCTCTTTTCCAAATGTCATACAATATTAAAATAAAAAACTCAATTTATTTCAAGTTTGCAGTTTGTAAAAGTCATGCTAGGCACCTTATGCTTGATTCATATTTTTGGATAGCATTTTTACGAAAGTATGCATGATATAATTAATTTTTTAATTTTAAAATATTTTAACTTATATTTATTTATAAATCCTAGTCTGAAATATATGACATGAACTAAGAAAAACGTAGAGAATAAAGAAAACTTACTCCTAAATAAATCAGATCCAACAATCATAACCTTTAACTCATGGTTTGATTCTTAGATCCAATGCTTCTCTAGCATTAAAAGCTTTGATAAAATAATTAAAAAATACTTTTAGCCTTCAATCAAGGAGATGTTTAGAACAAAGAGAGATAATTCTAGTGTAGACAATGATTTGGGATTGATCATGAGCTAGATTTAAACATCTCAAATTGATCTAGATCCAATCGGATTGGAGTCTAATCAATGGGGGGTTCACAAAAGGGTTGGATCTCTCTCTATCTCATCTCTTTTTTCTCTTTTTTTTCTCTACTTTCTCTCTCTATCTCTCTGTCTCTCTTTTTCTCTCTTCTCTCATGACAAAAATAGGGTTCTACAAAATCTCTCATACCTTAAAAGGAAGAAGGGAGAGAAGGGAAAGGAGGGTGGGATTAGGCAATGGCACAAACAAGGTCATTGGCAACAATGGTGCAGCCAAGGTGGCAGGCGGTGATGGTGCCAAGAGAGAAGAAGAAAGGGCATTGCCCCAAAGCACATGATGGCAACATCCAAGACTAACAGGAAACAACAAGAGAAGGAAGCTCACCAGAGATAATAGTGGTGGTGGATCATGGCTGGTGGTGTTGGTTTCTGATGGGCACAGAGAGCCTAAGCACTGGTAGCCAAGAGGAGCAAAAAGGGAGAAAGGGGATGGCTGCTGCAATGATCTTTAGTGAAGAAGATTGAGGGCTTGGAGTTTTTAAATAGCAATGGAGGCTAGGGTTTCTAGCCTTTGATGAAGTCGAATTAGAGGACTCTTCCTCCTCCATCGCATAAAAAAAAAATGGGAATCCCCAGTTTTCAAATTGAGAGGATGGTCATTGATCTTTTTTTTTTTTTTCTGAAGGCAGGCTGATCACCAACCCAAACAGTTGGGCTTCATAAGTGCCCTATTGGAGATCAGCTACATCACCTCAATCTCAATCAAAGATGAGATATTTGTGGTCAGCAGCGATCGACCTAACCTCATCGATCGAAGATGAGAAGGAGGCTAGCCTAATATAGTAGATCACCAATTTCAGAAGGTAATTATATTCCCTTGATCATGGTGAACCACATAAAGCATCCATAACTGTATGAGGAAAGACCAGTGCAACAGTCAAGAAACAGCCTAGCACCCCACATCCAAAGTGCAGAGCGTGATCTCCATTAGTGTGATTCGCATGCACCTTTGGTAACAGCCACTGTCCATCGAGAAAGGCTGCTACTCCCCTTCTATAAATAGGGAGAGATGAGAGATCCTATATAAGTCTTGAAGCCACATAAAAAAACCCTCTTTCTGTCTCTTTTTATTCTTCGATTACATATTGACATAAGTGTTGAAGGATCCCTAGCAGAAATACTTCCAACTAGAAACTTTTGTTTGTACAACCACTTTTATTTGTGAGAGGTATCATCCACCTCAGCTCGCTACCTCTAGGCCAACCTCAATGCCAACTCAAAAATTGGTAGCAACAATATACATACTAATAAGTAAAATAGATTGGAGTATCAAAGGCTTAATGATCTTGGATCTATTCATAACAACCTCCATTTGAAGAATTGGTATAAAGAGTTCTAATTTTGTAAATTCTTTGCTAATTCTTTGCTTCTTGTCTCTTTTTTGAGTCATTTCTTTCTTTCTTACTTTCTAATTTGCTATTCATATTTGTAACAAAATATTTGAATTATTCTTGAATTCCAAATAATTTTGTAGGCTTTATAACAAGAAAAGGATCCTATTGACTACTAATGCATTGATAGAGTAAAGTTTTGGATGGTGGATGAAGATCCAGAACTAGAGCTTGATTATGAGTTAGAAGAGATGCTTAACAAAGGAGGAAATGCAAAAGAGGGAGCAAGTTGCAATGCAGCTAGAGGTTTTTTAACTGGTTAAAACTATATGTAGAATATTGGGGCATTAGGTTTATATTAATATATCTATTTTAGAAACATACCTTATATTGTTAATTTGTTGAAATGTTTGTAAATGATGGGGAGGAAGATTTTCTCCGAATTCAAAGAGTTGATTTATCATCTTTTAGTAGTGGAAATAAAGAATAAAATGATGGAGGATATGGCAATGATGATGACAACGATGATAATGTGCTAGCACAACCACCCGGCTTTGAAAACGGCTTGCTTATAAATTAGACTTGTTTGTTCTTTTGGGATTTTATAATTTGGTACATTCTTCAATGATGGTTTATGGTGGTGTTTGAATTATTTGGATTGTTGGATTTTATATGTGGACTTTATGAGAATGATAGTTTATGGATTTGCATGGTATATATTCGATGAACATTGTATGTTGATTTTTGGGATGATGTATTTGTATGTAGATTTTAACTTTGACCGAGGATTTGTTTTAAGGTCATGATTTATGGATTGGTTAGGATTTAATATAATGAGGTAGATTTACATTATTTTGATTTATTTATATAAATTTGGGGTACATTATTAATTAAAAAGTAGGCTAAAAAAAATTGTATTTACATCTTTGATAATTTTACCTTTTGGGGATTTTTTCCTTTTTCTTTTTTAGATTTTTAAATAATAAATCTATAATTTTGATGTTGTGATGATGTCATGCTGATATTATGGGTCGGACAAGTCAATCTGGGAACCGGACGGCTTGCCGGTTCAAGTTTAAAGACGTTGATTATCTAGGAGTTATACGCAAGGGGGTTAACTGAAGCCTGAAGGGCGGCTTTATTTGCCGACAATGAAGGATGTAAGAAAGCAATCCAAATGTGTCGTATCTTTTTTACTGCCAACTCCTGTATTTCGACACTTGGACTTTACAATCCTGGTTCCAAGACATGCTCGGAACTCAGAAGTCCTACATATAGACTTTATATTAGAGTTCAACAAAAGGGGTTTTTGACTCATCTTCTGGTGGTGGATAAATTCTCCAAAATGCCCACTTCATCCATTGTGACAAGATTATAGTTTTTCTGCATGTTCCTAAACTGTTATTTTGGAAGATATTTTGGGCCAAAATAAACACTAAACTCCAATTTGCAAGTGCCTTTCATTCTTAGGTTGATTGGAAAATAAAGTGGTTAATTGCAATTTCGAAACCTAATGAGGAGTCTTGTCACAAAAACTCAGCTACGTACTTAGGGATTCAATTCTGCTTTAGATCGAGTTTGCATATAACAACAACATCAATTGCTTGACAAAATAATCACCTTTTGAGACCGTGGTAGGATTAGCACCGCGACAGCCAATGGACCTGGTACTCCTTCCAACATCAGGTAGGATTTCTATCAAAGGAGAATATTTTTCCAGCACATCCAGTGTATCATGAAGTCAGGAAGAAGATGCTGAGAGTAACAAGATGTACTGTGATTGTGCAAATCAGACATGCAACAATGTTCACCTTCAAGCCATGAGCTAAGGTTCTTTTTTGCGGTTGGCCAGATGACATCCACTTGGATCCTTCAGCAAGTGGTAGCCTAATTAAGATCTCAAGCTGTACCAAATAATCAAACATACGTATAAGAATGCACAGTTGCTTGTTCTTCTAGAAGACATCCACTTCATTCACCTCTTCAATGTTACTGACCCATCGTCATACCTTGAAAGACATGAAAAGTTTAATGAGGTATGAGACCTGCAACTACAACACTCTGGAAGTTCCGTCGACTTGGAGCAAATCATATTGGGAGTTTTTGGTCAAGTGGAAGGATAGATTTGTGTAATGTTCTATTACACTCCAAATCCAATATCTAGATCGGATATATGATAACCGCACACTCCTTAATTAAGATAAGACCCTAAAAAATTTGTAAGATCTGTATTTTTATTAATATATAATCACATCAATTCAATTCAGATAGTGGTAAAAGCAAATTCATTGGTATTCAATAAAAAAATAAATTTTTCAAAAAAATAATAAAATAATTTTTATTCAAAATTCATGCAAAGGTGAACATATATAATTTTTTTTCAAAAAAAAATCATGCAATATTTAACAAGAAAATCATCTCTTCTCAAATTTTTGAATCATGCAGAGATGTATCATGCTTGATCCAATATTTCAAATTATTTTTCATGCATTAATACATACTTTTAAATTTTTATAATTTTTAAATAATTTAACAATTTTTATATGAAAAATATAAATTTTTTTAAATACATAAATATGCACTAAAAATTCAGAGATGAAAAAGAACGTACAGTCAGTCAGATCCAAAAATCACAACCTTCAACTTGCGGCTTGATCTCTAGATCTGATACTCATCTGGCATTAAAGGCTCTAATTAGACAATTTAAAACAAATATTTTTAACCTTTAATCGAGGAGAGATTTAGAATAAAGAGAGAGAATCTTAGTTCAGACCATAGTTTGGATCGGACCATGAGTTAACTTAAATGTCTCAGATTGATTTAGATTCAATTGGATTGAGATCCAATCAACGAAGAGGTTTCACATAAAAATTGGATTTCTCTCTCGATTCTTTTTTCCTTGCTCTCTCTCTCTCTCTCTCTCTCATTGTCTTCTCCCAAAACACCCAATGGAAACCTCAACAGAGCTTCCTATCACCATAAAGAAATCAAGATAGATGGGGGGGGGGGGCGGGGGCGGGCGCAAGAGAGGGCAGTCAGATGTTGGTACGATCAGGATGGTTAGATAGTAGTGGCACAGTTGGGGTGGCCAATGGTGGTGGTGGTTTGGCTATGCGTAAAGAGGGAGAAGAATGAAGGCCACTGCCCTTTGTTGTCTTTGGGGCAGCGTCCATGGCCAAAAATAAATAGGAGAGAAAAGGAAACTTACAAGAGACGGTGGCGGCAGTGGATTATGGCCAACAATGCCAATGTTCTGGTGGCCACAGTGAGCTCAAGTCGCTGGTAGTCAAGAGAGGGAGAAACAAAAGAAAAAGAGGATGGCTGCGGCGATGAGTTCACAATGTGGGAGAATCGAAGGATGGGTTTTGGAGCCTTTAAGAAGCAATGGAGGCTAGGGTTTCCTAGCCTCCGACAAAGAAGAGTTGGAGGAAAACCCTAGCCTCCGACAAAGAAGAGTTGGAGGACTCTTCCTCCAACACACAAAAACAAGGTAATCCCCTGTTTCCAAATCACAGAATGGCATCAAATGATTGGGCCTTACATGCTCGACCCTTCTGGGCCAACCTATTTGGCCCAAAATAAGATGGAGAAAAAAAAATGATTCCTAATGAGAATTGCCTTCTCTGAGTCTAATGGAAATCAGACTCTTCTTCTTAGAATCTGATGGGAAAACAACCTTCTCAACCCCAAATTTCTTCTATAGAATATGATTTTGCATATAAAATCGTTCTCTAACCTTTCCTTTAGAATTTGAGCTTGGGATCTTTTGATTTAGTCGGATTTTTATTCTTTTTGTTGGAGGATTTCACCATGATTATGGGTATGAGAGCTCATTGGTGGTGAAGATAAGGGTTGATAAACCTTCTCCTTTCTATTTTTAGTTTTTAGCCCATTGCTTCCACTTAGATTTGGTCTAATGAGCCGCTGGATGGACATATACGAAGTCTCCCCTATTTTGGGATTCTTTGCCTTGATTTGCTGATCACCACCGGCCATAGCTAGCCACCATCAAGGTCGTTGTTGTCGTGTTGCTTTCATCAGATGCTTGTATGGGAGACTAGCTACTGGCCTCTCCAGCAGTGTTTGAGAGGAAGGGAGGGAAGAAGGGGAATATCCCCTATTTTGAACAAGAAGAGGAAGAGAGGTTGTTCTCTCTCTCTCTCTCTCTCTCTCTCTCTCTCATATCTCTTACCAATTTCTTTTCTTGGATCTAGGGAGCCATAAAGAAAAAAAGGAATAGGTTAGTGGTTTGATGTTAGGCCCTGATGAACCCCAATGGAGGATTTTAGATAAGCTATTTCCACCCTATGATTTTAACTTAATATTGAGATTTGTTCAATAGAAATACAATTCTCTAGATAGTACAACATCAAGCAGATTTCTTGACATCGATTCTTAAACCAGGGTGTGGATTGATACTTGGTGTGTCAATTAGATTCATTGTCGGTAGAGGTAAGGTTTCTTGAATACAACCACCGGTATATATGTTTATTTATGTATTGTATGATTTTGATTTCTCATGGCCAAAATTTGTTTTGTGATTATTAGTATGATCAGTTATATTTTTCATAATATATATTTGTATCAAATATTGATAGTTTTTTGGATGGTCTGATTCATGATACTGGATATTGAAAATCTTACAGACATAGTATTTTCTTGGCATAATTAAGATATAATCAATTGATGATCAAGAAATGGTTGTTTCGACTAGCTATATTCAACTAAAAATAGTTCATCATGGATAAAAATATGGCATTGAGAATAGCCCACCATCGGTAGAAACATAGCACTGCAGATAGTCTGTTAGGGATAGGAATATGGCATTGCAAATAGCCCTACCATGGGCAGAAATATGGTACTTAAGTTTGTCAGTCATGGATTGGAGTGTGATTGTGACTAGTCTAAAATCCTAAAGATAATTGTTGATTAATCTGAATCATGTTAATAAGACATGAATGATAAAATATGAAATCACAACTACGTAGAAGATATTTGACTTAATGATATATGTGGGGTATATTATTTTTAAAAAGATAGATATTTGATAGTATATGATGCATATTTTTACATATATCAGTTTTGAGTTATATTGGATACTTGACATGAGATTTCATCATTTATATTTTTTTAATATTATTCTTATATTATTTTAAAATTATATTATTATATTGGTGTAAGCATGTGGAGATTCTTACTGTAATATAAAGCTCACAACTCCAATTCTTTTTTTTTCTTTTTAGAGTTACAAGATACTCATATTGTCCATGGTTTGATTTGCAGATAAAAGAATAAATAAATAGAGCATTATTGATACTTGATCGGATGATTGAAGGATAATTGAATTTATAATTGTACAAGTTTTGCTAATTATTATGAATTTAGATCATTATTATTTATGACTATTGATATTGTAATGGATTTTAAGGCCTTACATGATCTCTAGGATATCGTTCTAAAGTTCATGCAGCTGTGTCATGTGGTTGACCCGATGCTGGATTCAGAATATGATAGAATGGTATCAGAGTTTAGATTATGGTCACTAGAGACTGTGACTTAAGTGATATTTGAATATAAAGTTATGATCACTAAGGATATTCTAGAAGTAGGAGAAATAGATTTAGCTCTGAGGTTTAAGCTTATTAAGTATTATGACAAATTTATGCATAGAGTTTTTCATACAATGAGCATAAAGAGGTGAATGATATCTAATTGATTTTGATAAGTGGGATTTGACCCAAGATGAGAGTAAGAGATGTTGACTATAGAACTTAATATATTATATGAGTTAGTTATATTATGTCGTGTGTATTTATGCAATTATAATTTAAGTGGTTTGGAATCCCTAATTTGTTATATATTTGAATCATGATAGTCTTCTACTTATGTCATTAACTATTTGATGATAAATTTTGGATTTGTTAAAAGAAAGTTATTTAAGATATGGCCTAAAAAAGAATTGCATCATATAATAGAAGAATATTCTTCAGGCATTGTACTTATAAGAGGATCATGTTTGAAACTCACATGTAGATGAAAAATATATTTGGTTCTATTGATGGATTAGATTTTATTGTGAGAGTATGATATACATATCTTGATGGAATTTTTGATAATTTGTATTACCATTGTTGCATTGGATAACTTAATCTTTCTTATATTTGTTGGAGATAGATGGGTGTAATTTCAAGCCAAAGTTCAGATTTTTGGATTGATCTACATTATCTTGCTATTGTTGTTCAATTTAATGAAGGACTTGATTTTGGGAGACTTATACGAGCTGGACATTTAAGGGACAATATTTCAAGTAGGTTTACTGATTGATGCTAAAGGTTATGTTGAAAGAAGCTTTGTAAGAAATAACTGAGATGATTCTACTCTTTGGTATGTTGACTTGAGGTCTTATAATTTATTAGATTTTGAAGTTAATCTTTTTTTAAAAAAATTGGTTAGAATTATCAGATTGATTATTGATGAATCCAAGGTTAACTTATTCCAGATTAATTTTATATTTTTTGGGTTCAAGATGAATGGTGAAGATTATGCAAGAGATGTTAGATGTATGCCCTAGAAGTCAATTAGACCGACACATATAATCTTTCTAAGGGCATAATTTATAATTTTGACTTATTAATGAAATAAAATTTAGATTATTTATCCATTCATATTGTGTAATATGTCTATGAATTGTCTAATGAATTAACAAGATGATAATATATATTCTCAAGAGTTAAGAATTTGAGGTATATGTCATTAATGGTTAATTCATAAATTACTCCTGATCGTAGGATGATCAGAAGGATGGTGATCGATCTAGATAGGTTGGTGCAAGGATTGCTTGCTTATGAGTAGATGAGTTTCAAATTTATAGTGTGAGGATACTGAGCGAGAGTGCAGGCACTTGTTAGGGAACAAGGGTACTGAGCGTAACTAACACAAATAATCACTTGGATATCTACCTTTTCATCATGACATACTCGATGCTGCAGTAGTATGATAAGTTTTTTGATCTGTGGTGCCTCAACTATTCACAATGAAGTTATTGGAGTTTAATTATACCATAACTCAGTCTTCTAGCCATATGAAGCCTTGAGGTGTATGTTGGCTGCAGTAGGTTCATTGTAGAAATAGAGTGTACACCTATATGGGATCTATCGATCTTGATAGTTAGGGAGAAGTCCTATAAGGATCATCAAACTGAGTTCGGAAGTCCATGGCTATAGAAAGTGTGAATGATGAAAAGAAGTTTCCATAAAGATTCACTAAGAACTCAGATTAATTGAATCTACATATAACAAAATCAGGTTGATGAGTTATCTATAACCTTAGTCTTATCGCGACTCACGATAGAAGAATCGGACTACATGGCAACTGCACCAAGAGGTTCATTTATTCAATTTTATTGGGTTGTCATTATATACTGCTAGATATTACTAGTGAATCGTAGGATCAATTGAGAATTATTTTGATAATCAATAATTTTTGAATTGACTGAATTGGAAGATGTTCCAATCCACTGAAAGAAATTTCAATGATATTATTGATGGAGATCATAATATATCGTACTATCAGATAGAATTGAACCTATGAGGTCATACAATAAGAGATTTGATCTGGGATCATACAATTGGACTGATGTGGTTTCAATTGGTTTGGATTTGAGAAATCTTATTGGGTTTAGAAAATCATACTAGCACATGGTAAACCCAAAATCCTCTTTAGACTTGAATCCCTATGAGATGGGGATTGGATCAAGTCAATTGCAAGCAATATGGATAGCCAAGAGTTGATTTTCAATCATTAATTAAGTTGAAAGAAATTAGATTTGAACCCAATTGGATGGGGTCCATGGGGTGCCAATTGTTGGCGCCCCCCATTAGTCCTTCTGTGACAAAAAATAGGAAGAGGAGAATGGGGTGCATGCCCCATCAGGGTTTGGCATCAAAGAGAGCAAGTGGAGGCACCCTAAGAGTCCTAATTAAAGTTGTTTTTGCGTTCCTTATGAGATAAGAATATGATTTGATCAATTTCTAATCCAAGTAGGTCTCCGTTTTGGCTATAAAAGGGTTTTGAGATGGGATATCTTAGCCCTAAGCAATCCAAGCCAAGCCTCCATGCCTTCCCCTCTTTCTCTTGAGCTCTCCATGCCTCTCTCTCTCTCTCCTCTCTTCATCACGCCCAAGAGTTGGGTGTCCTTGCTCTGCACTCTCAAGGATTGGGCACCTTCTTCCTTCTATGTGTAAGGTGTAAAGTGCTGATTTGAGAGAGAAAGTTCTCTTATCTTTTTCTTCTTTCTTTGAAGATTGGTTGCTGGTTTCTTGATGAAAAAATAAAGAGGAGCTTTTCTAGATCTGTCTCATGGATATCTGTAGACGTCGGATGCTTGTGCGGCTTAAAAAAAAATCAGAAAGAGATATCCATAATCATCAAACTGCGGTGTATATCTACCTGCACAAAGGTGAAGATGAGATCTTCATGCTTATATTTTATAAATTTATTTACTGTATATAGATTTTAAGAATATGATAGGGATAATATCATAAGATGAGATCTAGAAGATGCACGTTTCCGCTGTGTATAAATTTTTTTTTGTTGTTCTAGCATGCATGCTGTCTTATATTTTTCTTCAACTGGTATCAGAGCACAAGTTGTATGATCATGTTCTTAGATCTATAATTTAGATGAGATTTGAATTATTTTCTTATGACTAGATCTCTGTTTCAGATTGGATCTGAAAATTCATGTTTATCAATTATATATGAAATTTAGATGAGATCTTAATTTTATATTTTCAAATAAGCATGATTATTAGATTAGATCTAATTTTCTATTTTATTTGAATCTAATTTTTTATACTATGATCTGAAATTTAGATGAGATCTAAAATATTAGATCAAAAATTTTAATAAAAAATCAAAAAATATAATTAATAAATATCGGGTTAATCAAGAATCATCTTGAAATAAGGTTGTCCTAGCATAAAAGTTGTTTATGCTGAAAGATTATCCTAGGATGATAAGAGATGAAACCCTAATGACACATCTAAAATTTAGATTGGATATAAGATTTTAGATTAGAGATCTAATTGATAAGCAAATTGAGTTAGTTTAAGTTCATCCTGACATAAGGTTGTCCTGACTTAAAGTTGCTTATGCTGAAAGATTGTCTTAAGATGATAAGTGATCAAACCCTTTAATCATAAATCATCTTTTGAGAAAAAAAAAGACTTAGTTAGATTATGAGATAATCACGATGTGATTCATTGATACAAGTGGTGATCAAAATGAGTCATCATGACTCTTGGTGTAGGGTTGTATCATGAATTCACCTAGATGGTTGCAACAGGTCAATTAGTGGTGAGGAACCAAAAGTCAGCCAATTAGGAAGAGGTTGACCTATTGGTGTCTAAAGTAAGTATTTTGAAAGGTGGTTACTTAATTAGGATCATTGCTCTAGCAGCAGAGAGCCTCCCACCGATCTCCACTTATCTGGTTACTTTGGTTGACCACTTCTAATTTGGGGTGCTTAAGGTTGAGTTCACCAAAATTGCATTGCACCATGAGTCTGGTCTTGATGAGTCAAGATGCGATCTTACTAGTAGATCCAATTAATTATAGATTTACATATGATGTAAATAAATAATTAAACCTAAAAAGATCTAAATTAAATCTTCTCATAAAATATTAAGTCGAGCAATCTTCCATCGTTATAGATGTGCGGGCCCTTTTGGGTATTGACTATTCTCGACTGGATATAGTGATTTAGTTGCATCAAAAAATATGTAACTACTTTATTAGTATGAGATGCAATGGGTTGGAGATGGAGTTGGGCTCAATAACTATCAGGTGAGGGTTCCAATGATGGCTTTATTTTCACAAAAATAGTGGGTCTGACTTAACTAAAGAATGAGGTCAATAACTAGTAAGGCTTTAGGAATTAGAGATCAGTGACCACTACAACTTGCTTGAGAAGTATTGAACAAGAGTTGTTCACTCATTGGTTGATATATCGCCTATAACTATTAGGTAAGGTGGTATGTTAATTGGTAGGACCATAGTATCCACTTGAAATCCTAATCACGGAGGTTTCTATTTTTCCACTTGAGGAGTGTGGAAGATCCAAGAAAATAGTGAGAGTTAGTTTATTTTTAAAATAAAAACTCTAAAACAAATTAAGAAGTCAGTTATAAAATCTAACTAAAATCTTCTTCTCTCTATAGAAAAATGTCTGCTTCAAATCCTCCAGCCTAAATCTTAGAAAACAACCAATTGACTGGACCTAATTTTAAGGATTGGCTCAAAAACTTAAAGATTATCTTGAGTTCCAAAAAACTGAGCTATGTTCTTGACCTGGACCTTCCTACACTACTAGCTCATCCGCCCCATGATCAAAGAGCTACCCACGGAAAGTGGTTGGATGATGACAATAAGGCATGGTGCTACATGCTGGCGTCTATGTCCAATGATCTCCAATGCTAGCACGAGGACATGAAAACTGTCAGAAGTATGTTAGCTCACTTACAAGAGTTGTATGGTAAGCAGAGTCACGCAGCTTGCTATGTAGTATCTAAGAGACTCTTCTAGATAAAAATGCATGATGGGCAGTCAGTCCATGAGCATTGTTTGACAATGATCAAAGATTTTGAAGAGCTTGAGAAGCTCAGGATGTCCATGGATAAAGAGTTATAGATTGATTTGATTCTGTAATCTCTTACTAATTCATATGTGTAGTTTATTATAAATTATCATATGAATAAAATTGAATGCACCAAAGCCGAATTACTCAATATGTTGGTAACTACGGAAGGTACCTTGAAGAGTTCAAAGGGCACTGTTCTAGCTATGGAGCAGACTTCTTCTTCCAAAAAAAAAATTACTGAAAGGAGAAAGAAGTCTGTGAAGAAGCAGAAGGTGGAGAACAGGCCAAGAAAGGAGGTTTCCAAAAAGAAGACAGTAGAGAGAGAGAAAATTATTTCTACTATAAAAAGGATGGTCATTGAAAGAGGAACTGTCTTGATTACTTGATGAGCCTGAAGAACAAGAAGGACGGCACACCTTCTGAAGGTATGTTTGACCTGCTTGTTATCGAAACTAACCTTACGATTTCTTCTACATCTGGTTGGGTGATAGACTCTGGATCTAGTGCTCATCTATGCACTTCTATGCAGGATTTTGAGGGTAGTAGAAGGCTGAGGCCTATGAGTCGAAAATGAAGCAAGAGTTGCTGCTGTGGCTGTGGAGACATATCCTCTACGACTACCGTCAGGATTTAGTTTACTTCTTAGAGATTGTTATTTTGTACCTACGGCTAGCAAAAATTTAATTTCTGTGTCTTATTTAGTATAGGATAACTATATAATTAGTTTTCATAAGGACTACTGTACCATTTATTTTGAAAATAAAATGGTTGAAAGTGATTTCTTAATTAACAGTCTCTATCAGTTACATGTTGATATTTTTGTGAATATATTGCCCAAATATGGAGCTCAAGAGGGGGGGTGAATTGGATCTTTTTAAAATTTTAAAGATTAGTGCACTAAAATAATGTGCTAAAGTGTTTGAGTAGAGTGGATTGATTTACAATAAAGATGAAATCAAACACAAATGAGAGATAAACAAGTATTGAACACAAAGAGCAAATAAAGAGATACAAACACAACAAACACTAAGAATTTATAGTGGTTTAGTGTCAACCTTACACCTACATCCACTTCCCAAGTTTCTACTTGAAAATTCAATCCACTAAATGGATTTCAAAGTTACAACACATCGAACAACTCCGACCCTTGTTATCCAAGTAAGAACACTTATTTCTTTAATACAAGCCTATCTTCAACAATTCGATTTCAGGTTCAGATCAATCTATTTGAGTTTTGGAACCCCTCTAAAACTCAAAAATCCAAATATAATATGAGAAAAATAGGATACAAAAAATTCAGCACAATATCTCCTTAAATAAATATAATAAATGCAATAGAAATATAATACTTAAGGAGAAGAAGCTTTTGTTGAACACTCTCAATGAATTGCACACTTGATTGCAGCTGGAGGGTAGTTGGTGAAGTGATTAAATGCTTCTTTCCTCTCTTTAAAGCTAGTTTGAGCTTTTCTCAAATGTAAACTTGAATGCTTGCAAAATTTTATAATTTTTCACTTCAAGAGAGTATTTATAGTCACCATTTACCCTTGAGAATATCTTAGAGTTGGTTTAGAGCCATTGGAGAGTGTTTAATATGCACTAAATGTACCAAAAATGGGATGAAAACTAGCCGTTATGAACTCGTCCAGAATGGGTCGTCCCACTATGACTGGGAAGTCCCATGGGATGCCTCATTTGGCCAGTCTGAAAATCAGACTTTTTATTTTGGTCTTAGAGTCTCAGGGGTCATCCCAGGTGGGTCGTCCCACTACATGGGTTGTCCCAAGTGGGTCATCCCACTGCATGCCATGAGTCAAAATGAAGCATGTCGGCTACTCAATAAAAAGGGATGACTCAGATGGGTCACCTTATTTTATTATAATTTAATTTTTCATGTATTTAAGGTTTGAAACTTATCAGAATATTTCTAAATGCTCTCAAATAGCTTTAAATCAATTGAACACTCTCAGAAGGCTTCAAAAACTTCTCCAACTTACAGAAACTTCAACATTAGCACACTTGATGAAGCTTTTCAAACCGAATCTTTTGGACTATCTGAACATCACAAGAATATTCTCCAAAGACAAGAAACACATTAGTAGTTCCCTCAAATAGTTTGCGATTATCAAAATCAATTCTTGGAGCAATAATTTTTTTCTTTTTGATGATGGCAAAATATTTGAGTGTTCATAAAATAAGTCCTTACAACTCAAAAAATTTGGGTTTATGAAGCACTTTTAGGAATATACCAAAGATAAAAAATCATGAGATACATATTGTTGCTCCTAGATTGATTTTGATGATTACAAAGCAGATTGAAGGGATACAAATATTTTAAATTGAAAAAGGCTTTATGCTCTTCAAGGGCAAAATCGTAATTTTGCTAAAATCCAGATTTGATAGTATCATTTGGTAGAACAAAAGATTTGTGATCCAATGGTAAAAATTTCAGTGATTTTGGACTTGTATTTTGAAAGTTATGCATGTTTGAAAATCATGAGCCAACCCGTGAGTCAACTCATGGCAATGAGCTGATTGGCACACCCTGTGAGTCGACCCTCATGAGTCGACCCCCAGGCATGAGTCGACCCCCATGAGTCGACCCCTGCAGTTTTAGGCCAAAAGTTGCAGAAACTCATTTTCTGGCTGTTGCAACAGAAGTCGACTCATGAGTCGACTCCTGAAGCATGAGTCGACTCATGAGTCGACCCCTGCGACGGGAAATGTCAGCAACGGCTATTTTTTTGCCCGTTTTAATTGCCATTTATGCTTCCTAAAAATCCTCTAACGGCTCTTTATCTGCCTAAATTATTTTCTCTTGCTTCTAATGCTACAAAATGCTTTAAATGATGAAAGAAATTGCAGATTAAATAGCGGATCAAACGTGAAATAAAAAGAGAAGAGAAAAAGAAGAAAAAGAGAAGAACAGAAGAGAGGATCCGAAATTTGCAAGAAAAAGCCTGAGATCAAAGAAATATCCATAGAAAAAGAGAGAGGATCCACAATATACCAGAGAGATTGTGAAAGAGAAAAGAAAGATCTTTCAAGGAGAGAATTCTTCACGCCTATCGTTTCAACCTTGATCTAGAGATCGTTCAAAGCTTTCAAGAGATCTTCAATCAACAATCAACCTCTTCTCAAGCGTTCAACCATTCATTCATCTTGAGAAAATCTGAAAAAGGGGTTCTTCATTTGAGTAAAGTTTTTATTGTTATATTTGCTCATTTAAGGAGCTGTTTTTGTATTCATCTGTGCTCTAAATATTCTTACTCTTTGTGAGTTTTTGCTCTTGTTTTTGGAGGATTTCCAAAACAAGGA
The DNA here is from genome assembly GCF_000442705.2 of Elaeis guineensis. Taxonomy (NCBI): domain Eukaryota; kingdom Viridiplantae; phylum Streptophyta; class Magnoliopsida; order Arecales; family Arecaceae; genus Elaeis; species Elaeis guineensis. The sequence goes on along the minus strand of NC_025998.2, from coordinate 114,161,894 downwards.
AAGGTTGATCCGAACCTGAAATCGGAGTGTTTTGGGTTGGCTTGTACCCGGGAAACAAGTGTTCTAGCTTGGGATAGCTAGGGTCGGAGTTTCCGACGTCTTGTATTCTAGCTTGGGATAGCTAGTGTCGGAGTTTCCGACGTTTTGTATTCGGGTTGAATACAAAGGATAGTGGATTAAAATTCCTAAGTGGGATCTTGGGGAGTGGACGTAGGTGCAAGGTTAGCACCGAACCACTATAAATCCTTGTGTTTGTGGTGTGCTTTATCGCTTTATCTTATTTCTTTATTATATCCTTGCAATACTGCTTTAGTTAATTAATATTGATTTAAAGCCATTGTTTTGTTCTTCATAAGTTATCTGTTGGGCTTAAAATTTTTAGAAACCCAATTCACCCCCCCTCTTGGGTTGCATAGCTGGGCAACAAGTGGTATCAGAGCCAGTGCTCTAGCCCTTCTTTGATCTAACAATCAAAGAGCCAAAGATCTATGGCAACCCATGTTGGAACTTCTCTAGCTGAGGGGCAATCAACAAACCGACCTCCACTTTTCAATGGGTCTAATTACACCTATTGGAAAGCTCGGATGAAGATTTTCATACAAGCACTCGACTATGATATGTGGAGTATCATAGTGAATGGTCCTCACACACCCACCAAGATTATAGATGGTGAGGAGTCAACCAAACCCGAGAAAGAATGGAATGAGGTTGATAAGAAATTGGCACAATTAAATGCCAAAGCTATGAATGTTCTTTATTGTGCACTAGATGCTAGTGAATTTAATCGCATTTCTACTTGTGCATCTGCTAAAGAAATATGGAATAGGTTAGAAGTCACCCATGAGGGAACAAATCAAGTAAAAGAGTCTAAAATAAACATGCTTGTACATAAATATGAATTGTTCAAAATAGAGCATGACGAGTCCATAACTGCTATGTTTACTCGTTTTACTGATATAATCAATGGTTTAAAGAGTCTTGGCAAATCTTATACTAACAGTGAACTTGTAAGGAAGATTCTCAGGTCACTGCCAAGAACTTGGGAAGCCAAGGTGACTGCCATCCAAGAAGCAAAGGACTTGAACACTCTACCTCTAGAAGAGCTTCTTGGATCCTTGATGACTCATGAACTTAGCATGATGCAACATCAAGAGGATGAAATCAAAAAGAAAAGAACCATTGCCCTCAAATCCACAACTTCACCTGATTATGAAACAGATGACTCTGAAGATGAAGATCAGGATGAGGAGATGGCTCTCATCACCCGGAAATTCAAGAAGTTTCTAAGAAAAAGGAAACAGGGGATGAGAAAGAAATTTACAAAAGGGGATCAAAGCATAGAAAAGGAGAAAGATCAAACCTCTATATGCTACGAGTGCAAGAAGCCAGGACATTTCAGATCCGAATGTCCTCAATTGAAGAAAGATCCAAAGAAATTCAAAAAGAAGGCAATGATGGCGACCTGGAGTGCGAGTGATGACTCAAGCTCCGACGAGGAAACCTCAACCGAACAAGCCAATCTGTGCCTGATGGCACATGAAAATGAGGTAACTTCTGAATCCACTAGTGAATTTACTTTTGAAGAATTGCATGAAGCTTTCTATGATTCAATTGATGAATTAAAGAAACTAGGGAAGAAAAACAAAGAGCTGAAATTGAAAAATCAGTCCTTAGTGAAACAAGCTGAAATTCTTTCAATTGAAAAATTCACATTGATTCAAGAAAATCAAAACTTTAAGGATGAAATTAACAGACTGAAATCTATAGTAGATAAGTTCACCTTAAGTTCAAACAAGCTAAATATGATCCTTGATAATCAGAAAGCTATATATGATAAGGCTGGACTTGGTTATAAACCCCTGAAGAAATAAAAATTTTTGAAGGATATTTATGCAAATTATTCAAGCAAAAAGCCTATAAATATTATTTGTTTTAAATGTGGAAGAATAGGACATAAATCATACACATATCTTATTAACAAATATGCAAACACAAAGAAAATATGGGTTCCAAAAGGAACCATTCTGACTAACCTGAAAGGACCCAAGAAAGCTTGGGTACCTAAGACAGAAACTTGATCTGTGCTTGCAGGTGTGTCTAGCATCCCAAGAAGGAAACAGGAAATGGTATCTTGACAGCGGATGCTCGAGACACATGACTGGTGATGAATCACAATTCATCACGCTTGATGCTAAGGATGGAGGGATGGTCACCTTTGGAGATAATGGCAAAGGAAAGATCATCGGGATAGGTAACATTGGTATCACTCCCTCCAAATACATTGAGAATGTTTTACTTGTTAAAGGTTTAAAGCATAACTTACTTAGCATTAGTCAATTCTGTGATAAAGGGTATAAAGTAAGTTTTGAATCATCTGTATGCATTGTGATGAGTCCTATTAATGATGGCATTAAATTTATAAGACATAGGCATGGCAATGTTTATATGGTAGACTTGAATGATTTAACTAAATTAGACATGCAATGCCTAGTTTCCTTAAATGCTAAAATAAATGAGACTAGTTGGCTGTGGCATCGTAGACTTGCACATATTAGCATGCATTCTCTTTCAAAATTAATCAAAAAGGATTTAGTTCTCGATTTGCCAAAATTAAATTTTGAAAAGGATAGAATTTGTGATGCATGCCAATTAGGTAAACAAACTAGAATATCATTTAAATCCAAAAACACTATTTCAACTTCTAGACCTTTAGAGCTCTTACATATGGATTTATTTGGACCAACTAAAACCACTAGTCTAGGAGGAAAACGATATGGATTTGTAATAATTGATGATTACTCTCGTTTTACTTGGGTTTTCTTTTTAGCTCACAAAAATGAAACTTTTCAAATTTTCACGAAATTTCATCGAAAAGTCACTAATGAAAAAGGGTTTTCAATTCAAAATATTAGAAGTGATCATGGAACAGAATTTGAAAATCATGACTTTGAAAATTTTTGTGATGAAAATGGAATTGGCCACAACTTCTCTGCTCCTAGGACACCCCAACAAAATGGGGTAGTTGAAAGGAAAAATAGAACCTTAGAAGAAATGGCCCGTACCATGCTCTGTGAAAGCAACCTTCCAAAATATTTTTGGGCGGAAGCTATTAACACAGCATGTTACATTTTAAATCGTGCTTTAATAAGACAATTTTTAAAGAAAACCCCCTATGAACTTTGGAAAGGAAGAAAACCAAATATTGCCTATTTTCATGTTTTTGGTTGCCGATGTTTTGTATTAAATAATGGCAAAGAAAAACTTGGTAAATTTGATGCAAAATCAGATGAAGCAATCCTTCTAGGTTACTCCTCCACTAGTAAAGCATTTAGAGTGTTCAACAAAAGAACCTTAGTAGTTGAGGAGTCCATACATGTTGTCTTTGATGAATCTAACGATCTTCCTTCAAGGAAGAATAAGGGTGTTGATGATGCAGATCCACTAATAGAAGGCATGAAGGAGATCACTCTAAAAGATTCAGCAACTCCAGAAGACAAGGATCAAGAAGATGAACAAAATGAGAAAGGTGAAGAAATTCAAGAACAACCTCAAGGTACAAATGACTTACCCAAGGAATGGAGGTATGTTCACAACCACCCTAAGGAATTAATTATCGGTGATCCTATGCATGGGGTAAAAATACGTTCTTCACTTAGAGATGTACTTAATCATTGTGCTTTTGTATCTCAACTTGAACCTAAAACTTTTGAAGAAGCTGAAAATGATCATAACTGGATTAATGCTATGCAAGAAGAACTCAGTCAATTTGAAAGAAATAATGTTTGGACCTTAGTGAAAAGACCTAAAGATTATTCAATAATTGGCACAAAATGGGTCTTTAGAAACAAATTAGATGAGCATGGAAATGTAATTAGAAATAAAGCAAGACTGGTTGCTAAGGGATATAATCAAGAAGAAGGAATTGATTTTGACGAAACCTTTGCACCTGTTGCTAGATTAGAAGCCATTAGACTTCTACTTGCTTATGCTTGCTTTATGAAATTCAAACTATTTCAAATGGATGTTAAAAGTGTATTTTTAAATGGATATATTTCTGAAGAAGTATATGTAGAACAACCCTCTGGATTTGAAAATCATGCTTTTCCCAATCATGTCTTTAGATTAAATAAAGCTTTATATGGTCTAAAACAAGCACCTAGAGCATGGTATGAAAGGCTAAGCAAATTTCTACTAAATAATGGTTTCTCAAGAGGCAATGTGGATACAACTCTATTTATTAAAAGAAACCAAAATGATATGCTAATTATACAAATTTATGTTGATGACATAATTTTTGGGTCTACTAATGAATCCCTTTGTCAAGACTTTGCTAAGCTTATGCAGGGAGAGTTCGAGATGAGCATGATGGGAGAACTCACCTTCTTCCTCGGACTCCAAATCAAACAATCAAAAGAGGGAATCTCCATCACCCAAAGCAAGTACACCAAGGAACTACTCAAAAGATTTGGAATGGAGAACTGCAAACCAATTGGTACACCAATGAGTCCCTCATGTAAGCTTGACAAGGATGATGAAGGTAAAAGCGTAGACTTAAAATACTATAGAGGTATGATTGGCTCATTATTATATTTAACTGCAAGTAGGCCTGATATCATGTTTAGTGTTTGCTTATGTGCAAGATATCAATCTAATCCTAAGGAATCTCATTTGAATGCTGTTAAAAGAATCCTTAGATACTTAAATGGTACACAAACTATAGGGTTATGGTACTCTAAGGACTCACAAATTAATTTGTTAGGATATTCTGATGCTGATTTTGCTGGATGTAAATTAGATAGAAAAAGCACAAGTGGAACTTGCCAATTTCTTGGAGTTAACCTAATCTCATGGTTTAGCAAGAAACAAAATTCGGTGGCACTGTCTACGGCTGAGGCCGAATACATTGCAGCCGGAAGTTGTTGTGCTCAAATCTTGTGGATTAAGCAACAACTCGAAGATTTTGGAATCAAACTTAATGAAACACCAATAAAATGTGATAATACAAGTGCTATAAATCTATCTAAAAATCCAATACAACATTCAAGATCTAAACATATTGAGATAAGACATCATTTTATAAGAGAACATGTTCAAAACAAAAATATAATTCTTGAATATGTTTGCACTGAAAATCAATTAGCTGATATCTTTACAAAGGCCCTTAGTGAGGAAAGATTCTGTGAAATTAGGAGAAATCTAGGAATTCTAGATCCATTTGTCTGAAATTTCTCAATTTCCAAAGAATAGATGTCAAAAACTCTTAGAGCTCAATTTTCAACATCTATCCTGGTTCCAAAAGCTTAGTTTTATCACTCTAAAAACTTATCATTGAGCAAAATTCATTCTCCCAAAATTTTGAATTTTTCTGGAATTTATTTGTATTTTTCCTGATTTTCTGAACTTCATGAGTCGACCCCCATGAGTCAACTCAATGGCAAACTTGTTAATCCCACCAACTTCCATCGGATTCATTGTTTTTAAATCGGGAAAACCTGTTTATGAGACGACTCATCTTCTCGTCGTTCTTCTTCCGAAAGCCATCCTCTCCAAACTTCTGTTTTGCTCCAAATCCAAGGATTAATTTCGAGGCAATTCTCCCTCCTTCTCTCCACCAAAAATCGCCTCCTTGAAAAGGATTTTTCTGTGCTTTCTCGCAGTGTTAGGCGCGGGTGGAATGTGCCCTAGAACTTCACCGTTCATTCAAAATCCACTTCTTTTCTCCACCAAAATTCTTCTTTACTCTTTTGTGATCCCTCCTCCACTGAATTCAAGTCTTCTTGTCTGCTACCTTATTGGATATGGCTCCAAAGATGAAACTTCCCCAAAGAAGGAAATCAATCCGAGAGCCTGAAGAAATTGTCCGAAAGAAAAGGCATGCTCAGTCTTCCACTGTTCCCAATCCAGTTTCAGTACCTGCTCAAGGTCCCTCTCAACCCTCCATAAGCCCCAGTGTAAATCTTCTTTCTGGTAGAAAAGTAGAAACCGGGAAAAATATAGATTTTCGGTTCTTTGAGAAAGAAGGCTTTACTTTTGCTACCAAGATCAAAAATCAAGGATGGGAACTTTATTGCTCTCTTAAGGAAGTCACCTATGTTGATCTAGTCAGAGAGTTCTACCAGAACCTAAATTATGAAAACGGGTCTGTGACTTCAACTGTAAAGGGGATTGACATCTGTTTGGATTCTAGGATATTGGGAGAGATACTTCAGTTGCCTAGTGAAGGATACTCATATATGGAACTCCCAATTAAAGAAGAAGGGATCAGAATTATCTTAGGAGAAGATTTTTCAGGAAGTTTAAACAGATTGGAAGCAAAGCTACTGTCCATTGAGATGAGGGTCCTGCATCAGATTGTGACAAAACTATTCTTTCCTAGGAGTGGTAGACATGACTTACTATCTGGCAGAGATGTATGTGTCATGTTTCATATCATCACTCAGACCCCCCTAAACCTCCCTACACTTATGATAGAGGCCATGAGAGAAACTTTGAACAGATCCAAGGCACACTTGCCTTATGGTATGGCCCTTACTAGAGTTTTTAGGAGGTTTGGAGTTAGCTGTGAGGGGGAGACACCTACCAAGCTCTCACATGTGGACACTTTCAACCAACACAGCCTACACCGAATGGGAATTACAAAGACTGTTGGTGGTTGGATCAAGGGCTCTGAAGAAAGAGCTGAGGAGAGAGCTGAGGAAAGAGCTGAAGACAGAACTGAAGGCAGAGTAGAAGAAGAAGGTCCATCTTCTCCTGTACATGATTTCAGGGCAGCTTCACCAGATACCCAGTTCATTCATGATACTGAGGCTGGCCCTTCTGAGTTTACTAGGATGCCCACACCAGTGTATCAGCCAGAGAGCAGAGCACCTCCATCAGAGTTCAGACTGGCTGATGATCAGATCGAGCATATATCTCAGCATGTGGCTTCTTTGTTGTCTAGCCAGTGGAGTAGTACTTCTTTTGCACCTGGAGCTACTTCTTCTGATCAGACCATTACTCCCCACATCTCCACTATATTTCAGATGATTTCAGATCAGTCCGTCAGGATACAGCAGCTTGAGGATACAGTCTGGAGACTAACTGGCAGAGTTCTTGACTTGCAGGGCCAAGTCCTTGCATTGGCCCATCCCCAGCCACAGGAGTCTACCATTGAGGTCACAGACCTCACTGCAGAGGCTGGCAGGCTCAGAGGAGCACTAGAAGGTGGATATGAGCTACTGAGGAAAGAGATCAGAGGATCGAGTGAGCATGCTACCACCCAGTTCACTGCTCTACTTCAATCTGTTTCCAGAGCACTGAACGTACTTGATTCTATCAGACTCATGATATCAGCCCTAGTATCTCAGCATTCTCAGCCACCTAGTTCATCTCGTTCTCCTGCTCGTGCCATCACCTCCACTCGTGGCAGAGGCAGACGGGGTAGAGGACGCACTTCTGATCCATCATCTTCTCATACTATATCTGATGACTCTGATCATTGACTTATCTAGATCTTAGGAGTTAGTATCTTGTTCTAGGATCTATACCTTGGGGCCATGTATTGACATTTAGCTGGTTGAATTCTATGTATTGAAACAATTATGATTTTAATGGAATCATCTTTTACCTATATTTCTACCTCTTTGTAATGATTATATTTTGGTTATATTTCAATCTCTGATACATCTGTTGAAATATTATCTTCTCCTTATTGTTGTTTGCTATTGATAATTGCTATATTAAGGGGGAGCAAACATCTGTGAAAAACTCTAAAGAGGAAGAAATTAAAGAATATTTTCAGAAAAGGAAAAGAAAGAGTTAACTATGTTTGATGATGTCAAAAAGGGGGAGAAATTAAAATTAAACAAAAATTGAAATTAGACAAAAAGCAAAACCCTAAATTATGAGAAAAAGGGGGAGAAATTAAATTAAAACAAATATTGAAGAAATTAAACAAATATTGGAGAAATTAGACAAAAACAAGGATTGAAAGATTAAACAAAACTTTAAGAAATTTTGGTATCGAAATTTGGTATCAGACAGAGAAATTTGGTATCAGACAGAACTTTAATCCATCAAAAGCAAAATCATGAGTACAATGCAAATAAGTATTTTTTTATATATATGCTCTGATATTCAAACTTGCTTTTGAAATTTTACTCACCTTGAGACATCAATAAGAAATTTGTTTTACTCTGATACATCCTACAATTTCTTTCAACTTGATCTGATACATGATAACATTTGATCCGATACAGTGTGAAGGTTTCTCTAAAATATTATAACATTTGCTCGGATACTGTATGAAATTTTCTCTGATACATTAAAAATTTACTTGCTCTGATACATTATAAAATCTTTTCTGATATCATTGTAAAAATTATTTTTGCTCTGATACATAGAAAAAGTTATTTATCTTCTCTTGCTCTGAAATATCTTGAACTCAAAATGATCTAATACCCTTTTCAAATCTTTAAGAAGATGGACAAACTATTTTTGCATTTATATTACATGCCAAAAGAATCATACTCTTTTCAAGCATATACACCCATAATGGATTCTTTTGAAATTAATGCATTAACATAAATATTTTTGTTCATATGTTTTGTCATCATCAAAAAGGGGGAGATTGTTGCTCCTAGATTGATTTTGATGATTACAAAGCAGATTGAAGGGATACAAATATTTTAAATTGAAAAAGGCTTTATGCTCTTCAAGGGCAAAATCATAATTTTGCTAAAATCCAGATTTGATAGTATCATTTGGTAGAACAAAAGATTTGTGATCCAATGGTGAAAATTTCATTGATTTTGGACTTGTATTTTGAAAGTTATGCATGTTTGAAAATCATGAGTCAACCCGTGAGTCAACTCATGGCAATGAGCTGATTGGCACACCCTGTGAGTCGACCCTCATGAGTCGACCCCCAGGCATGAGTCGACCCCCATGAGTCGACCCCTGCAGTTTTAGGCCAAAAGTTGCAGAAACTCATTTTCTGGCTGTTGCAACAGAAGTCGACTCATGAGTCGACTCCTGAAGCATGAGTCGACTCATGAGTCGACCCCTGCAACGGGAAATGTCAGCAACGGCTATTTTTTTGCCCATTTTAATTGCCATTTATGCTTCCTAAAAATCCTCTAACGGCTCTTTATCTGCCTAAATTGTTTTCTCTTGCTTCTAATGCTACAAAATGCTTTAAATGATGAAAGAAATTGCAGATTAAATAGCGGATCAAACGTGAAATAAAAAGATAAGAGAAAAAGAAGAAAAAGAGAAGAACAGAAGAGAGGATCCGAAATTTGCAAGAAAAAGCCTGAGATCAAAGAAATATCCATAGAAAAAGAGAGAGGATCCACAATATACCAGAGAGATTGTGAAAGAGAAAAGAAAGATCTTTCAAGGAGAGAATTCTTCACGCCTATCGTTTCAACCTTGATCTAGAGATCGTTCAAAGCTTTCAAGAGATCTTCAATCAACAATCAACCTCTTCTCAAGCGTTCAACCGTTCATTCATCTTGAGAAAATCTGAAAAAGGGGTTCTTCATTTGAGTAAAGTTTTTATTGTTATATTTGCTCATTTAAGGAGCTGTTTTTGTATTCATCTGTGCTCTAAATATTCTTACTCTTTGTGAGTTTTTGCTCTTGTTTTTGGAGGATTTCCAAAACAAGGAAAGGTTGATCCGAACCTGAAATCGGAGTGTTTTGGGTTGGCTTGTACCCGGGAAATAAGTGTTCTAGCTTGGGATAGCTAGGGTCGGAGTTTCCGACGTCTTGTATTCTAGCTTGGGATAGCTAGTGTCGGAGTTTCCGACGTTTTGTATTCGGGTTGAATACAAAGGATAGTGGATTAAAATTTCCAAGTGGGATCTTGGGGAGTGGACGTAGGTGCAAGGTTAGCACCGAACCACTATAAATCTTTGTGTTTGTGGTGTGCTTTATCGCTTTATCTTATTTCTTTATTATATCCTTGCAATACTGCTTTAGTTAATTAATATTGATTTAAAGCCATTGTTTTGTTCTTCATAAGTTATCTGTTGGGCTTAAAAGTTTTAGAAACCCAATTCACCCCCCTCTTGGGTTGCATAGCTGGGCAACACATATTTTCAATAATTTTAATATTTCAATTTATTTTACTGAAAATCATTTATGAAATACTACTCCAAGAATTAATTTTGATGATCACAAACTATTTGAGAGGATTACTAATGAGTTTTTTATGTTTGAAGATTATTTTTATGATATTTCAGGTAGTCCAAGAGATTGAGTTTGAAAAGTTTCATTAAATATGCCAAAAGTTAAAGTTTCAGCAAGTTGGTGAAGTTTTGAAGGCTTTTGAGAGTATCCAAACAAATTTGAATTCATTTGAGAATATTTGGATGAGTTCTGATAAGTTTCAAATCTTAAATTCATAAAAAACTAGGTTAGAATATGATGGGATGACCCAGATGGGTCATCCCCTTCTGTTAGACAGCTGACATGCAGCATTTTGAATCATGGCACGCTATGGGACAACCCACCTAGGATGCCTCATGTAATTGGCATGCCCCCCTAAGACCTGAGGCCAAAACAGAAAGCAGGACTTTCTGTCTGGCCAATTGAGACGCCCTATGGGATGCCCCAATGCTAGTGGGACGCCCCATTTCTATGAGCACATATAACGGCTAGTTTTTAGTCTATTTTTGATGTATTTAATACGTATTAAACATACTTTCATGGCTCTAAACTAATTCTAAGACATTCTCAAGGGTAAATGATAACTATAAATGCCCTATTCAAGTGAGAAATCATAAGATTTTTGCAAGTTCAAAGATTAAATCTGAGAAAAGTCATTTTCAGCCCTAAGAGAAAGATTGAAGTATTTAAGTACCTCTCCAACCACTCTCCAGCAGTAATCAAGTGTGGAACTCATTGAGAGTGTATAGCAAAGGCTTCCACCCCTTAAGTATTGTATTTCTATTGCTTTTATTATGTATATTTAAGGGGTTTGTGTGTTAAAATATGTATAATCTATTTTTCTCAAATAATTTTTGGGTGTTTGAGTTTTGGGGGGTTTCAAAACTTGTTTGGGTTGATCCAAACCCTGAATGAGATTGTTAAGGGTTGGCTTGTACCCAAAAAATAAGTATTCTTGCTTGGAAGGCAAAGGTCGGAGGTGTCCGACGTGGTGTAATCTATTGTTATCTATTTAGTAGATTGAATTCTCAAGTAGGAACTTGGAGAGTGGATGTAGATGCAAGGTTGGCACCGAACCATTATAATTTTTTGTGTTTATTATGCTTGCCTCTCTTTTCTGGTTCTTTGTGCTTATTACTTGCTTACTTCTTATTTGTGTTTGATTTTATTTTCATTGTAAGTTGATACACTTCACCTTTCATCTTGGCACATTGCTTAAGTAGTTTAATCTTTAAAATTTCAAAAAGACCCAATTCACCCCTCCTCTTAGGCTCCATATCTAGGCAACAAGTAATATCAGAGCCCGATACTCTAATTCTTGCTTGATTTAAGCATCAAGAGCTAAAGATCCATGGCAGCCCAATTTGGCACATCCCTATCCGAGGGGCAATCCACAAACCGATCTCTACTTTTTAATGGGTCAAACTACACCTATTGGAAAGCTTGGATGAGAATTTTCATTCAAGCACTTGACTATGACATGTGGAGTGTCATAGTAAATGGACCACATACACCCATCAAATTGATTGATGGCATGTCTATCCTTAAGTCGGAAGGTGAATGGGATAATTTTGATAAGAAAATGGCTCAGCTCAATGCTAAAGTCATAAATTTTTATATTGTGCTTTGGATGCTAATGAATTTAATCACATTTCTACATGCATGTCTGCTAAAAAAATTTGGGATAGGCTAAAAGTCACACACGAAGGCACAAACCTAGTAAAAGAATCTAAAATCAATATGCTTGTGCACAACTATGAACTGTTTAAAATGAAACCTGAAGAATCAATAACTCAAATATTCACTCGATTCACTAAAATCATAAATGGCTTAAAAAATCTTGGCAAATGTTACTCTGACAGTGATCTTGTGAGAAAAGTACTCAGGTCATTACCAAGATTATGGGAAGCGAAAGTCATTGCAATCTAAGAGGTCAAAGACTTGAATGTTCTACCATTAGAGGAACTACTTGGATCCATCATGACCCATAAACTGATCATGAATCAGCACACTGAGGAAAAAATCAGAAGAAAGAGGATCATAGCCCTCAAGTCAACAGTTCAAGAAGAAGATGACTCAAAAAAATCAGACAACAGTGAAGAAGATGAGGACTTGGCCCTGATCACTAGAAAATTCAGACGGTTCATGAGAAGGAAAAGTCAAGGGACCAAGAGAAGGCCACTAGCTAAGGGAGAGCCAAGTAAAGAGAAAGAAAAGGAGCAGCCCATAATTTGCTATGAGTGCAAGAAGCCTGGCCACTTCAGATCAGAATGCTCTCAGCTTAAGAAAAGCCAAAAGAAGTTTAAGAAGAAGAAGACCATGATGGCTACATGGAGTGACAGTGACGGCTCCACCACTAATGAAGAAATCTAGGAAGAAGCCAACCTATGCCTTATGGCACACAAAAATGAGGTATCATCTGAAACTCAATCTGAATTTACTTATGATGAATTATTAGAAGCTTTTCATAAACTCTTAAAAGATCTAAAAGAATTAAGAATTAAAAATAAAACTCTAAAATCAAGAAATCATGAATTAAGTAAGGAAAAAGAAGAAATTGATAAGAAAAATAAAGAATTAGATCTAAAGAATCAATCACTAATAAAAGAAAAAGATGAACTCTCTAGTCAAAATGAAACTTTTATAAAACCAAAATTTAAAACTAAAGGAAGAGATATCAAAGTTAAAATCTATAGTTGACAAATTTACTTTAAGTTCAAACAAACTTCAGATGATTATTGATAGTCAAAAGGCTGTATATAATAAAGCAAGACTTGGCTACAATACTCTAAAAAAATAGAAGTCCTTCAAAAATATTTTTGTTAATGAATCCATACAAAATTTGTCAAATATTACTTGTTTTAGATGTGGTATGGTAGGGCATAAAGCATATACATATTCATCAAACAAATTTAATGGTAGAAATGTTAAGAAAATATGAGTTTCAAAAGGAACCATTGTAACTAACCCCAAAAAATCCAAGTTAGATTGAGTATTTAAGGTTAAAATTTGATCTCATGAGTGCAGGTGTGTCTTGCATCCCAAGCAATATAAAGGAAGTGGTATCTTGATAATGAATGCTCAAGATACATGACAGGTGATGAATCACAATTCATCATATTGGAAGCCAAGAATGGAGGGTTGGTCACCTTTGGAGATAATGGCAAATAAAAAATTATCGATATCGGTAATACTGGTATCACTCCCTCCACTTGCATTGAAAATATTTTACTTGTAAATGGTCTTAAACATAACTTGTTAAGTATTAGTCAATTGTGTGATAAAGGTTATAAAGTAGTTTTTGAATCATCTATGTGCATTGTAACTAGTCCCACTGATGCTAGCACTAGATTTATTGGATATAGGCATGGCAATATTTACATGATTGATTTGGATAATCTCTCTTTACAAAGCATGCAATGTCTTATGGTCATGAATGCTAAAATTAATGAGACTAGTTGATTTTGGCACTGTAGGCTTGTACATATTAGTATGCACATACTTTTTAAAATCATTAAAAAGAATTTGATTTTTGATTTGTCAAAAATTAGTTTTGATAAAGATAAAATATGTGATGCATGTCAATTTGGTAAACAAACAAGAGTTTTCTTTAAATCTAAAAATATTGTTTCAACTTCTAAACCTCTAGAACTCTTGTATATAGATTTATTTGATCCTACAAGGATAACTAGTCTAGGAAGAAAAAGATATGGTTTTATAATCATTGATGATTTTTTGCATTTTACTTGGGTTTTATTTTTAGCTTCTAAGGATGAAGTATTTTCTGCATTCTCTAAGTTTTGCCGAAAAATTTCAAATGAAAAAGATTTATCAATTATTTCTATTCAAAGTAATCATAGAACTAAATTTAAAAATAAAGATTTTGAAAAATTTTGTGATGAAAAATACAGAGATCATAATTTTTCAGTACCTAGAACACTACAACAAAATGGAGTAGTTGAAAGAAAAAATAGAATACTAGAAGAAATGGCACATACCATACTACATAAAAGTAAGCTCCCAAAGTATTTTTGGGCAGAAGTAATTAACACAGCATGTTACATTCTAAACTGTGCCTTAATAAGACCAATTTTAAAGAAAACTCCTTATGAACTATGGAAGGATAGAAAGCCTAATATAGGTTATTTTTATGTTTTTGATTGTCGGTGTTTTGTTTTAAATAATGGCAAAGATAGCTTAGGTAAATTTAATGCTAAATCTGATGAAGCTATCTTCCTTAGCTACTCCACTTCTAGTAAAGCTTTTAGAATATTTAATAAAAGATCACTAGTAGTGGAAGAGTCAATTCATGTTGTTTTTGATGAAACTAATGACCTTCCATCAAGAAAGAGAGAAGGTGTTGATGATGCAGGTATCATACAAGATAGAATGAAGGAGCTCATCCTAAATGACTCGGATCAACAAAATAAGGTTCAGATGGATGAAAAATATGAGGATGAAAATATCAATGTCAGAACATTTAAGAGCAACCTCAAGACACAGGTAATCTTTCAAGGAAATAGAAGTATGTCCACAATCACCTCAAAAAATTAATAATTGATGATTCGACATAAGGAGTAAGAACTAGATCCTCACTTAGAGATGTTTGTAATTATATAGCTTTTGTTTCATATCTAGAATCTAAAATAATAGATGAAGCTAAAAAAGATCATAACTGGATAATTGTCATGCAAGAAGAGCTAAATCAATTTGAGAGAAACAATGTATGGACACTAGTTGCTAGATCTAAATATCACCCTATAATAGAAACTAAATGGGTATATAGAAATAAATTAGATGAAGATGGAAATATAATAAGAAATAAAGAAAGATTAGTTGCTAAAAGATATAATCAATAAGAAGGAATTGATTTTGATGAAACATTTGCTCCTGTTGCTAAACTAGAAGCTATAAGAATGCTACTTGCTTTTGCTTGCTTTATGAATTTTAATTTGTTTCAAATGGATGTTAAGAGTGCTTTTCTAAATAGTTATATTGCTGAAAAGGTTTATATTGAATAACCCCCTAATTTTAAAAATCATAAATTTTTAGATCATATACTTAAATTAAATAAAGTATTATATGGATTAAAATAAGCTCCTAGAGTTTGGTATGAAAGATTAAGTAAGTTTTTATTAGAAAATAATATTTCAAGAGAAAAAGTTGACACTACTCTTTTTATAAAAAGAAAAGATAAAGAAATTTTAGTCATATAAATATATGTTGATGATATTATATTTGGGTTTACTAATAAAAATTTATGTTAAGAGTTTGTCAAGCTTATATAGGGGGAGTTTGAAATGAGCATGATGGAAGAACTCACATTCTTCCTCGAACTCCAAATCAAATAAATGAAGGAAGGGATCTCTATCACCCAAAGTAAGTACATAAGAGAGCTATTAAAAAAAATTAGAATGGAGAGCTCAAAAATTGTAAGTACCCCTATGACTCCTTCCTATAAATTAGAAAAGGATGAGCATGGTAAAAGCGTTGATACAAAACTTTATAGAGGCATGATAGGATCTTTATTATATCTGACTGCAAGTAGACATGATATAATATTCAGTGTATGTATATGTACTAGATATTAATCAAATCCTAAAGAATCACACTTAAATGCTATTAAAAAAAAATTTAGATACTTAAAAGGAACACAAAACCTAGGTCTTTGATTTTCGAAACAATCATCTATGGACTTAATAGGTTTTTCAGATGCTGACTTTGCTGGATGTAAATTTGATAGAAAAAGCACTAGTGAAACTTGCCAATTTTTAGGAGTAAACTTAATCTCCTAGTTTAGCAAGAAGCAAAATTCAGTGGTTTTATCTACGGTAGAGACCAAATACATTGCAGTTGGAAGTTGCTGTGCTCAAATATTGTAGATTAAGCAACAACTCATGGATTTTAGCATTAAACTTAAAAACATTCCCATAAAATGTTATAACACTAGTGCCATCAATTTAACCAAAAATTCAATTCAACACTCTAGATCAAAATATATTAAAATTAGACATCATTTTATAAGAGAACATATTCAAAATAATGATATAATGCTTGAATACATAAATACTAAAAATCAATTACCTGATATTTTCACTAAAGCCCTTAATAAAAATAAATTTTATGAAATTAGGAGAGAATTGGGCATCTTAGATCCTTCTATTTGAATTTCTATCACATTTTTACTCCCAAAATTCTTTTAAAAATTCTTAATTTCATTATCCTAATTTTGGGAGCCATCTATCATTTTTTGAGGATTTTTCAAGTCATTTAAAAATTCTTCAATACTATTCAGATACCTTCTTGAATTTTTATCCATTGAAATTTTTTTGTCAAAAATCACATCAAAATTCATGTAGACCCTCCATGACCTTCTCAACTTGATGTGACTATTTTTTAATTTTTTTCTCTTAATTTTTTTCCCTATTTAAATCATTTTTTTCATCGCCTGAAAGAGCCCTGAATCTTCAAGCCCTAGCCCTCAAATCCATGGGAAATCACTCAAAAATCCTTTTCTCCTCTTTGATTTCGGTTCAATCCAACTCTTCTCCACTCTCTAGACCACTTTTCATCATCTTTTTGCATCATGGCCGCCAAGATGAGGATGTCACAAAGGAGAAAGTTTGTGAGATCCTTGGAGGTTGAGGAGAGAAGGAAGAAGTTTGCTCAAGAGCCACCCCATACTTCAGCTCCTGTGACACCAAGTAAGATCCCCTTGTCTACTAGAAAAGTTGCATTAGGTAGGAATGTAGATTTCAAGTTTTTAAGACAAGATGGATTTTCTATTAGGGAGAAGATGATTCAACAAGATTGAAAATTCTTTTTGAGCTTGTCTGAACCAGTTTACATAGATTTGATGAAGAAATTTTATTCCAATCTATTTTTCTCTGAGGGAATCTTAAAATCTACTGTTAAGGGTGTTCAGATCATTTTAAATACTCCAAGACTAGGTAGATTGCTTCAAATGCCCTATGAAGGTAGTTGTTTGGATGAACTGCCTAAGAAAGAAGTTAGACTTAGGACCATACTTGGGAGGGATGATGTGGAAGGTTTTCTAAAAATTGAAGCTAAGGATTTGAGTGTGGAGATGAGATTGCTCCACCATATGGTTTCCAAAATTTTTTTTCTTAAAGGGGGAAGATATGATCTGATGATGGGGAGAGACATATGTCTCATGCACCATGTTGTTTCAGAGTCTCCCCTGAATCTTCTATTTTTTATGTTTGATGCTATGAGGGATGCCTTGAACAGGTCCAAGGCTCTTTTACCCTATGGTATGGCCCTCACTGTTATCTTTAGTGAGGATGGAATCAGTTTTGATGGAGAGGCTATTTGTAAGCTGTCATACACTGACACCTACAACAACCACTCTCATAGGAGGATGGGATTTGTGAGAGTGGATGGCCGGTGGGCCAAGAGTCATGCTGCAGAGGAGGATAGTGATGAGGATGAGGAGCATGCTGAGGGGGAGGGTCCATCTTCTCCTATACCCAGGTCGAGTCCAGTTGTTCATTATATTTCAGAGCCTAAGATAGGACCCTCAGTTAGAGTCCCCCCATCTAGTCATACCATATCTACTTTCAGTTTGGGAGATGTTGATATGGGACAGCTAGCTGAGAGAGTGGCAGAGATTTTATCTGTTCAGCTACAGCGATTTCAGGATCAGCTTCTTCAGTCTTACCAGTTCCAGCAGCAGCAGTTTTAGGATCAGATTCTGCAGCAGCTCCATCAGTTTCAACTGTACCAAGAGCAGATTCTACAGTAGGTATAGCAGTAGGTACAACAGCAGCCACAGCAGTTTCACCTTTCCTCTTCGAGTGCCTTCTCTGCTCCATCATTGGATTCATCCATTGTGCCACATATTTTCTCATTGATGGAACTTCTATCAGATATGAGCACTAGATTGGAGAGTGTGGAGAGCTCCCTTCTCAGATTCAGTGGCAAGATTTTTGATATAGAGAGGGAGGTCAGATGGATTGTAGTCTCTCTCTGCTGGAGTGGGCACATTGACTTCTTCTACACCACAGATGGATGACCTAGCTCGAGAGATAGAGAGACTCCATAGTCAGCTTCGTTCCTCTCTTGAGCTACTTTAGACAGACATCAGAGACTCCAGACTTCCTATCTGCTGATCTAGATGGGCTTCAAATTACTGTGAGGGGGATCTTATCCCAGCTTGATGCCATGAAGACTCAGCTTCAGTCTAGGCCCTCTACATCTAGTGAGCTAGCCTTTATTCAGCCTATTGCTTTCCATCCTCCGACTTCTTCCTCTCGATCTAGACCCTTCGATCGTGGACGAGGCTGATTATGTCTTCACCTATCTGGATCTTGTGCTCGATGCCTTGTCTTCCTGACTTTATTTTGTATTAGATTACTTAGTTATATTTTATAGATTGGATGTACGAGAGCTTTATGCTCTTTATGACTCTTGTAACCTCTATTTTGGTGTGTATGAATGAGGTTATTTTCTTTCTACTCATATCTCTTTGGATGAATGTTTATTATCATATCCCTTTGGATTGTTTGAATGTTTATTATTATGTCTCTTTGGATGAATGAATGCTCAGTATCATTTCTTGTTGGATGGATGAATTTGGTATCATACTCTATTTTCTTGATACTTGACTTAACACCATGAACATCCTACTCTTCTAGTTTATTCTTTTTGATGATGTCAAAAAGAGAGAGAAATAATGGAATATAAAAAATATGTAATAATGATAAAGGGGGAGAAATAAAGGTAAATGGAAAAAATAATGTATTTGAGGGAAAGTGTGAAAATAGTGTAGTTCTTAAAATCTTTTGAAAATCTTTTACTCTTTTTAAGCTTTTTTTAATAATTTTTACTTTGATACAGTATTCTATACTAAATGGTAAAAGCTCTGATACTGTTTCATCCATTTTTTTAAAAATAACTCCGATACTGATTCATAATTTTTTTAAAAAAATTTTGATACATCCATTTTTACATTCATTTTGATACTATTTAAAAAATTACTCTGATTAACCTATTTATCTTAAATGCTCTACTCATCTTACTTTTGCACTGATACCAAATTATCTCGATACATTCATTTTTTATTCTTGCTCTAATTGTCTCACTCTTACTTTAACATCAAGACAAGGAAAAGAAAAGAAATATACCTTCTCATATCTATTGCTCTGATAATAGAATTAAAAATTTTTTTTTTTACACTCTTTATATAAGAACGGGAGAGATTTGTTTTCAAATAATCAAAATAATCTAATCCATACAAGAAAGAAGAGAATTTTGATTGAATAAGGATAATCTTTAGAAATTCTCTAATTCATTCATAAATTATTTGAGCTAAATGAGTTAATTCATTAAAGTTTGTATATCATGATCCTCTATGATTGAACTCTTGGCATAGTTCTTCTAGTGCTTAACAAATCCAAATTACTTGAGCTTTAAAGATATTTTTTATGAACACTCAAATATTTTATCATCATCAAAAAGAGAGAGATTGTTGTGTCAAGAATTGATTTTGATGATCACAAACTATTTGAGGAGACTACCAATGAGTTTTCTATATTTGAAAATTATTTTTATGATGTTTCAGGTAGTCCAAGAGATTGAGTTTGAAAAGCTTCATCAAATATATCAAAAATTAAAATTTTAGTAAGTTGGTAAAGTTTTGAAGGCTTTTGAGAGTGTCCAAACTATTTGAATTCATTTGAGAGCATTTGGATGAGTTTTGATAAGTTTTGAATCTTAAATACATAAAAAATTAGGTTAAAATATGATGCGACGATCCATCTGGGTCATCCCCTTCTGTTAGGCAGCCAGCATGCAGTATTTTGGATCATGGCATGCTGTGGGATGACCCACCTGGGATGCCCCATGTAATTAGGATGCCCTCCCTGAGACCTGAGATCAAAACAGAAAGTAGGACTTTTTGTCTGGCCAATTGGGACATCCTAATACCAGTGGGATGCTCCATTTTTGTAAGCATGCATAACGGCTAGTTTTCAGCCCATTTTTGATGTATTTAATATGCGTTAAATACACTCCAATGGCTCTAAACCAACTCTAAGATATTCTCAAGGATAAATGACAACTATAAATGCCCTATTCAAGTGAAAAATCATAAGATTTTTGCAAGCTCAAAGATTAAATCCGAAAAAAATTATTTCAGCCTTAAGAGAGAGATTGAAGCATTTAAGCACCTCACCAACTACTCTCCAGCAGCAATCAAGTGTGAAACTCATTAAGAGTGTACAGTAAAGGCTTTCACCCCTTAAGTATTGTATTTCTATTGCTTTTATTATGTGTATTTAAGGGGTTTGTATGCTAAAATTTGTATACTCTATTTTTCACAAATAGTTTTTGGGTGCTTGAGTTTTGGGGGGTTCCAAAACTTATTTGGATTGATCCGAATCCTGAATCAGAGTGTTGAAGGTTAGTTTGTACTCAAAAAATAAGTGTTCTTGCTTGGAAGGCAAGGGTCGGAGGTGTCCGACATGGTGTAATCCATTGTTATCCACTTAGTGGATTGAATTCTCAAGTTAGAACTTGAGGAGTGGATGTAGGTGCAAGGTTAGCATCGAACCACTATAAATCCTTTGTGTTTGTTGTGATTGCCTCTCTTTTCTTGTTCTTTATGCTTATAACTTGCTTACTTCTTGTTTGTGTTTGATTTTATTTCTATTGCAAGTTGATACACTTCACCCTTCACCTTAGCACATTGTTCAAGTAGTTTAATCTTTAAAATTTCAAAAAGACCCAATTCACCCCCCCCCCTTAGGCTCCATATCTAAGCAACATGAAGGTATCAGAGGTTTTTTAAAAATTATTCTTAATCAGTTAAAATTTTTTCCTTTCTTATATGAAACAGATAAAAGTAATTATTTTGATCATTTTGAAAAAGATCTCTCCTTTTCTTATATAAAGAGTGTTTAATTTGTAAATTTTTTTTATTGAAGCAGAGATGGTTAATAAAAAAATTTTATTCTTCTCTTTCTTATTTTTAATATCAGAGCAATAAATATGAAAGGAATATTTCTTTCTTTTTTTCTCATTTTGATATCAAAGCAAGGATGAAACCAAGAATTAAAAGAGAAGAAATTGGAGCATTTGTACAATCAAAAATGAATGTATCGAGGTATTTGGTATCAATGTAAAAAATAAAATTATCAGAGTACTCAAGAAAAATAAATGTATCAGAGCAATTTTTTAAATAGTATCAAAATAAAGATAAAAATAGATGTATCAGAGTAAAAAATTGGTGCATCAGAGGCATATCAGAGGCGTATCAGTGCAAAATACTGTATCAGAGCAAAGAGTTTAAAAGAGCATTTAAATTTAAAAAATTCAGATAGACAATGCACTACTTTCTCCTCCTTTTTGACATCATCAAAAAATAGACTAAAGGGAGTAAGATTTTTCATGGTTCAATATCAGGTATCAGAGTAATAGTGCATTCATTCAAGTATAATAGTCATTTATTCATTCATTCATCCAAGAAAAAAGAAGTGAGCCATGATAATAACCTCATTCATTAATTACAATAAAAAAAGAGGTTACAGGAGTTATAATATATGTCCATGAGCATAAAGCTCTCATACATCCAATCTACAAAATATAACTAAGTAACCTAATACAAAATGATGAAATCAGTGAGAATGAGCATCAAAACATGATCAGCCTCATCCTCAATTGAAAGGTCTGGTCCAAGAGGAAGATGTCGGAGGACAGAAAATAATAGGTTGAACAAAGGCTGGCTCACTGGATGCTGAGGGCCTAAACTGAAGCTGAGTCCTAATGGCATCAAGCTGGGACAAGATCTCCCTCACTGTAAGTCGGAGCCCATTTAGATTAGCAGATATAAAATCTCTGGAGTCTCTGATGTCTGTCCGAATTAGCTTAAGAGAAAAACAAAGCTGGCTGTGGAGTCTCTCTATCTCTTGAGCTAAATCATCCAACTGAGGTGAGAAAGTGGTCGATGTGCTCGCTCCTCCTGAAAGAGAAACTAAAATCCGTCTGATCTCCCTCTCAATATCAAAAATCCTGCCACTGAACCTGAGTAGGGAGCTTTCTACACTCTCCAATCTAGTACTCAGATCAGATAAGAGCTCCTTCAGTGAAGATATGTGTGACATGACAGAAAAGTCCGAGGAAGGATCAAAGAAAGAACTTGATGGAGCCTGGTGATACTGCTGCTGCACCAACTAGAGAATCTGCTGCTGAAACTGGTGAGATTGCTAAAGAAACTGATCTTGAACCACTGCTACTAAACAGATAGAATCCTTTCCACTCTCTCAGCCAACAGTCCCATATCCTCATCCCCTA
This sequence comes from Elaeis guineensis, assembly GCF_000442705.2. NCBI lineage: Eukaryota > Viridiplantae > Streptophyta > Magnoliopsida > Arecales > Arecaceae > Elaeis > Elaeis guineensis. Next base: position 114,139,430 of record NC_025998.2, on the reverse strand, counting down.
AACTAAAAGATGGTACGGTATGGCTCGATGGGGTACTTTGACTGAGGGTCTTGTCTCAAGCTCCGAAAAAGGATGATCAACTAGACTCTGCTTGGGCACAGGTGGTGAAGATAGACCCTCCCCCTCAGCATGCTCCTTCTCATCATCCTCCTCCTTAATTGTAGCTGCACCGCCCTTGGCCTAACAGCCACCAACTCTGACAAACCCCATGCGCCGAAGGGAGTGGTTTTGTAGGTGTCGATGTATGACAATCTACAAACAATCTCTCCCTTAAAACTCACTCCAGACTCTCTAAAAATCATGGTGAGAGCCATGCCATATGGCAAGAAAGCCTTAGATCTGTTCAAGGCCTCCCTCATGGCATTGATCATCAGGAAAGGTAGGTTCAGAAGAGTCTCAGAAATAACATGTGCATCAAGCAAATATCCCTACCAGTCATCAAATCATATCTTCTCCCTTTAGGGAAGAAAATTCTTAACACCATGTGGTGAGCAACCTCATTTCCATACTCAGATCTTTGACTTCAATATTCAAAAAACATTCTACATCTTCTCTTCCAAGGATAGTCCTAAGTCCAATTTTCTTTTGGGTTGCTTATCTAGGCAACTACCCTCATAAGGCATCTGAAGGAGTCTACCTAGCCTAGGTGCATTCAAAATGATTTGGACTCCCTTCACAGCAAACCTCAAAACACCATCAGAGAAAATCAAATTTGAATAAAATTTCTTGACCAAAATCAATAAATCAACTCAGACAACTTAGAAAATATTTTTATCCTTGCTTAATTAATTTTTCTTCAATGAAAAACCATCATGCCTTAAAAATTTGAAATCTACATTTCTTCCCAAAGCAACCTTCCTTGCAAATAGAGGAATCTTACTTGGAGTGACCGATGGAGATGCTTGGATTTCGGGTTGATTGTCATGGATTTTGCAAGTTAGGGCTTGAGATTTTGATGGAGAGCAAGAGGGTATACCGAGAGAGAGTTTGCTCTAGGGTTTGAGATGGAGATCCAAGATTTTGGGTGGTTAACGGGATGGATTTGTGGCCGGTGGAGAGTTTGGAGAAGGGTTTCAGTATGGGACGAGAAGAGAAGGAAGAAACACAGTAATTGAGTCACCCCACTTAGGTTTTAAGAGAGAATTTAAACAGATCAGATCACATGAAATCCGCTTGCCCGATCAATGTTACCAATATCGATGATCTTTTCTTTGTCATTATTTTCAAAGGTGACCATCCCTCCATTCTTAGCTTTTAATGTGATGAATTGAGATTCATCACTAGTCATATGTCTTGAGCATCCACTATCAAGATACCACTTTCATTTTGTTGCTTGGGATGCAAGACACACCTGCACACATGAAATCAAGTTTTAACCTTAGGTATCCAAGCTAACTTAGGTCCTTTGGGGTTAGTCACAATGGTTCCTTTTGGAACCCATATTTTCTTAATATTTCTATTATCAAATTTATTTGATAAACATGAATAAGCTTTATGCCCTACTTTGTCATATTTAAAATAAGTAATATTTGATAATTTTCTTATAGATGCATTGACAAAAATATTTTTTAAAAATTTTATTTTCTAAAAGTATTATAGCCAAGTCTGACTTTATCATATACAGCTTTTTGACTATCAATGATCATCTGAAGTTCGTTTGAACTTAATGTAAATCTATCAACTATAGATTTTAACTTGGTTACATCTTCCTTTAGTTTTCATTTTCTTTTGCAAGAGTTTTGTTTTGGCTTAAAAATTCATCCTTTTCCTTTAATAGGGACTAATTCTTTATTTTTATTATCAACTCCTTTTTCTTTAGCTAATACTTGATTTCTTAATTTTAGATTTTTTATTTTTTATTTTTAATTTTTAGTTCATTCAAAAGTTTATGAAAAGCTTCTAGTAGTTTATCATAAGTAAATTCATTTTGAGTTTCAGGAGATACCTCATTTTCATGTGCCATAAGGCACAGGTTGGCTTCTTCTTCTTCTTGAGTAGTTGACTTAAGAGCAATAGTCTTTTTTCTTCTTGTTTCTTCCTCAGAGTGTTGCTTCATGGTCAGTTTGTGAGTCATGAGAGATCTAAGAAGC